>NC_092154.1:12027896-12630396 GCF_045791955.1 Oncorhynchus clarkii lewisi
TAGGACTCTATCCATCTATATCTCTATGTCTCTCTTTCTGGCTCCCTCCTCCCCCTGTAGGACTCTATCCATCTCTATGTCTCTTTCTGGCTCCCTCCTCCCCCTGTAGGACTCTATCCATCTCTATGTCTCTCTTTCTGGCTCCCTCCTCCTACTGTAGGACTCTATCCATCTCTATTTCTTTCTTTCTGGCTCCCTCCTCCTACTGTAGGACTCTATATCTCTCTTTCTGGCTCCCTCCTCCTACTGTAGGACTCTATCCATCTATATCTCTCTCTTTCTGGCTCTCTCCTCCTACTGTAGGACTCTATCCATCTATATCTCTCTCTTTCTGGCTCTCTCCTCCTACTGTAGGACTCTATCCATCTATATCTCTATGTCTCTCTTTCTGGCTCCCTCCTCCTACTGTTGGACTCTATCCATCTCTATGTCTCTCTTTCTGGCTCCCTCCTCCCCCTGTAGGACTCTATCCATCTCTATGTCTCTTTCTGGCTCCCTCCTCCTACTGTAGGACTCTATCCATCTCTATCTCTCTCTTTCTGGCTCTCTCCTCCTACTGTAGGACTCTATCCATCTCTATGTCTCTTTCTGGCTCCCTCCTCCTACTGTAGGGCTCTATCCATCTCTATCTCTCTCTTTCTGGCTCTCTCCTCCTACTGTAGGACTCTATCCATCTCTATCTCTCTCTTTCTGACTCCCTCCTCCCACTGTAGGACTCTATCCATCTCTATCTCTCTTTCTGGCTCCCTCCTCCTACTGTAGGACTCTATCCATCTCTATCTCTCTCTTTCTGGCTCCCTCCTCCTACTGTAGGACTCTATCCATCTCTATTTCTTTCTTTCTGGCTCCCTCCTCCTACTGTAGGACTCTATCCATCTCTATGTCTCTCTTTCTGGCTCCCTCCTCCCCCTGTAGGACTCTATCCATCTCTATCAGTCTTTCTGGCTCTCTCCTCCCCCTGTAGGACTCTATCCATCTCTATCTCTCTCTTTCTGGCTCTCTCCTCCTACTGTAGGACTCTATCCATCTATATCTCTATCTCTCTCTTTCTGGCTCCCTCCTCCTACTGTAGGACTCTATCCATCTCTATGTCTCTCTTTCTGGCTCTCTCCTCCTACTGTAGGACTCTATCCATCTCTATCTCTCTCTTTCTGTCTCTCTCCTCCTACTGTAGGACTCTATCCATCTATATCTCTATCTCTCTCTTTCTGGCTCTCTCCTCCTACTGTAGGACTCTATCCATCTATATCTCTATCTCTCTCTTTCTGGCTCTCTCCTCCTACTGTAGGACTCTATCCATCTCTATCTCTCTCTTTCTGGCTCTCTCCTCCTACTGTAGTACTCTATCCAACTATATCTCTACCTCTCTCTTTCTGGCTCCCTCCTCCCACTGTAGGACTCTATCCATCTATATCTCTATGTCTCTCTTTCTGGCTCCCTCCTCCCCCTGTAGGACTCTATCCATCTCTATGTCTCTTTCTGGCTCCCTCCTCCCCCTGTAGGACTCTATCCATCTCTATGTCTCTCTTTCTGGCTCCCTCCTCCTACTGTAGGACTCTATCCATCTCTATTTCTTTCTTTCTGGCTCCCTCCTCCTACTGTAGGACTCTATATCTCTCTTTCTGGCTCCCTCCTCCTACTGTAGGACTCTATCCATCTATATCTCTCTCTTTCTGGCTCTCTCCTCCTACTGTAGGACTCTATCCATCTATATCTCTCTCTTTCTGGCTCTCTCCTCCTACTGTAGGACTCTATCCATCTATATCTCTATGTCTCTCTTTCTGGCTCCCTCCTCCTACTGTTGGACTCTATCCATCTCTATGTCTCTCTTTCTGGCTCCCTCCTCCCCCTGTATGACTCTATCCATCTCTATGTCTCTTTCTGGCTCCCTCCTCCTACTGTAGGACTCTATCCATCTCTATCTCTCTCTTTCTGGCTCTCTCCTCCTACTGTAGGACTCTATCCATCTCTATGTCTCTTTCTGGCTCCCTCCTCCTACTGTAGGGCTCTATCCATCTCTATCTCTCTCTTTCTGGCTCTCTCCTCCTACTGTAGGACTCTATCCATCTCTATCTCTCTCTTTCTGACTCCCTCCTCCCACTGTAGGACTCTATCCATCTCTATCTCTCTTTCTGGCTCCCTCCTCCTACTGTAGGACTCTATCCATCTCTATCTCTCTCTTTCTGGCTCCCTCCTCCTACTGTAGGACTCTATCCATCTCTATTTCTTTCTTTCTGGCTCCCTCCTCCTACTGTAGGACTCTATCCATCTCTATGACTCTCTTTCTGGCTCCCTCCTCCCCCTGTAGGACTCTATCCATCTCTATCAGTCTTTCTGGCTCTCTCCTCCCCCTGTAGGACTCTATCCATCTCTATCTCTCTCTTTCTGGCTCTCTCCTCCTACTGTAGGACTCTATCCATCTATATCTCTATCTCTCTCTTTCTGGCTCCCTCCTCCTACTGTAGGACTCTATCCATCTCTATGTCTCTTTCTGGCTCCCTCCTCCCCCTGTAGGACCCTATCCATCTCTATGTCTCTTTCTGGCTCCCTCCTCCTACTGTAGGACTCTATCCATCTCTATCTCTCTCTTTCTGGCTCTCTCCTCCTACTGTAGGACTCTATCCATCTCTATGTCTCTTTATGGCTCCCTTCTCCCCCTGTAGGACTCTATCCATCTCTATGTCTCTTTCTGGCTCCCTCCTCCTACTGTAGGACTCTATCCATCTCTATGTCTCTCTTTCTGGCTCCCTCCTCCCCCTGTAGGACACTATCCATCACTATGTCTCTCTTTCTGGCTCCCTCCTCCCACTGTAGGACTCTATCCATCTATATCTCTATATCTCTCTTTCTGGCTCCCTCCTCCCCCTGTAGGACTCTATCCATCTATATCTCTACGTCTCTCTTTCTGGCTCTCTCCTCCTACTGTAGGACTCTATCCATCTCTATGTCTCTTTCTGGCTCCCTTCTCCCCCTGTAGGACTCTATCCATCTCTATCTCTCTTTCTGGCTCCCTCCTCCCCCTGTAGGACTCTATCCATCTCTATATCTCTCTTTCTGGCTCCCTCCTCCTACTGTAGGACTCTATCCATCTATATCTCTATATCTCTCTTTCTGGCTCCCTCCTCCTACTGTAGGACTCTATCCATCTCTATCTCTCTCTTTCTGGCTCTCTCCTCCTACTGTAGGACTCTATCCATCTATATCTCTATCTCTCTCTTTCTGGCTCCCTCCTCCCCCTGTAGGACTCTATCCATCTCTATGTCTCTCTTTCTGGCTCCCTCCTCCCACTGTAGAACTCTATCCATCTCTATGTCTCTCTTTCTGGCTCCCTCCTCCTACTGTAGGACTCTATCCATCTCTATATCTCTTTTTCTGGCTCTCTCCTCCTACTGTAGGACTCTATCCATCTATATCTCTATCTCTCTCTTTCTGGCTCCCTCCTCCCCCTGTAGGACTCTATCCATCTCTATCTCTCTCTTTCTGGCTCTCTCCTCCTACTGTAGGACTCTATCCATCTCTATGTCTCTTTCTGGCTCCCTCCTCCCCCTGTAGGACTCTATCCATCTCTATGTCTCTTTCTGGCTCCCTCCTCCCACTGTAGGACTCTATCCATCTCTATGTCTCTTTCTGGCTCCCTCCTCCCCCTGTAGGACTCTATCCATCTCTATGTCTCTTTCTGGCTCCCTCCTCCCACTGTAGGACTCTATCCATCTATATCTCTATCTCTCTCTTTCTGGCTACCTCCTCCCCCTGTAGGACTCTATCCATCTATATCTCTCTCTTTCTGGCTCTCTCCTCCTACTGTAGGACTCTATCCATCTATATCTCTATATCTCTCTTTCTGGCTCCCTCCTCCTACTGTAGGAATCTATCCATCTCTATGTCTCTCTTTCTGGCTCCCTCCTCCCCCGGTAGGACTCTATCCATCTCTATGTCTCTCTTTCTGGCTCCCTCCTCCTACTGTAGGACTCTATCCATCTATATCTCTATGTCTCTCTTTCTGGCTCCCTCCTCCTACTGTAGGACTTTATCCATCTCTATGTCTCTCTTTCTGGCTCCCTCCTCCTACTGTAGGACTCTATCCATCTCTATGTCTCTTTCTGGCTCCCTCCTCCACTGTAGGACTCTATCCATCTCTATGTCTCTTTCTGGCTCCCTCCTCCCCCTGTAGGACTCTATCCATCTCTATCTCTCTCTTTCTGGCTCTCTCCTCCTACTGTAGGACTCTATCCATCTATATCTCTATCTCTCTCTTTCTGGCTCCCTCCTCCTACTGTAGGAATCTATCCATCTCTATGTCTCTTTCTGGCTCCCTCCTCCTACTGTAGGACTCTATCCATCTCTATCTCTCTCTTTCTGGCTCTCTCCTCCTACTGTAGGACTCTATCCATCTATATCTCTATCTCTCTCTTTCTGGCTCCCTCCTCCTACTGTAGGACTATCCATCTCTATATCTCTCTTTCTGGCTCCCTCCTCCTACTGTAGGACTCTATCCATCTCTATCTCTCTCTTTCTGACTCCCTCCTCCCCCTGTAGGACTCTATCCATCTCTATGTCTCTCTTTCTGGCTCCCTCCTCCCACTGTAGAACTCTATCCATCTCTATGTCTCTCTTTCTGGCTCCCTCCTCCTAATGTAGGACTCTATCCATCTCTATATCTCTCTTTCTGGCTCCCTCCTCCTACTGTAGGACTCTATCCATCTCTATGTCTCTCTTTCTGGCTCCCTCCTCCCCCTGTAGGACTCTATCCATCTCTATGTCTCTCTTTCTGGCTCCCTCCTCCTACTGTAGGACTCTATCCATCTATATATCTCTATATCTCTCTTTCTGGCTCCCTCCTCCTACTGTAGAAATCTATCCATCTCAATGTCTCTCTTTCTGGCTCCCTCCTCCTACTGTAGTACTCTATCCATCTCTATGTCTCTCTTTCTGGCTCCCTCCTCCTACTGTAGGACTCTATCCATCTCTATGTCTCTCTTTCTGGCTCCCTCCTCCCCCTGTAGGACTCTATCCATCTCTATGTCTCTCTTTCTTGCTCCCTCCTCCTACTGTAGGACTCTATCCATCTCTATGTCTCTCTTTCTGGCTCCCTCCTCCCCCTGTAGGACTCTATCCATCTCTATGTCTCTTTCTGGCTCCCTCCTCCCCCTGTAGGACTCTATCCATCTCTATGTCTCTCTTTCTGGCTCCCTCCTCCCCCTGTAGGACTCTATCCATCTCTATCTCTCTTTCTGGCTCCCTCCTCCCACTTTAGGACTCTATCCATCTCTATGTCTCTATTTCTGGCTCCCTCCTCCTACTGTAGGACTCTATCCATCTCTATGTCTCTTTCTGGCTCCCTCCTCCTACTGTAGGACTCTATCCATCTCTATGTCTCTCTTTCTGGCTCCCTCCTCCCCCTGTAGGACTATATCCATCTCTATGTCTCCCTTTCTGGCTCCCTCCTCCCCTTGTAGGACTCTATCCATCTCTATGTCTCTCTTTCTGGCTCCCTCCTCCCCCTGTAGGACTCTATCCATCTCTATGTCTCTTTCTGACTCCCTCCTCCTACTGTAGGACTCTATCCATCTCTATGTCTCTCTTTCTGGCTCCCTCCTCCCCCTGTAGGACTCTATCCATCTCTATGTCTCTCTTTCTGGCTCCCTCCTCCCCCTGTAGGACTCTATCCATCTCTATGTCTCTCTTTCTGGCTCCCTCCTCCCCCTGTAGGACTCTATCCATCTCTATGTCTCTTTCTGGCTCCCTCCTCCCCCTGTAGGACTCACAGTGAGCTTGGGACAGTGTATATTGTTTGGGCACTTTAGATTTGAAATGATAAAGTGTAGACTGTCAGCTTCAATTTGAGGGTATTTTTATCCATATCGGGTGAACCGTTTAGAAATTACAACACTTTTTGTAAATAGTCCCCCCAATCACTCACACACACACACACACACACACACACACACACACACACATACTACATCAGTCTGTCGAGAGGTTTGACATCGTGATAGAAATTACAGCACTTTTTGTACCCAGTCCCCCCACTTTAGGGGACCAAAATTATTGGGACAAATTCACTACTGTGTATTAAAGTAGTCAAACGTTTAGTATTTGGTCCCATATTCCTAGCACGCGATGACTACATAGAGCTTGTAACTCCACATTTGCTTTAGGTTGTGTTTCAGATTATTTTGTGTCCAATAGAAATGAATGGTGAATAATGTGTTGTGTCATTTTGGAGTCACTTTTTTATTTATTTTTTTTTTTTTTTTGAATTTTTACCCCCTTTTTCTCCCCAATTTCGTGGTATCCAATTGTTGTAGTAGCTACTATCTTGTCTCATCGCTACAACTCCCGTACGGGCTCGGGAGAGACGAAGGTTGAAAGTCATGCGTCCTCCGATACACAACCCAACCAAGCCGCACTGCTTCTTAACACAGCACGCATCCAACCCGGAAGCCAGCCGCACCAATGCGCCGGAGGAAACACCGTGCACCTGGCCACCTTGGCTAGCGCACACTGCGCCCAGCCCGCCACAGGAGTCGCTGGTGCGCGATGAGACAAGGACACCCCTACCGACCAAGCCCTCCCTAACCCGGGCGACGCTAGGCCAATTGTGCGTCGCCCCACGGACCTCCCGGTCGCGGCCGATTACGACAGAGCCTGGGCGCGAACCCAGGAACTCTGATGGCACAGCTGGCGCTGCAGTACAGCGCCCTTAACCACTGCGCCACCCGGGAGCCCGCTGAGTCACTTTTATTGTAAATAACAATAGAGAATGTTTCTAAACACTTTATATTAATGTGGATGCTACCATGATTACGGATAGTCCTGAATGAATTGTGAATAATAATGAGTGAGTAAGTTACAGACAAACAAATATCATATAGCCAAAACAACTAAACATTTGTCACTGTACCAATATTTTTGCAGCTCACTGTATCTCTCTTTGTCTCTCTGTCTTTCCCTCTATCTCTCTTTGTCTCTCTGTCTTTCCCTCTATCTCTCTTTGTCTCTCTGTCTTTCCCTCTATCTCTCTTTGTCTCTCTGTCTTTCCCTCTATCTCTCTTTGTCTCTCTGTCTTTCCCTCTATCTCTCTTTGTCTCTCTGTCTTTCCCTCTATCTCTCTTTGTCTCTCTGTCTTTCCCTCTATCTCTCTTTGTCTCTCTGTCTTTCCCTCTATCTCTCTTTGTCTCTCTGTCTTTCCCTCTATCTCTCTTTGTCTCTCTGTCTTTCCCTCTATTTCTCTTTTTGTCTTCTCTCCCTTTCTCTCTTTCTTTCTGTCTCTTTGTCTCTCTCTTTTTCTCTCTGTCTCTCTCTATCTCTCATAAATACAAACTCTATCTCTCTCTTTCCCTCCATCTCTCTCTCTCTCCCTCTAAATATCTCACATCATCCCTTCTCTCCCTCTAAATGTCTCTCATCCCTTCTCTCCCTCTCGTCCTCTTTACCCTCTCTTTCTGTCTCTCCATCCTTCTCCAACCTCTTTATCTCTTAACCACCCATCCATCCCCCCTCCCCCTCTCTCCTTACATCTCCCTCCCTCCCTCCCAGCCCACCAACCGACACACCCTTCCCTCCCTCTCCCCCTACATCTCCCTTCCTCCCAGCCCACCGACCAACCCACCCTTCCCTTCCTCTCCCCCTACATATCCCTCCCTCCCTCTACATCTCCCTCCCCTCCCTCCCTCTCCCCCTACATATCCTTCCCTCCCTCTACATCTCCCCTCCCTCCCTCCCTCCCTCCCTCCCTCCCCCTCCCTCACATCTCCCTCCCTCCCGGTGCTATTGTTTTCCTGTTTAATGTCCGTCCTGACTGATTGACTCCTATCACTTGACTGAGTGTGTCTCAGGGGCATGTAGTGACCACAGCAGCCAGGCAGCCCCTAATGATGACAGCATTTCCTGACTGACACACACACAAACACACACATATCCATGCAACCACACACACGCATGCACGCACACACACATACGCACACACACTCATGCATATGTACAGACACGTGCACTCACACGTGCACACTCCCTTGCTGTACATGCAGTCACTCTTTTTTTACAGGGCCATTGTTTATATTAATCCACATTGATAAAGGTCTACAGACCAGTGGTCCTTGAGGTCAGTTAATCCTGTTGTTTAGCCTCAGAGCTCTTGTCTTGTCTTGTCTTGTCTTGTCTTGTCTTGTCCTGTCTGGTCTGGTCTGGTCTGGTCTGTCTGTCTGTCTGTCTGTCTGTCTGTCTGTCTGTGTGTGTGTGTGTAAATTGGAACTAAAGCATGCTCCAAACCGAGTTTACTTCTAGTTTCTTTTGAGATCTCTCCAGAGCTCCTCGGACAAATAAGAGCAATAAACACACACACACACACACACAAACGCACACAAACACACACACACACACACACACACACACACACACACACACACACACACACACACACACACACACACACACACACACACACACACACACACACACACACACACACACAGATGACCCTGCTGGCTGCAATGGATGCAGCATGTGAGGACATCACAGTAGATGCCTGCAGAGGATGGATAAGGCATTCCAAAAGATTCTTTCCACGTTGCATTGGAAGGGAAAATATCCGGTGTGATGTGGATGAGAATATGTGGGCCAACAGACAGGAACGTCTGGATGTGTAGAGACAGCACAACAGTGCTGCGGGCAAAGTTGTGCCTTAGGGGTGGTTTCCTGTGTTTCTTTCTAATTTAGTTTTTTTTCCTTTGTGCCCCTTGGGTTGTCCAGTCTCTTTCAATCAATAACCCACATACAGTAATATGTAAATAGTACTGTTGAAATTGATATATGCCATATGCAGCCTTGTGCATTTTCAATACAGTAACTGTCATCCAAACTGTAGCCTAAGTTTACATCAGGTAATACTGTCAAAGTACACAGTTACATTGACAACATGCCTAAACATTTTGACGACCTTGGTCGTGAACAATGACTCAATGACTTATCATTCTGATGACACTGACATGATCAATGGCATGAATATTTACTTTTGAGAGATGTACTAAGGATTTTTAGTGACTGACTAGCTTTAGAAACATATCTATTGTATAGTGCAGTTTGTACAAATTGTTCTGAGAAATGCACTTATTATTTTGCACATGTTAGGGATGATGTGAAAAATGCACCAAAGCGACTGAGAAAAACTGTAAGTAGCTGAAAACCGATCACACAACTGTATGTTACACTGGTGTTTACATACTTTACAGTAACATACTGGTGTTTATGTACTTTACAGTAACAAACTGGTGTTTATGTACTTTACAGTAACATACTGGTGTTTATGTACTTTACAGTAACATACTGGTGTTTATGTACTTTACAGTAACATACTGGTGTTTATGTACTTTACAGTAACATACTGGTGCTTATGTACTTTACAGTAACATACTGGTGTTTATGTACTTTACAGTAACATACTGGTGTTTATGTACTTTACAGTAACAAACTGGTGTTTATGTACTTTACAGTAACATACTGGTGTTTATGTACTTTACAGTAACAAACTGGTGTTTATGTACTTTACAGTAACATACTGGTGTTTATGTACTTTACAGTAACAAACTGGTGTTTATGTACTTTACAGTAACAAACTGGTGTTTATGTACTTTACAGTAACATACTGGTGTTTATGTACTTTACAGTAACATACTGGTGTTTATGTACTTTACAGTAAAAAACTGGTGTTTATGTACTTTACAGTAACATACTGGTGTTTATGTACTTTACAGTAACATACTGGTGTTTATGTACTTTACAGTAACATACTGGTGTTTATGTACTTTACAGTAACAAACTGGTGTTTATGTACTTTACAGTAACATACTGGTGTTTATGTACTTTACAGTAACATACTGGTGCTTATGTACTTTACAGTAACATACTGGTGTTTATGTACTTTACAGTAACAAACGGGTGTTATGTACTTTACAGTAACAAACTGGTGTTTATGTACTTTACAGTAACATACTGGTGTTTATGTACTTTACAGTAAAAAAATGGTGTTTATGTACTTTACAGTAACATACTGGTGTTTATGTACTTTACAGTAACATACTGGTGTTTATGTACTTTACAGTAACATACTGGTGTTTATGTACTTTACAGTAACAAACTGGTGTTTATGTACTTTACAGTAACATACTGGTGTTTATGTACTTTACAGTAACATACTGGTGCTTATGTACTTTACAGTAACATACTGGTGTTTATGTACTTTACAGTAACAAACGGGTGTTATGTACTTTACAGTAACAAACTGGTGTATATGTACTTTACAGTAACATACTGGTGTTTATGTACTTTACAGTAACATACTGGTGTTTATGTACTTTACAGTAACAAACTGGTGTTTATGTACTTTACAGTAACATACTGGTGTTTATGTACTTTACAGTAACATACTGGTGTTTACATACTTTACAGTAACATACTGGTGTTTATGTACTTTACAGTAACATACTGGTGTTTATGTACTTTACAGTAACATACTGGTGTTTATGTACTTTACAGTAACATACTGGTGTTTATGTACTTTACAGTAACATACTGGTGCTTATGTACTTTACAGTAACATACTGGTGTTTATGTACTTTACAGTAACAAACTGGTGTTTATGTACTTTACAGTAACAAACTGGTGTTTATGTACTTTACAGTAACATACTGGTGTTTATGTACTTTACAGTAACAAACTGGTGTTTATGTACTTTACAGTAACATAAAGTACATAAACACCAGTGTGTCAAATTCAAACTGCTAGGCCTAACACGCCAAAAGACCCTTCACACACACACGCACGCACGCACGCACGCACGCACACACACACACACACACACACACACACACACACACACACACACACACACACACACACACACACACACACACACACACACACACACACACACACACTACATCAGTCTGTCGAGAGGTGTGTTGTTTGACATCGTGATAATGTACAAACCATCCGCTGTACATCAGGAAAACACTAAAAACCTAGCCGGAGATCAATCGACATTTTTCTTTTATCTCCTTTTTTCCCGAAGAGGAAACTCAGATATACACTCTCCCTCTCTGTGTCTCTCTAATTCTCTTCAAGGTCAATCCCTACCTAACACTAACAACCTATGTTGCATCCCAAATGGCACCGTATTCCCTAAGTAGTGCACTACTTCGACCAGGGCCAATAAGGTTCTAGGAATAGGGTTCCATTTGGTACGCCGTCCTGGTCTTTCACCTCCGAGTCGCAGACAAGACAACCAAGAGAAACGCAAACGTAAATGTTTACGTTTCGGGAGCCACAAGGCACCGCGGGAGTACCTCCCAGAGCCTGTCCTCTCGGAGATCAATCATGCTGATATCAGATCGCCATGGGAGGAATGTCCACACCGCTGACCTTTGACCCTCGGTGTGAGTACGTTACAGTGTTGCGGTGATAACCTCTCGTTCTCCTTGTCGCGTCCTCCACTCAGCCCTGGTCTAATGGAGATTTTATGGAGAGTATTTCACTCACTCGTGACTGGGAAATGTTTCTCTGCATGGGAACCAGATCGGTTAAATGTATCCAATGAAGAGTGGGCAAAGCTGTCATCAAGGCAAAGGGTGGCTACTTTGAAGAATCTCAAATATAAAATATATTTTGATTTCTTTAACACTTTTTTGGTTACTACATGATTCCATATGTGTTATGTCATGGTTTTGATGTCTTCACTATCATTCTACAATGTAGAAAATAGTAAAAATAAAGAAAAACCCTTGAATGAGTAGGTGTGTCCAAACTTTTGACTGGTACTGTACATAAATCCTGGATTGCTGACGCTATGTATTGGTCAATGAGAGGCTTTGAAGTCCTCCATAGGAATGTAGACATTAATAAATTTATTTATTTTTTACAATGGTGGAGGAGTGCCAAGATGGAGGCACGGTGGCTTCAACACAGCGCCCCCTATCAGTCACCTGGTGTATATATAAATCATTGGTTGTAACTAACTAAAAAGGTTGATAAGTGGTGGTTGTGATGATGATGGTGCTGGTGGTGATGGTGATGGCGGTGGTGATGGTTGTGGGGGTGGTGGTAGTGATGGTGGTGGGGATGGTGGTTGTGGTGGTGGTGGTGATGGTTGTGGTGGTGATGGTAGTGGTGATGGTTGTGGTAATGGTTATGGTAATGATGATTGTGGTGATCGTATTCCAAAGTCATGGAATACGATCAAAGATAATTTGCTGCTAGAACAGCCTCCACTCTTCTGGGATGGCTTTCCACTAGATGTTGGAACATTGCTGCTATAACAGCCTCCACTCTTCTGGGAAGGCTTTCCACTAGATGTTGGAACATTGCTGCTATAACATTTCTGTATGGACCTCGCTTTGTGCATGGGGACATTGTCATGCTGATACAGGAAATGGCCTTCCCCAAACTGTTGCCACAAATTTAGAAGCACAGAATCGTGTAGAATGTAATTGTGTGCTGTAGCTTTAAGATTTCCCTTCACTGGAGATAGCCCAAACCATGAAAAACAGCCTCAGACCATTATTCCTCCTCCACCATACTTTACAGTTGGCACTATGCATTGGGGCAGGTAGCGGTCTCCTGGCATCCACCAAAGCCATATTTGTCTGTCGGACTGCCAGATGGTGAAGCGTGATTCATCACTCCAGAGAACACGTTTCCACTGCTCCAGAGTCCAATGGCAGCGAGTTTTACACTACTCTAGCTGACGCTTGGCATTGCACATGGTGATCTTAGGCTTGTGTGCGGCTGCTCGGCCATGGAAACCCATTTCATGAAGCTCCAGACGAGCAGTTATTGTGTTGACGTTGCTTCCAGAGGCAGTTTGGAACTTGGTAGTGAGTGTTGCAACCGAGGACAGATGATTTTTACGCTCTACGCACTTCAAGACTCGGCGGTCCCGTTCTGTGAGCTTGTGTTGCCTACCACTTCACGGCTGAGCCGTTGTTGCTCCTAGACGTTTCCACTTCACAATAACAGCTCTTACAGTTGACCGGGACAGCTCTAGCAGGGCAGAAATTTGACAAACTGACTAGTTGGAAAGGTGGCATCCTAATTTGAAGAGGTGTCCATATAGTTTTATATATATATAGCGTATCTAACTAACAAACCACTGGGCACAGACGTCAGTTCAACTAACGTGAATTCAACGTGAAATCAACAGAAAATGTCACCCTGTCATTGGATTTAGGTTAAAGGTTGGGTGATTTGATTTATTTATTTATTTTTCTCAAGTACAACCAGTTTTCCACATTGATTCAATGTCCTCACATGATGATGGTGTTATGATGATGGTTATGATGGTGGTGATGGTGGTGATGATGATGTGATGATGACAATGTCCTCACATGATGATGGTTGTGATGATGATGTGATGATGACAATGTCCTCACATGATGATGGTGTTATGATGGTGGTGGTGGTGGTGGTGGTGATGGTGGTGATGATGATGTGATGATGACAATGTCCTCACATGATGATGGTGTTATGATGGTGTTATGATGATGACAATGTCCTCACATGATGATGGTGTTATGATGGTGTTATGATGGTGTTATGATGGTGTTATGATGGTGTTATGATGATGACAATGTCCTCACATGATGATGGTGTTATGATGATGATTATGATGAAAATGTCCTCACATGATGATGGTGTTATGATGGTGGTGATGATGATGATGTTGATGATGATGTGATGATGACAATGTCCTCACATGATGATGGTGTTATGATGATGATTATGATGATGGTGTGATGGTGATGATGGTGTTAAGATGATGATTATGATGGTGGTGGTGGTGGTGGTGATGATGATGATGATGATGATGTGATGATGACAATGTCCTCACATTGAATGTTGTGGTTGAAAAGATGTGGAAGCAACGTAGATTAAACCAGTTTCTGCCCAGTGGGAAGGTGGATAAGAGTAATGTTAATAAGTCATTATGATGGTGATGATGATGATGATGATGATGATGATGATGATGGGGAAGATGATGATGGTGGTGAGGATGGTGGTGATGATGGGGGTGATGTGGTGATGATGATGATGATGATGATGATGGTGGTGATGACGATAATGATGGTGATGATGTTGATGGTGATGATGATGGTGATGATGATGATGGTGGTGGTGATGATGATGATGGTGGTGAGGATGGTGGTGATGATGGTGGTGATGTGGTGATGATGATGATGATGGTGGTGATGACGATAATGACAAAGGTGACGAGTGATCCCAATGACATCTATGACGAAGATAATAAGGATGATACTGAGGAAGAATGAAGACGACGATGAGTGACACAACGGCAACATTCACACTTCAGACAGGCCTTCTGCATAACATCACACTTCTTTGTTTCTACAGACAAAAGACACTCAACACTAACACCAACACTACCCGCTTCTCCCCTTTTCCCTAGCCTTAGAGTGGTCTGGCTATTGGGGTCTGTGTTGCCTACGAGTGCTTTAGGCTTTGAGTGGCTGAGTGGCTCAGGGGGTTAGTATAGAGAGGACTAGTATATAGAGTGCAGATCAGATGTCATGGGGGTGGACCATGGTCCATTTGGCCTGGAGACAGCTGCAACCACAGCTGACAAATCCAAAGGGGCCCCCCTCATCGCTTCGCTACAGGCACCCGGCACGGGAAAGCACTGGAAATCAACGTCTCAACTCTACAGAGGGAATTAATCTTTTAGGAGCGAGGGATGGATGGATGGAAGAAAGAGAAAGGGAGGACTCCCCTCCCCCCTTTTCTGGTTTGATAACACTACTCTCAAAGGAATGCGCCCATCTTCAATCCCAACATGGAACAAACCTCTAGAGGCTAAAGACACTTTCCCATCCTCCCTGTATGCAGTATATCTCTCCTCTGTTCCTCATCTCTCTCTCCCTCTATCCCCCTATGGTGTGAACAGATGTGATGTGAAGATGTCTGTGGCTCTATAATGTAGCTGTGTCGTTAAGGCTGGACATTGCTAACATATGTGTGTGTGTGTGTGCGCCTTTTAAATGAGCCTACCACAGTTCAAAGAGGCTGGCGCTTAGACTCTGTTCTGCGTCCCAAATGGCACCCTATTCCCTATATAGTGCACTACTTTTGACCAGGGCCCTATGGGCCTGTCAAAAGTAGTGCACTATATAGAACATAGGGTGCCATTTGGGACGAAAACCTGGTCCTCTGGCAGGCCCAGATACCTGCTGTGCCTGAGAAAGAGCAATAAAAACGTAAGTCAAATGAAATGAATGTTTGCTACTTACAGTATCTACTGAGTGTACAAAACATTAGGAGCACCTGCGCTTTCCGTTTCCATGACATTAGGAGCACCTGCGCTTTCCGTTTCCATGACATTAGGAACACCTATGCGTTCTCCCCCTCTCTCCCCCCCGTCTTGACCTCTCTCTCACTTCCTCCCTCTCACTTCCTCCCTCTCTCTTTCTCCTCTTTTTCGTCTCTCTTAAATTCAAAGGGTATTTATCTCTCTCTCTCTCCCTCTGACCAAGTGAATCCAGGTGAGAGCTTTGATCCCTGGCTGATGTCACCTGTTAAATCCACTTCAATCAGTGTAGTTAAAGGGGAGGAAATTGGTTAAAGAATGATTTTTAATCCTTGAAACAATTGAGACATGGATTGTGTGCCATTCAGAGGGTGAATGGGCAAGACAAAATATTTAAGTGCTTTTGAACGGGGTATGGTATTAGGTGCAAGGCTCACCGGTTTGAGTGTGTCATGAACTGCAACGCTGCTGGGTTTTTCACACTCCATGTGTATCCAGAATGGTCCACCACCCAAAGGACATCCAGCCAACTTAACACAACTGTGGGAAGCATTGGAGTCAACATGGGCCAGCATCCCTGTGAAACGTTTTCAACACCTTGTAGAGTTCATGCCCCAACGAATTGAGGCTCCTCCTTTGGCAAAGGGGGCGGGGGTGCAACTCAATATTAGGAAGGCGTTCTTAAAGTTTTGTATACTCTGTGTATAAATGCTGCTTATACCTCCACAGACAAGAAGGGGGAGTCCCCGATGCAATCAGGTAACTGGTGTGTGTGTGTGTGTGTGTGTGTGTGTGTGTGTGTGTGTGTGTGTGTGTGTGTGTGTGTGTGTGTGTGTGTGTGTGTGTGTGTGTGTGTGTGGGTGTGTGTGTGTGTGCGTGGGTGCGTGCGTGCGGAGTGGGTGTGTGTGTGCGTGTGCGTGTGCGCGGGTGTGCGGGTGCGTGGGTGCGTGCGTGTGTGTGTGTGTGTGTGTGGGGGGAGTGGGTGTGGCAGGGCAAAGGGGGCAGAAGTAGGCTAACGGGTGAGAAAGAGGGAAGGGTATTTTGAGGAGTGGGGCATCTAACCTAATGTATCTATTGAAGTTCAGGTCCCTTGGTTGAAGCAGTACATCTGTAGCCCATTTCCCATTCCCCCAGATGTGCATGCTCACGTGTACAGGAACAATAAGATTGAGGACCATACATTCTCTCTCTCCTCCTTGACCTCTCTCTCGCTTCCTTTCTCTCACTCTCTCTCGCTTCCTTCCTCTCTCTCTCCTCCTTGACCTCTCTCTTGTTTCCTTTCTCTCCTTCTCCCCATCTCTCTCTCCTCCTTAAACTCTCTCCCTCTCTCCCCCTCTCTCTCTCCTTCTTGACCTCTCTCTCGCTTCCTCCCTCTCTCCCCATCTCTCTCTCCTCCTTGACCTCTCTCCCTCTCTCTCCTTCTTGACCTCTCTCTCGCTTCCTCCCTCTCTCCCCATCTCTCTCTCCTCCTTGACCTCTCTCCCTCTCTCTCTCCTTCTTGATCTCTCTCTCGCTTCCTCCCTCTCTCTCTCACTCTCTTTCTCTCTACCCTCCATCTCTCTTTGTCTCCCTCTTATTAATCTCTCTCTTCCTCCTTCTCTACTCCCCATCTCTTTGTCTACCTCTAACTCCTCTCTCTCTGTCTTCACTCTCACTCTCTCCTCCTTTTATTGTAGTTCCGGCTCTACCCCATCATGTCTTCATATCGCTCTCATCATATAGTAGAAGAAACCCTCCTTCCCTCCCATCCCCCATTACGGTCAGCTAGCGGAGAGTGGAAGTATCAGTTGGCCCCCGGGCGGGTCCCGTTGGGGTTTGGGGGTCCGCGGTAGTAAATGAAATATGATACTGTAGCTGTCGCATTAGGAAATCCATTGATGTTAATGACTGCCGGTGTACTCTGCAGCTCGGCTGCTGGAGACACATCTGTTCCTGGTTAGGCGCCAACCCCCACAGCCCAGACACCACAATAAGGGAATGGAGAGGTTGGGTGGTGGGGGTTGGTGGTGGTAGTCCGGCAGGGTAAGGCTGGGGTGAAATGGGGAAATCGGACCTTGGGGTCGGAGGTATTTAGTGGTTCTGGACAGAGGTTGGGGTTGGGGTTTGAAGGGGTTAGGAGATGTTCTGGTCAAGTTATAGTCTACACATGTGACAGGTGATTCAGAATGGAGGATGGAGATTAAAATTGCATCCCAAATGGCACCCTATTCCCTATTCCCATACCTTTGACCAGAGCCCTATGGTACCCTATTCCCTATTCCCATACCTTTGACCAGAGCCCTATGGTACCATATTCCCTATTCCCATACCTTTGACCAGAGCCCTATGGTACCCTATTCCCTATTCCCATACCTTTGACCAGAGCCCTATGGTACCCTATTCCCTATTCCCATACCTTTGACCAGAGCCCTATGGTACCCTATTCCCATACCTTTGACCAGAGCCCTATGGTACCCTATTCCCTATTCCCATACTTTTGACCAGAGCCCTATGGTACCATATTCCCTATTCCCATACCTTTGACCAGAGCCCTATGGTACCCTATTCCCTATGTAGTGCACTACTTTTGAACAGAGCCCTATGGTACCCTATTCCCTATGTAGTTCACTACTTTTGAACAGAGCTCTATGGTAGTGCACTACTTTTGACCAGAGCCATGTGGTAGTGCACTGCACAGGAAATAGGGTGCCATTTGGGTCGCACCCTAAGTAGCAACAGGGCCCTCACATGGTAGTCCTAAACACATGTACTATAACTACATTATAGAAAATGTGGGTTCCTTCTGTGTCATGGATTCTCTGTGGGAGTTCCTCAGAGTGCTCCTGGGACGTTGCCGTGCAATACATTATCAGGCTCGCCAAAATGTTGTTAAATGCAAACGACTTGTGCAGCGGAGCTGAAAATACCCGGCTATTGGGGGGTAATGTCCTGTAATTGGCCAGTGATCATGGCCTTGATAGAACCAGGCACACTAAAAACCAAGTCTCAGAGCAAGGCTCTTAAGAGTTTAAGAGTTCATTATTTACAGTAAGTAGCCTAAGTTAGACTTCAGCTGATGAACATGAGTGAACAGACGGGAATGGCAGGCAGGGAAACACATAGACGGACAGACGGACGGACATGACAGACACTCAGTCCCAAAGACAGTGAGACAGACAGACCCACAGAGACAGATGGCCGCAAAGATCTGTAATACCCATCTGACCTCTCTGAGTCTATAGGGTAGTACTGTAGGTTGCGTAGAGGGACAGAGAAAAGGGGTCAAAAGTTGAATCACAGTTCAGGCGACAGGTTGAATGAGTGAGTGAACGAGGAGAGTATTGAGACTTAAACAGATGACTCAGTTGCATTGAATCGGAGGTCACAACACTTTCAGAAGACGTTTCCAAAAGGACCCCAGTTAAGACAGGAGTCCTAGGTCACTTAACCCCAAACAAACGTCCAACAAACACTGCCCATTCACCCATGGCAGGAGGTCCCAGGCACAAACAGAGCAGAGTCATTCGTCTGCTGATGACAGTTCCACAGGAGCATCTTCACTATTGTGACTCCATGTCGTTCATCTTGCTATTGTCATCTTCAGCCAGCATTTCTAAGTGTCTGTCCTCAGTGTGTCGTTTTCATTTGTCCATAGTTTAGAGTGCATGTTCACTCATTTGTCTTGTGTGAGAATCTAAAGTGTGCATTATTGAAGTGTGCATTATTGAAGTGTGCATTATTGAAGTGTGCATCATTTCTGCTCGTTACAGTCAGAGTTGTGATGGATGGATGGCCGACTGGCCGTCTATCTGAGCTGTGTAGAATGAAACAGTCTTTGGAGTCTGTTTGTTGGTGTTGAATGGACTTTAAAGGGAATTTTGGTAACACTTTACCTAAAGCATCCAGGTATAATGGTTTATAACTTGTTATAAGCATGTGTGAGCTTTGCCAATATTATGGAGATTAATGGTTTGAGAACATTCCAAGATTTGAAAGACACATTAACAGGGCTATCTCACTACAGACCCTGGTTTGATTCCAGGCCCTATCACAACCGGACGTGATTGGGAGTCCCATTATTTTCGATATTTCCAATGTATGTCAGTTTAGGTCAGCTATGGAGTGCCTTTAGAAACGCAACTACTGAACCATCCAATGAAGATATTTAAAAAAAACATTATCTGGGCTCCTGAAAGGATCTCTATAATAGATAAACAACTTTTGGAAAGCTCATATTCTGAGATAGCCATTAAAAAAGTATGGTCCAGAGATCTAAGTGAATCTGAACAACCTTTAACTGGAACAGAATATGGAAAAATGTGACCTTGACATCCCGTAATCGGAACCATAAACTTTGTTCACAGACTGTATTTAACACCAAGGAAGTGTTTTACGATGACATTGGCCTAAACTCCCAACTGTTCACTGTGTCCCCTAAATCAGGTAGGCACATTCCTTCATATGATGTGGGAGTGCCCTGCAGTGGGAGTGGGAGTGCCCTGCAGTGGGAGTGGGAGTGCCCTGCAGTGGGAGTGCCCTGCAGTTAAATGCTTCTGGGACAAAGTTACACAAATAATTTAGAAGTGCATGATAAGTGGTGGGAGGGTGGGGAAGGGTGGGTGGATAGATAGAGATACAGTGCATTGCGAAAGTATTCGGCCCCCTTGAACTTTGCGACCTTTTGCCACATTTCAGGCTTCAAACATAAAGATATAAAACTGTATTTTTTTGTGAAGAATCAACAACAAGTGGGACACAATCATGAAGTGGAACAACATTTATTGGATATTTCAAACTTTTTTAACAAATCAAAAACTGAAAAATTGGGCGTGCAAAATTATTCAGCCCCTTTACTTTCAGTGCAGCAAACTCTCTCCAGAAGTTCAGTGAGGATCTCTGAATGATCCAATGTTGACCTAAATGACTAATGATGATAAATACAATCCACCTGTGTGTAATCAAGTCTCCGTATAAATGCACCTGCACTGTGATAGTCTCAGAGGTCCATCAAAAGCGCAGAGAGCATCATGAAGAACAAGGAACACACCAGGCAGGTCCGAGATACTGTTGTGAAGAAGTTTAAAGCCGGATTCCCAAGCTTTAAACATCCCAAGGAGCACTGTGCAAGCGATAATATTGAAATGGAAGGAGTATCAGACCACTGCAAATCTACCAAGACCTGGCCGTCCCTCTAAACTTTCAGCTCATACACAGAGAAGACTGATCAGAGACGCAGCCAAGAGGCCCATGATCACTCTGGATGAACTGCAGAGATCTACAGCTGAGGTGGGAGACTCTGTCCATAGGACAACAATCAGTCGTATATTGCACAAATCTGGCCTTTATGGAAGAGTGGCAAGAAGAAAGCCATTTCTTAAAGATATCCATAAAAAGTGCCGTTTAAAGTTTGCCACAAGCCACCTGGGAGACACACCAAACATGTGGAAGAAGGTGCTCTGGTCAGATGAAACCAAAATTGAACTTTTTGGCAACAATGCAAAACGTTATGTTTGGCGTAAAAGCAACACAGCTGAAAACACCATCCCCACTGTCAAACATGGTGGTGGCAGCATCATGGTTTGGGCCTGCTTTTCTTCAGCAGGGACAGGGAAGATGGTTCAAATTGATGGGAAGATGGATGGAGCCAAATACAGGACCATTCTGGAAGAAAACCTGATGGAGTCTGCAAAAGACCTGAGACTGGGACGGAGATTTGTCTTCCAACAAGACAATGATCCAAAACATAAAGCACAATCTACAATGGAATGGTTCAAAAATAAACATATCCAGGTGTTAGAATGGCCAAGTCAAAGTCCAGACCTGAATCCAATCGAGAATCTGTGGAAAGAACTGAAAACTGCTGTTCACAAATGCTCTCCATCCAACCTCACTGAGCTCGAGCTGTTTTGCAAGGAGGAATGGGAAAACATTTCAGTCTCTCGATGTGCAAAACTGATAGAGACATACCCCAAGCGACTTACAGCTGTAATCGCAGCAAAAGGTGGCGCTACAAAGTATTAACTTAAGGGGGCTGAATAATTTTGCAAGCCCAATTTTTCAGTTTTTGATTTGTTAAAAAAGTTTGAAATATCCAATAAAAGTCGTTCCACTTCATGATTGTGTCCCACTTGTTGTTGATTCTTCACAAAAAAATACAGTTTTATATCTTTATGTTTGAAGCTTGAAATGTGGCAAAAGGTCGCAAAGTTCAAGGGGGCTGAATACCTTCGCAAGGCACTGTATAGGGGGGTCAGGACTGCAAACCAACCTGTGTTGCTAGGCGGGGTGGGAACAGGTGGAAAACAGGGTTTCCGGGTTGGGGTGGTGCAGGGAGTTGGAATGGGATGGGGAGTTGGGGGGAATGGGATGGGATGGGGAGTTGGGGGAATGGGATGGGATGGGGAGTTGGGGTGATGTTGGGGGTGATGTTGGGCTGGGGGGAATATGATTGGGAGTTGGGGGGAATAGGGAGTTGGGGTGATGTTGGGCTGGGGGGAATAGGATGGGGAGTTGGGGGGAATGTGATGGGGAGTTGGCGGGAATGTGATGGGGAGTTGGGGTGATGTTGGGCTGGGGGGAATAGGATGGGGAGTTGGGGGGAATATGATGGGGAGTTGGGGGGGAATGTGATGGGGAGTTGGGGGAACGGGATGGGGAGTTGGGGGGAATGGAATGGGGAGTTGGGGGAATGGAATGGGGAGTTGGGGGTAGTGTTGGGGGTGATGTTGGACTGCGGGGAATGGGATGGGGAGCTGGGGGGGATGGGATTTGGAGTTGGCATTTATTTCTGACTTTTTTTTCTTTAGAGTGGCAGCCTAGGTACATGTTGTATAAACTAAGAGTGTGAATTGACATTAATAATGTACCTGTATAATGTCTTATAACAAGGCTTACCGTAATTTACACTCCAAAATGTACATTTGTCCAATGTTTTCAGGCTTAGAAAGTGGTCATATATTAAGATACTGTAAGTGCACGCCCCTCGCCATTTGTTAGATTCACCAGAAAAGATACAAACCATGTCATTTCATGATTCTATTTGGTGCTTATGTTTTTTATGCATTTTGTGTTGAGCAATATATAGTAGCTGGACCTACTTCATTTGATGTCTGAAATAATGATTCTCATATGAGCAAAATAACTGAATAGCAAGATGAGAACTATAACAGGTAACTTATACTAAACATTCTTTGATTTGAGTGAAATGGATCATCAGTTTCCCCAGTTGATCCTGCAGTGAGCAGCAAATTGGTGATAGTTGTAAAGCAGAGGGGAGGCAAGCACAACTACCTCATTCCCTCTTGTGTCCTGCCTGCTGCATTCTTGGCAGAGGATCAAGGTGAATACAGAGTAGAGAGAGAGAGAGAGAGAGAGAGCAGAGAGAGAGAGAGAGAGAAGAGAGAGAGAGAGAGAGAGAGAGAGAGAGAGAGAGAGAGAGAGAGAGAATGGGAGAGAGAGAGAGAGAGCAGAGAGAAAGAGAGCAGAGAGCGAGAGAGAGCAGAGAGCGAGAGAGAGATGAGAGAGAGCGCGAGAGAGAGAGAGAGCAGAGAGAGAGAGAGAGAGAGAGAGCAGAGAGAGAGAGAGAGAAAGAGAGAGAGAGAGAGAGAGCAGAGAGAGAGAGCAGAGAGAGAGTGCAGAGAGAGAGAGAGAGAGAGAGAGAGAGAGCAGAGAGAGAGAAAGAGAGAGAGAGAGAAAGAGAGAGAGAGAGCAGAGAGAGAGAGAGCAGAGAGAGAGCAGAGAGAGAGAGAGAGAGAGAGCAGAGAGAGAGCAGAGAGAGAGCAGAGACAGAGAGAGAGAGAGAGAGAGCAGAGAGAGAGAGCAGAGAGCAGAGAGCAGAGAGAGAGAGAGAGCAGAGAGCAGAGAGCAGAGAGAGAGCAGAGCAGAGAGCAGAGAGAGAGCAGAGAGAGAGAGAGAGCAGAGAGAGAGCAGAGAGAGAGAGAGAGAGAGAGAGAGAGAGAAAGAGAGAGAAAGAGGGAGAGTGCTGCATCCATGTTTAAAGCCGTCAATAGCTAATCTCCTGGCCCTGACTGTTTTAACACACACTCCTCCTCTCCTCCTCCCCTCCTCTCCTCTCCTCCTCTCCGTAAACTCAAGCATTTAAAACCATCACCAACCCACTTGCCTTTCTCTCTTCCTCAGTCCCCTTATTTCCACACACCAAGAAAACAGGGTTCCCCAAGGGATCTTTGGAAAGGGTGATGTTTCAATGTGGAACCATAATGACTTAAATAACCTGTTGATCCCTTCAAGGGTTCTTTACAGTTAACAGTTATTTTACTCTTTTTAAGATAGTTCAAATGTAGGAGTGACGGCTGATTAGAATATTTTGTGGCATGGTTTTCTCTCAGATCTTTCTGTGCAACCTCGCTTGGGAGTGTCATTCCAGTTTATGTAATCTGTTATGCCGTTACATGTTATATATGACAATGGCCAGTGATGGTGTCTTGTGAAAGACTCACGTATGATTTGTGTTCATTAAATCAGTGGTTCTCAGCTCTTTCTTCAGAAACAGTTGGATCCCCAACTGTTCCAGAGCAACTGTTCCAACTGTTCCAGAGCAAGCACACCAGAGCAAGCACACCTGATTCAACTTGTCATTGAACACAATAATAACCCCTACGGAATCTTCAAGATCTTCAAGAACCTTTGAGATTGAAAAAGGTTCTTCATCAAACCATAAACATTCTGTAAAGAACCATAAAAAAGGGTTCTAAAAAGGGTGCTATATTAACCTTTTTTTAATGGTTCTTTATAAAACATGTTTTAACCTTATGAGCATGGTTATTGGGCATGGTTATGAGCATGTTTATTGGGCATGGTTATGAGCATGGTTATTGGGCATGGTTATGAGCATGGTTATTGGGCATGGTTATGAGCATGGTTATATTCGACCATGCTGGTCATTTATGAACATTTGAACATCTTGGCCATGTTCTGTTATAATCTCCACCCGACACAGCCAGAAGAGGACTGGCCATCCCACATATGCTCTCTCTAATTCTCTCTTTCTTTCTCTCTCTCGGAGGACCTGAGCCCTAGGACCATGCCCCAGGAATACCTGACATGATGACTCCTTGCTGTCCCCAGTCCACCTGACTGTGCTGCTGCTCCAGTTTCAACTATTCTGCCTTATTATTATTCGACCATGCTGGTCATTTATGAACATTTGAACATCTTGACCATGTTTTGTTATAATCTCCACCCGGCACAGCCAGAAGAGGACTGGCCACCCCACATAGCCTGGTTCCTCTCTAGGTTTCTTCCTAGGTTTTGGCCTTTCTAGGGAGTTTTTCCTAGCCCCCGTGCTTCTACACCTGCATTGCTTGCTGTTTGGGGTTTTAGGCTGGGTTTCTGTACAGCACTTTGAGATATCAGCTGATGTACGAAGGGCTATATAAATAAATTTGATTTGATTTGATTTGGTTATATCGCCAAAAAGGAATCAGCTATGGTTACCAGCCAAATAACCCTTATTTGTCACTATATAGAGCCATATGTTTTTAGTGTGTACCTCTTTTAGTGTGTACCTCTATATCTCCCTACCTTTCCCCTCTCATCCTCTGTCTACTCCCCTCCCTCTCTCCCACCTCTACCTATCTACTCCCCTCCCTCTCTACCTATCTAATCCCCTCCCTCTCTCCCACCTCTACCTATCTACTCCCCTCCCTCTCTACCTATCTAATCCCCTCCCTCTCTCCCACCTCTACCTATCTACTCCCCTCCTCTCTTCCTCTCCCACCTCTATCTACTCCCCTCCTCTCTTCCTCTCCCACCTCTACCTATCTGCTCCCCTCCCTCTCTTCCTCCCCCACCTCTAGCTATCTTCTCCCCACCTCTCTTCAACCCTTTCTCCTCTCCCCCTCTGCTTCCCTCCACTTCTCCAGCAACAACGCCTCCCTTACATTATTATTTGAAACCAAAACCTTTATTTTTTTCTTATTACTCTCCTCGTTCTTCTGAAATCGGTCATTGTTCCAGGCGAAAGCTCTGGGATTTCCTCCCTCTCTCTCCTTCCCAGGCCGGCGCTGCAATTAAAGTTCTGAAAGAAGAAAGCCGCCCAGCTGTGAGCGAGGCGGTAGCTAGCCTCCATGTGGAACTGTAAGGGCGCCACTTAGTGACCACAGGTAGAAACTACACCCTCTTTATTCAGCTTTCCCCAATCCTCTCCTGGGTGACCAACCACCACACAGTCCACAGCTAGCCCTGCTCTAGCCTGGTCTCTGATCTGTTAGTGCAGACCCCTATAGTTATGTTTGGCAACACAACAACCATAGGAGTTTGCTATACCCGTCTATAACACTGACACCCTATTCAAGGTTTTGTTGATAAGGATGACATGAATAAGGTATGTTTAGTGCAGGGCAAAGACAAACATATAGACTGTCCATTACTGTAGGCTATCTAGGAAACAGATGGTAAACAACAACACATCAACATACAGTTTGGTTCAGACATATACAGACACAGACATAGACCACACAGATACATACATACAGTATTGTGTTCCCCAAACCGCGGTCAGGTCGACCGTACAGAAATTACAACCTTTCAAGGTGAAACAATGTGCCTTATTTTGACCTAACCACAACAGAATGCTATACACACACACACACACACACACACACACACACACACACACACACACACACACACACACACGGGGTGTCAGGAACATTGGGTGATATGAAGGAAATGTGAAGAATGTATCAAACAGCCTTGGCGGTGCTTATCTTAGACCACATGTGGGCAGGGACATCCTCAAAGCACAACACATACACACTCATGGAGAATGGTTTTCCATCAAGGACAAAGTTGGACGGCTGTTATGTTAGCTAGGTGTTGTGATGTAATATTAATGTACGATGGGTTATGTTAGCTAGGTGATGTGATGTAATATTAATGTACGATGGGTTATGTTAGCTAGGTGTTGTGATGTAATATTAATGAACGATGGGTTATGTTAGCTAGGTGTTGTGATGTAATATTAATGTACGATGGGTTATGTTAGCTAGGTGTTGTGATGTAATATTAATGTACGATGGGTTATGTTAGCTAGGTGATGTGATGTAATATTAATGTACGATGGGTTATGTTAGCTAGGTGTTGTGATGTAATATTAATGAACGATGGGTTATGTTAGCTAGGTGTTGTGATGTAATATTAATGAACGATGGGTTATGTTAGCTAGGTGATGTAATATTAATGTACGATGGGTTATGTTAGCTAGGTGATGTAATATTAATGTACGATGGGTTATGTTAGCTAGGTGATGTAATATTAATGTACGATGGGTTATGTTAGCTAGGTGATGTAATATTAATGTACGATGGGTTATGTTAGCTAGATGATGTGATGTAATATTAATGTACAATGGGTTATGTTAGCTAGGTGATGTAATATTAATGTACGATGGGTTATGTTAGCTAGGTGATGTAATATTAATGTACGATGGGTTATGTTAGCTAGGTGATGTAATATTAATGTACGATGGTTTATGTTAGCTAGGTGTTGTGATGTAATATTAATGTACGATGGGTTATGTTAGCTAGGTGATGTGATGTAATATTAATGTACGATGGGTTATGTTAGCTAGGTGATGTGATGTAATATTAATGTACGATGGGTTATGTTAGCTAGGTGTTGTGATGTAATATTAATGTACGATGGGTTATGTTAGCTAGGTGTTGTGATGTAATAATAATGTACGATGGGTTATGTTAGCTAGGTGATGTGATGTAATATTAATGTACGATGGGTTATGTTAGCTAGGTGTTGTGATGTAATAATAATGTACGATGGGTTATGTTAGCTAGGTGATGTGATGTAATATTAATGTACATTGGGTTATGTTAGCTAGGTGTTGTGATGTAATATTAATGTACGATGGGTTATGTTAGCTAGGTGATGTAATATTAATGTACGATGGGTTATGTTAGCTAGGTGATGTAATATTAATGAACGATAGGTTATGTTAGCTAGGTGATGTGATGTAATATTAATGTACGATGGGTTATGTTAGCTAGGTGTTGTGATGTAATATTAATGTACGATGGGTTATGTTAGCTAGGTGATGTGATGTAATAATAATGTACGTTGGGTTATGTTAGCTAGGTGTTGTGATGTAATATTAATGTACGATGGGTTATGTTAGCTAGGTGATGTGATGTAATAATAATGTACGATGGGTTATGTTAGCTAGGTGTTGTGATGTAATATTAATGTACGATGGGTTATGTTAGCTAGGTGTTGTGATGTAATATTAATGTACGTTGGGTTATGTTAGCTAGGTGTTGTGATGTAATATTAATGTACGATGGGTTATGTTAGCTAGGTGATGTGATGTAATATTAATGTACGTTGGGTTATGTTAGCTAGGTGATGTAATATTAATGTACGATGGGTTATGTTAGCTAGGTGATGTAATATTAATGTACGTTGGGTTATGTTAGCTAGGTGATGTGATGTAATATTAATGTACGTTGGGTTATGTTAGCTAGGTGATGTAATATTAATGAACGATGGGTTATGTTAGCTAGGTGTTGTGATGTAATATTAATATACGATGGGTTATGTTAGCTAGGTGATGTGATGTAATATTAATGTACGATGGGTTATGTTAGCTAGGTGATGTGATGTAATATTAATGTACGATGGGTTATGTTAGCTAGGTGATGTGATGTAATATTAATGTACGATGGGTTATGTTAGCTAGGTGATGTGATGTAATATTAATGTACGATGGGTTATGTTAGCTAGGTGATGTGATGTAATATTAATGTACGTTGGGTTATGTTAGCTAGGTGATGTAATATTAATGTACGTTGGGTTATGTTAGCTAGGTGATGTGATGTAATATTAATGAACAATGGGTTATGTTAGCTAGGTGATGTAATATTAATGTACGATGGGTTATGTTAGCTAGGTGATGTGATGTAATATTAATGTACAATGGGTTATGTTAGCTAGGTGATGTAATATTAATGTACGATGGGTTATGTTAGCTAGGTGATGTAATATTAATGAACGATGGGTTATGTTAGCTAGGTGATGTAATATTAATGTACGATGGGTTATGTTAGCTAGGTGATGTAATATTAATGTACGATGGGTTATGTTAGCTAGGTGTTGTGATGTAATATTAATGAACAATGGGTTATGTTAGCTAGGTGATGTAATATTAATGTACGATGGGTTATGTTAGCTAGGTGATGTGATGTAATATTAATGTACGATGGGTTATGTTAGCTAGGTGTTGTGATGTAATATTAATGTACGATGGGTTATGTTAGCTAGGTGTTGTGATGTAATATTAATGAACGATGGGTTATGTTAGCTAGGTGTTGTGATGTAATATTAATGTACGATGGGTTATGTTAGCTAGGTGTTGTGATGTAATATTAATGTACGATGGGTTATGTTAGCTAGGTGATGTGATGTAATATTAATGTACGATGGGTTATGTTAGCTAGGTGATGTGATGTAATATTAATGTACGATGGGTTATGTTAGCTAGGTGATGTGATGTAATATTAATGTACGATGGGTTATGTTAGCTAGGTGATGTGATGTAATATTAATGTACGATGGGTTATGTTAGCTAGGTGATGTGATGTAATATTAATGTACGATGGGTTATGTTAGCTAGGTGATGTGATGTAATATTAATGTACGATGGGTTATGTTAGCTAGGTGATGTAATATTAATGTACGATGGGTTATGTTAGCTAGGTGATGTGATGTAATATTAATGTACAATGGGTTATGTTAGCTAGGTGTTGTGATGTAATATTAATGTACGATGGGTTATGTTAGCTAGGTGATGTGATGTAATATTAATGTACGATGGGTTATGTTAGCTAGGTGATGTGATGTAATAATAATGTACGATGGGTTATGTTAGCTAGGTGTTGTGATGTAATATTAATGTACGATGGGTTATGTTAGCTAGGTGTTGTGATGTAATATTAATGAACGATGGGTTATGTTAGCTAGGTGTTGTGATGTAATATTAATGTACGATGGGTTATGTTAGCTAGGTGATGTAATATTAATGTACATTGGGTTATGTTAGCTAGGTGATGTAATATTAATGTACGATGGGTTATGTTAGCTAGGTGATGTGATGTAATATTAATGTACGATGGGTTATGTTAGCTAGGTGATGTAATATTAATGAACGATGGGTTAAGTTAGCTAGGTGTTGTGATGTAATATTAATATACGATGGGTTATGTTAGCTAGGTGTTGTGATGTAATATTAATGTACGATGGGTTATGTTAGCTAGGTGATGTGATGTAATATTAATGTACGATGGGTTATGTTAGCTAGGTGATGTAATATTAATGTACGATGGGTTATGTTAGCTAGGTGATGTAATATTAATGTACGTTGGGTTATGTTAGCTAGGTGATGTGATGTAATATTAATGTACGTTGGGTTATGTTAGCTAGGTGATGTAATATTAATGAACGATGGGTTAAGTTAGCTAGGTGTTGTGATGTAATATTAATATACGATGGGTTATGTTAGCTAGGTGTTGTGATGTAATATTAATGTACGATGGGTTATGTTAGCTAGGTGATGTAATATTAATGTACGATGGGTTATGTTAGCTAGGTGATGTGATGTAATATTAATGTACGATGGGTTATGTTAGCTAGGTGTTGTGATGTAATATTAATGTACGATGGGTTATGTTAGCTAGGTGATGTAATATTAATGTACGATGGGTTATGTTAGCTAGGTGATGTAATATTAATGTACGTTGGGTTATGTTAGCTAGGTGATGTGATGTAATATTAATGTACGTTGGGTTATGTTAGCTAGGTGATGTAATATTAATGAACGATGGGTTAAGTTAGCTAGGTGTTGTGATGTAATATTAATATACGATGGGTTATGTTAGCTAGGTGTTGTGATGTAATATTAATGTACGATGGGTTATGTTAGCTAGGTGATGTGATGTAATATTAATGTACGATGGGTTATGTTAGCTAGGTGATGTGATGTAATATTAATGTACGATGGGTTATGTTAGCTAGGTGATGTGATGTAATATTAATGTACGATGGGTTATGTTAGCTAGGTGATGTAATATTAATGTACGATGGGTTATGTTAGCTAGGTGATGTGATGTAATATTAATGTACGTTGGGTTATGTTAGCTAGGTGATGTAATATTAATGTACGTTGGGTTATGTTAGCTAGGTGATGTGATGTAATATTAATGAACAATGGGTTATGTTAGCTAGGTGATGTAATATTAATGTACGATGGGTTATGTTAGCTAGGTGATGTGATGTAATATTAATGTACAATGGGTTATGTTAGCTAGGTGATGTAATATTAATGTACGATGGGTTATGTTAGCTAGGTGATGTAATATTAATGAACGATGGGTTATGTTAGCTAGGTGATGTAATATTAATGTACGATGGGTTATGTTAGCTAGGTGATGTAATATTAATGTACGATGGGTTATGTTAGCTAGGTGTTGTGATGTAATATTAATGTACAATGGGTTATGTTAGCTAGGTGATGTAATATTAATGTACGATGGGTTATGTTAGCTAGGTGATGTGATGTAATATTAATGTACGATGGGTTATGTTAGCTAGGTGTTGTGATGTAATATTAATGTACGATGGGTTATGTTAGCTAGGTGTTGTGATGTAATATTAATGTACGATGGGTTATGTTAGCTAGGTGTTGTGATGTAATATTAATGTACGATGGGTTATGTTAGCTAGGTGTTGTGATGTAATATTAATGTACGATGGGTTATGTTAGCTAGGTGATGTGATGTAATATTAATGTACGATGGGTTATGTTAGCTAGGTGATGTGATGTAATATTAATGTACGATGGGTTATGTTAGCTAGGTGATGTGATGTAATATTAATGTACGATGGGTTATGTTAGCTAGGTGATGTGATGTAATATTAATGTACGATGGGTTATGTTAGCTAGGTGATGTGATGTAATATTAATGTACGATGGGTTATGTTAGCTAGGTGATGTGATGTAATATTAATGTACGATGGGTTATGTTAGCTAGGTGATGTAATATTAATGTACGATGGGTTATGTTAGCTAGGTGATGTGATGTAATATTAATGTACAATGGGTTATGTTAGCTAGGTGTTGTGATGTAATATTAATGTACGATGGGTTATGTTAGCTAGGTGATGTGATGTAATATTAATGTACGATGGGTTATGTTAGCTAGGTGATGTGATGTAATATTAATGTACGATGGGTTATGTTAGCTAGGTGTTGTGATGTAATATTAATGTACGATGGGTTATGTTAGCTAGGTGTTGTGATGTAATATTAATGAACGATGGGTTATGTTAGCTAGGTGTTGTGATGTAATATTAATGTACGATGGGTTATGTTAGCTAGGTGATGTAATATTAATGTACATTGGGTTATGTTAGCTAGGTGATGTAATATTAATGTACGATGGGTTATGTTAGCTAGGTGATGTGATGTAATATTAATGTACGATGGGTTATGTTAGCTAGGTGATGTAATATTAATGTACGATGGGTTATGTTAGCTAGGTGATGTAATATTAATGTACATTGGGTTATGTTAGCTAGGTGATGTAATATTAATGTACGATGGGTTATGTTAGCTAGGTGATGTGATGTAATATTAATGTACGATGGGTTATGTTAGCTAGGTGTTGTGATGTAATATTAATGTACGATGGGTTATGTTAGCTAGGTGATGTAATATTAATGTACGATGGGTTATGTTAGCTAGGTGATGTAATATTAATGTACGTTGGGTTATGTTAGCTAGGTGATGTGATGTAATATTAATGTACGTTGGGTTATGTTAGCTAGGTGATGTAATATTAATGAACGATGGGTTAAGTTAGCTAGGTGTTGTGATGTAATATTAATATACGATGGGTTATGTTAGCTAGGTGTTGTGATGTAATATTAATGTACGATGGGTTATGTTAGCTAGGTGATGTGATGTAATATTAATGTACGATGGGTTATGTTAGCTAGGTGATGTGATGTAATATTAATGTACGATGGGTTATGTTAGCTAGGTGATGTGATGTAATATTAATGTACGATGGGTTATGTTAGCTAGGTGATGTGATGTAATATTAATGTACGATGGGTTATGTTAGCTAGGTGATGTGATGTAATATTAATGTACGTTGGGTTATGTTAGCTAGGTGATGTAATATTAATGTACGTTGGGTTATGTTAGCTAGGTGATGTGATGTAATATTAATGAACAATGGGTTATGTTAGCTAGGTGATGTAATATTAATGTACGATGGGTTATGTTAGCTAGGTGATGTGATGTAATATTAATGTACAATGGGTTATGTTAGCTAGGTGATGTAATATTAATGTACGATGGGTTATGTTAGCTAGGTGATGTAATATTAATGAACGATGGGTTATGTTAGCTAGGTGATGTAATATTAATGTACGATGGGTTATGTTAGCTAGGTGATGTAATATTAATGTACGATGGGTTATGTTAGCTAGGTGTTGTGATGTAATATTAATGAACAATGGGTTATGTTAGCTAGGTGATGTAATATTAATGTACGATGGGTTATGTTAGCTAGGTGATGTGATGTAATATTAATGTACGATGGGTTATGTTAGCTAGGTGTTGTGATGTAATATTAATGTACGATGGGTTATGTTAGCTAGGTGTTGTGATGTAATATTAATGAACGATGGGTTATGTTAGCTAGGTGTTGTGATGTAATATTAATGTACGATGGGTTATGTTAGCTAGGTGTTGTGATGTAATATTAATGTACGATGGGTTATGTTAGCTAGGTGATGTGATGTAATATTAATGTACGATGGGTTATGTTAGCTAGGTGATGTGATGTAATATTAATGTACGATGGGTTATGTTAGCTAGGTGATGTGATGTAATATTAATGTACGATGGGTTATGTTAGCTAGGTGATGTGATGTAATATTAATGTACGATGGGTTATGTTAGCTAGGTGATGTGATGTAATATTAATGTACGATGGGTTATGTTAGCTAGGTGATGTGATGTAATATTAATGTACGATGGGTTATGTTAGCTAGGTGATGTAATATTAATGTACGATGGGTTATGTTAGCTAGGTGATGTGATGTAATATTAATGTACAATGGGTTATGTTAGCTAGGTGTTGTGATGTAATATTAATGTACGATGGGTTATGTTAGCTAGGTGATGTGATGTAATATTAATGTACGATGGGTTATGTTAGCTAGGTGATGTGATGTAATAATAATGTACGATGGGTTATGTTAGCTAGGTGTTGTGATGTAATATTAATGTACGATGGGTTATGTTAGCTAGGTGTTGTGATGTAATATTAATGTACGATGGGTTATGTTAGCTAGGTGATGTAATATTAATGATGGGTTATGTTAGCTAGGTGATGTAATATTAATGTACGATGGGTTATGTTAGCTAGGTGATGTGATGTAATATTAATGTACGATGGGTTATGTTAGCTAGGTGATGTAATATTAATGAACGATGGGTTAAGTTAGCTAGGTGTTGTGATGTAATATTAATATACGATGGGTTATGTTAGCTAGGTGTTGTGATGTAATATTAATGTACGATGGGTTATGTTAGCTAGGTGATGTGATGTAATATTAATGTACGATGGGTTATGTTAGCTAGGTGATGTAATATTAATGTACGATGGGTTATGTTAGCTAGGTGATGTAATATTAATGTACGATGGGTTATGTTAGCTAGGTGATGTGATGTAATATTAATGTACGTTGGGTTATGATGGGTTATGTTAGCTAGGTGATGTAATATTAATGTACGATGGGTTATGTTAGCTAGGTGATGTAATATTAATGTACGATTGGGTTATGTTAGCTAGGTGATGTAATATTAATGTACGATGGGTTATGTTAGCTAGGTGATGTGATGTAATATTAATGTACGATGGGTTATGTTAGCTAGGTGTTGTGATGTAATATTAATGTACGATGGGTTATGTTAGCTAGGTGATGTAATATTAATGTACGATGGGTTATGTTAGCTAGGTGATGTAATATTAATGTACGTTGGGTTATGTTAGCTAGGTGATGTGATGTAATATTAATGTACGTTGGGTTATGTTAGCTAGGTGATGTAATATTAATGAACGATGGGTTATGTTAGCTAGGTGTTGTGATGTAATATTAATATACGATGGGTTATGTTAGCTAGGTGTTGTGATGTAATATTAATGTACGATGGGTTATGTTAGCTAGGTGATGTGATGTAATATTAATGTACGATGGGTTATGTTAGCTAGGTGATGTGATGTAATATTAATGTACGATGGGTTATGTTAGCTAGGTGATGTGATGTAATATTAATGTACGATGGGTTATGTTAGCTAGGTGATGTGATGTAATATTAATGTACGATGGGTTATGTTAGCTAGGTGATGTGATGTAATATTAATGTACGATGGGTTATGTTAGCTAGGTGATGTGATGTAATATTAATGTACGTTGGGTTATGTTAGCTAGGTGATGTAATATTAATGTACGTTGGGTTATGTTAGCTAGGTGATGTGATGTAATATTAATGAACAATGGGTTATGTTAGCTAGGTGATGTAATATTAATGTATGTATGGGTTATGTTAGCTAGGTGATGTGATGTAATATTAATGTACAATGGGTTATGTTAGCTAGGTGATGTAATATTAATGTACGATGGGTTATGTTAGCTAGGTGATGTAATATTAATGAACGATGGGTTATGTTAGCTAGGTGATGTAATATTAATGTACGATGGGTTATGTTAGCTAGGTGATGTAATATTAATGTACGATGGGTTATGTTAGCTAGGTGATGTGATGTAATATTAATGTACAATGGGTTATGTTAGCTAGGTGTTGTGATGTAATATTAATGTACGATGGGTTATGTTAGCTAGGTGATGTGATGTAATATTAATGTACGATGGGTTATGTTAGCTAGGTGATGTGATGTAATAATAATGTACGATGGGTTATGTTAGCTAGGTGTTGTGATGTAATATTAATGTACGATGGGTTATGTTAGCTAGGTGTTGTGATGTAATATTAATGAACGATGGGTTATGTTAGCTAGGTGTTGTGATGTAATATTAATGTACGATGGGTTATGTTAGCTAGGTGATGTAATATTAATGTACATTGGGTTATGTTAGCTAGGTGATGTAATATTAATGTACGATGGGTTATGTTAGCTAGGTGATGTGATGTAATATTAATGTACGATGGGTTATGTTAGCTAGGTGATGTAATATTAATGTACGATGGGTTATGTTAGCTAGGTGATGTAATATTAATGTACATTGGGTTATGTTAGCTAGGTGATGTAATATTAATGTACGATGGGTTATGTTAGCTAGGTGATGTGATGTAATATTAATGTACAATGGGTTATGTTAGCTAGGTGTTGTGATGTAATATTAATGTACGATGGGTTATGTTAGCTAGGTGATGTAATATTAATGTACGATGGGTTATGTTAGCTAGGTGATGTAATATTAATGTACGTTGGGTTATGTTAGCTAGGTGATGTGATGTAATATTAATGTACGTTGGGTTATGTTAGCTAGGTGATGTAATATTAATGAACGATGGGTTATGTTAGCTAGGTGTTGTGATGTAATATTAATATACGATGGGTTATGTTAGCTAGGTGTTGTGATGTAATATTAATGTACGATGGGTTATGTTAGCTAGGTGATGTGATGTAATATTAATGTACGATGGGTTATGTTAGCTAGGTGATGTGATGTAATATTAATGTACGATGGGTTATGTTAGCTAGGTGATGTGATGTAATATTAATGTACGATGGGTTATGTTAGCTAGGTGATGTGATGTAATATTAATGTACGATGGGTTATGTTAGCTAGGTGATGTGATGTAATATTAATGTACGATGGGTTATGTTAGCTAGGTGATGTGATGTAATATTAATGTACGTTGGGTTATGTTAGCTAGGTGATGTAATATTAATGTACGTTGGGTTATGTTAGCTAGGTGATGTGATGTAATATTAATGAACAATGGGTTATGTTAGCTAGGTGATGTAATATTAATGTACGATGGGTTATGTTAGCTAGGTGATGTGATGTAATATTAATGTACAATGGGTTATGTTAGCTAGGTGATGTAATATTAATGTACGATGGGTTATGTTAGCTAGGTGATGTAATATTAATGAACGATGGGTTATGTTAGCTAGGTGATGTAATATTAATGTACGATGGGTTATGTTAGCTAGGTGATGTAATATTAATGTACGATGGGTTATGTTAGCTAGGTGTTGTGATGTAATATTAATGAACAATGGGTTATGTTAGCTAGGTGATGTAATATTAATGTACGATGGGTTATGTTAGCTAGGTGATGTGATGTAATATTAATGTACGATGGGTTATGTTAGCTAGGTGTTGTGATGTAATATTAATGTACGATGGGTTATGTTAGCTAGGTGTTGTGATGTAATATTAATGAACGATGGGTTATGTTAGCTAGGTGTTGTGATGTAATATTAATGTACGATGGGTTATGTTAGCTAGGTGTTGTGATGTAATATTAATGTACGATGGGTTATGTTAGCTAGGTGATGTGATGTAATATTAATGTACGATGGGTTATGTTAGCTAGGTGATGTGATGTAATATTAATGTACGATGGGTTATGTTAGCTAGGTGATGTGATGTAATATTAATGTACGATGGGTTATGTTAGCTAGGTGATGTGATGTAATATTAATGTACGATGGGTTATGTTAGCTAGGTGATGTGATGTAATATTAATGTACGATGGGTTATGTTAGCTAGGTGATGTGATGTAATATTAATGTACGATGGGTTATGTTAGCTAGGTGATGTAATATTAATGTACGATGGGTTATGTTAGCTAGGTGATGTGATGTAATATTAATGTACAATGGGTTATGTTAGCTAGGTGTTGTGATGTAATATTAATGTACGATGGGTTATGTTAGCTAGGTGATGTGATGTAATATTAATGTACGATGGGTTATGTTAGCTAGGTGATGTGATGTAATAATAATGTACGATGGGTTATGTTAGCTAGGTGTTGTGATGTAATATTAATGTACGATGGGTTATGTTAGCTAGGTGTTGTGATGTAATATTAATGAACGATGGGTTATGTTAGCTAGGTGTTGTGATGTAATATTAATGTACGATGGGTTATGTTAGCTAGGTGATGTAATATTAATGTACATTGGGTTATGTTAGCTAGGTGATGTAATATTAATGTACGATGGGTTATGTTAGCTAGGTGATGTGATGTAATATTAATGTACGATGGGTTATGTTAGCTAGGTGATGTAATATTAATGTACGATGGGTTATGTTAGCTAGGTGATGTAATATTAATGTACGATGGGTTATGTTAGCTAGGTGATGTGATGTAATATTAATGTACGATGGGTTATGTTAGCTAGGTGTTGTGATGTAATATTAATGTACGATGGGTTATGTTAGCTAGGTGATGTAATATTAATGTACGATGGGTTATGTTAGCTAGGTGATGTGATGTAATATTAATGTACGATGGGTTATGTTAGCTAGGTGTTGTGATGTAATATTAATGTACGATGGGTTATGTTAGCTAGGTGTTGTGATGTAATATTAATGTACGATGGGTTATGTTAGCTAGGTGATGTAATATTAATGTACGATGGGTTATGTTAGCTAGGTGATGTAATATTAATGTACGATGGGTTATGTTAGCTAGGTGATGTAATATTAATGTACGATGGGTTATGTTAGCTAGGTGATGTAATATTAATGTACGATGGGTTATGTTAGCTAGGTGATGTAATATTAATGTACGTTGGGTTATGTTAGCTAGGTGATGTAATATTAATGTACGATGGGTTATGTTAGCTAGGTGATGTAATATTAATGTAGCAGCTGTATGATGGGCATGTGTACTGGTCATTCAAACACAGATAGACACACACAGACACACACACACACACACACACAGGTGTAACAGTATAACTTTAGACCGTCCCCTCGCCCATACCCGGGCGCGAACCAGGGACCCTCTACACACATCAACAACAGTCACCCACGAATCATCGTTACCCATCGCTCCACAAAAGCCACGGCCCTTGCAGAGCAAGGGGAACTACTACTTCAAGGTCTCAGAGCAAGTGACTTCACCGATTGAAACGCTATTTAGCGCCAACACCGCTAACTAGCTAGCCATTTCACATCCGTTACACAGGCACAGTTGCACACACACACACGCACAGTTGCACACAGAGAGAGACACACATACACACACAGGCACAGTCGCACACAGACAGACACACACACACACAGTCGCACACAGAGAGAAACACACACACAGTCACAGTTGCACACAGACACACACACAGTTGCACACAGACACACACACACAGTTGCAGACAGACAGACAGACAGAACAGTATGTCTCAGCGTGACGTCCTTCGTAACCTGTACTGCTCTGTCCCGTCTTTATGGCCTAAAAGACGCAGAGAAGTAAGGGCTCTGGATATCACCATCTAGATAAGATTATAGTCTCTCACACTATCTTCTCGTCAGGGGACTGTCGTAACAACCCTCACACCTGCATGTGTGAAGGCAGCAGGAGCTTCAGTCTGGCCCGAGGGGACAGTGGGATGGAGGAGCAGCAGGAGCTTCAGTCTGGCCCGAGGGGACAGTGGGATGGAGGAGCAGCAGGAGCTTCAGTCTGGCCCGAGGGGACAGTGGGAGGGAGAAGCAGCAGGCAGTCATGTTATTTCAGTGGAACATATGGTGATACTCAAGTGTGTCATTTACCTAGGACTACGGTGGACCAGAACACACACACACGCATGCACACGCACACATGTAGGAACGTGCAAAAACGCACAGACACACAGTCACAGCGGGGTGTAACTCAAGCCTGTAATTTATATGGGTCTATGGGTGGTCCTAATATCTTGTGGAACAGCACAGTTTTCTCTCGCATGCATGAACACACACACACACACACACACACACACACAGATTGAGAGTTCAACAAATTTACAGATACGTGTGGGTTTTGTCTTAAGAAGGAAATCACAGGCAGGGACATGATCACACCGAGAGACAGAGACAGAGAGGAAGAGAGAAAGACTAGATAGAACACAGAAAAGGAGAGAAAGAGAGACAGAACATGAAAGAGTGTGATGAAGATATAACGCCTTATTTGTTAAGTTCTCCCTATTGTACAGTGCTCTCTGTTACTCTTTCTTGTATGGTCATTAGCAGAGTATACATGATCCCAATTCTAGATCCAAGACGGCTGCAATTTCAAATGTTTTTGCTGAATTATAGGCACAATGAACCATGTCGCGTGTCGTAGTTTAATAATGGGTAGTGCTAATGACAATGACATCATACCTGAATTCCTCCATCTTTATACCATTATAGAAACTCATCCACAAAGGAATGGTTGAGTGCTGCCAGTGTGTGTAGTGTGTGCATGCATGTGTCTGTGTGTGGGAGCGTGTTTATGAGGATGTGTGGTCCATAATGAGTTGAGTAAACATCTGGCATTCCTGTATTACAGACCGCTCCTGTAATGTGGAGAAATTACAGAGTGTAGGAGGAGTCCGATCACACACACAGATCACAGGCATGACATTACAGGCTCCAAGGGTGTTTACCGACACAAACACACACATCACCGGCATGACTTTACAGTGCTAACTGTAACTAACACTATGGAACATGTCATCTCAAAACCACATTGTTTTTCCACTCACTATAGGAAAAGTAAACTACAGCAGGTGTCCACAGCCACAGCTAGTTGATGTAAACATCTACTCAAGGCTATGAACATATTTACCATTATTTTGCAAAGGAATCTTTTTTTCCCCCTATGTGCTGCTGCGCTACATTTAAGTAGATACTAAAAGTGCACATTAAGCAATACAATGCCTCATGAAAGCCATCAGTTTCAACAAAGACTGTTCCGTTCAATGTTATGGCGCAACAGTGCCCCCTAGTGGCAATATGAAGTGTTTCAACATGGTAATTACATGGAAAAACTGCAAGCTCCTCGTAACTTTGTACAGTTAACTAAAACACAAAAAGGTCAACGTAGCAGTTTCTTATTTGAATATGATGAGGTAGTGCAGGGCTGGCCAACAATCCTCCTGGAGAGCTATTGGCTTTCACTCTATCATGAAAAGGAAAATGAGCATGCCATCCTGTAATTTAAAGCCTACTCAAATTTGATACATTTTGCATACGACTTGACTTCCTATTTTTGCGTACACACAAGACATACCAACTAGGACGTACTATGAGAATTTGGACATAGGCCTTCTCTCTGGGCTGGCACACTGTTCCATTGACTGAAGACCAGGCAGGAACTCTGAGACTGTCCTAATATGGGTCTTCCTGTCATCATTAATACTGAAATGGTAATTAGTACAGCTCTCAGTTCCTCTGAGATCACGTTCAGCGTCCAACTTGCACTAATGCACACTTCACATGACCACAGACTAATTCTCACGCTCAAGTGCTTCGGCTCTGCTACAACTGAAATCAATGCATTATAAAACAGTCAAGTGTTTGTTTAGAAAAATGGGACCTATCAAGTATCTTACAACATCATACATCATGTATTAAAATGACAAGGGAAACATGTTTAACAGCTTTTTAATTTAGAAATGGATACTTGCAACTGCACATTGATATGCATAAACACTTTTCCAGACATACAGTACAAGATACGATGAAGCAAGCAGGTAACCACATCTATTGCAGACGGTTCCACCATCGTCCCTGGGAGATTGACACCTAAATGTTCCTCTCCACCTCTCACCAGACATCATGTACATGGAGACGGGTGGAAGACCGAGGGCCATCGAGTGTTGAAAGAGCTTAACAGGGATGGCTGTTCCTCAGAGGCAGCACTGTCTGGTGCTTTTCATCTCCCAGGCACTTCATCCATCTATTCATGTCACTAATTGCTCATCGAGTGAATAAACTAGATTTGTTTTCCACAACTTTATGTAATGTATTGATTTGACAGTAAAACCAGCACACTGCTGCCGGGGCTGCCCACCCACACTCACTGGAGCTACCCACCCGCTCACTGGAGCTGCCCACCCGCTCACTGGAGCTGCCCACCCGCTCACTGGAGCTGCCCACCCGCTCACTGGAGCTGCCCACCCTCTCACTGGAGCTACCCACCCTCTCACTGGAGCTGCCCACCCGCCTATTGAACTACCCACCCACTTATTGAACTACCCACCCGCTCACTGGAGCTACCCACCCGCTCACTGGAGCTGCCCACCCTCTCACTGGAGCTGCCCACCCGCTTATTGAACTACCCACCCACTTATTGAACTACCCACCCGCTCACTGGAGCTACCCACCCGCTCACTGGAGCTGCCCACCCGCTTATTGAACTACCCACCTGCTCACTGGGGCTGCCCACCCGCTTATTGAACTACCCACCCGCTTACTGGGGCTACCCACCCGCTCACTGGAGCTACCCACCTGCTCACTGGGGCTGCCCACCCGCTTATTGAACTACCCACCCGCTTATTGAACTACCCACCCGCTTACTGGGGCTACCCACCCGCTTATTGAACTACCCACCCGCTTACTGGGGCTACCCACCCGCTCACTGGAGCTACCCACCCGCTTACTGGGGTTACCCACCTGCTCACTGGAGCTACCCACCCGCTCACTGGGGCTGCCCACCCGCTTATTGAACTACCCACCCGCTTATTGAACTACCCACCCGCTTACTGGGGCTACCCACACGCTTATTGAACTACCCACCCGCTTACTGGGGCTACCCACCCGCTTACTGGAGCTACCCACCCGCTCACTGGAGCTACCCACCCGCTCACTGGAGCTACCCACCCGCTCACTGGAGCTACCCACCCGCTTATTGAACTACCCACCCCCTTACTGGAAGTACCCACCCCTGCTTGAGAGAGGGTTAGGGGCATGGTGACTTGCTCATCTCTGTCTGCACCTCCTTAAGGAAGCGCTCCTCCAGGGCCGTGGTGTCGTACTCTTTCAGCATGTCATACTCCCGCCAGGGCTCCGCCCACTTCTGGGCGTGCTCCAGCTTCTCGGGCGACAGACACAGGTCGAAGCGGATGCCCTGCACGTTGTACTTGGGCCGCTCCCAGCGCTTGGACCACGGCTTAGGACGCATCCGCACTCTGGTCTAGAGGGAAGAGAGATACAGGTCAAACCAATACTGCCCTGTACAGACAGGCCTCGGGTGATGAATCTGTACCAATCATGGCTTTAGCAATACATGTTTGTTAAAAAATAAAAGGCCACTTCTATGTCATGAGAACTGACTTCAATTGTTAAGTGAAACATACGTCTAAATATGAAGTGTCTCAGCATCGCGTTAAACAGAATAAACAACTCATGTTTGATTTGAGCTGACTAACAGCCATATCTGCTGTTCATTAAGAGGTCAATATGATTGATTGATGAATAACTGTGTGTCATGAGAGAGTGGAAGCCAGACACTTACTTTATTGACGGGCACGTCCCCGGTGACAGAGTGGGGCACAGGCTTCATGTCCAAGTTCACGGTGCTGTACTCGGGCAGGGCGTCTCTCAGGTACATCAGATTGTTGTCCAGCCTTTTCTCCAGCTTCAGCACCTCCAGCTGCTGCAGCCGTGGGCTATACATTTCATAGCAGATCTCAACTCCTGAGGGAGAGAGAGAGATACACTCAGCCAATAATGATCATGGCCTAGGGCACGTGTCAAATTCCCGTCCTGGAGGGCCGAGAGTCTGCAAGTTTGTACTTGATCGATCAATTAAGCTCATTGATTAGTTAGGAACTCCCCTCACCTGCTTGTCTAGGTCTTAATTGGACACAACTTGAAAGGAAGTAACAACAGCCAGCAGACAGCCCTCCAGGAAGTGTGTGTCACCCCAGGCCTTTAATCAGAGTTCACAGGCACTAAATCAAGTCTGCCCACACCTGGTCCTGGGGTGGCCCTCTGCTGGCTTTCACTACGATCCTAATCTAGAACACCTGACTACACTCAACAACATGTATCAAACACAACATGCAACAACTTCAAACATTTTACTGAGTTACAGTTCATATGAGGAAATCAGTCAATTGAAATAAATTCATTAGGCCCTAATCTATGGATTTCATATGACTGGGAATACAGATATGCATTTGTTGGTCACAGATACCTTAAAAGGTAGGGCCATGGATCAGAAAACCAGTCAGTATCTGGTGTGACAACCGCTTGCCTCATGCAGACATCTCCTTCACATAGAGTTGATCAGGCTGTTGATTGTGGAATGAAGTCTCACTCTTCAATGGCTGTGCGAACTGGAACATGCTCAATGGGTGACATGTCTGGTGACTATACAGGCCATGGAAGAACTGGGACATTTTCAGCTTCCAGGAATTGTGTACAGATCCTTGTGACATGAGGCTGTGCATTATCATGCTGAAACATGAAATGATGGCGGAAGATGAATGGCACGACAATGGGCCTCAGGATCTCGTCACGGTATCTCTGTGCATTCAAATTGCAATCAATAAAATACAATTGTGTTCGTTGTTCATAGTTTAAGCCTGCCCATAACATAACCCCACCACCACCATGGGGCACTCTGTTCACAACGTTGACTTCAGCAAACTGCTCGCCAACACGACACCATACACACTGTCTGCCATCTGCCTGGTACAGTTGAAAACGGGATTAATCCATGAAGAGCACACTTCTCCAACGTGCCAGTTGTCATCATAGGTGAGCATTTTCCCACTGAAGCCGGTTACAACAATGAACTGCAGTCAGGTCAAGACCCTGGTGAGGACGAAGAGCACGCAGATGAGTTTCCCTGAGACTGTCTAACAGTTTGTGCAGAAATTATTTGGTTGTGCAAACCCAGTTTCATCTGTCCGGGTGGCTGGTCTCAGACAATCCCGGAGGTGAAGAAGCCGGATGTGGAGGTCCTGGGCTGGTGTGGTTACACGTGGTCGGTGGTTGTAAAGCTGGTTGGACGTACTGCCAAATTCTCTAAAACGACGTTGGAGACAGCTCACGGCAAAGAAATGAACATTACATTTTCTGGCAACAACTATGGTGGACCTTCCTGCAGTCAGCCCAATTGCACACTCCCTCAAAACTTGAGACATCTGCGGCATTGTGTTGTGTGACAAAACTACACGTTTTACAGTGGCCTTTTGTCCCCAGCACAAGGTACACCTGTGTAATGATCTGTCAGGTGGATGGATTATTTTTGGAAAGGAGAAATGATCACTAACAGGGACAACACATTTGAGCACAACATTTTAGAGAAATAAGCTTTTTGTGCGTGTGAAACATTTCTGGGAACTCTGAAACATGGGACCAACACTTTACGTGATGCGTTTATATACATATAGATATTTTTGTTCAGAATAATTTGCTGCTAACCAGGAGAGAGTGATAGCATGCCTATTTAAAAACATGTTCTTTCTTATTTAATCTGTATTTAACTAGGCAAGTTAGTTAATAACAAATTCTTATTTACAATGACGGCCTACACCGGCCAAACCCAGATGACGCTGGGCCAATTGTGTGCCGCCCTATACGACTGCCAATCACGGCCGGTTGTGATACAGCCTGGATTCGAACCAGGGTGTCTGTAGTAACGCCTCAAGCATGACACCATATATGCAGTGCCTTAGACCGCAGTGCCTTAGACCGCTGCGCTACACGGGAGCCTACCCAGTAGCTCTCCAGGAAGTATCCAACGAAGATATTTATCCAGGAAGCAATATAACCTTCTATGCCACTGATTTAACCTCCAGAAGAGCCTTGGCGGCACAAACACGCACACACTCTCTCTTCACATGAGAACTGTTGTGTACTTCATGACTATCCCCACCTTGGCCGTCGATGATATTCCTAAGGACAAATGTGGCTCCCAGTCCATGGCCACCTCTCTGGATGCAGATGCCCATAAAGCGGTTGGTTTTGCCGCTGGCATGAGGGTCCGCCATGGTCACAGCTAAGACACTCCCTGTAAAACACAACGACTAATTTAAGTCGATCAAAATCAACACATTAATTTGATAACAGCTTTAAAAAGATAAAGGTCAGTATCGCTCCTCATAATGTGATGAGATATACAATACAGTGCCTTCGGGAAGGTATTCAGACCCCTTCCCTTTTTCCACATTTTGTTACGTTACAGCCTTATTCTAAAATGGATTTAAATGTTTTTCCTCAAATCTACACACAATATCCCATAATGACAAAGCGAAAACCGGTATTTAGAATTTTATGTACATTTATAAAAAATAAATTACAGAAATAGCTTAAATACATAAGTATTCAGACCCTTTGCTATGAGACTTGAAATTGAGCTCAGGTGCATCCGGTTTCCATCATCCTTGCAATGTTTCTACAACTTGGAGTCCACCTGTGGTAAATTCAATTGATTGGACATGATTTGGAAAAGGCACACACCTGTCTATATAAAGGTCCCACAGTTGACAGTGCATATCAGAGCAAAAACCAAGCCATGAGGTTGAAGGAATTGTCCGTAGAGCTCTGAGACAGGACTGTGTCGAGGCACAGATCTGGGGAAGGGTACCAAAACATTCCTACCGCATTGAAAGTCCCCAAGAACACAGTGGCCTCCATCATTCTTAAATGGAAGAAGTTTGGAACCACCAAGACTCTTCCTAGAGCTGGGCACCTGGCCAAACTGAGCAATCGGGGGAGAAGGGCCTAGGTCAGGGAGGTTACCAAGAACCGGATGGTCATGCTGACAGAGCTCCAGAGTTCCTCTGTGGAGATGGGAGAACCTTCCAGAAGGACAACCATCTCTGCAGCACTCCACCAATCAGGCCTTTATGGTAAAGTGGCGAGACGGAAGCCAAAAGGCACCTAAAGGACTCTGACCATGAGAAACAACATTCTCTGGTCTGATGAAACCAAGATTGAACTCTTTGGTCTGAATGCCAAGCGCCACGTCTGGAGGAAACCTGGCACCATCCCTACAGTGATGCATGGTGGTGGCAGCATCATGCTGTGGGAATGTTTTTCAGTGGCAGAGACTGGGTGACTAGTGAGGATCGAAGGAGAGATGAACGGAGCGAAGTACAGAGAGATCCTTGATGAAAACTTGCTCCAGAGCGCTCAGGACCTCAGACTGGGACAAAGGTTCACCTTCCAAAAGGACAATGACCCTAAGCACACAACAACGCTTCAGGACAAGTCTCTGAATGTCATTGAGTGGCTCAGCCAGAGCCCGGACTTGAAACCGTTCAAACATCTCTGGAGAGACCTGAAAATAGCTGTGCAGGGACGCTCTCCATCCAACCTGACAGAGCTTGAGAGGATCTGCAGAGAATAGGAGAAACTCCCCAATATACAGGTGTGCCAAGCTTGAAGTGTCATACCCAAGAAGACTCAAGGCTGTAATTGCTGCCAAAGGTGCTTCAACAAAGTACTGAGTTAAAGGGTCTGAATACTTATGTAAATGTAATTTCAGTTACATATACTTAATACAATTGCAAAGATTTCTAAAAACAGTTTTTGTTTTGTCATTATGGGGTATTGTGTGTAGATTGATGAGGGGAAATGTTGATTCAATTTTAGAATAAGGCTGTAACGTAAAAGATATGTGAAAAGTCAAGAGTTCTGAATACTTGTCGTTTTTTTGTTATGGTATACCATATTAGTAAATATTACACTGTAATTGTTCATTGGAGCTGGTGTTTTGTAAATGTCTAGTATAGCAGAGAGAGCTTGCAGTCTTTCTGCAATTTGAAAATTAAACTGAACACACACACACACACACACACGACCTGTATGCAGACTCCTAATTTGCAGAACTCCACCCGTCGAACAGGAGGGTGTAAAGCTCACAACACAAAACAGATATTCAGAAGTGCTCTTAGCATTTGGTCTAAGTAATACATTTGCCAATTCAATGGATTTATAATTGTTGGAAATAAATAAGCAGAAGACAAAGAGACACCATGACCTATTCTAAACTGGGATATCCAAGTTCAACTGACTCTACTGCGCTCACATTTTCAAAAGTTAAAGTAAACCGTAATTTGCGAACCCATTAAAGGAGAGACGATGGTGAAACAATGACCTCTAAACATTTCCTTCCTGAGGAGGATCTCTGCTGTCCTGTGTAGAGGTCGACCTCTAGTCCTGTGTACACACAGCGTCTGCAAAGTTCGTCTACAAGAATTCTGGAAACAGAAGGGAACTCAGGAATGTCCAATGTGCAGAAAATAATGTCAATGGACGACCCTCCATATAACCTGTCCACCCCCCCTCCCTCCCCCATGGGCTAGGTCTGTCTTCTGTGCACAGCTCTGCATCCCATCCCGTGCCCCCTGCCTTGAACCCTGCTTTTAGTGGAACCTGGAACTGCAAGGCAATCCCATTATGCACCGCTTGGGAGCCATGACCAATGTATAATTGTCCTGCTAATAACAGGGATAATAATATATATGTGAGAATATCCAAGGGGCTTTTATATCATTCTAAATTAATAATGATCGCTTTGTTTAAAAAAAATAACATTTCGGAGATGATTTCGTTTTCAAATAACGTTTAGTTTCTATTTAGGTTTATGTCACCCATTCATTGTCAGACACAGTAGGACCCAATAGCATAATCAGTGCTCTAACTCCCCCTTGCGCTGGTCTGGAGAAATGAATGTGTGACACGGGGTACAGTACTAAACCACAAATTACCTCTAAGTCCTGCAGCATAATCACTAAACTTTTAGTGGAGCAACCACTGTAGGGGATACATTGGCTGTGGCTTGTAGGGGATACATTGGCTGTGGCTTGTAGGGGATACATTGGCTGTGGCTTGTAGGGGATACATTGGCTGTGGCTTGTAGGGGATACATTGGCTGTGGCTTGTAGGGGATACATTTGCTGTGGCTTGTAGGGGATACATTGGCTGTGGCTTGTAGGGGATACATTGGCTGTGGCTTGTAGGGGATACATTGGCTGTGGCTTGTATGGGATACATTGGCTGTGGCTTGTAGGGGATACATTGGCTGTGGCTTGTAGGGGATACATTGGCTGTGGCTTGTAGGGGATACATTGGCTGTGGCTTGTAGGGGATACATTGGCTGTGGCTTGTAGGGGATACATTGGCTGTGGCTTGTAGGGGATACATTGGCTGTGGCTTGTAGGGGATACATTGGCTGTGGCTTGTAGGGGATACATTGGCTGTGGCTTGCAGGGGATACATTGGCTATGGCTTGCAGGGGATACAGTGGCTGTGGCTTGTAGGAGGATACAGTGGCTGTGGCTTGTAGGAGGATACATTGGCTGTGGCTTGTAGGAGGATACATTGGCTGTGGCTTGTAGGGGATACATTGGCTGTGGATTGTAGGGGATAGATTGGCTGTGGCTTGTAGGAGATACATTGGCTGTGGCTTGTAGGGGATACATTGGCTGTGGCTTGTAGGAGGATACATTGGCTGTGGCTTGTAGGGGATACATTGGCTGTGGATTGTAGGGGATACATTGGCTGTGGCTTGTAGGGGATACATTGGCTGTGGCTTGTAGGGGATACATTGGCTGTGGCTTGTAGGAGGATACATTGGCTGTGGCTTGTAGGGGATACATTGGCTGTGGCTTGTAGGAGATACATTGGCTGTGGCTTGTAGAAGATACATTGATGATGACTGAACGCAAGTAGCTTTATTGCAACAGAATTTATCACATTTTCAGCATGGTTCGCTGAATGGCGCTCTCAATAGACTGTTCTGTACAGGGCTGGCTAGTAGCTTAGCCCTTTGATCAGGACTCTCAGTTCCATTACATTATACATAAGAGTCATTGGACGAAGGCGTCTTCTGTAGAGGGGAGATTTGTTAAGCTCCCCCGGTGCTCAAATCTCAACATGAACATACGCTGCTTGCGGTACGGTATTGGAAGCGTACGGACCTCAGTGTTCCCACACGGCCATATCTCCATGTTACAAAGCTTGTTTATGGAAAGCAGACGGAGGACAAAAGGGGTCTGTGTTAATTAGCTATCTAGCACGGTCCAAATACCTGCGTGTAAGAGTAACTGGGGAAGAGTAGCAGACATACAGTTTTGTCAGATGGTGTCACCCATAGCTGTATGGATCTGTAACTGCTACAGTGTAGTTTAGTAGGATGGAGGCTCTATAGTTGAATGGATCTGTAACTGCTACAGTGTAGTTTAGTAGGATGAAGGCTCTATAGCTGTATGGATCTGTAACTGCTACAGTGTAGTTTAGTAGGATGGAGGCTCTATAGCTGTATGGATCTGTAACTGCTACAGTGTAGTTTAGTAGGATGAAGGCTCTATAGCTGTATGGATCTGTAACTGCTACAGTGTAGTTTAGTAGGATGGAGGCTCTATAGCTGTATGGATCTGTAACTGCTACAGTGTAGTTTAGTAGGATGAAGGCTCTATAGCTGTATGGATCTGTAACTGCTACAGTGTAGTTTAGTAGGATGGAGGCTCTATAGCTGTATGGATCTGTAACTGCTACAGTGTAGTTTAGTAGGATGGAGGCTCTATAGTTGAATGGATCTGAAACTGCTACAGAAAGTGCATATTTTTTATTTAAAGGATTGTTTCTTGCTGATGAAAGAGCATATTTTTTATTTAAAGGATTGTTTCTTGCTGATGAAAGTGCATATTTTTTATTTAAAGGATTGTTTCTTGCTGATGAAAGTGCATATTTTTTATTTAAAGGATTGTTTCTTGCTGATGAAAGTGCATATTTTTTATTTAAAGGATTGTTTCTTGCTGATGAAAGAGAAAGGGTGTTTGTCTTGAAAGCCGTAACACAAGCGTGGGGATTGTAGTTCACGAGGAAGTTGCGGACAAAATTAATGGCTGAGAACTGTAGGGAGAAGGCAGATTGCCGCCTAGAGTTTGAGAGAGCTAGCTAGTAGCCAAGATGGGATGGTGTGTATTGAAGTCTCATTTATAAACCAACTGTCTCAAAAGGTCTCTTACCAACATAAAACTCCGGAATGTTGAGCACTTTCCTCCTCTGGATCATGTCTTTGCGCTCAATGGCGAACTTCAGTGGGTTTATTCTCTGTCGGGGAGGGATGAATTCTGGACTCAGGAACCTGTATTCAAAAACAGAACCAAAACAGGAATGGAATGATATCATGTTGCATAATTTCTGATAAAACAGGAGGAATTGCAAAAGGAACCTAACTACAAATCACATTGCAGTTTGTGTTATCATGCCAATGTTTGACAATGACAGAAATTGAGTTGGCAAGAACAACTATAGGACCAGGTTAGCATCACATCACCATGTGTTCAGTGTTATGAACACAGCTTGTTAGCTAGAATGCTCTTACTTTCGCAGTGAAGCCTCGGACTGTGTTTTGTCAATTATGACAGGTTTTGGTGGAGGGGTGAATTTTGTTGGCTTGCCACCGTCACTCCCCTCGGCGAGGCGACGCATAGACGTGGACAAGAAACCTAAGGAGGAAACAAAAGACTCAGTCTGTTTATAATATAAACCTTTTAATAGCAATGTCGCACTAGAACAGCAGCTAGCTAGCTAACACCAATGTAATTTTGTTACACAGTGACTAGCTAGCTGGCTAACGTAGCAACGTTTAGGGCATTTGGGGCTAAATCTTGCTAAGGAATACCCAACGCATTGCTAGCAACCCTTCGGGATATACTTATTTTATAATTCCATGTGACTTACGTTCATTTTGCTGTTGTATATTCCGTAACAGCTTTATTGAAAACATAACTTTGTCAAGCCTTCTTGTGCAAGCAGCCATATTGGAAGCTGACCTTCGCTGTCCATGTGAATTGTTACGGAAGCCGAAAAGGGATGTGTCTCAAGAGAGACGCAACATGTACATCATCCTTTCATCCACACGATGTCACTAAAGACATAGGCTACATCAAAGAGCCACCGGTAAAAATGACAAGGAGGAGGAGACGGAGGAAGAGGAAGATGGTGGTGTTGAACCATTTCAGCATTTCAATCAGTCATAATAATTTCAGTTGATTCTAATGCCGAAGATATAACCTACTGTGCTTTAGCAAAGAGGAGGATCCACTGAAGGAGAGCTTGAACCACTGCCCTGTGGTTACAGTGTGAGTAGCGTGCCCTACACTACCATCTGTGACATAAAAGCCTGGGCCTCTTGGTACAGGCAGTATACCTTGATGCTACACTATTCCCACTCTGCGTCCAAACCCCAATGCGAACCAGGGAACATTTCCAACTAGGTTCTGAGAGATTCCATCAATGTAGCAATTAAATAGGATCAGCCAGTGCCATGTTTAAACCATGCCTCTTGGCCAGGGTTTCCCAAACCTGGTCCTGTGGACCCCAAGAGGTACACATTTAGTTTTTTTTTCCCCCCCCTGACACTGAATCAAATAATACATTCTTGATAATGGCAACATTATTTAAATAAGTTGTGTAATGCTTGGGCAAAAAACAAAATGTGCACCGGCACCCTTTGGGGTCCCCAGGACCGAGTTTGGGAAACGCGGGCCCAGAGGCATCCTTCTCACAAACACAGTGGCGACCCGTCATTCTGGGCCCAACTTTTTTGAGCCCCAATTTGAGCCCCATTGTTTGCAAACAATGTAAAAATATATATATATATATACACTACCGTTCCAAGGTTTGGGCTTACTTAGAAATGTTCTTGTTTTTGAAAGGAAAGCAAAAAATGTGTCCATTAAAATAACATCAAATTGATCAAAAATACAGTGTAGACATTGTTAATATTGTAAATGACTATTGTAGCTGGAAACAGCAGATTTTTTTTAATGGAATATCTAAATAGGCGTACAGAGGCCCATTATCAGCAACCATCACTCCTGTGTTTCAATGGCACGTTGTGTTAGCTAATCCAAGTTTATCATTTTAAAATGCTAATTGATCGTTAGAAAACCCTTTTGTTATTATTTTAGCGCATCTGAAAACTGTTGTTCTGATTAAAGAAGCAATAAAACTGACCTTCTTTAAATTGGTTGAGTATCTGGAGCATCAGCATTTGTGTGTTCGATTACAGGCTCCAAATGGCCAGAAACAAATAACTTTCTTCTGAAACTCGCCAGTCTACTCTTGTTCTGAGAAATGAAGGCTATTCCATGCGAGAAATTGCCAAGAAACTGAAGATATAGTACAACGCTGTGTACTACTCCCTTCACAGAACAACTGGCTCTAACCAGAATAGAAAGAGGAGTGGGAGGCCCCGGTGCACAACTGAGCAAGAGGACAAGTACGTTAGAGTGTCTAGTTTGAGAAACAGATGCCTCACAAGTCCTCAACTGGCAGCTCCATTAAATAACACCCGCAAAACATCAGTCTCAACTTCAACAGTGAAGAGGTGACTCCGGGTGCTGGCCTTCTAGGCAGTTGCAAAGAAAAAGCCATAACTCAGACTGGCCAATAAACGATTAAGATTGGCAAAAGAACACAGACACTGGACAGAGGAAATCTGCCTAGAAGGCCAGCATCCCGGAGTCGCCTCTCACTTATGACGTCGAGACTGGTGTTTTGCGGGTACTCTTTAATGAAGTGATCCCAAACTTTTGAACGATAGTGTATGTCATTGAGTTAATAAAGCCACATACAAACATTACCTATTTTTTGTTTTCTTGAGTAAGGCAGCTCCAAAATGCAGGTGTTTAAGCCTAGCTCAGTGCTTTCTGTGGTGGTGGGGCAAGCCAGTAGAAAATATGGAGCGTTCTACCGTGATTGGCTCAGTGTTCAGTCACTCATGGGGACAATACGTCACTGTTTAAGGGCAGAGCTAGAAAATTCTAGCCCCTTGGGTACTGCCATAGAGTTAGATTAGAAGTGCCCATCCAAGAAGGCTCAAAGTCATTGGCCACAGATAAAATTACTGGCCAAACGCTCTAACCACTAGGCTACCTGCTGCCCCAAGTGTCTATTTTCCAAGTTTAAAATGATAAACATTCAAAATTGGCCACACTGTTAATGAAGCATGATTTGTGCCGTACTCTCTACGAACTGCGAAAACTTGACTTCAGTGAGTTCAATACAACTATGAAGTCAGGAATAAAGGAGCTCCGACTGGGAAAATTTGTTTTGAACGGTCATCCAACTCTGAATTGTAAATCCGGCCTCTTTCTAGAGCTACGACTTGAAGATCAATGACGTCATCATAATTCGACCTTGTTCCCAGTTGTTTTGAAAGCATCATAAATCCAGAGAATGACAGATTTTGATGACAAAATTTGCCCACGAAGGACCGTCACACCACTTTCCTGTTCAAGTGAGCACAGCACAACAAGGTGAGTCCAAAAATGTCTTGTATGCTGCTGCAAAAAATATGTAATATGTCAGGGAGATATGTATACTGTAGCTAAGAAAGTAATACTGTGTATGTTGTGTAGTAAGCTGTTAGTAGCCCATGTGCCTCACCCTAATAATTTGGTCTATTTACCCCTCTTAAGTTTTCCTACTGTTCTGACTCGGTGGTGCACATGTAGCCTATAACCTGTTTTAGAGAAATGTAATCATTGAATATTCTAAGAGCTTTCATTGTCTGCTTTTATGCCCCCTGTATGTATCCTACCGTTCTGACTTGGTGTACAGGAAGAACACTGTAAGAACGGTGCATGTTCTGAATTCTGTCACTGTACATTTCAAAAGTGCTAAACAAATAGTTATATTGACTAAGTCCATCCTCGCTCGCTCATGAATGTCATAATTGAAATTACGGATTGCCTCTTACACGCTTGTCGTCCCCTTATACCATAGCTTGTATATCTCAATTTGTCATTAGAAACTACATTTGTTTAAGCAGGTCAGCCATAACAGCCATGCTTTTTAAAAAGGCAGTAAATGAGGCTGAATGAACTGTTTCACTGCCAGAGAAGTCTCTGCTGATAGGCAGGTGTATCAGTGGTAAGGTTTTGGGACTGCTGTTGGGACAGCTTTATGTAGGTCCTAACAGTTTGTGGGCAGCATTTGTCACCGTTATTTTGCAATTCATGTATTCGTTAGTGTTGTGTTGTGTAGTGGCTTTGCTGTCATGCATTTTTTTTGCCCCACCAAGATTTACATGCTAAAATTGCCACTGCACAAGCAAGCTGGTGACATTCTGTGACAATCTCAGTTCTATGCGAAGAGTGCAATTTTAAAATTGTTTTCAATTCCATAAATTTACTGATGTAAATCTTTTCTAATTACTGATTTTGTTCTTGTCATCTTTGAATTGTGGTATTTTTGTTAATTAAAAAAAATCTAATCCGAATGACAGAACCGAAGTTGTCTCTGGGAAGAAATAAAGTTATTTATATTATATTTCTGAATGGATACAAAAATGGTTATAATCGCTTGTAATAAATATAGTGACTGTCCACCCATAGACTTTACTGATGCAGCGCTACTGGGGCGGGCTTTGAGACCATGCGGATACCGCTCCTACAGGTGGGCCAGCCAGCCACTTCCACACGCAGTTGGAAATCTAAGTTTCCAAGTGAATTGCTGCTTGGCTCGAGCTCTCGTTCCTTCTCTCCTCCGAGGAATGATGAGGTGATTCGGAGCACCAACAATGGGACCGAGCATGTATTGATGCTTGTCACGCAGAACCTAAACTCCAAAGCAACCCTGGACCTTCAGAACGTGGAGGAGAAGTAACTCCAAAACGTCTCGCTGTTTCAAGGATGTTCTTCCCAGATGTGCCTCTCTCAGCCATCAATTACGCGCTTGTGTTGGGAATAACGTGTCTGACGGTCTTCTGCAACTTCACCAAAAGTTCCTCTGAGTTTTCAGGTTGGGAAAGCATGCTTACCCCAGTCTAATTGATGCTGCGTTTGTTTTACCATTGTAGTCTATACTTGGTGTAATACATGCCGTATACTAGTTGTTTTAGGCTAGAACAAGTGAGGGCGATACATTGAGAAAATCCATATTGGGTGGTGGTGGTCAGGTGATAAATTCGCGGTCATCTGCACAGAAAGTATTTTGGGCTAGGCTACTATGTTTCAGATTTGCAGAGTTCCATGCGGATTGTTATTGGTTGTAGTTTTTACTACTTGTTTTGTAGTCTATGGGCCCCATTTGGCGTGTTACAACCTGCGGTGCATGTGTTTGCTTCAAATAAAAAAAACGTACGCTTTTTAAAGGCACGCAGTAAGATGAAGGCATTTCAATCTACAAGGACCCATGAGCACCAACATGGGATGTTCATAGGAGCATGTCCAATTGGGTGTCAAGTGAAAACGAAGAATCTATTTTATTTGAGAAATGAAGGCATATATATATTTATATATATACTTTAATACACACACAGTGTGGGAAGTATTCAGACTGTTTCCACATTTTGTTATGTTACAGTCTTATTCTAAAATTGATTAAATAGTTTTTTCCCCCTCATCAATCTACACACAATACCCCATAATGACAAAGCAAAAACAGGTTTTTAGAAATGTTTGCTCATTTTTTACAAATAAAAAACGAAAATAAATAATTTACATAAGTATTCAGACCCTTTACTCAGCACTTTGTTGAAGCACCTTTGACTGCGATTACAGCCTCGAGTCTTCTTAGGTATGACGCTATGATGCTTGGCACATCTGTATTTGTGTAGTTGTTCCCATTCTTCTCTGCAGATCCTCTCAAGCTCTGTCATGTTGGATGGGGAACGTTGCTGCACAGCTATTTTCAGGTCACTCCAGAGATGTTTGATTGGGTTCAAGTCCGGGCTCTGGCTGGGCACCTCAAGGACATTCAGAGACTTGTCCCGAAGCCAGTAATGCGTTTTCTTGTCCGTGGACTTCACCCCAGTCCGTGGGATGAAGTCTGTGCTGCTGAAAAATGTCCCCACAGCATGATAATGCCACGACCATGCTTCATCGTAGGGATGGTGCCAGGTTTTCTCCAGACGTGGTGCTTGGCATCCAGGCCAAAGAGTTCAATCTATGTTTCATCAGACTGAGAGTCTTTTAGGTGCCTTTTGGCAAACTCCAAGCCAGTTGTCATGTGCCTTGTACTGAGGAGTGAGTGGCTTCCGTCTGGCCACTCTACCATAACAGCCTGATTGGTGGTGTTGCAGAGATGTCCTTTGGAAGCTTCTCCCATCTTCACAGAGGAACTTTAGAGCTCTGTTAAAGTGACCATTGAGTTATTGGTCACCTTCCTGACCAAGGCCTTTCTCCCCTAATTTTAGATTTTAGATTCTTCAAAGTAGCCACCCTTTGCCTTGATGACAGCTTTGCACACTCTTGGCATTCTCTCAACCAGCTTCACCTGGAATGCTTTTCCAACAATCTTGAAAGAGTTCCCACATATGCTGAGCACTTGTTGGCTGCTTTTCCTTCACTCTGCGGTCCAACTCATCAAAAACCATCTCAATTGGGTTGAGGCCGGGTGATTGTGGAGGCCAGGTCATATGACGATATAATGCAGCACTCCATCACTCTAATTATTGGTCAAATAGCCTGGAGGTGTGTTGGGTCATTGTCCTGTTGAAAAACAAATTTTAGTCCGACTAAGTGCAAACCAGATGGGATGGCGTATCGCTGCAGAATGCTGTGGTAGCCATGCTGGTTAAGTGTGTCTTGAATTCTAAATAAATCACTGATAGAGTCACCAGCAAAGCACCATCACACCTCCTCCATGCTTCATTGTGGGAACCACACATGCGGCAATCATCTGTTCACTGTGTCTCACAAAGACACGGCGGTTGGAACCAAAAATCTAAAATTTGGACTCATCAGACCAAAGGACAGATTTCCACTCGTCTAATGTCCATTGCTTGTGTTTCTTGGGCCAAACAAGTGTCTTCTTCTTGTTGTTGTCCTTTAGTAGTGGTTTCTTTGCAGCAGTTCGACCATGAAGGCCTGATTCACGCAGTCTCCTCTGAAGTTGATGTTGAGATATGTCTGTTACTTGAACTCTGTGAAGCATTTATTTGGGCTGCCATTTCTGAGGCTGGTAACTCTAATGAACTTATCCTCTGCAGCAGAGGAAACTCTGGGTCTTCCTTTCCTGTGGCGGTCCTCATGAGAGTCAGTTTCATCATAGCGCCTGATGGTTTTTGCGTCAGCACTTGAAGAAACTTGACATTTTGAAATTGAAATTTTCCAGATTGATTGACCTTCATGTCTTAAAGTAAAGATGGACTGTCGTTTCTCTTTGCTTATTTGAGCTGTTCTTGCCATAGTATGGACTTGGTCTGTTACCAAATAGGGCTTTCTTCTGTATACCACCCCCTTGTCACAACACAACTGATTGGCTCAAACACTTTAAGAAGGAAAGAAATTCCACAAATTAACATTTAACAAGACACACCTGTTAATTGAAATGCATACCATACCTCATGAAGCTGGTTGAGAGAATGCCAAGAGAGTGCAAATCTGTCATCAAGGCAAAGGGTGACTACTTTGAAGAATCTCAGATATAAAATATATTTTCATTTGTTTAACGCTTTGGTTACTACATAATTCCATATCTGTTATTTCATAGTTTCAATTATTCTACAATGTAGAAAATAGTAAAATAAAGAAAACTGCCTCTGGAAGCATCGTCAGCACAATAACTTTTCGTCGGGAGCTCCAAGAAAAGGGTTTTCATGGCTGAGCAGCCGCACACAAGCCTAAGATCACCATGCGCAATGCCAAGCGTCGGCTGGAGTGGTGTAAAGCTCGCCGCCATTGGACTCTGGAGCAGTGGAAACACGTTCTCTGGAGTGATGAATCACGCTTTACCATCTGGCAGTCCGACGGACGAATTAGGGTTTGGCGGATCCCAGGAGAACGCTACCTACCCCAATGCATAGTGCCAACTGTAAAGTTTGGCGGATGAGGAATAATGATCTGGGGCTGTTTTTCATGGTTCGGGCTAGGCCTCTTTGTTCCAGTGAAGGGAAATCTTAACGCTACAGCATACAATGACATTCTTGACGATTCTGTGCTTCCAACTTTGTGGCAACAATTTGGGGAAGGCTCTTTCCTGTTTCAGCATGACATGTGCACAAAGTAAGGTCCGTACAGAAATGGTTTGTCGAGATCGGTGTGGAAGAACTTGACTGGCCTGCACAGAGCACTGACCTCAATCCCATCGAACACCTTTGGGATGAATTAGAACGCAGGGCCATGCCTAATTGCCCAACATCAGTGCCGATCTCACTAATGTTCTTGTGGCTGAATGGAAGCAAGTCCCCGCAGCAATGTTCCAACATCTAGTGGAATGCCTTCCCAGAAGAGTGGAGGCTGTTATAGCAACAAAGGTGGGACCAACTCCATATTAATGCCCATGATTTTGGAATGAGATGTTCGACAAGCAGGTGTCCACATACTTTTGGTCATGTCGTGTAGCTATATACAGAACAGTACACTAAAGAAAAGTAGAGTACAGTAGAGCACACTATAGTGGAGTACAGTGTAAGGTGCTGTTTTGCACTGTACTCTACTGTAATGTACTAAACATGTGTAATTTACTGTACTGAACTCTAGAGTGATATCCAATCTTGTGACCAACCAAATGTGGTCTTGTTTGGTGGTGGAGCTCATTCCAATGACAGCCCGTGTGTAGAATAAAACCCAAATATGCAAAACAACAACCAAAAGCATGTAGCATATGACTTTGTGTACCTATTCAGGATACATCACCATGTAGAGAAGGACATTCATAATTATTCACTATAATTATTCACTTCAGTATAGTACAGATCAGGGACCCATGTTACAATTCCGTTACCATAATTATGTTAGAGGATGTAAATTCACTTCACCTACTGTCGTACAATAACCAAAATAAATGTGTCAAATTCAAGGTGTTGTGTCATAGCTGACACCCAATTATTTCTGCAGGCGCCTTTGAATCTTAATTCGTAGTCGTTATTTTAAGAGATTTCGGAAAATGTGGTTTGCAATAAAAACCGAGGGAGATTTGACCCTAATTCTGACATTTTCTGTACAGCCTAAATTGTTCAAAGCAGTCCTAGAGTTGTATGGTTTGTTAAACTTTGAAATCAGTGTTTTTTGTTTGGCATACATTTTTTAAGTGAAATTTCCCATGTGCATGCCTGCAAAGAGTGGCCCACCAAAACAAACGTAAACGATGGTGATATCCCGTCCCACGGCTATTCAAGGAATGACATTTCATAGAGCAATGTCACTATTTATTTTTTTATAGCTACGTAATTCTTCAAATTCTACGACAACAAAGCCATAAATATTGTTTTTTTGTTGTTATTATACGATATAGAGTTGTACTAACCTCAACATCCTATGAATTTACAGGAAATGTTACACTGTGGCTTTAAACATGCTGAAAGCCTCATGTGCCTTTGTCTGTGTGTCATGGCACTTCTTGTTTTGCTACTTGTCAATAGCCCACATGCTTTTGCTGTTGCCTGTGCCTCGGTATCAGTTATTGTAGGCCTGTTTTCATTAGCCCAGTACTCAAACGCACTGACATTTGTAAATAGCACATTTAACTTCCTGATCATGCTTGTAGATAAAGACATGTCAGAATGGTGTTAATGTTTTACTACATACAAGATTATACTACTACCTCACCCAGTTGGGAATAACCCACATTCTTTGTACTTCCGAGACATGTTGAGAATATTTCAAGAGCATTGACAGACATGGACATATACAGCGGTATTTATGTGAATGTTTCCTTGTTATTTAAAACTGAAGCAGTATTTCTGACAGTTCTTTAGGCCTACATGTGTTTTATCTACTTAATATCCTTGCACATTTTCTTTATATCTACAGAATAATGCCATTCGATAAAGCACACGCCCTTACTGTCATGGTCTATCGTAATGAATGGAAAAGTCTCTCGTTTGAGATTGGAGGCTTCAGTGATTCTCTAGCCCCCAGCCTAGACCAGCCCTCTAAGCAGCAGCAGGGCTGGAAGTTTTGTTTACTGTGTCATAAACCAGGAGGACAGCTTTGTGTCAATGTGAATTGGCTTCTAATGGGTCTCCTAATGCTTGTAAATAAGCAGACAAATGCCTGACTGGGGCCAAGGTGTGAAAGAGCAGATGTGTTAAGTTAACGTGTGCGTGAGTGCCTGTTGCTTAGGCGATTGCTCTGTCATTACCTCTCAAAATGCTGATAACTTTACATTTTGAGTTTGTTCAACTCTATATTGTCCAGAAATAGATTGAGTCAATGGATGGGACTAATGCAACCTCACAGAAAACATGTTACTAAAACCTGTTTAGTCTAGATTTAATGTCGGGACAGCTTTTTAGATTTTACCTTTATTTAACTAGGCAAGTCAATAAGAACAAATTCTTATTTTCAATGACAGCTTAGGAACAGTGGGTTAACTGCCTTGTTCAGGGGCAGAATGACAGATTGTTACCTTGTCAGCTCAGGGATTCGAACAGCTTTATGAATATCCTGGGTTAGACTCCATTATCGAAACATTGAGTTAATTTTAAATTTGTTCCTTTGGGCCGGGCATGGGAAAGGAAACATCATTGTCATATATGTCCCTTCATTCCTGGTTCCTAAACTCTTAAGTTATATTAGGTTCAGGGCCGGGGGTTCGGAAACGTGTTTGCTCACCAGGACCACTGCAACCCAACATACCAATGCAAATACTGCTGACTTGGCCGCATTCAATTCAACGTGAATTAAGAAAAGAATCCTGCTCTCAAATACCTTCTCGGGGACTGAAAGACAACTTTAGCAATCAGGCACATTCTTGGCCAACTGGCATCTCCTTGGAGACCAAGGACCAAGCCTTTGATTGACATCTGCCTGCTGAGCTGAGGACAGTGACAGAAGTGGCTGATTTGAGACCCTACATCTGTCATTGAGAGGAGATGGTCGTCTCTAGGCCTAGCCTACATCTGCAGGGAGGAGAGGCTAGACGTTCTGTCTCGTGGTCTGAAGCTGTAACTCAATTGTAATTAATGGTTTTCTTTCTTGTATAGGGATAGGTTTCCAGTTACTTTCACTGTTACTCTTAAGCCTATCGTGTCGTCAAGGGTCATAAAAGAGAGGAGATCATTAAGGCTTGAATCCTAATGCGCTTCAGTCAAATGCTTTTTCAAATCTCCCATTGACTTTAATGAACAATTTACTCTTAAGTCCAATGTATGTGCACTTACAGTTGGAGTCGAAGTTTTCATACACTTGGGTTGGAGTCATTAAAAATCATTTTTTCAACCACTCCACAAATGTGTACTTAACAAACTATAGTTTTGGCAAGTCGGTTAGGACATATACTTTGTGCATGATGAGGTATTTTTCCAACAATTGTTTACAGACAGATTATTTAACTTATAATTCACTTTATCACAATTCCGGGGGGTCAGAAGTTTACATTCACTAAGTTGACTGCCATTAAACAGCTTGTAAAATTCCAGAAAATTATGTAATGGCTTTAGAAGCTTCTGATGGGCTAATTGACATTATTTCAGTGTACCTGTGGATGTATTTCAAGGCCTACCTTCAAACTCAGTGCCTCTGCTTGACATCATGGGAAAATCAAAATAAATCAGCTAAGACCTCAGAAAAAAATTGTAGACCTCCACAAGTGTGGTTCATCCTTGGGAGCAATTTCCAAATGCCTGAAGGTACCACGTTCATCTGTACAAACAATAGTATGCAAGTATAAACACCATGGGGCCACTCAGCCATCATACCACTCAGGAGGCGTTCTGTCTCCCAGAGATGAAGGTACTTTGGTGCGAAAAGTGCAAATCAATCCCAGAACAACAGTAAAGGACCTTGTGAAGATGCTGGAGGAAACAGGGGGAGGCTTGCAAGCCGAAGAACACCATCCCAACCGTGAAGCACGTGGGTGGAAGCCTCATGTTGTGGGGGTGCTTTGCTGCAGGAGGACTCGTGCCCTTCACAAAATAGATGGCATCATGAGAAGATAATTTTGTGGATATATTAATTAAAGAAACATCTCAAGACATCAGTTAAAGCTTAGTCACAAATGGGTCTTCCAAATGGACAATGACCCCAAGCATACTTCCAAGGTTGTGGCAAAATGGCTTAAGGACAACAAAGTCAAGGTATTGGACTGGCCATCACAAAGCCCTGACCTCAATCCTATAGAACATTTGTGGGCAGAACTGAAAAAGCAGGGAATTTTTGCTAGGATTAAATGACAGGAATTGTGAAAAACTACGTTTAAATGTACGTGGCTAAGATGTATGTAAACTTCCGACTTCAACTGTATCTCAAGTTAGGCTCTAAGGGAAGCCATATGGAAGAGAACTTCAAGAAGAGAGGTCATGATGGTCAGTCCATCTACATAAGGGCTCTCCAACCCTGTTCCTGGAGAGCTACCGTCTGGTAGATTTTCACTCCAACCCTGTTCCTGGAGAGCTACCGTCTGGTTGGTTTTCAATCCAACCCTGTTCCTGGAGAGCTACCGTCCGGTAGGTTTTCACTCCAACCCTGTTCCTGGAGAGCTACCGTCCGGTAGGTTTTCAATCCAACCCTGTTCCTGGAGAGCTACCGTCCGGTAGGTTTTCACTCCAATCCTGTTCCTGGAGAGCTACTGTCCGGTAGGTTTTCACTCCAATCCTGTTCCTGGAGAGCTACCGTCCAGTAGGTTTTCACTCCAACCCTAATCTAGCGTTCCTGATTATAATAATTAGCTGGTTGATTAGCTGAATCAGTTTAGTTACAACTGGGGTTGGTTTGAAAACCTACAGGAGGGACGTGCCGGGAGGTAGAGGAAATGGTGACTGCTTGAATCTGAAAGAGTGGTAGAGGAAGTGTGTGATAGTGAATGAAAAATAGTGAAATCAGAGAATAGAACAAAATTAGTAGAAGTTGTAGTAGAAGACAAAGATCTGTCCAATAATGCATTTCTTATTGGACTGTGTTTTTTGGACAAGGAGATTCATTTGGGAAATCCATTTTGTAATATCAAGGACTGTGAAGAAAGCAAAATTGTCCATGTGAGAAGTCAAATGTATTTTAAAATGTCAGAGCAGGGCACCTGCCAAAGGAGTTATAGTTGAATTCTCGTTGGATATCAATAATGAGTACCTTAGTCAGAAAATCCCAGGAGTGGTCTGTGCACGTCGCCTGATCCGTATGGTAAATGGAAGGAGAAAAGCCTGTGGATATTATTGTTGTTTGAGGAGACTCTACCGGAATATGTGAGGTATGCCGTGAGAGCATTTGCATCCAAACCATCACAGTGTGGAAATTGTAAAGGATATGGTCACGTGTCAAATGTTTGCAGATGGGAGAAGTATGATATTGAAGAATCTGTGAATGGAATGGTTGCAACTGTGGTGGGGATCATACTCCAGACTTCCTTGAGTGTCTTGTTAGGGTGAAGGAGGTCGGGGTGTGAAGGATCAGGGCTGCACAGCGGATCTCCTATGTGGAGGAGGTGAAGAGAGTGGAAGGGGCAAGAGGCCACAGTGTTGAAGTTATGTTGGTAGATGCATTGCAACCAGTTGATAGTTTTGGATACACTCATTGTGAAGAAGGTTGATTTTGTGGCATTTATAGCCACCATGCTTAATTGTACAGCACAAGTGTCTAAGAAGTCCAAGAAGCTGGATATCATATCTGCAGCTGAGAACGTTTTGGAGCTCCAAGACTTTTGTCGCTAGGAAATGTCTCGCCCTCACAGGAAGCTTCTGAGCATGTGTTGAGACCTGATAAGAATGATTTCTTACTGAAAAGCAGGTTGATTTTCTTACAGAAAAGCAGGTTGAATGTTTTTTTTGTTTAGTAGCTTGTATGATATTTTATTTATTTTTACCCAAATGTTTTCATTTCTTGGAATCCTTATTATCCACCTGCACAGTAGGTGGCGGAATGCTGCAGAAGAAACCTACAGGAGGATAGCTCTCCAGGAACAGGGTTGGAGTTAAAACCTACAGGAGGATAGCTCTCCAGGAACAGGGTTGGAGTTAAAACCTACAGGAGGATAGCTCTCCAGGAACAGGGTTGGAGTTCAAACCTATGGCAGGGTAGCTCTCCAGGAACAGGGTTGGAGTTAAAACCTATGGGAGGGTAGCTCTCCAGGAACAGGGTTGGAGTTAAAACCTACATGAGGATAGCTCTCCAGGAACAGGGTTGGAGTTAAAACCTACATGAGGATAGGTCTCCAGGAACAGGGTTGGAGTTAACCTACAGGAGGATAGCTCTCCAGGAATAGGGTTGGAGTTAAAACCTACAGGAGCATAGCTCTCCAGAAACAGGGTTGGAGTTAAAACCTATGGGAGGATAGCTCTCCAGGAACAGGGTTGGAGTTAAAACCTACGGGAGGATAGCTCTCCAGGAACAGGGTTGGAGTTAAAACCTACAGGAGGATAGCTCTCCAGAAACAGGGTTGGAGTTAAAACCTACATGAGGATAGCTCTCCAGGAACAGGGTTGGAGTTAAAACCTACAGGAGGATAGCTCTCCAGGAACAGGGTTGGAGTTAAAACCTACAGGAGGATAGCTCTCCAGGAACAGGGTTGGAGTGAAAACCTACAGGAGGATAGCTCTCCAGGAACAGGGTTGGAGAGCCCTGATCTAGATTCTAGATTTGCATTGTCTTCTAGATTCTTGATTTGCATTGTCTTTTCCAGCCGTTTATACATCCCAGTTGCGGGATTCTTCAGCTGCTTTGGGTTTTGTGTACATATAACCAGTGCATATCAGTGCTAGTCATGCATTTCCAGTTGTCATAATGTCACGTCCGCTCTTCGAGAAGAGAAACCTAGAAATCATGGCTAAACCAGTACTGACTGAATGTTATTTTAAATAGTCTGAGTCTATCTCATTTAATTATTTCATTCACCCTAGATATAAAAACAAATGTCAGTGGTAGGTGATTGAGTTCTCACTCTCTCTTATCACCTCTATCATTCCAACACACAGCTGCCTGAATGACTAATTAAAAGTGAGGAGTGAGCGTTTCATGTGAAAGACCCCCCTGGCTATGAGCTAGCTTTTTAACTCTAGCAGAGTAATAAAATACCTTTATCTTATCTCATGCTTGGGGAATTAGAATCATCATCATGATCAGTACTTGAATCATAGTGCTTGAAGCCAGGTCCTTTTAACCCAGCAAAACAGTGGAATTTTAAAGGGATAGTCTATCCAAATTCCAACTACAGATAGTTTTTTTATTTCACCTTTATTTAACCAGGTAGGCTAGTTGAAAACAAGTTCTCATTTACAACTGCGACCTGGCCAAGATAAAGCAAAGCAGTGTGACACAAACAACAACACAGAGTTACACATGGAGTAAATAATAAACAAGCCAATAACACAATAAACAAGTCAATGACACAGTAGAAAAAAGAAAGTCTATATACATTGTGTGCAAAAGGCATGAGGAGGTAGGCAATAAATAGGCCATAGTAGCGAATAATTACACTTTAGCAGATTAACACTGGAGTGATACATTTATTTTATTTTAATTTGATTTATTTCACCTTTATTTAACCAGGTAGGCTAGTTGAGAACAAGTTCTCATTTACAACTGCGACCTGGCCAAGATAAAGCATAGCAGTGTGAACAGACAGCAACACAGAGTTACACATGGAGTAAACAATAAACAAGTCAATAACACAGTAGGGGAAAAAATAGTCTATATACATTGTGTGCAAAAGGCATGAGGAGGTAGGCAATAATTACAATTTAGCAGATTAACAATGGAGTAATAAATGATCAGATGGTCATGTGCAGGTAGAGATACTGGTGTGCAAAAGAGCAGAAAAGTAAATAAATAAAAACAGTATGGGGATGAGGTAGGTAAATTGGGCGGGCTATTTACAGATGGACTATGTACAGCTGCAGCGATTGTTTAGCTGCTCAGATAGCAGATGTTTAAAGTTGGTGAGGGAGATAAGAGTCTCCAACTTCAACGATTTTTGCAATTCGTTCCAGTCACAGGCAGCAGAGAACTGGAAGGAAAGGCGGCCAAATGAGGTGTTGGCTTTAGGAATGATCAGTGAGATACACCTGCTGGAGCGCGTACTACGGGTGGGTGTTGCCATCGTGACCAGTGAACTGAGATAAGGCGGATACCTAGCATGGACTTGTAGATGACCTGGAGCCTGTGGGTCTGGCGACGAATATGTAGCGAGGGCCGACTAGAGCATACAGGTCGCAGTGGTGGGTGGTATAAGGTGCTTTAGTAACAAAGCGGATGGCACTATGATAAGCTGCATCCAGTTTGCTGAGTAGAGTATTGGAAGCTATTTTGTAGATGACATCGCCGAAGTCGAGGATCGGTAGGATAGTCAGTTTTACTAGGGTAAGTTTGGCGGCGTGAGTGAAGGAGGCTTTGCTGCGAAATAGAAAGACGATTCTAGATTTGATTTTGGATTGGAGATGTTTGATATGAGTCTGAAAGGAGAGTTTACAGTCTAGCCAGACACCTAGGTTCTTATAGATGTCCACATATTCTAGGTCGGAACCATCCAGCGTGGTGATGCTAGTCGGGCGTGCGGGTGCAGGCAGCGAACGGTTGAAAAGCATGCATTTGGTTTTACTAGCGTTTAAGGGCAGTTGCAGGCCACGGAAGGAGTGTTGTATGGCATTGAAGCTCGTTTGGAGGTTAGATAGCACAGTGTCCAAGGAAGGGCCAGAAGTATACAGAATGGTGTCGTCTGCGTAGAGGTGGATCAGGGAATCGCCCGCAGCAAGAGCAACATCATTGATATATACAGAGAAAAGAGTCGGCCTGAGAAATGAACCCTGTGGCACCCACATAGAGACTGCCAAATGAGCAGATGATGATGAGCAAGTGGGAAAACTGGTGTGCAAAAGAGCAGAAAAGTAAATAAAATAAAAACAGTGTGGGGATAAGGTAGGTAGATTGGGTGGGCCATTTACAGATGGACTATGTACAGCTGCAGCGATCGGTTAGCTGCTCAGATAGTTGATGTTTAAAGTTGGTGAGGGAAATAAAAGTCTCCAACTTCAGCGATTTTTGCAATTCGTTCCAGTCACTGGCAGCAGAGAACTGGAAGGAAAGGCGGCCAAAGGAGGTGCTGGCTTTGGGGATGATCAGGGAGATATACCTGCTGGAACGTGTGCTACGGGTGGGTGTAAAGGGAACTTTAAAGGCACGGTACGGTACATGTACTACTTAAACAAACATACAGTACATTCATTAACCTTTGTCTATGTTTTTGGGAGAACCAGTGTGGCATGTGACCCCAGCTGCAGAAGTATTCCTCCCAATACTTTTGGTGTCACCCAGCCCAAAGCATGAAAAAGGGTTGCACCATAGGTCTCTATTATTGACCCACCAGGGTGTTACAGTGAAAACTCTCCCCTCTTTCTCTCTCTTTCTGTGTCTCGTAAACCTGTGGCCTAGAGACCCATTTAACCTCAGTCAATGGCTGTTAAAGTGTCACGGGGTCAACAAAGGTCAAACCATCCTAGCTAATGTGTGTGTGTGTGGCAGGAAGGCTAAACATCCATCTTGCCTTCCTCTGTCTCTCCTCTCTGCTATTGATGTGAGAGTACATAAAGTGGAGAGTTTTGTGTTTTTATCCACAATTTCCAAAGGAGGCCACCCAAATCTTAGTGTTTTGTCTGGTTTGGTTGTGTTCCTGTTATTAAATGAGATGTCTGATAATACAAAGCTTTATTGGTTTCTTTTGTACGTGGGTAGGCAGGCAGTGGCAAGAGTTAGCAACAATATCCCACTTGGAGAGCATGCTAACCTACTGTAACCCCACCTGGGACCTCCATGTAAACCCAGCATGGTCTTCTTTACAAGACAGTCACTCCATTGTTGCTTTGTGTTTACCCCCATTGTTGTCGCGTTAGCTCTGAAATGCTAACTTAGTGAGCGTTTCACACAAAGGCTGACCCTCTTGTGCCCGGGCTAGGGTTGCGTCGGGGACACGTTGTTTGGCTCGGCCAGGGCAGTCGGGCCATGGGTCATACTTGTATTATGAAAATGCTTCTCACACCGCTATCAAAGGTGTCTAGGATTTTTTACTGGATGGAGTTGAGACAGCGAGACACTTTGGCTTGTATAGTTATTCACTTGGTCTATAAAGGCAGTGTGGCTGGCTGGAGTTGGGGGCACTAAAAAGTTTAGACTTTAAAACACTGTTTTGCACACGCATTATGGCAATTGCTCTTTAAAAACTATGACACAACTTAACTTTTAGTGCCTGCAACTATAGGTTTGCTTAGTTGCTGTCGGACAACAACTAAGAAATCCTATTGTACAGGCTGTCATGGCAACCTTTGGAGGTCAGTTCGTCTCTACCTGTGATGGGTAGGGGTTTTGTGTATTTCTGCCTAACCCCCAATTATGGAGCACTCTGATGGGGTTAAGAGCCTTTTCACAGCTCTCCCATCCCGCCACACACACACACACACACACACACACACACACACACACACACACACACACACCTTCCCTCATCAGCCCCTCCCTCCCCCATACCTCCCCCCTCCTCCCTCCCCCACTCCACTCCGCCAGTCCTCCCTCCACCATACCTCCCCACTGTCCTCTCCTCCCCTCCTACCTCCCCCTCCATCCCCCACTCTGCCCCTCCTCCCCAGGGCTTTTGCCTGAGCACTACTGTGTTTCTGTGTCAGGGTGCCAGGTGAGCTCTGTCCAAACAAACCCCCTCCTGCTTGTTTTGTCTACAGCGGGCAGAGGCAGGCGGAAGGGACGGAGGGAGGCAGGCTGAATGGGGGTGGCACAAGGCTGGTATTCTCTTAAGAGAAGAAAAAAACAACAACTTCAAAGCTTCTCACTTTTTGTAAATTATCTTCTATGAAGCCAGATTGTGAAGGACTCCATTCATCCCTCTTGACAGTATGTAGCCAAAGTCATAAAGACGAAGTGGAGATGGCAGGGAATGCTACATATCAGTGGAGTGTTTTGTAATGTTGTGTACCTCACGGTGTTCTCTGTGTAACAGTGTGTCGCTATTATCACTCTGATACATGTTTTATATCATCCAGCAACAGTACGTCATGTAGTAATGACCAGTATCCTGTCAGATATCTCACACACACACACACACACACACACACACACACACACACACACACACACACACACACACACACACACACACACACTTCTATATTTGTGACAATGTGATAGACCACACTAACATATTATATGACACTCAATTGTAAGAGTGCGCATTACTCATTCTTAGTATGTGAAAATATAATGTTTTATAGTATGTGAATCTTCTCAAATCGAGAGTGGTTTAAATGCCAGGATGTTGTACTCATCTCAGCTCTTTGTCTAGTAGAATTTAATGCACACTTTTCCACAATGCATTGGAAGAGGTGGGCCGCGAGTGATAGGCCCTAGTCCTCTGTAAGTAGCCAAACAACAAAACTAGCCTACTTAATTGGGAAGATTCCGAGTAGCGAATCTTCTGCGGTGGTGTTAAAATGTAGGTAAAGTCGTTTTTGTTCCCCTTGAAATGAGTCTTAAATAGAACAGACATTGAAAAGTTTCTTGTTCACTTGGCCTTCATCAGAGCTTTTAAACTAAATACTAAACCATCTTTTGATTTGTGAATGTGTCGGCACCAAGGACTCAGGATGTGGCTGCGATAGTGATGTCATGTTAATCAGGCCTTTTGATTGGAACATATGGATGGTTTTAGTTTTGAGGGCTTGTTATAGATCTTTAGCAGTCATTCTGATCTCGTTCCCAATGATCACTGCTTTAGTTTATTATGTTATAGACCAGCCCCGCCCCAGCCAATTAGGAGTAGCTACTACGTTGCAGCCGTGTACTGCATATCTTTTACTAAACAATACGTGCTAAATACTATGAGATGATGAGTACATACTATGTTTAAGTTTGTAGTACGCTACTAGGGGTATTCGGACATGGCCAGTGTGCATCCTGTCTAACACTTGGCACTTGTGTGTGTGTTTACCTGTGTGTGTGAGAGGGTGAAGCCAAACTTGTTAACACCCTTACCTACCTCCTATACCCCACATCAAGAGTGTGGCTCCTGTGGAAACAGAGAGCTCTACTGGCGACGAGAGATGCCCGGGTGTGTTGTTTACAGAAGGAAACACCTCATGTGAGGTCAACACAAGGGGAATTATCTGGGCTGTGTTCATTAGGACACACTGTTACAAAACGCTTCGCAAAGAAAAATAGCATTTTCCTGTTGGACAAACCACTGTTTTGACTATTTGGTGCATAATGAACATGACCCATTTTCAATCAAGGCAGATATTTCAGGGCATTTTTCAGGATAGTTATGACACATGTAATTTACTAGTCTATTATCCTGCTGTCAAAATGAGTTCATATTTTGGATACTTTTAGTCTCTTTTTTTGTTTGTTCTTGTGTGTTACTTTGGTGTGGAAAGGCATCGGCCTAAAGTTCTCTGAGAAGTAGCCTGCAGCCTTGATATGATTAGGCTACTTTTGCATGGACATTTTCAAGTCTCTGCAAATTGCCTATAAAACTGCCTGTAATCCAGTCAAACAGCAGCGTTGGTTGGCCACGTTGCCAAGAGATGTGAGGGGAAGGGAACACATTCTGAGTGAGCTAATGCCTGTTACATGACTAGAGATGGGAACGGAACACATCCTGAGTGAGATAATGCCTGTTACATGACTAGAGATGTGAGGGGAAGGGAACACATCCTGAGTGAGATAATGCCTGTTACATGACTAGAGATGTGAGGGGAAGGGAACACATTCTGAGTGAGATAATGCCTGTTACATGACTAGAGATGGGAACGGAACACATCCTGAGTGAGATAATGCCTGTTACATGACTAGAGATGTGAGGGGAAGGGAACACATCCTGAGTGAGCTAATGCCTGTTACATGACTAGAGATGTGAGGGGAAGGGAACACATTCTGAGTGAGATAATGCCTGTTACATGACTAGAGATGTGAAGGGAAGGGAACACATCCTGAGTGAGCTAATGCCTGTTACATGACTAGAGATGTGAGGGGAAGGGAACACATTCTGAGTGAGATAATGCCTGTTACATGACTAGAGATGTGAAGGGAAGGGAACACATCCTGAGTGAGATAATGCCTGTTACATGACTAGAGATGTGAGGGGAAGGGAACACATCCTGAGTGAGATAATGCCTGTTACATGACTAGAGATGTGATGGGAAGGGAACACATCCTGAGTGAGCTAATGCCTGTTACATGACTAGAGATGTGAAGGGAAGGGGACACATTATGAGTGAGATAATGCCTGTTACATGACTAGAGATGTGAAGGGAAGGGGACACATTATGAGTGAGATAATGCCTGTTACATGACTAGAGATGTGAAGGGAAGGGAACACATTATGAGTGAGATAATGCCTGTTACTAGAGATGAAGGGAAGGGAACACTAGTGAGATAATGCCTGTTACATGACTAGAGGGAAGGGAACACATCCTGAGTGAGATAATGCCTGTTACATGACTAGAGATGTGAAGGGAAGGGAACACATCCTGAGTGAGATAATGCCTGTTACATGACTAGAGAAGGGAAGGGAACACATTCTGAGTGAGATGATGCCTGTTACATGACTAGAGAAGGGAAGGGAACACATCCTGAGTGAGATAATGCCTGTTACATGACTAGAGAAGGGAAGGGAACACATCCTGAGTGAGATAATGCCTGTTACATGACTAGAGAAGGGAAGGGAACACATCCTGAGTGAGATAATGCCTGTTACATGACTAGAGAAAGGAAGGGAACACATTCTGAGTGAGATAATGCCTGTTACATGACTAGAGAAGGGAAGGGAACACATCCTGAGTGAGATAATGCCTGTTACATGACTAGAGAAGGGAAGGGAACACATCCTGAGTGAGATAATGCCTTTTACATGACTAGAGAAGGGAAGGGAACACATTCTGAGTGAGATAATGCCTGTTACATGACTAGAGATGTGAAGGGAAAAGGGAACACATCCCGAGTGAGATAATGCCTGTTACATGACTAGAGAAGGGAAGGGAACACATTCTGAGTGAGATAATGCCTGTTACATGACTAGAGATGTGAAGGGAAGGGAACACATCCTGAGTGAGATAATGCCTGTTACATGACTAGAGATGTGAAGGGAAGGGAACACATCCTGAGTGAGATAATGCCTGTTACATGACTAGAGAAGGGAAGGGAACACATTCTGAGTGAGATAATGCCTGTTACATGACTAGAGATGTGAGGGGAAGGGAACACATCCTGAGTGAGATAATGCCTGTTACATGACTAGAGATGTGAAGGGAACACATTCTGAGTGAGATAATGCCTGTTACATGACTAGAGATGTGAAGGGAAGGGAACACATCCTGAGTGAGCTAATGCCTGTTACATGACTAGAGATGTGAAGGGAAGGGAACACATCCTGAGTGAGATAATGCCTGTTACATGACTAGAGAAGGGAAGGGAACACATTCTGAGTGAGATAATGCCTGTTACATGACTAGAGATGTGAGGGGAAGGGAACACATCCTGAGTGAGCTAATGCCTGTTACATGACTAGAGATGTGAAGGGAACACATTCTGAGTGAGATAATGCCTGTTACATGACTAGAGATGTGAAGGGAAGGGAACACATTCTGAGTGAGATAATGCCTGTTACATGACTAGAGATGTGAAGGGAAGGGAACACATCCTGAGTGAGCTAATGCCTGTTACATGACTAGAGATGTGAGTGGAAGGGAACACATCCTGAGTGAGATAATGCCTGTTACATGACTAGAGATGTGAGGGGAAGGGAACACATTATGAGTGAGATAATGCCTGTTACATGACTAGAGATGTGAAGGGAAGGGAACACATCCTGAGTGAGATAATGCCTGTTACATGACTAGAGATGTGAAGGGAACACATCCTGAGTGAGATAATGCCTGTTACATGACTAGAGTAGTGAAGGGAAGGGAACACATCCTGAGTGAGATAATGCCTGTTACATGACTAGAGATGTGAAGGGAAGGGAACACATTCTGAGTGAGATAATGCCTGTTACATGACTAGAGATGTGAAGGGAACACATCCTGAGTGAGATAATGCCTGTTACATGACTAGAGTTGTGAAGGGAAGGGAACACATCCTGAGTGAGATAATGCCTGTTACATGACTAGAGATGTGAAGGGAAGGGAACACATCCTGAGTGAGATAATGCCTGTTACATGACTAGAGATGTGAAGGGAACACATCCTGAGTGAGATAATGCCTGTTACATGACTAGAGATGTGAAGGGAAGGGAACACATTCTGAGTGAGCTAATGCCTGTTACATGATTTGGCCGCTGCCGCGGTTGTAATTAAATCATGAAATATGAAGACAAAAACCCAAACTCTGTAGCTGTAGCACCCATGGCTCACAAACCCCCAGAGACGCGCCAATTAGGCAATCTGAATTTTATAATCATCCCCTTTTTTAAGAGGACGCTTCTCCACCAGAGTCTAACCCACAACCAACAAACCCAGAGAGCTTGAACGTCATATGATAACTCACTAATAACAGATAAACCATGGAATGCTAGATCCCAGAAATCCCAACCCAAACATAGAGGGAATGTGTAAATCCTGACAGAAGTTGACTCCTAATGGGGGTAATGACTGTCTCGAATAAGGCCTCATCCCCCACAACCAACCCAGGACTGAAACTTCATTTTATAATCATTATTTTGCATAGGGATGGCTTTCTATCCTTAAACCCCCCCCCCCCCCTTAACCGCCCAATCAGATCCCTAGTTGGAGGGTGTTACAGTAATAACATGCGGTAATGACTGTTATGGTGGTGAACTTCATTCCCGAAACGTTTAACCCCTGAACCAGCCAGTCTAATCTAGGCGGCGCAGGTGTGTTGGAGCTTGCCCCTTCTGGCATGGGGGTTAGATGAGGAGCCCCAAAGCAAACACACAGAGGATTCCTAAGTGACACCTCTCCACTGCTGCGCCGGCTGGAATTTGAATGCAACATCAATGGAACGGATCAGTTTAACACCCTTGTCTATCTTGTTGATCTCCTGATCAACGCTTAGACTTTGATGGAGAGTCAGTCAAGGCAGATTTGTCTTAAACATTCCCTGAAAATAAGGAAATTAGGATTTCAGTCAGTTCTCATTTTGGTTTGTGGTTAGGCAACATTCATCAAGTAAATTCCAGTTCCATTGTCTGAAAGTAGTCAGGAAGCTCTAGACACTATGAAACACAAAACAAACGTTCAAGAAATGATGAACAGGGATGGCCCAGGCTTGCTTCTACAGGTAGGTAGTGGGGGGACACAGTCTGTCGCACTACTCAGATTGTCTTGCAGCATCGCTGGCTTTCCTCAGACTTTACTGAGAATAATACGTTATTGTCATCGATGTTTCCAGACGGTGCTACTGAGAGTTATTATGGTTGGAGACGGGTGGGTGTGTCTGTGTACGTCAACGATTATCTCCTCCCCGTCCACCCCACTTACGTGTGGCTATCAAATTATCCTCTCAACACTGCCACCCCTCCCCACCACCCCTCGCTCCTGCGCTGAGGGAATGTCAGCCACGCTTTGATGCCCCCCCCCTCACTCGCTCACTCCTTCCCTTGCTTCCTGGTCGCTGATTTATGTTCCTTGTAAAGAGCTGTCGACGCGTCTGTTCCAATACAGCCCTTTACAAGTTATTATCCATCCATCCCTTCATCCCTCCATCTCTCTCTCTCGTTCCCCTTATCCCCCTCTTCTCATTTTATGTTGTGTTTACGGGAGACGATACAAGCACAGTCAGGGTGGAACAAGATATTTGAAGGCCCATTAGAGGTATGGCAGGAGGAGGAGAAGAGCGGGCGGGAGGGAGAGAAAGAGCGACAGGTTGAAAGAAAGTGATGTAGAGAGAGCGAGAGGAAAGGTAGAGTAGTGCGGGGTGCAGTGGTGGTGGGACCAGCTGAAACAAGGAGCCATTGTGTAGCCCCTGGTTCAGACTGACAGTCTGCATTACGGCATGCTACAGCAGAGCCCTCAAAACCATACTGGTCTGCTGCTGCTCAGCCTCCCTGGGCCCGGGGCAACCTCACGTAAGCTCAGTTGGAGGGAAGGGAAGAGGGGGATGAAAGAATGAAGGGAACAGAAAGGAAGGGAGCTCTGCAGACGATTGATTGTTTTGGCAACCTCAGGTAAGCTCAGACTGAGGGAGGAGACGTGAGAGGGAGAAATAATGAAAAGAGAGAGCTTGTTTGGTAAGATGAGGAAGTGACAGAGGAGGAGGGGGAGAGAAACCGAAAGAAGAGATGAAGCTGGTTTGGTGAGAGAAGGAGAGGAGGTAGAAGAGATGAAGCTGGTTTGGTGAGAGAAGGAGAGGAGGTAGAAGAGATGAAGCTGGTTTGGTGAGAGAAGGAGAGGAGGTAGAAGAGATGAAGCTGGTTTGGTGAGAGAAGGAGAGGAGGTAGAAGAGATGAAGCTGGTTTGGTGAGAGAAGGAGAGGAGGTAGAAGAGATGAAGCTGGTTTGGTGAGAGAAGGAGAGGAGGTAGAAGAGATGAAGCTGGTTTGGTGAGAGGAGGATAGGAGGTAGAAGAGATGAAGCTGGATTGGTGAGAGAAGGAGAGGAGGTAGAAGAGATGAAGCTGGTTTGGTGAGAGGAGGAGAGGAGGCAGAAGCGATGAGAAATCAGGATAGAGGGAGGTAGCAAGAAGGGAGTCTGCAGTGAGAAGAGGAAGGAAGGAAGAGAGAGGAGAAGGACAGAATAAAAGGTTCCCACTCCTGTCTGTCTAGTGAGCTGAACCATAAGAGACTCTTAGTGGCTAGCTGTTCCATCAGGCCTTAGGTCTATTGTGAAACAGGGGGATCTTCTTGGTTATTGGACTTCCCTCAGTCCCTGTTCTTTCAACCCACAGAGGTGCTAGTCTGCCCCTCCACCTGTGGTTCACTCCTCTGTGAACAGACCCTTAGATAAGCCTGTTAATTCCCAGGCAAAGCTCTCCCTTTCAGGGCCCACCCACTCCCCCATTTTGTTATAGGAATTCCTCCTCCTTTTCTCCTCCCTGTCTTCCCCGTCTGGGCTTTTGAACCTCGTGAAAAGGTATGTGGTGTGACTGTTAATGCATTAAATTGATGAATGGTGACTGTCAGGGAAAGGGCGTGGGTGTGTGTGGGCGTCTTAGCTAGAGTCAGAGGGCAGCTGAATGGATATTCCCCCACCCCCCCACATCTGAGTGAAAGTGTCCTCTTGCTGACCTCTGACCTACAGGGGTCAGGGGGACAGGCACGCGCTAGCCGAGAGGGCAGTGGGGAGTTGTGGAAACTCCCTCGACACCCCTTCGGGAGCTGTAAGGAGCCTCTAGCATGCTGAGAGAGATGGGGCTTTACAGATACTACCTCAAGCCCCAACAGATATTAAAGTCATAATCCTGAGGCTGAATAACAATCTCCAGATTGTTTCTTTAAAGATGACCTACAGAGACGTAGAGAGCAGGCTCAAAGGTGGACATTCTCTCATTGTCTCAAGCTTGCACACAAAGCCCGCCCACACAGATGCCCACACAGATGCCCACACAGATGCCCACGCAGATGCCCACACAGATGCCCATGCAGATATGTGATTCTAATGGCTCAGTAGGTTAGAGCAGGTGCAACAGTGCATTCTGTTCTGCCTTGAGCGGGGCTACAACTCGCAACCTTCTACACAACAACAAGTACACTCAATGCCAACCACCAACCGAGCAAGAGATTACTACTGGTCTGTCGCTCATGATTGGCTTCAGATCTTATTGTAGTTGATGTCTCCAGGTAACTGGGTAAGTTTCACATCCTCCACACTGGAGAAACAAGAGTTGTGGGTTATATTCCAGCGTGGGCTACGTGGATGCTACTGGTAATCTGTCAATGTCTTTAGTTGTGTAAATGACTTTGGATCAAAACGGTTTCTACTGGACCATACTTGACCACACGCTAAAGCGGAGCTCGCCAACCCTGTTCCTGGAGAGCTACCCTCCTGAGATTCCCTAAAAACACTTCACTTCCATACAGCTACTACTTTTTTATAGCAGGTTAGGAGAACTTACACAGCAGGTTAGGATAATTAATGTAGCAGGTTAGGATAATTAATGTAGCAGGTTAGGATACTTAGGTTAAGAAGGACAGTTAAATCTAGTACAGGCTTAACTGAATGAACAACAAAGACGGAATGCAATATGACATTTTGAAATAGTTTGTGGAATGTCCTCATCTCCAATGGAAGATTCTCGGAGCCAGATGATGTGATGGCAGGTAGCCCTATGCGGGAGGGGGGAGGCTGCGTTGTTATTGTTTCTACTGCTGATTGCAGCTTTAAGGTTATTATAGCTGGTGGTTTTGAGGAGGTGGATGATAGTTGAAAACTGTTGCTGAAAAACAGCAATTGAGAGAACATGGATAAGTTGACATATAAATATATACCAAGATTTGCACCCATTGGTTGAGGGAGAAGGTGATAATTACAAGAGTGAGCCCATGTGTTAAACAGCAAGAGCAGGGAATGTGCCTTATTATGCCGTGCTTATAGGCTATAAGGTAAATAAGTGAATTTACATTCCACACATGGCTAATAGGAAAGAGGAGCCTGAATTCAAAATGTATAACATTTGAGTTTTCTCCCTCATCTACACACAATACCCCATAATAAACAATGAAGACCTGCTTTAAGAATGTTCTGCAAATGTATTGCGAATTAAATCTAGAAATATATAAGTATTCACAGCCCTGAGTCAATACTTTTGTAGAGGTACCTTTGGCGGCGATTACAAGTGCTCAGCATATGTGGGGACTCCTTCAAGACTGTTGGAAAAGCATTCCAGATGCTGGTTGAGAGAATGCCAAGAGTGTGCAAAGCTGTCACCAAGGCCAAGGGTGGCTACTTTGAAGAATCTCAAATATAATTTGATTTAACACTTTTTTGGTTACTACATGATTTCATATGTGTTATTACATAGTTTTGATGTCTTCACTATCATTCTACAATGTAGAAAATAGTCCAAATAAAGAAAAACCCTTGAATGAGTAGGTGTATCCAAACTTTTGACTGGTACTGTATATTGATGTTGGAGTGGTGCTGGAGATTTGTATTTTACTTATTTTAAATGTTTTATTTAAAAGAGCGTTCAGACCAGCCTTCCTGATTTGAACTTTCGTAAACTACATTACATTCTGACATATATTCCCTGAGGATGAGCTCTTTCTCTTCTCTCTCAGGTCTTGCTTTGTGGGTGACTTCCTGGCGCTATACTAAGCTGGTGTCAGTCTCTATAAGTCATAACACACAGCCGAGCTATATAAACGCCTGGAGGGACTGTCACAATCAGATCTACAGTATAGGCTACTCAAAAATGACATGGACAAATAAATAGCCCTCTGTTTAGTCAATCTGGGGATGGGGACATGGAGTTCCCAACCTCTGTGCCGTAAACCTGCATCTGTCTGTCGAGAGTTTAATACCGGCCATCTTCTATTTCTGGCCACCTACAGTATGGGATAGGAGTCTTGGGTTGGGGTAGAGGTGTATGCCTAGATGCCCGGGAGGGGTGCTGTGTTTGGGAAGATGTTCTAGACTGCCGGAGTGTCTCTGGGAAACAGTTGGAACAGTCAGGCCGGTGTTGTTTGTCTCTAGACTAGACTGTGTTTATGGCTTCAGCTGTCCTCAGACTCTCCCTTACAGGGACGGACAGGAGGGCAAAGGGCACGGGACTTCCACTACAACCATTACATCAAAAAATAGTCGGATAACCAGAAAATAGATTTCAGTTGTCCGAATTGACAGGTAAAAAAAATCACAATGTCAAACAGTTACTCCGATCAAAATTCTCTCTCAAATGTCTGATCTAGGCCAATAGCCAAAGTCTGTTTTTTACAGTGGTGACTCGGGTGTCTCATTGTAGAAGCCCAAATGTTGTTGTTTTTTCATTTGATATGAATATGACTTGTCCTATTAAACCACTTCCAGTGTGATGCTAGATTTCTTCTGCCACACTATTTCATTATTTTTATTTTTCCTTTATTTAACCAGGCAAGTCAGTTAAGAACCAACTCTTATTTACAATGACGGACTACACCGGCCAAACCCTAACCAGGATGACGCTGGGCCAATTGTGCGCCGCCCTATGGGACTCTCAATCACAGCCGGTTGTGATACAGCCTGGAATCAAACCAGGGTCTGTAGTGACGCCTCTATCACTGAGATGCCGTAGACCGCTGCGCCACTCGGGAGCCCCCATGATCAAACAATGAATGAATCTAACAGACTTCTAGGTTGTTTCAGAAAGTTTGAAGTTGTTTTTGAATAATCCCCAAAACATGGGAGGCCTAAAGTAATAATGAGAGAGAAGTAAGAGTAGGGGCTGCAGGCAGCCTAGCAGGTTAGAGCGTTGTGACAGTAACCAGAAGGGTGCTGGTTGGAATCCCTGAGCCGACTAGGTGGAAACATCTGCTGCTGTGCCCTTGAGCAAGGTATGTAACCCTAATTGCTCCTGTAAGTCTCTCTGGATAAGAGTGTCTGCTAAAATGTAAAAGCAAGATATAAAAATCGAATGAGAAATTTTAACAAACCTTATAGTTGAGCAAAGCATTATAAGACAGAAATGATGCAGGCATCCGAGGCCGGCAAAAAAATCCTTCCTTGTTGTAGCGAACCAAATGACCAAAAGCCTAATCCTACTAACTGAAGTATAAAAACAAATTCATGAAGTAAAATTTAGCAAACAATACCAAGATGTAGAGGAGTCAAAAGAACACTGAGGCTATAGCTGAGGAAAGTTTATGAAAGAAATGCATAGTTGGCCTAGACCTATTTCCATGTTACTCTAGCAATGTGCAACCGACCTACAACACATACAGTAGCCTAGGCCTCATAAGAGAGAGGAGGAGGAGGAGGAGGAAAACATGTGAATCAGTGTATAATAATCCAGTTGTGAGGACAGCAGAGTTGCTCTGCAGCCCATGATGATTTACACCCCATCACAAGACACAAAGCCAGCGAGGCTCGTTGACTGTGTCACTCCTTTCATCTGCGGTCTTTGAGAGAGAGAGAGAGAGAGAGAGGTTCCCTTCATTCACTCTTTAATCTGTAACTGTTCACATTCCCACATATCTCCCTAATTCACTTGTTTGTACAGTATATACAGGCGAAGTAAGCTCTGATACTGGACTGTTAAAGGGAAATCGTGGTTTCACCCCTGATACTGGACTGTAAAAGGGAAATCGTGGTTTCACCCATTTGGAGACACAAGAAAAGGCTTTGGAAGAACCCAGGAGGGCAAAGCAGTAACTCTCTCACACACACACTCTCACTCACTCACCAGTGAGTAGGGGGGTTGCCTGGATCGTGTGTGGCCCTTCCTGGAGGTTTAGTGTAGAAGCAAGGCTCAGGGTCTGCCATACTGAACTACAGTCCACTTTTTCAGTTATTAATGCCATGCAAGGTTCAACATGTGAGTAAGCCCCCTCAGCTGATCCCCACACACATCTGTGGGTGGATGGGAGGGATGTGTGTGTGCGACAGAAATAAGTGTGTGTGCATATGGTGGAATCAGGAGTGGATTGGAGGGTGGGTGTAAGCCAACCCAAGTCAACACCCCTCCCTCGTGAGCTAGAACCATTTATTCTGTCACTATACACATAAACACAAACTAACACACACTTACATTATTGGTGGCTGTCTTGAGTCAGTGAAACCATGAGATCAGCCTCAGGAACTGTACAAAACTAATCCAGAATGTGGCTACTCTGGCAACGGAGGAACTAATCTCACTAGTGTATAGTAAGTAGTAGTAGTAGAAAAGATAGTAGTCGAAATAGCAGCAGTAACAGTAGTAGTAGTAGTAGTAGTAGTAGTAGTAGAAATAGCAGCAGTAACAGCAGTAGTAGTAGTAGTAGAAATAGCAGCAGTAACAGCAGTAGTAGCAGGTGAAATAGCAGCAGTAACAGTAGTAGTAGTAGTAGAAATAGCAGCAGTAACAGTAGTAGTAGTAGTAGTAGTAGTAGTAGTAGTAGTAGTAGTAGAAATATCAGCAGTAACAGTAGTAGTAGTAGTAGTAGAAAGAGCAGCAGTAACAGTAGTAGTAGTAGTAGTAGTAGTAGAAATAGCAACAGTAACAGTAGTAGTAGTAGTAGAAATAGCAGCAGTAACAGTAGTAGTAGTAGTAGTAGAAATAGCAGCAGTAACAGCAGTAGTAGTAGAAATAGCAACAGTAACAGTAGTAGTAGAAATAGCAGCAGTAACAGTAGTAGTAGTAGTAGAAATAGTAACAGTACTAGTAGTAGTAGTAGTAGTAGAAATAGCAGCAGTAACAGTAGTAGTAGTAGTAGTAGTAGTAGAAATAGCAACAGTAGTAGTAGTAGTAGTAGTAGTAGTAGAAATAGTAACAGTAGTAGTAGTAGTAGTAGTAGTAGAAATAGTAACAGTACTAGTAGTAGTAGTAGTAGTAGAAATAGTAACAGTAGTAGTAGTAGTAGTAGTAGTAGAAATAGCAGCAGTAACAGTAGTAGTAGTAGTAGTAGTAGAAATAGCAGCAGTAACAGTAGTAGTAGTAGTAGTAGTAGTAGCAGCAGTAACAGTAGTAGTAGTAGTAGTAGTAGTAGAAATAGCAGTAGTAGTAGAAATAGCAACAGTAACAGTAGTAGTAAGTAACAGTAGTAGTAGTAGAAATAGTAACAGTACTAGTAGTAGTAGTAGTAGTAGAAATAGCAGCAGTAACAGTAGTAGTAGTAGTAGTAGTAGTAGTAGTAGAAATAGCAGCAGTAACAGTAGTAGTAGTAGTAGAAATAGCAGCAGTAACAGTAGTAGTAGTAGTAGTAGTAGAAATAGCATCAGTAACAGTAGTAGTAGTAGTAGTAGTAGTAGTAGTAGTAGAAATAGCAGCAGTAACAGTAGTAGTAGTAGAAATAGCAGCAGTAACAGTAGTAGTAGAAATAGCAGCAGTAACAGTAGTAGTAGTAGTAGTAGAAATAGCAGCAGTAACAGTAGTAGTAGTAGAAATAGCAGCAGTAACAGTAGTAGTAGTAGTAGTAGTAGTAGTAGAAATAGCAGCAGTAACAGTAGTAGTAGTAGAAATAGCAACAGTAACAGTAACAGTAGTAGTAGTAGTAGAAATGGCAGCAGTAACAGTAGTAGTAGTAGTAGAAATAGCAGCAGTAACAGTAGTAGTAGTAGAAATAGCAGCAGTAACAGTAGTAATAGTAGTAGTAGTAGAAATAGCAACAGTAACAGTAGTAGTAGTCGTAGTAGAAATAGCAGCAGTAACAGTAGTAGTAGTAGTAGTAGTAGTAGAAATAGCAACAGTAACAGCAGTAGTAGTAGTAGTAGAAATAGCAGCAGTAACAGTAGTAGTAGAAATAGCAGCAGTAACAGTAGTAGTAGAAATAGCAGCAGTAACAGTAGTAGTAGTAGTAGTAGTAGAAATAGTAACAGTACTAGTAGTAGTAGTAGTAGTAGTAGAAATAGCAGCAGTAACAGTAGTAGTAGTAGTAGTAGAAATAGCAACAGTAGTAGTAGTAGTAGTAGTAGTAGTAGAAATAGTAACAGTAACAGTAGTAGTAGTAGTAGTAGAAATAGTAACAGTACTAGTAGTAGTAGTAGTAGTAGTAGAAATAGCAGCAGTAACAGTAGTAGTAGTAGTAGTAGTAGTAGAAATAGCAGTAGTAGTAGTAGTAGTAGTAGTAGTAGTAGTAGTAGTAGTAGTAGTAGAAATAGCAGCAGTAACAGTAGTAGTAGTAGTAGTAGTAGTAGAAATAGCAGCAGTAACAGTAGTAGTAGTAGTAGTAGTAGTAGAAATAGCAGCAGTAACAGTAGTAGTAGTAGTAGTAGAAATAGCAGCAGTAACAGTAGTAGTAGTAGAAATAGCAGCAGTAACAGTAGTAGTAGTAGTAGTAGTAGTAGTAGTAGTAGTAGTAGTAGTAGAAATAGCAGCAGTAACAGTAACAGTAGTAGTAGTAGTAGAAATAGCAGCAGTAACAGTAACAGTAGTAGTAGTAGTAGAAATAGCAGCAGTAACAGTAGTAGTATTAGTAGTAGAAATAGCATCAGTAACAGTAGTATTAGTAGTAGAAATAGCAGCAGTAACAGTAGTAACAGTAGTAGAAATAGCAACAGTAACAGTAGTAGTAGTAGAAATAGCAGCAGTAACAGTAGTAACAGTAGTAGAAATAGCAGCAGTAACAGCAGTAGTAGTAGAAATAGCAGCAGTAACAGTAGTAGTAGTAGTAGTAGAAATAGCAGCAGTAACAATAGTAGTAGTAGTAGTAGTAGTAGTAGAAATAGCAGCAGTAACAGTAGTAACAGTAGTAGAAATAGCAGCAGTAACAGTAGTAGTAGTAGAAATAGCAGCAGTAACAGTAGTAACAGTAGTAGAAATAGCAGCAGTAACAGTAGTAGTAGTAGAAATAGCAGCAGTAACAGCAGTAGTAGTAGTAGTAGAAATAGCAGCAGTAACAGTAACAGTAGTAGTAGTAGAAATAGCAGCAGTAACAGTAGTAGTAGTAGAAATGGCAGCAGTAACAGTAGTAGTAGTAGTAGAAATAGCAGCAGTAACATTAGTAGTAGTAGTAGTAGTAGAAATAGCAGCAGTAACAGTAGTAGTAGTAGTAGTAGTAGTAGTAGTAGTAGTAGTAGTAGTAGTAGTAGTAGTAGTAGTAGTAGAAATAGCAGCAGTAACAGTAGTATTAGTAGAAATAGCAGCAGTAACAGTAGTAGTAGTAGTAGTAGAAATAGCATCAATAACAGTAGTATTAGTAGTAGAAATAGCAGCAGTAACAGTAGTAGTAGTAGAAATAGCAGCAGTAACAGTAGTAGTAGAAATAGCAGCAGTAACAGTAGTAGTAGTAGAAATAGCAGCAGTAACAGTAACAGTAGTAGTAGTAGAAATAGCAGCAGTAACAGTAGTAGTAGTAGTAGAAATAGCAGCAGTAACAGTAGTAGTAGTAGTAGAAATGGCAGCAGTAACAGTAGTAGTAGTAGTAGTAGAAATAGCAGCAGTAACAGTAGTAGTAGTAGTAGTAGAAATAGCAGCAGTAACAGTAGTAGTAGTAGTAGAAATAGCAGCAGTAACAGTAGTAGTAGTAGTAGTAGTAGTAGTAGAAATAGCAGCAGTAACAGTAGTAGTAGTAGTAGTAGAAATAGCAACAGTAACAGTAGTAGTAGTAGTAGTAGAAATAGCAACAGTAACAGTAGTAGTCGTAGTAGAAATAGCAGCAGTAACAGTAACAGTAGTAGTAGTAGTAGTAGAAATAGCAGCAGTAACAGTAACAGTAGTAGTAGTAGTAGTAGTAGAATAGCAACAGTAGTAGTAGTAGTAGTAGTAGTAGAAATAGCAGCAATAACAGTAGTAGTAGTAGTAGTAGAAATAGCAACAGTAACAGTAACAGTAGTAGTAGTAGTAGTAGAAATAGCAACAGTAACATTAGTAGTAGTAGTAGTAGTAGTAGTAGTAGAAATAGCAGCAGTAACAGTAGTAGTAGTAGTAGTAGTAGTAGTAGAAATAGCAACAGTAAAAGCAACAGTAGTAGTATTAGTAGTAGTAGTAGAAATAGCAGCAGTAACAGTAGTAGTAGTAGTAGTAGAAATAGCAACAGTAGCAGTAGTAGTAGTAGTAGAAATAGCAACAGTAACAGTAACAGTAGTAGTAGTTTTAGAAATAGCAACAGTAACAGTAACAGTAGTAGTAGTAGTAGGAGTAGTAGTAGTAGAAATAGCAACGGTAACAGTAGTAGTAGTAGAAATAGCAACAGTAACAGTAGTAGTAGTAGTAGTAGTAGTAGTAGTAGTAGTAGTAGTAGTAGTAGTAGAAATAGCAACAGTAACAGTAGTAGTAGTAGTAGAAATAGCAACAGTAACAGTAGTAATAGTAGTAGTAGTAATAGAAATAGCAACAGTAACAGTAGTAGTAGTAGTAGTAGTAGAAATAGCAACAGTAACAGTAGTAGTAGTAGTAGAAATAGCAACAGTAACAGTAACAGTAGTAGTAGTAGTAGTAGAAATAGCAACAGTAACAGTAACAGTAGTAGTAGTAGTTGAAGTAGAAATAGCAACAGTAACAGTAGTAGTAGTAGTAGTTGTAGTAGAAATAGCAACAGTAACAGTAGTAGTAGTAGTAGTAGTAGTAGTAGTAGAAATAGCAACAGTAACAGTAACAGTAGTAGTAGTAATTGTAGTAGTAGTAGTATAAATAGCAACAGTAACAGTAACAGTAGTAGTAGTAGTAGTAGTAGTAGTATAAATAGTAACAGTAACAGTAGTAGTAGTAGTAGTAGTAGTAGTAGTAGTAGTAGAAATAGCAACAGTAACAGTAGTAGTAGTAGAAATAGCAACAGTAACAGTAACAGTAGTAGTAGTAGTAGAAATAGCAACAGTAACAGTAACAGTAGTAGTAGTAGTAGAAATAGCAACAGTAACAGTAACAGTAGTAGTAGTAGTAGTAGAAATAGCAACAGTAACAGTAACAGTAGTAGTAGTAGTAGAATTAGCAGCAGTAACAGTAGGGTTAGTAGAAATAGCAGCAGTAACAGTAACAGTAGTAGTAGTAGTAGAAATAGTAACAGTAACAGTAGTAGTAGTAGAAATAGCAGCAGTAACAGTAGTAGTAGTAGAAATAGCAGCAGTAACAGCAGTAGTAGTAGTAGTAGTAGTAGTAGTAGTAGTAGAAATAGCAACAGTAACAGTAGTAGTAGTAGTAGAAATAGCAACAGTAATAGTAACAGTAGTAGCAGCAGTAGTTGCATTGTCTATATGTACAGGGCCATTGAATGTATAAATTATCACAAATCATTTGTGATTAACGACATAATTCCTTCCTATTGAAATGAATGTGAATGTAGAGTCTCTCTGATATTCTGGTGTGTTGGAGTCCCATGTCATCTCCCCCTCCACACACTTCATGAACCTGTCAGCCTGTCTATGTTTAGATAACCTAAACCAATACACTCCTACTTAATCACACAGGAGTGTAGTTTACCTAACCTTACACTTAGTGCTGGAGGGGATAGCAGTGCATAGGGAGATATGACCACAGCATGATTCAGGAGCTCTGCAGGCCAGACATGGGTCTATTTCATTTCTGCAAAATGTAGCAAAACATTTTATTGGACAGGTTTTGGTAGTCTCTCCTTGTTTCAGTTTGTTTTCTTCCATTTGATGCCAAATGAATGCGATTGAAGTGTTAATGTTTTTAAACGTGATCATGAATTTGGACGTTATATAATCAAACATCTGTATTCTAGATTAAAAAAATTAAAAAGCCAGTTCGGGATGGGGCCAAGCTCTGTAAGGCTGGTTCTGTGGCCAATGGATAGAACCATGATCAGGGACTAATTACTAACAAGGCCTAAAGCCACCGGCCCTTGTGGCCTTTCTACTGCCACATCACTGTCTCTCTCTCTCTTTCTCTCTGTCTCTCACTCTTTCTCTGTCTCTCCCTCTCGTGCAAATGCCTAATGCACCAAGATGATAACCTTATAATCTATTCTCACAAAAAACAAAACAAAAATCTGAAAAAATGAGGCTTATCCCTTAAACTATCCCTTTAAAATGTATATTCATTATTTTGTATGTAATTTCTGGGGGGGTAAAATGTTTCATAATGTTTGATACTGTGTGCTCTATGAAGTTGTTGCATGAGGAACATGCATTATTGACTGTTTTATTGAGTACTAAAGTCAACCATATGATAAGATTGTACCCTGTTATTGGTGCTGCGTTAATCCTCTGTAGCAGAGAACCCAGCAGAGTGTCCACTGCATAGGTTACTTTTGAGCTGAGTTCTCCAATGGGATTCGATGGCATCTTTCAAACAGAGGAGAAAGCCCTGAGTAGAGAGTAATCCCTCACCTCGCAGGCAGACAGTGCAGTTAGAGAAACATCCCTCCCTCCCTGCCTCCCCACCACACCACTGCTCATACCAGAGAGCACATCTCTCTATGCATTCCAGCTTGTAGCTGACACCTCTGCATAGTGGAGGGAGAGCCAGGGATTTTGCAATGTGTCATGTTGTTGTTTGTTTGACTTTTTTACATTCGGACACACATATGTAGGCAACAATCTATGCAAACCTCTCTCTTTCTTTCTCTCTCTCTCTCTCTCACACACAGACACACACACGCGCGCGCACACACACACACACACACACACACACACACACACACACACACACACACACACACACCCACACCCACACCGCACCGCAGGCAAGGGGATATATTGGCCTACACACACAGACACACACACACAGACACACACACACACACACACACACACACACACACACACACACCGCACCACACCGCAGGCAAGGGGATATATTGGCCTACACACACACACACACACACACACACACACACACCGCAGGCAATGGGATATATTGGCCTACACACACACACTCTCCCCTCATATTTACTCTCTGAGCTGAAACATGAGGAAAACATGGATTCAACATCTCTTTGGACCTGCAGTAGGACCGCATCTAATCAGTGAGTCCTGAACTGGAAGTCTCTGTGTGATGGGCTGGGGGGTAGGAACCCATGTTGACACAACACAGTGGTTTGTCCCTAATCTCAGCCCTACCTGACCCTTCTAACGCCGGGGTTAGGCCGCGGGGCCATCACATAACCGCAAATGAGGAACTAATTACCTCCTCGGGTTTTCAGCGTTGTGATAGGCTTACGGCCATGGAAGATCACATGACGTGGTGGAAGCCCAATTACGGTTCATTCCTATCACATGACTTGGGGGTTATGACATGGTTTGTTATGAGGGGAAGCTACAACTCTGCACCAGCTGTTTTAGGGCTGGTTGAGTTGTCATGCCCCATGCATATGATATGCCCAGACTACCTGCGTGTGTACACAATTCATGTATTATATATTGACCTGAATTGACCTGGAGTCATTTGCTTACCGGTATCCTGCAGATGACGGGATTGAGGATGTCGTTCCTTTGCATATGTAAATGGGGCTGGTTTATTAAGCTACCATGATGAGTAGTAGCCTTGCCTGAGAAACTGAAGACTTTCCTTAGCTCCCAGACCTAATGATTTTTACCTCAGACTGCGAACACACACAGAATGTTGAGCTAAAGTCAAGTAAAGCCCTGGAATTTCTGGGTGCAGGATACCCGGAATCAAACCCAGTCTGTCGCATGCAGTCAACTGTATTTCTGTCTTGAGAATCTCATCTCATTCATAACCTCCTCTCCTTCCTCACCCCACATAACCACCATCATTCATAACCTCCTCACCTTCCTCACCCCACATAACCACCATCAGACATAACCTCCTCTCCTTCCTCACCCCACATAACCACCATCATTCATAACCTCCTCACCTTCCTCACCCCACATAACCACCATCATTCATAACCTCCTCTCCTTCCTCAGCCCACATAACCACCATCAGACATAACCTCCTCTCCTTCCTCAGCCCACATAACCACCATCATTCATAACCTCCTCTCCTTCCTCACCCCACATAACCACCATCATTCATAACCTCCTCTCCTTCCTCACCCCACATAACCACCATCAGACATAACCTCCTCACCTTCCTCACCCCACATAATCACCATCAGGCATAACCTCCTCTCCTTCCCCACCCCACATAATCACCATCATTCATAACCTCCTCTCCTTCCTCAGCCCACATAACCACCATCATTCATAACCTCCTCTCCTTCCCCACCCCACATAACCACCATCATTCATAATGGGCTTGGTGCTTTTGTGAAGGAGAACTCCCGAGTGGCACAGCGGTCTAAGGCACTGTATCTCAGTGCTAGAGGTGTCACTACAGACCCTGGTTCGATTCCAGGCTATATCACAACCAGCCGTGATTGTGTGTCCCATAGGGCGGCGCACAATTGGCCCAGCATCGTCCGGGTTAGAGTTTGGCTGGGGTAGGCCGTCATTGCAAATAAGAAATGTATATATTTTTTAAAATCTAGAGAAGGAGTTAGGATGGCCCCAAATGACAAAGGAGAGAGAGATGTGTGTCTGTGTTTTCCCCCTGGTGGCCTTGTCCAGGCTGCCCCTCAGAGCGACGCATGTCATTGGCTACCTGGTTTTACACAGGTGTCTTAACCCCGCCTGATTGTTAGTCGTGAAAGGGGGCGTCAATCAACAGGTGGAGGGTTAACAGAGGAGGGTGGAACAATTCGTACAAAAAGTGGAAAATCTGAAAATCTGAAAATCTGTTTGCTTTTACCCACAATCCCACAGGACAAGATGAAGGAAGGTGTTGCAGTGTGTTTTGTGGCTCAGAAACAGTAAACCACCCCTTCACCTTTGAGAAAGTCCTTTACCAGTTGTCAAAACTGCTTGAAATAACTCAATTGCATCCAGTTCTGGTTACAAACTGTTTGCAAACGCAAAGGTGCAATTTCAACCTTATTTGCCTGCTGGGTTGTTGGATAAAGTCTGGATATTTCTTGTTAGTGTTGGTGTGATTTGTCCTTTATCGTTTCATTCCTCTGTTTGTCCCTCTCCCTCTCACTTGTCCCTCACATGCATGGAGGGGTATAGGGCTGGCAGTGCACATGCATGGAGGGGTATAGGGCTGGCAGTGCACATGCATGGTCGTTGTCACAGTTTCCATGTGGCACCCAGCTCAGTGGCTGGAGGGGTATAGGGCTGGCAGTGCACATGCATGGAGGGGTATAGGGCTGGCAGTGCACATGCATGGTCGTTGCCACAGTTTCCATGTGGCACCCAGCTCAGTGGCTGGAGGGGTATAGGGCTGGCAGTGCACATGTTCCATCATGGTCTTGGCCTGGGTCCAGGACAAGGCCTAATACTCAGACCAAATAGACGTGTCTTATGTTCAGTGGGCAAAACCGGTTGCAATAACATCAGACTGACGTCATGGTCAGGTTGTAGTCTGAATGTAAAAGGATGTTTTTTAGACTGTTTTAGCATCCAGAAAAAGACGCCTTTACCAGGTTGTATCAGGCACTTAAACAAGACAACAATCACGATATGACGTCTTTCCAAGTGCCTTGATTTCTTAATGGAGAACTCTGTTCAATAGGTCTTTATTTTCCCTGAAGGGCTAAAAGATGTCTATAATGGTTGTAATCTGACATCGTATATCAGAGAAATTATGTCCCTCGACAACTATAGCCCACTGGGTAACTGTGGAGAAGAATGAGTTCAGTGTAAGGTTGTGTTCGTTGCCACGGCAGCCACCCTGGTTGTGTTGTTGTTTGTGTGTGTGGTCCTGTCAGGGGAAATGCCAAGTTCACCCGCTCTGGAATGCAGCAGACAGGGATATGCCAGCAGGTGTGTGTGTGTGTGTGTGTGTGTGTGTGTGTGTGTGTGTGCACTTCAGACCAGGCTAACTTAGCTTTACGTTTTATGATCAAACAGGTCGTTCTATACCTGACTCTGCAAGGCATCGCCATTAAAGCTCAAGTAGCTTACTGTAACAGTTAAAAGCATTGAAGTCAAATGTTCCTGCTTTCATTTTCTAGATAAGGCAGTGTCAATAGAACAGTGAAAGAACAGAGGTTCTTGCTGGCGCTGGGCGCCACTGTTGTCTAATTATGTCCCGGTGTTGACTCTTTCAGATATATCAGTTTCATGACCACACGCTACTGCACTGTTAGAGGTAACCATGGTAAAAAGGTGTGTGTGTGTGTGTGTGTGTATGGAAACAGTTCCTACTTCCTCTAATGTACCTGTAGTGTTTGCGAAGCACTCAGCAGTGGAAACATTTGACATATTGATGTTGAGCTGGCTGAATCAAACTGGCCATTTTTTTAAACTTAATTTTCCAAGCAAAGTTTTGTACCAATGGATTGCTTACAGCCTTAAAATGGCTCCTTGTTTTGGGTAAAGACAATTTGATTTTATCAATTTATCACATGCGCCGAATGGAAAAGGTGTAGACTTTACTGTGAAATGCTTACTTACGAGCCCTTTCCCAATAATGCAAAGTAAAACATTTTTTTTTAAGGAAATAGTTACAAAATAAAATAACAATAACAAGATTATATACAAGGAGTACCGATACCGAGTCAATATGCAGCGGTACGAGATAGGTGAGGTAATAAAGTTGAAGTCGGAAGTTTAAATACACCAAATACATTTAAACTCAGTTTGAAACTATTTCACAATTTCTGACATTTGGTCCTAGTAAAAAAGGATCACCACTTTATTTGAAGAATGTGAAATGTAATAGTCGCGAGAATGATTTATTTCATCTTTTATTTCTTTCATCACATTCCCCGTGGGTCAGAAGTTTACATGCACTCAATTAGTATTTGGTAGCATTGCCTTTAAATTGCTTAACTTCGGTAAAAATGTTTCGGGTAGCCTTCCATAAGCTTCCCATAATAAGTTGGGGGAATTGAGTCAGGTTTGGAGGCCTCTTTCCTCACACATGCTTTTTCAGTTCTGCCCACAAATGTTCTATAGGATTGAGGTCAGGGCTTTGAGATGGACACTCCAATACCTTGACTTTGTTGTCCTTAAGCCATTTTGCCACAACAACCATTTTTTTCTACCTCATAATGCCATCTATTTTGTGAAGTGCACCAGTCGCTCCTGCAACAAAGCACACCCACAACATGATGCTGCCACCCCCGTGCTTCACGGTTGGGATGGTGTTTTTCGGCTTGCAAGCCTCCCCTTTTTCCTCCAAACATAACGATGGTCATTATGGCCAAACAGTTCTATTTTTGTTTCATCAGACCAGAGGACATTTCTCCAAAAAGTACGACCTTGGTCCCCATGTGCAGTTGCAAACCGTAGTCTGGCTTTTTTATGTCGGTTTTGGAGCAGTGGCTTCTTCCTTGCTGAGCAGCCTTTCAGGTTATGTCGACATAGGACTCGTTTTACTGTGGATATAGATACTTTTGTACCGGTTTCCTCCAGCATCTTCACAAGGTCCTTTGCTGTTGTTCTGGGATTGATTTGCCCCTTTCGCACCAAAGTACGTCCATCTCTAGGAGACAGAACGCGTCTCCTTCCTGAGCGGTATGGCGGCTGCGTGGTCCCATGGTGTTTATACTTGCGTACTATTGTTTGTACAGATGAACGTGGTATCTTGTGGATGTCTACAATTTTTTATCTTAGGTCTTGGCTGAGTTATTTTGATTTTCCCATGATGTCAAGCAAAGATGCACTGAGTTTGAAGGTAGGCCTTGAAATACATCCACAGGTACACCTCAGTTGACTCAAATTATTTTGATTAGCCTATCAGAAGCTTCTAAAGCCATTACATAATTTTCTGTAATTTTCCAAGCTGTTTAAAGGCACAGTCAACATAGTGTATGTAAACTTCTGACCCACTGGAATTGTGATACAGTGAATTATAAGTGAAATAATCTGTCTGTAAACAATTGTTGGTAAAATGACTTGTGTCATGCACAAAGTAGATGTCCTAACCGACTTGCCAAAACTATAGTTTGTTAACAAGAAATTTGTGGAGTGGTTGAAAAACAAGTTTTAATGACTCCAACCTAAGTTTACGTAAACTTCCAACTTCAACTGTATGTACATGTGGGTAGGGGTAAAGGTGACTAAGCAATCAAGGTAGATAATAAACAGAGTAGCAGCAGCGTGTGTGTGGCGTCAATATGCATGTGTGTGTGTCTTCTGTATGTTAGCATATGTAGTAGTGTTTGGGCATGTGGGCTTTGGATGACCAGTGCAGGATGTGTGACTGTGTGGGTAGAGTCCAGTGAGTTTGCATAGAGCCAGTGCAAGCGAGTGGCTGACTTGGGTGGCTGAAGTATTTGACCATTTTTAGGGTCTACCTCTGACACCGCCTGGTATACATGTCTTGGATTGCTGGGAGCTTGGCCCCGGTGATGTACTGGGCCATATGACCTACCCTCTGTCGCGCCTTATTGCTTGGTATGGCAACCAGATGCTCTCAATGGTGCAGCTGTCGTGCAGCTGTCAAGCTTTTTGAGGATCTGAGGGCCTATGTTAAATATTTTTATTCCTATTCCCTATACAGGGCACTACTTTGACCAGAGTCCAATGGAACCCTATTCCCCAAATAGGGCACTACTTTTGACCAGAGCTCTATTGAACCCTATTCCCCATATAGGGCACTACTTTCGACCAGAGCTCTATTGAACCCTATTCCCCATATAGGGCACTGCTTTTTACCAGAGCTCCTTGGGACCTGGTCAAAAGTAGTGCAATATTCAGAGAATAGGGTATCACTTGAGACTCAGCCTCTGTTTATCTTGACAACTTTTGTGCTGAATGTTCCTCTGCCAGCTGTCAATCATTTGGCTGAATAGTTTCACAAAGAAGGAGGAAAAAAGACACCATATGACAAAGCAGTGCTCCCTCGTTTATCTCCACTCTCCTTCTCGCAGGCAGGAATGTTAATGCTGCTAGTTCTTTGTGATGAGGTTCAGTTATCCTGACTGACTGATTGACTGACAGGCTGGTGGCTCACAATGACAGAGAATGCTGGCTAACACCATAATTAGCTATAGCATTCAAAGAGACAGTCTAGACCTGTGAGGTTTCAAGTAAAATAACATTACAAGTGTTTTATGATTGTTTCCCAATAGGCCTATTTATGTTTTTTTTTTAAATACACTTTTTAAATATGGAATGCAGTTCAAAACATGGTGGTTGGCTAACTGACACCGAGTCCGAGAAGAGACTCACTAACGCTAACAAACAAAGGGCTTACCGATGGAGACAGGGTGAGACAAACTCAGGGTTAGCAGACTTAGCACTAGCGCAGGTTAGCTTAGCGAGGGCTTTAGCTCAAGCCTAGGAAGCTCAGATAGCTTTAAATGCTGGGTCTGTTAGATATGCCTGGAGGCTAACAATGCTAACAGCTAATGACGCTAGGGCCAGGACTTTTAGCGTCTGTGTAGTGTTGTGGTATTCTAGGCCCGGAGCCATGGTTTTTGATATGGTTAAGTGAAGGCAGTCGTTTTGTCAGGGCTTGTTGATGTGTAACATGACTAATGGACCATGGAAACAGGGGGCTCTTCCACAGAAGCTTCCTACTATCTAGACACAAAACCCCCTACGCGACCAAATTGGCGCTGCCTCTCTTGACAGGGTGTGTCTGTGTTAACGAACAAAAACAAAATACAGCGCAAATAAGACAACTCTCAATATGACATCATCACCATGAAATGAGGGATTAAATGAAAGGAAGGAGGAGAGTGTTTCTTCCGAGGTGGGCCAACCCAGGCAAGACAAAGCAAAGCCTGCCAGGCTGTGTGTGTGATTGGCATTGCTGATTGCCTTATTATCCCGTATGTGTTGTGTTCCTCTTTGATGCCAATTGACTGAGATAGAACTGCTGCAGCTGTGTGCCACACATTCTAAGTAAAAGTCTTTCAGGATTCAACACACCCATGGCTTTGTCCATTTGAACATCCTGGGGACTGTGTGTGTGTGTGTTTCTTTACACTGGGGAGGTGGAGGAGTGAAATGTCTCCTATTCAGATCATCTTTGTTTGTAGTGAATGGTCTCCTATTCATAGTGTCTTTTGTTTGTAGTATGATTTTAGGCTTTGCATTCCAGATTGTCTTTAATGCAGTCACGCTGCACTGAGGATCAGATCTCACACTTCACCTGTAGAAGTGATTAGCATCTCAGGGAAATACACATTGACATGATATAGCAATCTGCTGAAAAGATGACCTGGAACACCACTTAAGAGTTGATGGACTGTAAATAGGTGTAGGTGTGCAGCTGTTTTTGTGGTAACCATGGTGTTTTTCTTATCTCCTAGGTTACCTATCCAAAGTGTTGAGGAACTACACCGAGCAGGCTTGTGACGGCGACTTCCTGTCGGTCCGCTGCCCGCCCCGCACCACCATCACCGTCCAATCGGCTTTCTACGGCAGGAAAGGCCCCTCCCACCCCCAGCAGTGCCCGTCCTACCAGAGATACACCCTTGTAGGGACACACCAACTGGAGGATGACACATATTGTTACATGTCCACTGCACTACAGGTAAACATACACAACCCATCTACTTTAATGCTTCTCTCTGCCACTAGGACAGTAACGACAGTCATTCAATCATGCTCATTTTCTGGTTTTGACCTGTGTCCAGGTTGTGTTTCCCAAAAACCTCTTATCAAAATGGCTCATTATTTTTCTCTCTGGGAAACAATACTTTCTTCTAATATTTAGTCAGATCAGGGCCCATATCCATAAAGCATCTCAGAAAAGGAGTGCTGATTTAGGATCACTTTTAGATCACAATGAATAGGAATGGAAGGACAGGGAGAACCAGATCCTATGTTTTTATTTTATTTAACGCGGCAAGTCAGTTAAGAACAAATTCTTATTTACTACGACGGCCTAGGAACAGTGGATTAACTGCCTTGTTCCGGGGCAGAACAACAGATTTTTACCTTGTCGGCTTGGGGATTCGATCTAGCAACCTTTCGGTTACTGGCCTGACGCTCTAACCACTAGGCTACCTGCTCTAACCACTAGGCTACCTGCTCTAACCACTAGGCTACCTGCTCTAACCACTTGGCTACCTGCCTCTAACCAGTAGGCTACCTGCCGCTAACCAGTAGGCTAATTGTCTCTAGCCACTAGGCTACCTGCCTCTAGCCACTAGGCTACCTGCCTCTAGCCACTAGGTTACCTGCCTCTAGCCACTAGGCTACCTGCCTCTAACCAGTAGGCTACCTGCCTCTAGCCACTAGGCTACCTGCCTCTAGCCACTAGGCTACCTGCCTCTAGCCACTAGGCTACCTGCCTCTAGCCACTAGCCTACCTGCTCTAACCACTAGGCTACCTGCCTCTAGCCACTAGGCTACCTGCCTCTAGCCACTAAGCTACCTGCCTCTAGCCACTAGGCTACCAGCCTCTAGCCACTAGGCTACCTGCCTCTAACCACTAGGCTACCTGCCTCTAGCCACTAGGCTACCTGCCTCTAGCCACTAGGCTACCTGCCTCTAGCCACTAGGCTACCTGCCTCTAGCCACTCAGCTACCTGCCTCTAGCCACTAGGCTACCAGCCTACGGCCACTAGGCTACCTGCCTCTAACCACTAGGCTACCTGCCTCTAGCCACTAGGCTACCTGCCTCTAGCCACTAGGCTACCTGCCTCTAGCCACTCAGCTACCTGCCTCTAGCCACTAGGCTACCAGCCTACGGCCACTAGGCTACCTGCCTCTAACCACTAGGCTACCTGCCTCTAGCCACTAGGCTACCTGCCTCTAGCCACTAGGCTACCTGCCTCTAGCCACTCAGCTACCTGCCTCTAGCCACTAGGCTACCTGCCTCTAGCCACTAGGCTACCTGCCTCTAGCCACTAGGCTACCTGCCTCTAGCCACTAGGCTACCAGCCGCCCCATCTCAGATCAGTACTCTGTGATGCTTTTTGAATACAGACCCAGGCCTTTGAAACAGTAGCTATAATGCTCTGGGGATTTCAGAGAAGGTTGCACCCTTCTCTCTTTCTCATGTATTCCCTCCCCCTCCCCCTTCTGTATCCTCATTCACTCATCTACCACATCCTTCCCTCCATCTCAACAGAGCCTGTCGTTGTTTGGCACCTAAAGCTGTCTGAGAAACTTCCAGAAAGAAAAAAGCCTCCACACAACACGGGTTAAAACCCAGGCAATGCCAATGCCGCCACTGCTGATTGCATAACGCTTTGTGTGAGAATGTTTTCCGGCAAGTGACACACTTTAAGGAGAAGGCATGGAGAGGCAGGCCCAGCCAGCCCTACTACACAAAGCCGTTTCATTGAGTCTTTGCCACAACATCCCCATCTTAAATTGATTGGGGGTGCAACGAATAGACTGAAGGCCTCCTTTTGTGTGGGGGGTACACACACACACCCACTCCTGTCCTTTCAGAGTTCTGTTGCCCTCGTCTCCCTCCCACTTTATCTCAAAATAGCTGAATGACGATCATGAGCGCTAAGCTTCAGATCCAGAGAAGGTGCCCAAATGAGAGAAACCGACCCAGAGGCCCTCAGTTGCATTCACTTGGTACTAGAGCGTAGCAACTTTGCTCAATGCAACTCTTGTCTGTTCCAACAACGTCTCAAAAGAAACAATTGATGTGATGGTAGCGCTTTTAATCCCGATTTCAAAAGCTTTAATATAGAGAGCTTTGAAGACAGGTAGATACGAAGTCAAAGCTTTTTTAGGACTACATGGGGGGTATAGGCTGCTGTACTTTTTCCCATATCCTATCCCTGGCCATTATGTCTCCTTAATGACGCGTGACGACATGACATAAATATCAGCGTGCTTGAGATTTATGATCTGGCAGCACACGGCAGCAGCACACATATGCCAGAAGAACTCTGGGAGGTTGTCTTCTACACACCAGAACTCTGGGAGGTTGTCTTCTACACACCAGAACTCTGGGAGGTTGTCTTCTACACACCAGAACTCTGGGAGGTTGTCTTCTACACACCAGAACTCTGGGAGGTTGTCTTCTACACACCAGAACTCTGGGAGGTTGTCTTCTACACACCAGAACTCTGGGAGGTTGTCTTCTACACACCAGAACTCTGGGAGGTTGTCTTCTACACACCAGAACTCTGGGAGGTTGTCTTCTACACACCAGAACTCTGGGAGGTTGTCTTCTACACACCAGAACACTGGGAGGTTGTCTTCTACACGCCATAACTCTGGGAGGTTGTCTTCTACACACCAGAACTCTGGGAGGTTGTCTTCTACACACAAGGACACTGGGAGGTTGTCTTCTACACACCAGAACTCTGGGAGGTTGTCTTCTACATGGCCTGAGAGGAGAAGGAGATGTCAGGAAGCTGGAGTGTAGAACTGTTTCCTTGGCCTGGGAGGAGAAGGAGATGTCAGGAAGCTGGAGTGTAGAACTGTTCCCTTGGCCTGGGAGGAGAAGGAGATGTCAGGACACTGGAGTGTAGAACTGTTCCCATGGCCTGAGAGGAGAAGGAGATGTCAGGAAGCTGGAGTGTAGAACTGTTCCCATGGCCTGAGAGGAGAAGGAGATGTCAGGACGCTGGAGTGTAGAACTGTTCCCATTGCCTGAGAGGAGAAGGAGATGTCAGGAAGCTGGAGTGTAGAACTGTTCCCATGGCCTGGGAGGAGAAGGAGATGTCAGGAAGCTGGAGTGTAGAACTGTTCCCATGGCCTGGGAGGAGAAGGAGATGTCAGGACACTGGAGTGTAGAACTGTTCCCATGGCCTGAGAGGAGAAGGAGATGTCAGGAAGCTGGAGTGTAGAACTGTTCCCATGGCCTGGGAGGAGAAGGAGATGTCAGGACACTGGAGTGTAGAACTGTTCCCATGGCCTGGGAGGAGAAGGAGATGTCAGGAAGCTGGAGTGTAGAACTGTTCCCATGGCCTGGGAGGAGAATGAGATGTCAGGACACTGGAGTGTAGAACTGTTCCCATGGCCTGGGAGGAGAAGGAGATGTCAGGACACTGGAGTGTAGAACTGTTCCCATGGCCTGGGAGAAGGGGATGGTTAGGGTGTTTGAAGTGGTTTTTGGTTTGTGTGCCCTCCGGCTTGATCATTGTTCTCTCTCTCTCTCTCTCTCTCTCTCTCTCTCTCTCTCTCTCTCTCTCTCTCTCTCTCAATATCTCTCTTTCAATGGTAGAAAATGTTGGATGAGTGCCAGGACAGGAGGATCTGTCAGGTCCTTGTCAACAGTCGTCTCTTCGGGATGGACCCGTGCCCCAGTAGCAGCAAATACCTTATTGTGTGGTACAAATGCATGCCTAGTAAGTCCCTCCCTCATCACCCCTGAGTTTCTTTATCAATTATGCTCCACCTTACAGTGACTGTTCCTGTCTGTCTATTTCTTACACACAAACACACACACACACACACACACACACACACACACACACACACACACACACACACACACACACACACACACACAAAGAAATCCCTGGTGACACTATGAAGGTTTAAATCCCATTCATACTAATGTGCAGAAACAGAAGCCTTGATAATGTGGATGCAGGTTGTCATTTATTGGGTTGACTCATGTACTGGAGGCAGCTCTGCAGGTTGGTCACTAGCTGGCACACTCACAGTCATAAAATCAGATTTGAACCTTGACCTTGATCACACCGTTTATCTTATGCCTAAACTCTAACTTGAAATTGAGACCAAAAATGTATTTTTTGTTTGAAAACATTTTTATGATATATAGACAATTTTGACTTTGCAGCTGGTCCATCTAGTGGAAATCAGTCTGCCTCTAAAACAAGAGCCATCCCAATGATTGTCAACCTACAATGTGGATGTGTTTAGCCATGCACAGGTATTCCACACACAGAGCCCAGTCACAGTAACCTGTGACAGCTAAACTCCCTGAAAATCAAAACTATGGACATGGGGGAGTGGAACAGGAATGCAGAGGAGAAGACTGGGACAGGGAATGAGAGAAAGGGAATGAGAGAGAGAGAGAGAGATGATTTTAAACCTAGCTCTCTCTCTCTCTCTCCATCTGTTTCCATCCCTCCCTCACCCTCTTTCCTTTCAGAGGCAGTGACACCTGCTCGTTGCACCTCACTAAAACCCCACTTAGATTCTACAGAGACATTTCTCTGTCGCCAAGAAGTCATTGGTTAAGTGACAGAGGACAAAAGAGCTGTTGATTGGTCCAGAGTCAGGGTAGTGGAGGGGTCAGTGGAGTGAGTGGCCACTCCCAGTCAGTCTAGTGTGACCATACCACAGCTCAGGAATAACATGAATGGATTTAGCTACTACAACATCCTGGTTGGCTGGGATTACACCACTGGTATTCTGACTCTAAGAGAAGGGATTAAACCACTGGTATTCTGACTCTAAGAGAAGGGATTACACCACTGATATTCTGACTCTGAGAGAAGGGATTACACCACTGGTATTCTGACTCTAAGAGAAGGGATTACATAACTGGTATTCTGACTCTGAGCAAAGGGATTACACCACTGGTATTCTGGCTTTGAGAGAAGGGATTACACCACTGGTATTCTGACTCTGAGAGAAGGGATTACACCACTGGTATTCTGACTCTGAGAGAAGGGATTACACCACTGGTATTCTGACTCTGAGAGAAGGGATTACACCACTGGTATTCTGACTCTGAGAGAATTCTGGCTCTGGGGGATTACACCACTGGTATTCTGACTCTGAGAGAAGGGATTACACCACTGGTATTCTGACTCTGAGAGAAGGGATTACACCACTGGTATTCTGACTCTGAGAGAAGGGATTACACCACTGGTATTCTGGCTTTGAGAGAAGGGATTACACCACTGGTATTCTGACTCTGAGAGAAGGGATTACACCACTGGTATTCTGACTCTGAGAGAAGGGATTACACCACTGGTATTCTGACTCTGAGAGAAGGAGAGAAGGAGGGAAGGGAGGAAAGATGGATGGTATTTAGAACCCACACACCTGAATACCTGCACACTTTCACACCTTCACATGTGCACACCTGAACAACTGCACACTCACAGGCAAAATAAAAGGCCAATTTGAGAGTAAGCCTGAGACCGACAGAAAGGGTAAGGTGTGTCTGTGATGATCCTAAAGATGATATCTCTCCCCCACCCCCTTCCAGATGAGTATAAGAGTACGGTGGTGTGTGAGGAGGAGAGGATGAAGCTGAGCTGTAAACAGGGGATGCAGATCGCCGTCTACTCTGCCATGTTTGGTCGAACCCAACAGGGGACCCTGGAGTGTCCTACCCACCACAGGGCACCCTCCGTAGGTAAGACCGTCACCTATGTGTAGAACCTGGAGTTTTCCCCAAAGCTTGATCTGATCATTAAAAACTTGGCCTGAATTCTCTAGGTAGCTAGGACTGAAAGGTTTTCTCATAATAACAATCTGGCCTTTATGGCCACAAATGTACTCTTCTAATATCTACCCGGCACAGCCAGAAGAGGACTGGCCACCCCTCAGAGCCTGGTTCCTCTGTACAGTAGGTTTCTTCCTAGGTTCCTGTCTTTCTAGTGAGTTCTTCGTAGCCACCGTGCTTCTACATCTGCATTGCTTGCTGTTTGGGGTTTTAGGCTGGGTTTCTGTATAGCACTTTGTGACATCAGCTGATGTGAAAAGGGCTTTATACACGGGCCAGTTGGGAAAAAGCACTTACTATCACTATGGGTGCCTGCCCCTACAATAACATTAATTGTTTGGAAACTTGAAGGGACTGGTAAATTGGGACCCAATGGTGTTACTCCATCTAGCTTTCCAACGGTCTTAGCGAAGTGTCCTCCATATTTATTTATTTCACCTGTCACGTCAGAATTGCAAATAGTGCAGGGGGTAGGGTTTGTTATGTCAGTGGGTCGAGCATTAACTTAATTATATTGCCCCAGTAACTGACCAATGGCCGCTGCTTCAGAACCATTTCTTTCTACTAGTGAATCACTCCAACTGGATCAGGAAGTAATCACTCACATACTGGATCAGGAAGTAATCACTCACATACTGGATCAGGAAGTAATCACTCACATACTGGATCAGGAAGTAATCACTCACATACTGGATCAGGAAGTAATCACTCACATACTGGATCAGGAAGTAATCACTCACATACTGGATCAGGAAGTAATCACTCACATACTGGATCAGGAAGTAATCACTCACATACTGGATCAGGAAGTAATCACTCACATACTGGATCAGGAAGTAATCACTCACATACTGGATCAGGAAGTAATCACTCATATACTGGATCAGGAAGTAATCACTCACATACTGGATCAGGAAGTAATCACTCACATACTGGATCAGGAAGTAATCACTCACATACTGGATCAGGAAGTAATCACTCACATACTGGATCAGGAAGTAATCACTCACATACTGGATCAGGAAGTTATCACTCACATACTGGATCAGGAAGTTATCACTCACATACTGGATCGGGTGGTAATCACTCACATACTGGATCAGGAAGTAATCACTCACATACTGGATCAGGAAGTAATCACTCATATACTGTGTGTCTGATGGTTGGTTCTGTATTCATGAGGTTTCAAATGCTTGTAAGATATGTCTATAGTGGACACACACAGCCAAAGGAATAGGAGTGGACTTTATGCCAGAGTTCTCTGTCATCCACAGGGGAGAGTTTGGCTCGTAGTAAAAGGACAGGATTGAGGTGTGTTTGTGTATGTCTGTGCTTGTGAGCATGTGCATGTGAGTGTAATTTTGTCATTTTAATTAGGATTAGCTAACATCGTAACGCTAGCTAAGCTTCCTGGGGTCCAACACCAATTAACAAGACATTACAAACAACCACAAATCAAGGCTTCAAAAACATTCAACAAGTAGACAATAAAGACAATGAAATACCTGACAGGAAACTCAGTTGATGCTTTCTATTTCCTGTCCAGTCATATGGTCTATCACATTAGATGTTCTTTAATTTTTTTCTTGTAGGTGGATTGTAGATGTTTTTGCCTGAGAAATATGGATTGGTAAAGAGTTCCATTCAGCTGAGAAATATGGATTGGTAAAGAGTTCCATTCAGCTGAGAAATATGGATTGATAAAGAGTTCCATTCAGCTGAGAAATATGGATTGGTAAAGAGTTCCATTCAGCTGAGAAATATGGATTGATAAAGAGTTCCATTCAGCTGAGAAATATGGATTGGTAAAGAGTTCCATTCAGCTGAGAAATATGGATTGGTAAAGAGTTCCATTCAGCTGAGAAATATGGATTGGTAAAGAGTTCCATTCAGCTGAGAAATATGGATTGGTAAAGAGTTCCATTCAGCTGAGAAATATGGATTGGTAAAGAGTTCCATTCAGCTGAGAAATATGGATTGGTAAAGAGTTCCATTCAGCTGAGAAATATGGATTGGTAAAGAGTTCCATTCAGCTGAGAAATATGGATTGGTAAAGAGTTCCATTCAGCTGAGAAATATGGATTGGTAAAGAGTTCCATTCAGCTGAGAAATATGGATTGGTAAAGAGTTCCATTCAGCTGAGAAATATGGATTGGTAAAGAGTTCCATTCAGCTGAGAAATATGGATTGGTAAAGAGTTCCATTCAGCTGAGAAATATGGATTGGTAAAGAGTTCCATTCAGCTGAGAAATATGGATTGGTAAAGAGGTCCATTCAGCTGAGAAATATGGATTGGTAAAGAGTTCCATTCAGCTGAGAAATATGGATTGGTAAAGAGGTCCATTCAGCTATGGCTCTGTATTGAACTGTAGGTTTAAGGTGATTTGTCCGAGGCTTGGGTTGTCTTCGCTGCCCTGAATTTGCTTGTCTGGTTTGGTGGTTATGCGTGTTGCTAGTATGTACTAACTGGACTGAAAAATACTGTGTTTAAAAAAAAAAAATAGAACATTCCTAAAGAAAGTCAGAAGACTAGATAGTATTTTGTTTTTAACAAATGTTTGTGTGCGTGTGTGCATATGTGCGTGTGTGTGTTGTGGAGGCTGTATCAAGATATCTCACAGGCAGCAATGTTGTTGAAGGGGATTTTAATGGCTGTATTCTTGGATCTGATCAAATAAAAACTGATCAAATCTAAGTTTATTTGTCACATGTGCCGAATACAACAGGTATAATACAACCTTACTGTGAAATGCTTACTTACAAGCCCCTAACCAACAAAGCAGTTTTAAGAGAAATAATTAAAGAGCAGCAGTAAAATAACAATAGCGAGGCTATATATACCAGTACAGAGTCAATGTGGAGACTATATACAGGGGGTACCGGTACAGAGTCAATGTGGAGGCTATATATTGGGGGTACCGGTACAGAGTCAATGTGGAGGCTATATACAGGGGGTACCGGTACAGAGTCAATGTGGAGGCTATATACAGGGGGTATCGGTACAGTGTCAATGTGCGGGGGCACATGTAGGTAGATTGGTGCAGTGAAATGTGTTGTTTGCACATCAACAGATTTTTTGCCTTGTCTGCTCTGGTATTCAAACCAGCAACCTTTTGGTTTCTGACCTAACACGCTAACTGCTAGGCTACCACGAGAGGTAGGTGTCACTCCAACTACAGCTACTTTGTAGGCTTGGCCAACAGTCATTCCGTGGAATAGTCTATCAGGCACCAAACGAAAGGAAACAGACTGAAGCGGGGGGGACTAATAAGAAACTCTCATTTTAGTTTTTCGTTGCCAAAGTTTGAACGCATTTTTCAATTTTTTATTTAACCTTTATTTAACTAGGCAAGTCACTGGCCAAACCCGGACGACGCTGGGCTGATTGTGCACCGCCCTATGTTCTGATAATTTGTCTCCTTTGAAAAGTATAGGAGGCATGTGTGGGTGTGGGTGAGTGGGTCAAATGTCATTTGGCACAATTCATGATTCAAACAATGCACTGGGGACATGCCCCCGACTGTGTGTGTTTGTGTGTGTGTCGCCATAGCAAATGTGAGTGTATGTGTGTGTATTTGTCTATGTGTGTGTGTGACAGGGGTGTCAGGATAGGGCCAGGAGGCTGAATCAGGTGTCAGAGTCAGATATCGACAGTGTGTGTGTCCTTTATGTGAGATGAGCAGCCAGTCAGTCAGTCAGTGGGTGGGTCCCAAATGGCACCCTAAGCCCTATAGAGTCCATTACTTTTGACCAGGGTCCACAGGGCTGTGGTCAAAAGTAGTTCACTATGTAGGGAATAGGGTTCCATTTGGGACGAGACCAGTGTGGGAGCACACTTTGATGGGACACGCCTATTTCCATCGACGGGGCACGCCCATTTCCATCGACGGGGCTGTAGTGGAGCAGGTTGAGAGCTTCAAGTTCCTTGGCGTCCAAACACCAACAAACTAACATGTTCCAAGCACACCATGACAGTCGTGAAGAGGGCACGACAAAACCTATTCCCCCTCAGGAGACTGAAAAGATTTGGCATGGGTCCTCAGATCCTCCAAAGGTTCTACAGCTGCACCATCGAGAGCATCCTGACGGGTTGCATCACTGCCTGGTATGGCAACTGCTCGGACTCCGACAGCAAGGCACTACAGAGGGTTGTGCGATCGGCCCAGTACATCACTAGGGCCAAGCTTCCTGCCATCCAGGACCTCTATACAAGGCCATAAAAATTGTCAAAGACTCCAGCCACCCTAGTCATAGACTGTTCTCTCTGCTACCACACGGCAAGCGGTACGTCTAGGTCCAAGAGGCTTCTAAACAGCTTCTACCCTCAAGCCATACGACTCCTGAACATCTAATCAAATGGCAACCCAGACTATTTGCATTGCCCCTCCCCCACTCTTTTACGCTGCTGCTACTCTCTTTTATTATCAATGCATAGTCACTTTAATAACTATGTACATATTACCTCAACTAACCTGTGCCCCCCCACACATTTACCCTGTACCGGTACCCCCTGGTATATAGCCTCTCTATTGTTATTTTACTGCTGCTCTTTAATTATTTGTTACTTTTATTTCATACTTTTTTGTTGGTATTTTTCTTAACTGCATTGTTGGTCAGTAAGCATTTCACTGTAAGCTCTACACCTGTTGTTTCACTGTAAGCTCTACACCTGTTGTTTCACTGTAAGCTCTACACCTGTTGTTTCACTGTAAGCTCTACACCTGTTGTTTCACTGTAAGCTCTACACTTGTTGTATTCCGCACATGTGACAAATAATCACCACTGGAAGGTGGACAAGGAATATAGGACCGTTTGTGAGTTAAAACAGAGTCAGGTTTTTTTCTCACAGCAACGATGCCGTTTCCTACTGTTGAGGTATTTGAGGGGCTGTCCTATGCGGTTTTACTACAGAAAGACACAATACTATCATGGTATAATGGGGAGATGTCAGACTTAGTACACAAAACATAATTCTCTAAAAATCTCTTTATAGCCTCGGACACTCTGCGTAACATTGTCATAATGCAAAAGAGCACAGATCATCATAATTCATTTTTAAACTTCTCTTCGACAATGCTCGCTATAAGGTAGCCTCAAACTACCATCCAGATCGGCAAGCTCACATACGTATATTTCACTACACCGAATCAGCTAAACACATGTATTTAAGCTTGCCTGATCTGGACGGTAGTACGAGGATAGTTCTAAGGAGGGTTTACACTACCTTAAGCACAGAGCAAATTCCCATTCTTTTCCCTGTTCTGTGTATTTCATATAACTGTCCCTATCATTGACTTTCTCTCACCATGTCCCGCTGCCCCACAAACTGTCCCCTACTTGATTCCCCCGGTCGTCTTCCCTTACATGTGGCGCCATGTCACCGTACAGAGAAAGTGAAGTGAGGTTTTATTGAGTGACAGGCCAGACTAACAATGTTAATGATGCTTTTCTCTCCTGTGTAATACCAGGACCAAGGTGTCTGGAGACACTGTTTGTTTGTGCCTCGGTCTGACTTTTCTAAGTTAAAATAGACTATAAAGGTACAACCATTGAGCTTCATGTTATTGAGTATATGACTTAGCAGCGCAGTGCACACTCTGTCTTGATTTTTGAAGTAGGCTGACGAGTTCCATGTTATGTGTTCTGGAACAATTAGTGTGTTTGACCCTTCTCTGGCTGTCTTCATGATAACAGTCCGAGTCAGAGGGCTCTGAGGTGACGAGGCACTTCAATGTCAGGAAATGACACAGGAGGAACATTTGGCAGCAGTCACATATACACACACTCACACACACCATGTTTAGGCGCCACAGTGTTGTTTTTATACCCTCTGATAATCTATCAGTTTACACAGAAGTGCTTGTGCCCGAACGACTGAAATAATGTTAGTGTTTTTGGATATGTACTCTGTTTGTTTTTTAGATAGGAATGTTTCTGTTTTAGACACAGTATTTATGCTTTTGTTTTTGCATATGTATGTTTTTGTTTGAAAAAGATTGTATCACTAAAAACAAATTTGCATAGGTTTTACTGTTTTATTAACTCAGCCTAATATTGTTAAATTACACTACCAGTCCAAAATTTGGACAGACCAACTTATTCAAGGGTTTTTCTTTATTTGTACTATTTTCTACATTGTAGAATAATAGTGAAGACATCAAAACTATGACATAACACGTATGGAATCATGTAGTAACCAAAAAAGTGTTAAACAAATCAAAATGTATTTTTCAAAGGAGCCACCCTTTGTCTTGATGACAGCTTTGCACACTCTTGGCATTCTCTCAGCCAGCTTCACCTGGTATGCTTTTCCAACAGTCTTGAAGGATTTCCCACATATGCTGAGCACTTGTTGGCTGCTTTTCCTTCCTTCACTCTGTGGTCCAACTCATCCCAAACCATCTCAATTTGGTTGAGGTCAGGTGATTGTGGAGGCCAGGTCATCTGATGCAGCATTCCATCACTCTCTTTCCTGGTCAAATATCCCTTACGCAGCCTGAAGGTGTGTGTTGGGTCATTGTCCTGCTGAAAAACAAATGATAGCGCAAACCAGATGGGATGGTGTATTGCTGCAGAATGCTGTGGTTGCCATGCTGGTTAAGTGTGCGTTGATTTCTAAATAAATCACTGACAGTGTCACCAGCAAAGCACCGTCACACCTCCTCCTCCTCCATACTTCATGGAGGGAACCACACATGCAGAGATCATCCTTTCACCTACTCTGCATGTCACAAAGACACGGCAGTTGGAACCAAAAATCTCAAATTTGGACTCATCATACCAAAGGAAAGATTTCCACCGATCTAATGTCCATTGCTCATGTTTCTTTGCTCAAGCAAGTGTCTTCTTCTTATTGATGTCCTATAGTAGGGGTTTCTTTGCAGCAATTCGACCATGAAGGCCTGATTCACGCAGTCTCTGTTCAGGGTTGATGTTGAGATGTGTCTGTAAGTTGAACTCTGTGAAGCATTTATTTGGACTGCAATTTCTGAGGCTGGTAACTCTAATGAACTTATCCTCAGCAGAGGGGCGGCAGGGTAGCCTAGTGGTTAGAGCGTTGGACTAGTAACCGGAAGGTTGCAAGTTCAAACCCCCGAGCTGACAAGGTACAAATCTTTCGTTCTGCCCCTGAACAGGCAGTTAACCCACTGTTCCTAGGCTGTCATTGAAAATGAGAATTTGTTCTTAACTGACTTGCCTAGTTAAATAAAGGAAAAATTAAAAAAAGAGGTAAGTCTGGGTCTCCCTTTCCTGTGGTGGTCCTCATGAGAGTCAGTTTCCTCATAGCGCTTGATGGTTTTTGCGACGTCACTTGAAGAAACTTTCAAAGTTCTTGATATTTTCTTTATTGGCTGACCTTCATGTCTTTAAGTAATGATGGACTGTTGTTTCTCTTTGCTCATTTGAGCTGTTCTTGCCTAAATACAGACTTGGTCGTTTACCAAATAGGGCTATCTTCTGTATACCACCACTACCTTGTCACAGCACAACTGATTTGCTCAAATGCATTAAGAAGGAAATCAATTCCACAAAGACACAACTGTTAATTGAAATGCATACCAGGTGACTACCTCATGAAGCTGGTTGAGAGAATGCCAAGAGTGGGCAAAGCTATCATCAAGGCAAAGGGTGACTACTTTGAAGAATCTCAAATATAAAATATATTTTGATTTGCTTAACACTTTTTTGGTTACTACATGATTCCATATGTGTTATTTCATACATCTACAATGTAGAAAATAGTAAAATTAAGAAAAACCCTGGAATGAGTAGGTTTGTCCTAACTTTTGACTGGTAATGTATGTTCTGGTTAGGGTTGCAAAGATACCTGTAATTTATCAAAATTACCATAATATTTAATAATAGGTAATCTATGGTAACATTGGTAATTTATACTTGATAACTTAAAAAATATATAATTCTTATAGAGTCATCTTTGTTATATCTGTGTCCATATTGTCCATTTGTTTCTAGTGGATTGACCATATGGTTCAAGAGAAAATAGACAGATTAATAAATAATATAATTTAAAATTATATATATTTAACTAGGCAAGTCCGTTAAGAGCAAATTTTTATTTATTATGGCAGTCTCCACGGGCCAAACACTGGGCCATTTGTGCACCCCCCTATGGGACTTCCAATCACAGCCAGTTGTGATGTAGCCTGGATTTGAACCAGGGTGTCTGTAGTGACCCCTCTAGCACTGAGATGCAGTGCCTTAGACCACTGCGCCACTCGGGAGCTAATCAACAATGGCATTATTTTAATTCATTCTGCAACTCTTCCAACTATTAACTTTTTTCACAACTACCACCAGTTTGGCAACAAAACATTTTCAACAAAGACATATTGACATTGTCAAATAAAAGTGTGTTAAACACATAAAGGACATTTCATGCTGAAACCCTCGTATTAAACTCCAAGAGTATTCACTGAGTTGATGGTTTATACTTAGAGTAATGCTTTACAGCGATGTCATTCTATTTTCTATTTTAAAATCAGAGTATTTGATTATTTTATATATTTTACATGTGATAAGGCCACACAGAGGGCCAGAGATTATTAAACACCTATGATAATGTGAAGGACCCAAACATTATATAAAATCCTTGAAAGTTAACAACATTTTGGTAGTTTACTGGTAAACTTTGAAAGTTTCCAGTAATATACCCCCCCTTTGAAAGTTTCCAGTAATATACCCTCCCTTTGGAAGTTTCTTGTAATAAACCCTCCCTTTGAAAGTTTCCAGTAATATACCCTCCCTTTGAAAGTTTCCAGTAATATACCCTCCCTTTGGAAGTTACCAGCCTGTTCAACTTCTCTTTCGTATCGTCTGAGATCCCTAAAGATTGGAAAGCCGCCGCGGTCATCCCCCTCTTCAAAGGGGGTGACACCCTAGACCCAAACTGTTACAGACCTATATCCATCCTGCCCTGCCTATCTAAAGTCTTTGAAAACCAAATTAATAAACAGATCACTGACCATTTCGAATCCCTTCTGTGCAATCTGGTTTCCGAGCCGGTCACGGGTGCACCTCAGCCACGCTCAATGTACTAAACGATATCATAACTGCCATCAATAAAAGACAGTGCTGTGCAGCCATCTTCATCGACCTGGCCAAGGCTTTCGACTCTGTCAATCACTGTATTCTTATCGGCAGACTCAATAGCCTTGGTTTTTCTAATGACGGTCTCGCCTGGTTCACCAACTACTTTGCAGACAGAGTTCAGTGTGTCAAATCGGAGGGCATGTTGTCCGGACCTCTGGCAGTCTCTATGGGGGTACAGCAGGGTTAAATTCTTGGGCCGACTCTTTTCTCTGTATATATCAATGATGTCGCTCTTGCTGCGGGCGATTCCCTGATCCACCTCTACGCAGACGACACGATTCTGTATACTTCTGGCCCTTCCTTGGACACTGTGCTAACTAACCTCCAGACGAGCTTCTATGCCATACAACACTCCTTCCCTGGCCTCCAACTGCTCTTAAACGCTAGTAAAACCAAATGCATGCTTTTGAAACGCTCGCTGCCCGCACCCGCCCGCCCGACCAGCATCACCACCCTGGACGGTTCCGAACTAGAATATGTGGACAACTATAAATACCTAGGTGTCTGGTTAGACTGTAAACTCTCCTTCCAGACTCATATTAAACATCTCCAATCCAAAATCAAATCTAGAATCTGCTTTCTATTTCGCAACAAAGCCTCCTTCACTCACGCCGCCAAACTTACCCTAGTAAAACTGACTATCCTACCGATCCTCGACTTCGGCGATGTCATCTACAAAATAGCTTCCAATACTCTACTCAGCAAACTGAATGCAGTCTATCACAGTGCCACCCGTTTTGTTACCAAATCACCTATACCACCCACCACTGCGACCTGTATGCTCTAGTCGGCTGGCCCTCGCTACATATTCGTCGCCAGACCCACTGGCCCCAGGTCATCTATAGGTCTATGCTAGGTAAATCTCTGCCTTATCTCAGGTCACTGGTCATGATAACAACACCCACCCGTAGCACACGTTCCAGCAGGTATATCTCACTGATCATCCCCAAAGCCAGCACCTCCTTTGTCCTCCTTTCCTTCCAGTTCTCTACTGCCAGAGACTGGAACGAATTGCAAAAATCGCTGAAGTTGGAGACTTTTATTTCCCTCACCAACTTTAAACATCAACTATCTGAGTAGCTAACCGATCGCTGCAGCTGTACATAGTCCATCTGTAAATGGCCCACCCAATCTACCTACCTCATCCCCATACTGTTTTTATTTTATTTACGTTTCTGCTCTTTTGCACACCAGTATCTCTACTTGCACATCATCATCTGCTCATTTATCACTCCAGTGTTAATCTGCTAAAGTGTAATTATTTGCTCCTATGGCCTATTTATTGCCTACCTCCTCATGCCTTTTGCACACAATGTATATAGACTTTATTTTTTCTACTGTATTGACTTGTTTATTGTGTTATTGGCTTGTTTATTGTTTACTCCATGTGTAACTCTGTGTTGCTGCCTTTTCACACTGCTTTGCTTTATCTTGGCCAGGTCGCAGTTGTAAATAAGAACTTGTTCTCAACTAGCCTACCTGGTTAAATAAAGGTGAAATAAAACGTACAAAGAAATATATATATACCCTCCCTTTGGAAGGTTCCAGTGATATACCCTCCATTTGGAAGTTACCATTAATATACCCTCCCTTTGGAAGTTACCAGTGATATACCCTCCCTTTGGAAGGTTCCAGTGATATACCCTCCCTTTAGAAGTTACCATTAATATACCCACCCTTTGGAAGTTACCATTAATATACCCTCCCTTTGGAAGGTTCCAGTGATATACCCTCCCTTTGGAAGTTACCATGAATATACCCTCCCTTTGGAAAGTTACCATTAATATACCCTCCCTTTAGAAGTTACCATTAATATACCCTCCCTTTGGAAAGTTACCATTAATATACCCTCCCTTTAGAAGTTACCATTAATATACCCTCCCTTTGAAAGGTTCCAGTGATATACTCTCCCTTTGGAAGGTTCCAGTGATATACCCTCCCTTTGGAAGGTTTCAGTGATATACCCTCCCTTTGGAAGGTTCCAGTGATATACCCTCCCTTTGGAAGGTTCCAGTTATATACCCTCCCTTTGGAAGGTTTCAGTGATATACCCTCCCTTTGGAAGGTTCCAGTGATATACCCTCCCTTTGGAAGGTTCCAGTGATGTACCCTCCCTTTGGAAGGTTCCAGTGATGTACCCTCCCTTTGGAAGGTTCCAGTGATATACCCTCCCTTTGGAAGGTTCCAGTGATATACCATACCCCCGGGAAGGTTCCAGTGATATACCCTCCCTTTGGAAGGTTTCAGTGATATACCCTCCCTTTGGAAGGTTCCAGTGATATACCCTCCCTTTGGAAGGTTCCAGTGATATACCCTCCCTTTGGAAGGTTTCAGTGATATACCCTCCCTTTGGAAGGTTTCAGTGATATACCCTCCCTTTGGAAGATTTCAGTGATATACCCTCCCTTTGGAAGGTTTCAGTGATATACCCTCCCTTTGGAACTTTCTAGTAATATACCCTCCTTTTTAACCCTGGTTCTAGTACATCTTGTTGGTGTAGTGTATATGCTGCAACAGGTGGGTGTGTGTGGGGGGGTGTCGGTGTGTGTTTGTGTGTAAAATGTGAAGTTCAATGGTATTCAAGTATGACTCATAGTGGAAGTGGAGACGGGTGCTTCAGCTACCGGTAAGCATGTCCACCCATTGTCTGGGAGGTTCCAGGAAAGGTGTGTGTGTGTGTTTTGGATCATTCCAAGGAAAGGTGTGTGTTATTGTACCTAGTTTCAGGACACAGTGTTCACGTGTGTGTGTTTCGCTCCTTTCACCCTGTGTGAACTTAGAACGGCCAAAAACAACACTCATGTCTTAGACGTGTGACATCATCCAGGTCCGCCCACCCTCTCTGTCATTGGATACTGATGATAGCATAGCATCGCAATGCTAGTGGGTTTAAGAGGAACTGCAGTGGAGTCGCCAAAATAAAAAAAATACATAAAAACGGGACAATATACAAACATTTTGGTAAAGATCATTTGAAAAATGTAATTAAATATATTTATTGATTTCTTATTGAGTATTTATTGGTCTCTTACCGAGTATTTATTGGTTTCCTACTGAGTATTTATTGGTTTCTCACTGAGTATTTATTGGTTTGCTACTGAGTATTTATTGGTGATGCGCCTCTGCTGCTATATCATGGCCACCACTGACAAATAGCCTACCTGGTTAAATAAAGGTGAAATAAAACGTACAAAGAAATATATATATACCCTCCCTTTGGAAGGTTCCAGTGATATACCCTCCATTTGGAAGTTACCATTAATATACCCTCCCTTTGGAAGTTACCAGTGATATACCCTCCCTTTGGAAGGTTCCAGTGATATACCCTCCCTTTAGAAGTTACCATTAATATACCCACCCTTTGGAAGTTACCATTAATATACCCTCCCTTTGGAAGGTTCCAGTGATATACCCTCCCTTTGGAAGTTACCATGAATATACCCTCCCTTTGGAAGTTACCATTAATATACCCTCCCTTTAGAAGTTACCATGAATATACCCTCCCTTTGGAAAGTTACCATTAATATACCCTCCCTTTAGAAGTTACCATTAATATACCCTCCCTTTGAAAGGTTCCAGTGATATACTCTCCCTTTGGAAGGTTCCAGTGATATACCCTCCCTTTGGAAGGTTTCAGTGATATACCCTCCCTTTGGAAGGTTCCAGTGATATACCCTCCCTTTGGAAGGTTCCAGTTATATACCCTCCCTTTGGAAGGTTTCAGTGATATACCCTCCCTTTGGAAGGTTCCAGTGATATACCCTCCCTTTGGAAGGTTCCAGTGATGTACCCTCCCTTTGGAAGGTTCCAGTGATGTACCCTCCCTTTGGAAGGTTCCAGTGATATACCCTCCCTTTGGAAGGTTCCAGTGATATACCATACCCCCGGGAAGGTTCCAGTGATATACCCTCCCTTTGGAAGGTTTCAGTGATATACCCTCCCTTTGGAAGGTTCCAGTGATATACCCTCCCTTTGGAAGGTTCCAGTGATATACCCTCCCTTTGGAAGGTTTCAGTGATATACCCTCCCTTTGGAAGGTTTCAGTGATATACCCTCCCTTTGGAAGATTTCAGTGATATACCCTCCCTTTGGAAGGTTTCAGTGATATACCCTCCCTTTGGAACTTTCTAGTAATATACCCTCCTTTTTAACCCTGGTTCTAGTACATCTTGTTGGTGTAGTGTATATGCTGCAACAGGTGGGTGTGTGTGGGGGGGTGTCGGTGTGTGTTTGTGTGTAAAATGTGAAGTTCAATGGTATTCAAGTATGACTCATAGTGGAAGTGGAGACGGGTGCTTCAGCTACCGGTAAGCATGTCCACCCATTGTCTGGGAGGTTCCAGGAAAGGTGTGTGTGTGTGTTTTGGATCATTCCAAGGAAAGGTGTGTGTTATTGTACCTAGTTTCAGGACACAGTGTTCACGTGTGTGTGTTTCGCTCCTTTCACCCTGTGTGAACTTAGAACGGCCAAAAACAACACTCATGTCTTAGACGTGTGACATCATCCAGGTCCGCCCACCCTCTCTGTCATTGGATACTGATGATAGCATAGCATCGCAATGCTAGTGGGTTTAAGAGGAACTGCAGTGGAGTCGCCAAAATAAAAAAAATACATAAAAACGGGACAATATACAAACATTTTGGTAAAGATCATTTGAAAAATGTAATTAAATATATTTATTGATTTCTTATTGAGTATTTATTGGTCTCTTACCGAGTATTTATTGGTTTCCTACTGAGTATTTATTGGTTTCTCACTGAGTATTTATTGGTTTGCTACTGAGTATTTATTGGTGATGCGCCTCTGCTGCTATATCATGGCCACCACTGACAAATATATATATATCTTTTTTTATATATATACAGTGGGGCAAAAAAGTATTTAGTCAGCCACCAATTGTGCAAGTTCTTCCACTTAAAAAGTTGAGAGAGGCCTATAATTTTCATCATAGGTACACTTCAACTATGACAGACAAAATTAGAAAACAAATCCAGAAATTCACATTGTAGGATTTTTAATTAATTTATTTGCAAATTATGGTGGAAAATAAGTATCGTGATTGTTGTCTTGTTTAAGTGCCTGATACAACCTGGTAAAGGCGTATTTTTCTGGATGATAAAAACAGTCTAAAAAAACATCCTTTTACATTCAGACTACAACCTGACCATGACGTCAGTCTGATGTTATTGCAACCGGTTTTGCCAACTGAACATAAGACACGTCTATTTGGTCACTGTGTGTGTATGATCTATCTCTAACTGCTTGTCTGTGTTAGAGGAGTTATGGCATACACTCACACATCATCCTATTACAGTCAAATGCTACTGAGATGAATGTCACTCCCAGTCTATAGATTCTATATCTGTGTACTGAGATGAATGTCACTCCCAGTCTATAGATTCTATATCTGTGTACTGAGATGAATGTCACACCCAGTCTATAGATTCTATATCTGTGTCCTGAGATGAATGTCACACCCAGTCTATAGATTCTATATCTGTGTACTGAGATGAATGTCACTCCCAGTCTATAGATTCTATATCTGTGTACTGAGATGAATGTCACTCCCAGTCTATATATTCTATATCTGTGCTACTGAGATGAATGTCACACCCAGTCTATAGATTCTATATCTGTGTACTGAGATAAATGTCACACCCAATCTATAGATTCTATATCTGTGTACTGAGATGAATGTCACACCCAGTCTATAGATTCTATATCTGTGTACTGAGATGAATGTCACACCCAGTCTATAGATTCTATATCTGTGTACTGAGATGAATGTCACTCCCAGTCTATAGATTCTATATCTGTGCTACTGAGATGAATGTCACATCCAGTCTATAGATTCTATATCTGTGTACTGAGATGAATGTCACACCCAGTCTATAGATTCTATATCTGTGTACTGAGATTAATGTCACACCCAGTCTATAGATTCTATATCTGTGTACTGAGATGAATGTCACTCCCAGTCTATAGATTCTATATCTGTGCTACTGAGATGAATGTCACACCCAGTCTATAGATTCTATATCTGTGCTACTGAGATGAATGTCATTCCCAGTCTATAGATTCTATATATGTGTACTGAGATGAATGTCACACCCAGTCTATAGATTCTATATCTGTGCTACTGACATGAATGTCACACCCAGTCTATAGATTCTATATCTGTGTACTGAGATGAATGTTACACCCAGTCTATAGATTCTATATCTGTGCTACTGAGATTGTCACACCCAGTCTATAGATTCTACATCTGTGCAATTGAGGTGAATGTCAAAACCAGTCTATAGATTCTATATCTGTGCAATTGAGGTGAATGTCAAAACCAGTCTATAGATTCTATATCTGTGTACTGAGATGAATGTCACTCCCAGTCTATATATTCTATATCTGTGTACTGAGATTGTCACACCCAGTCTATAGATTCTATATCTGTGTACTGAGATGAATGTCACTCCCAGTCTATACATTCTATATCTGTGCTACTGAGATGAATGTCACCCAGTCTGTGGATTCTATATCTGTGCTACTGAGATGAATGTCACCCAGTCTGTGGAGTCTATATCTGTGTACTGAGATGAATGTCACTCCCAGTCTATATATTCTATATCTGTGCTGCTGAGATGAATGTCACTCACAGTCTGTGGATTCTATATCTGTGCTACTGAAATGAATGTCACTCACAGTCTGTGGATTCTATATCTGTGCTACTGAAATGAATGTCACTCACAGTCTGTGGATTCTATATCTGTGCTACTGAGATGAATGTCACTCACAGTCTGTGGATTCTATATCTGTGCTGCTGAGATGAATGTCACTCACAGTCTGTGGATTCTATATCTGTGCTACTGAGATGAATGTCACTCACAGTCTGTGGATTCTATATCTGTGCTACTGAGATGAATGTCACTCACAGTCTGTGGATTCTATATCTGTGCTGCTGAGATGAATGTCACTCACAGTCTGTGGATTCTATATCTGTGCTACTGAGATGAATGTCACTCACAGTCTGTGGATTCTATATCTGTGCTACTGAGATGAATGTCACTCACAGTCTGTGGATTCTATATCTGTGCTGCTGAGATGAATGTCACTCACAGTCTGTGGATTCTATATCTGTGCTGCTGAGATGAATGTCACTCACAGTCTGTGGATTCTATATCTGTGCTGCTGAGATGAATGTCACTCACAGTCTGTGGATTCTATATCTGTGCTGCTGAGATGAATGTCACTCACAGTCTGTGGATTCTATATCTGTGCTGCTGAGATGAATGTCACTCACAGTCTGTGGATTCTATATCTGTGCTACTGAGATGAATGTCACTCACAGTCTGTGGATTCTATATCTGTGCTGCTGAGATGAATGTCACTCACAGTCTGTGGATTCTATATCTGTGCTGCTGAGATGAATGTCACTCACAGTCTGTGGATTCTATATCTGTGCTGCTGAGATGAATGTCACTCACAGTCTGTGGATTCTATATCTGTGCTGCTGAGATGAATGTCACTCACAGTCTGTGGATTCTATATCTGAGTGGTTCAACTGCAAGCATGCTGTATGTAAGGATTTGCCACACTGGAGATTCATATAACTAGTTTTGTTCAGAGAGAGTTAGAAAAGAGTGTGTGTGTGTGTGTGTGTGTGTGTGTGTGTGTGTGTACGTGTGTGTGTGTGTGTGTACGTGCGTGTGTGTGTACGTGCGTGTGTGTGTATGTGTGTGTGTACGTGCGTGTGTGTGTGTGTGTACGTGCATGTTTGTTTGTGTGTGTGTACGTGCATGTTTGTTTGTGTGTGTGTACGTGCATGTTTGTTTGTGTGCGTGTGTGCGTGTGTGTGTGTGTGTACGTGTGTGTGCGCGTGTGTGCGTGTGCACGTGTGCGTGCGCGCGTGTGCGTGTGTGTGTGTGTGTGTGTGTGTGTGTGTACGTGCATGTTTGTTTGTGTGCGGCCGTGAGGTTCCAATGAGAAAGCTGCGACCTATTGAGGTGTGACAGCGTTACTCAGTTTCGGTTACGCCGTTCCCACAACGTTTGGATTGCACTCTGCTGGGGTTTCCTGAAGGGTGTTTCTGAATAGCAAAGTTCTCTACCCACCTAGAATGAAGTTTATAGTCATTCATAAGAGGGTTCCTCCGTTTGGTACTTTTACTCTTCCACCCTGACTTACTCCTCCACTTGACTTTCTAATGGATCACTGGGTTCTAGTACGGGACTGTTGTGGGTTTGATTCCTGCAGACTGATTCTCTCTGGTATGTGTCAGTTAATGTTGCTAGTTCTGTAAGTTGCTTTGTGTTGAAGTGTCTACTAAATGCCCATATTATTATTTAAATGATCAAGTCCTCCAATCCTGTCACAGCAGATCAGTGATGATCTTACTCCAAAGAAATGAGGAAGAAACGATGCATCTTGAAAGGATTCAACTGGTGTCAATGTTGCTCTTTAGTTCCTGAGTTGGGCTATTTGACCTGTGACCCCCATCATCATTCTTCCTGAGTCTGTTGACACACTGTGAGAGAGTCCAGTAGGGTCTGTTTTCATATGGAACTCCCCTCTCTCTCCTACTTGGTCTGTTTTAATGGTCCATGTCCTCCTACAGGGCATCCTCCAGAACCAGGGGTTAACAACAACATTTCCATTCTTTGTTGGTGTCCCGACCAGTCTTGGGTTCAAATAGTCCATTTTGTTTTCTTTCAAATACTTATAGATTTATTTCATTGGGCTAGCCTGGCACAGTGAAACCAACAGAATTTCCATGTATGGAATAGTCCCGTAATTACAAACCCTATCCATCTAACAATGCTAAAACTATTAGACCTTGAAAACGCAGCCCTGGGCCCGAATTCCTTAAAGCGTTGGAGTGCTGATCTAGGATCAGTTTGACCGTTTAGATCATAATGAATACTATTTAATGGACAGTGGAGCCTGATCCGAGATCAGCACTCCTACTTTTGATAATGGGCCCAGGACTCCTTTACTACTACAGCAGTCCTTCTACTGTTCAAACTGGGTTCTGTGGTTCAAACTGGATTCTGTGGTTCAAACTGGATTCTGTGGTTCAAACTGGATTCTGTGGTTCAAACTGGATTCTGTGGTTCAAACTGGATTCTGTGGTTCAAACTGGATACTGTGGTTCAAAATGGATACTGTGGTTCAAACATTAAAAGCACATCAGTAATATATATATAGTCCCACACAGCTGCTGTATTTAAAGAACATTTCAATCTATGTGGACACACAACATGTTAGTACATCAGACAGCATCTCCTGAATTTCACGCACAGAGAGAGGAGGAATAAATCACCTTTTGATTAAAAAATGTAACTAGGCAAGCCAGTTAAGAACAAATTCCTATTTACAATGATGGCCAGGTTTGGCCTACCCCAACCAAACCTGGGCCAATTGTGCATCGCCCTAAGGGACTCCAAATCACAGCCGGATGTGAACCAGGTACTGCAGTGGCTCCGCTTGCACTGAGATGCAGTGTCTTAGACCACTGCGCCACTCAGTAGTCCATCTCAGATCACTGGATTCAAAGTCCAGAGTGCTAACCATTATCCTCCCTGAAGAAGAGAGGAAAAGAGCCTTCTGTCAACCTTCTGTCTATCCTCCCTAGAGAACAGAAGAGAGGAAAAGAGCCTTCTGTCAATCCTCCCTAGAGAACAGAAGAGAAGAGAGGAAAAGAGCCTTCTGTCTATCCTCCCTAGAGAACAGAAGAGAGGAAAAGAGCCTTCTGTCAATCCTCCCTAGAGAACAGAAGAGAGGAAAAGAGCCTTCTGTCTATCCTCCCTAGAGAACAGAAGAGAGGAAAAGAGCCTTCTGTCAATCCTCCCTAGAGAACAGAAGAGAAGAGAGGAAAAGAGCCTTCTGTCAATCCTCCCTAGAGAACAGAAGAGAAGAGAGGAAAAGAGCCTTCTGTCTATCCTCCCTAGAGAACAGAAGAGAGGAAAACAGCCTTCTGTCAACCTTCTGTCTATCCTCCCTAGAGAACAGAAGAGAAGAGAGGAAAAGAGCCTTCTGTCTATCCTCCCTAGAGAACAGAAGAGAGGAAAACAGCCTTCTGTCAACCTTCTGTCTATCCTCCCTAGAGAACAGAAGAGATGAAAAGAGCCTTCTGTCAATCCTCCCTAGAGAACAGAAGAGAGGAAAACAGCCTTCTGTCAACCTTCTGTCTATCCTCCCTAGAGAACAGAAGAGAGGAAGAGAGCCTTCTGTCAATCCTCCCTAGAGAACAGAAGAGAGGAAAAGAGCCTTCTGTCAATCCTCCCTAGAGAACAGAAGAGAGGAAAAGAGCCTTCTGTCAACCTTCTGTCTATCCTCCCTAGAGAACAGAAGAGAAGAGAGGAAAACAGCCTTCTGTCTATCCTCCCTAGAGAACAGAAGAGAGGAAAAAACAGCCTTCTGTCTATCCTCCCTAGAGAACAGAAGAGAAGAGAGGAAAACAGCCTTCTGTCTATCCTCCCTAGAGAACAGAAGAGAAGAGAGGAAAACAGCCTTCTGTCTATCCTCCCTAGAGAACAGAAGAGAGGAAAACAGCCTTCTGTCTATCCTCCCTAGAGAACAGAAGAGAGGAAAACAGCCTTCTGTCTATCCTCCCTAGAGAACAGAAGAGAGGAAAACAGCCTTCTGTCTATCCTCCCTAGAGAACAGAAGAGAAGAGAGGAAAACAGCCTTCTGTCTATCCTTCCTAGAGAACAGAAGAGGAAAAGAGCATCAAAGAGCAGCATCATCTGTCCAGGATAAGAAGAGTGGTGGGTGGGTGGGGGGGTTGGCAGGCGCTTAGTGATGATGTATGAGCCCCCCATCTATCACTGACAGGTGTTTGTGTGTCCCCCTCTTCCCTATCACCCCCTTCCCATCCACCCCCTACATGAGCTCGGGTGTCCCTTTTCACAATGGGGGGGCCATGCGGGATGGGTCTGGACAGGGGCCCCAGGATTTCCCTGGGATGGGTCTGGACAGGGATATGAGGGGACAGACCATTTGTGAAGTAAAGTGTGTCTGAGATGTCCTCTAGTCCTGGAGATCTTGAAAATGAGCCCAGTCAGTGTTGTACGTTGACAAAGGCTCTTGTGAGAGAGAAAGCTTCTAAGAGGCCTTAGAAGCTGCCTCCTGCTGTTCAGAGGTAATTAAAATACAGTACCCTGTGTATGTAAAGAATGATAAGGCAAGAAAAGATTACAAAATTAAGCTCCATATGGAAAATCAAGAGACACTTTTTGCTGACTATTACAAAAATGGGAACATCAGCAACCTTATCTTCCACACAAACCATCCTCTGGCATGGCACAGTGCTATATTAGCACACTACCCCTTTGTTAAGAGAGGGGGGGTTAACGAGGGATGGAAACTCAGAATACTTGACAACGAGGACTCTGAGTCAGCTAAAATAAATCTCTATAAGCCTGGAACAGTAATGGTACATGCTAACCCCAAACAGTTTCAGCTGGACTTTCACCTAATCAAAGAATTAGCCCAGCAGGAGAAGCTCTCCCTTGATAAAGATACCCCCACCCCCACCCTGAGCGGGTCAGACCAGACCTCTTCATTATATAACCCCACAGACGAGCCACCTCCAGCGGAAAGTCAACCTCCCAGCACAGAGTACTAATCCCTCATTGAAATGAAGGATAAATTCACCCAGCTGGAGGTAAGGCAGGTGGAGCTGGAACAGCAGGTGATTACACTCCAGTCAGCACAGACCCAGACAACAGTCCAGCACAATAACAACCCCTTAACCAGACCCAGACAACAGTCCAGCACAACAACAACCCCTTAACCAGACCCAGACAACAGTCCAGCACAATAACAACCCCTTAACCAGACCCAGACAACAGTCCAGCACAACAACAACCCCTTAACCAGACCCAGACAACAGTCCAGCACAATAACAACCCCTTAACCAGACCCAGACAACAGTCCAGCACAATAACAACCCCTTAACCAGACCCAGACAACAGTCCAGCACAATAACAACCCCTTAACCAGACCCGGAGAGCTGGAGGTGGAGAGAGACTATATCTGCACTCTTGGACAGTGGTGAGACAACTTCAACAGGAGAAAGAGCAGGAGCAGGAGAAGAACAAAGCACTAGAGGAGAGGAACAGACTGCTGGAGGAGAGGTTGAGGGGGATGGAGGAGAGGATCAGACTACTGGAGGAGAGGTTGAGGGGGATGGCGTGTGACAGAGAACAGCCTACTAGAGAGGTGGCCACCCACGCAGAGAAGCCAGCAGCACAGCCCACCTCAGCTCCCGACAAAGTATTGACACCACAGCAGAACACTTACACTAGCCCAAGCCAATGGCATGTACCAGATGCTCAGCAGGCTCTGCTCACACTTACTGGCCTTAGGCCAAACCACATGACCGACAACATTGGAGACCTTATGGAACACAAAGCCTTCACTATATCATCCTGGAATATCCAAGGCCTGAGGTCATCTGCCTTTGGCCTAAAGAGCAGGAACCTGGACTTCACCAAAGAAATCGGTAATACAGACATTGTCATCCTGCAAGAAACCTGGTATAGAGGAGACAGACCCACTGGTTGCCCTCTAGGTTACAGAGAGCTGGTAATCCCATCCACCAAACTACCAGGTGTGAAACAGGGAAGGGACTCAGGGAGTATGCTAATTTGGTATAGAGCAGACCTACCTCATTAAATTAAAAAAAAACAGGAACATTTTACATTTGGCTAGAAATTCAAAAGGAAATTATTTTAAAAGAGAAAAATGTCCTCCTGTCTGCTACCTATATCCCACCACTAGAATCCCCATACTTTAATGAAGACAGCTTCTCCATCCTGGAGGGGGAAATCAATCATTTCCAGGCCCAGGGACATGTACTAGACTGTGGCGACCTAATTGCCAGAACCGGAAGAGAACCTGACACCCTCAGCACACAGGGGGACAATCACCTGCCTACAGGTGAAAGCATTCACTCCCCCATATGCCCCCCTAGGCACAACTATGACAACATAACCAACAAAAACGGGTCACAACTCCTGCAGCTCTGTTGCACTCTGGGCATGTACATAGTCAATGGTAGGCTTCGAGGGGACTCCTATGGTAGGTACACCTATAGCTCATCTCTTGGCAGTAGTACTGTCGACTACTTTATCACTGACCTCAACCCAGAGTCTCTCAGAGCGTTCACAGTCAGCCCACTGACACCCCTATCAGACCACAGCAAAATCACAGTCTACTTGAACAGAGCAATACTCAGTAATGAGGCATCAAAGCCAAAGGAACTGAGTAACATTAAGAAATGCTATAGATGGAAGGAATGCAGTTTGGAAACCTACCAAAAAACAATTAGGAAACAACAAATTCAATCCCTTTTAGACAATTTCCTGGGTAAAACATTCCACTGTAATAGTGAAGGTGTAAACTTGGCAGTGGAAAATCTTAGCAGTATATTTGACCTCTCAGCATCCCTATCAAATCTAAAAATCTCAAATAGAAAACCAAAGAAAATGAACAACAATGACAAATGGTTTGATGAAGAATGCACAAATCTAAGACAGAAATTGAGAAACCTGTCCAACCAAAATCATAGAGACCTGGAAAACCGGAGTCTACGCCTTCACTATGGTGAATCACTAAAACAATATAGAAATACATATAAAAGAAGGAACAGCACGTCAGAAATCAGCTCAATGTAATTGAAGAATCCATAGACTCTAACCACTTCTGGGAAAATTGGAAAACACTAAACAAACAACACGAAGAATGATCTATCCAAAATGGAGATGTATGGGTAAACCACGTATCCAATCTTTTTGGCTCTATAACAAAGAATAAGAGCAAAAACAAATACAGGATCAAATACAAATCTTAGAATCAACTATTAAAGACTACCAGAACCCACTGGATCTCCAATTACCTTGAATGAGCTACAGGACAAAATAAAAACCCTCCAACCCAAAAAGGCATGTGGTGTTGATGGTATCCTCAATGAAATGATCAAATATACAGACAACAAATTCCAATTGGCTATACTAAAACTCTTTAACATCATCTGTAGCTCTGGCACCATCATATACATTTTTTGACCCCAATAATTTGACCCCAATAACTACCGTGGGATATGCATCAACAGCAAACTTGGGAAAATCCTCATATATATATATATATATATATATATATATATATATATATATATATATATATATATATATATTGGGAATTTCCTCATATATATCAACGAATTGGCACAGGCACTAGAAAAGTCTGCAGCACCCGGCCTCACCCTACTAGAATCTGAAGTCAAGTGTCTACTGTTTGCTGATGATCTGGTGCTTCTGTCACCAACCAAGGAAATAAACAATAAAAATTAACAGTAAACATTACATATATATATATATATATATATATATATATATATATATATATATATATATATAATATGACATTTGCACATATACACATTTTACAGGCGCAATCTATTTTACAATAGTTATATTTAGTTTGTTTTTCGTCCTTCCTCTATTTCTGATGTCCATCCAGTTTGATTTATATTCGTAACTATGCTATTTCACAACAGTTCTGAACCTATATACATTTTACAGATCCCGTATGTTTTACATTGTTTATCTTGTTATTAGTCCCAGCCTTCAGCTCCATTCAACCCCTCCCATCTATCTCTCAACATCATCCATTTTGGATTTATATTTGCCATATATGTTTCAACTGTGCTGTGATGCTTCACAAAATAATTGAACCTTTCTATTCTCATAGCTTCTACAGATCGTAAATTAAAAATATATATTTTTTGCTAAAATTATTATTATATTATTGATTGATTGACTATGGCTTTTCAAATCACCCAGTATTGCTATCTGCAGCGTTAGTTCTAGGTAAATGTTGCTATTCTTCAGCCATTCCTGGACCTGTGACCAAAATAAAATACCAAAATGAATTATCTAAAGACTCTGCCTCCTCACAGCAGAATCTGTAGAGCTGGGAAGATTGTATCCCCCATATATATAACATTCTATTAGTTGCAATAATTTTGTATAGTAATTCAACCTCTTGAAGCTAGGGGGCACTATTTTTATGTTTGGAAAAATAATGTTCCCAAAGTAAACGGCCTATTTCTCAGGACCAGATGCTAGAATATGCATATAATTCACAGATTAGGATAGAAAACACACTAACGTTTCCAAAACTGTCAAAATATTGTCTGTGAGTATAACAGAACTGATATTGCAGGCGAAACCCTGAAAAAAATCAAACCAGGAAGTGGCTTCTATTTTGAAAACTCCATGTTCCATAGCCTCCCATTTAAAGGGATATCAACCAGATTCCTTTTCCTAATCGCTTCCTCAAGGTGTCAACAGTCTTCAGACATAGTTTCAGGCTTTTATTTTGAATAATGAGCCAGAACGATAACATCGTGTCAAGTGGTCACATGAGGTTTGCTCGCGCAACAGAGTTTGGATAGGTATTGCTTTTCCCTCTCCTACTGTGAAAGATATTTGCGGTTGATATATTATCGATTATATATTTTAAAAACAACCTGAGGATTGGTTATAAAAAACGCTTGACATATTTCTGTGGACATTACGGATATTATTTGGAATTTGTCTGTGTTGTCGTGACCTCTCTTTCCTGTGGATTTCTGAACATAATGCGCCAAACAAACTGAGGTATTTTGGATATAAAAATAATCTTTATGGAACAAAATGAACATTTGTTGTGTAACTGGGAGTCTCGTGAGTGAAAACATCCGAAGATCATCAAAGGCAAACAATTAATTTGATTGCTTTTCTGATTTTTGTGACCAAGCTACCTGATGCTAAGTGTACTTAATGTTTTGCCATGCGATCAACTGGGTACATCGAAAATCTCTTCCCAACTATTTTGCAATTTACATGGCACAGCTGTCAGTTTTTTGGTCCTTAAATGAAATTGGTATATGTTTTTATTTATCACACTTTTCTTTACCCATTTGTTCTTTAATACAGGGCCAACATACAAGTTCCTTACTTTTTCCCCCTTCTACTTGCCTCTTCCATTTTTATGGTAATGCTGCAATAAATTGGTTGTAATTTTGGGTAGAGCAGACATTTCCATATGTCTGTGTTCGCTGCATGTGTGACATAACTCCACCAGTCCTATTTATGACATCATTCACAAAAATTATACCTTTTTAAAAATTTATTCGAAAAATACTGTTTTTTTAATCAATTAGTATATTTGAATTTAACCACAATATTTGTTGTATTGTTTGTTCTGTCTTTTCAGGTGGATTTAACGGAAATTGAAACCAACTTTCTAAGGCTTGTTTAAAAAATAAAGATATTTTGGAGATGATTTCCTTTTCAAACAACTGAAAGTGAGCAGGTGTAATCTGAATAAAGGGAAAAGGCCCTTCCTGAATATAGGATGAGACATTCCTACCAATTTACTAGTGAACCAGTTCGGATTTAAGTATAACTTTTGTATGACTGATGCCTTTAGTGAGAGGTCTAATGTTTTAATATTTAAAGCATTAGCCTGAAACGAAAACATATTCTTAAAGTACTTTACTTCCTCTTTCAAAATATAATTTGGTGAATCATGCACGACTCATCATTTGTTACAAGTTTTAATATTTTTTTTTTAATTGAAGATTGAAAAATAATTTGGTGTATGTTTTTTCCCCATATTCCATCCAGTTCGCTTGATTTTTATAATATATTACACTGGATCTTTCTGGAATAACTTCCTCCATTTCTTTTTGTTTTTCCTCTAACTTATTCTGTGCCTCTATGCTATCGTTTTTATTGCTATCTAACTGTAAATGTTAGTCCTTCAATTTCCTTTATTAATATGGACTCTTTTGATCTAAATTGCTTTTGTTTTATAGATGAGTAGTGAATTGCATGGCCTCTAAAGGCACACTTAAAAGTGTCCCATACAATAAGGGGATTGGCTGTACCTATGTTATGTCTGAAAAAGTCAGTTATAAATTAATCTGTCCTAGTTCTAAACAATTTATCATCTAGTAGGCTTTGATTAAATGTCCAATATCCTCGCCCATGTGGAAATTCTGTAAGAGTAATATATATATAAATTATGTGATGATCCGACCGCATTCTGTCCTCTATCAACACTTTTTAAACTTTTGGTGCCAGAGAGAATGGCATAAGAAAGTAATCAAGACGACTAGCTTGATTAAGCCTCCGCCAAGTATATCTCACTAGGTCAGGGTATTTAAGTCTCCATATATCCACTAATTCCAATATATCCATGACATTCAAGATTTCCTTAAGTGCCCGAGGGTGATAGTTTGTAGTGTGATTTCCTTTCCGGTCCATAGAGCTATTTAAGACCGTATTAAAATCTCCCACCATAATAATACAGTCTAGTGTTGCTTGTAAAGTTGTTAGATTCTTATATATATTTTCAAAGAAGCTTGGATCATCATTATTCGGACCGTATAGGTTAATAAGCCATATCTGTTTATTGTCCCAAAACATATTTAAAATAATCCATCTACCTTGAGGATCAGTTTTGACAATTTGCACATTTGGATCAAAATTACTGTTAATTAAAACCATCACCCCTTTTGAATTTCTTTGCCCATGGGAGAAGTATATTTCCCCCCCCCCAGTTAATTTCCACAAAACTTCATCTAAAATTGTTGAATGAGTTTCCTGTAAACAATATATATTATATTCCTTCTCTTTTAGCCAGGTAAATACTGATCGTCTTTTCTTATTATCTGCTAAGACATTACAATTGTAACTGGCTATACTTATTTCACCACTTACCATAATGAGACACAACTTTCAATTCAATTTATCAAAATATGTTTGTAAATGTACCATTAAAAAGTAACATGATGATGGAGTGTCTATATAGCTGTAAGATGAAATGTGCATTGCTACTAAGTAAACCTACAATTGGTCCCTACTATTCCACCTGCTAAAAGCCCCCCTCATCCCGAGTTGGGCCTTCATCCCAATGCCCGACAGACCACCTCCGACCCCCTCATCCCATAGCCCTGAACAGACTGGGATCCATGCTTCGAAAAGAGCACACAGTGCCATTTACCGAATTGAAGTAGATCAACTGCCAAATGCTTTTCCATCGCCCTCACCTCGATTTGTATTATATATAGCTGTGGATCATCCTCTATTGTCCCTAACATCTTTTACTCCTTCCCAACAGTTGTGGGATACACACATACACCTACACACACTCAACCCCTTTCCCTCACAACAACCATAGACTCAGATTCTCAACAGTTAACAGTTGCACCATCCCAGAGCCCAACTCAAGAAAGGTCTTGATTTACAAATGCACTTACAGTTGCAGCTCTATGAGAAGGCCTGTAAGACCGTGCAAAAAAAATGGGCAGAAATGGAGAGATTTTATGAACCATTGTCACATCCTAGATGACGGAGGTCAAATGTACACCTTTTCCCTGAAACACCCACAATACGGTCCCCCGTATTGACCATATTCCCAAGCATCTCCATGCAGTCAGACTTTTGATTTTGTGCCACCAGGGCCACAATAATATGCCCCCTCTCTGAATGTCCGAGTGTGACCCCCTCCCCATGGGTTACTGCAGCTAGTGTTGCCAGCACTGCCACTGCCTGGGTGGGGGCACCCCACCGGAATCCCCACCGGCTAGGTACAAGGTTCTCATTAGCAGCTTTGAGAATTTCCTTGTATATTATGCTCTCCCTTTAGAGGGCTTTGGCTTTGCAGGACCAACCCTGCCAGGCAGGGTCAGAATCTTGAGGGGGCAGTGCTGCTCTTGGTCTCTGACCGCATTTTGGCTGCATACAGACCTCTTACAGCAGGCCCATAAAACAGTTAGGGACTTCTCCTTAGTATCTGGGTCATTCGGGTGGTGTCTAGGGTATAGGGTTGTGGACCGTACCATTAAAATAGGACTTCTCCTTAGTATCTGGGTCATTCGGGTGGGTTTCTAGGGTATAGGGTTGTGGACCGTACCATTAAAATAGGACTTCTCCTTAGTATCTGGGTCATTCGGGTGGGTTTCTAGGGTATAGGGTTGTGGACTGTACCATTAAAATAGGACTTCTCCTTAGTATCTGGGTCATTCGGGTGGGTTTCTAGGGTATAGGGTTGTGGACCGTACCATTAAAATAGGACTTCTCCTTAGTATCTGGGTCATTCGGGTGGGTTTCTAGGGTATAGGGTTGTGGACCGTACCATTAAAATAGGACTTCTCCTTAGTATCTGGGTCATTCGGGTGGGTTTCTAGGGTATAGGGTTGTGGACCGTACCATTAAATTAGGATCATAAATAAATAATTAAGATATAATTTATTTTTTAAATGTAGTTCCCCATGATAGGACAATAAATAAATATATAAATAAGACGTAGAATTTATTATAAAAGTATATCCGTCATCTGCACAGCATTAAAAGCCCTCTCATACCCCGGCTCACAGCAATACATTGGTTCTGGGATATGCAACCATTTCATTACTCACTCAACTTTCTCAAACAGTTGATGGACAGTTGATACTTGCCTATTGATGTTGGGATTTGACTTTACCCTAGGCCTATAGACAGATCTATGGCTCATGAATTACTATCTGTAATTAATAAGCCATAGAAAAATGACGGTTGAGAATGCACAGGTATAATGACTGTTGAGAATGCACAGCTATAATGACTGTTGAGAATGCACAGCTATAATGACTGTTGAGAATGCACGGGTATAATGACTGTTGAGAATGCACAGGTATAATGACTGTTGAGAATGCACAGGTATAATGACTGTTGAGAATGCACAGGTATAATCACTGTTGAGAATGCACAGCTATAATGACTGTTGAGAATGCACAGGTATAATGACTGTTGAGAATGCACAGGTATAATGACTGTTGAGAATGCACAGCTATAATGACTGTTGAGAATGCACAGGTATAATGACTGTTGAGAATGCACAGGTATAATGACTGTTGAGAATGCACAGGTATAATGACTGTTGAGAATGCACAGCTATAATGACTGTTGAGAATGCACAGGTATAATGACTGTTGAGAATGCACAGGTATAATGACTGTTGAGAATGCACAGCTATAATGACTGTTGAGAATGCACAGGTATAATCACTGTTGAGAATGCACAGGTATAATAACTGTTGAGAATGCACAGGTATAATGACTGTTGAGAATGCACAGGTATAATGACTGTTGAGAATGCACAGGTATAATGACTGTTGAGAATGCACAGTTGTAAGGAGCCATATGGTTTGCAGATGGTGCAGTATATGTCAATATTATAGAATGTGTCGTATGAGACTCCTCTGTTCTTGCTTAGTGGTATTCTCTATCGAATCAGAGGTTGTCTTCCTCTATTCTCTCTAATTCACCCTCCCCCCCACCTCTCTCTCAGACTGCCAGTCGGGCGTGGCTCTCCAAGTGCTGATGGCCCGTTGTCAGGGGAAACGGAGCTGTTTGGTCCGGGCATCCACGCGAGAGTTCGGGGACCCCTGCTACTCTGGCACCAGGAAATACCTCAGTGTCATCTACACCTGTGGTGAGTCTCCAGTTGTACCGGCTGCAGTTCTTTCACACAACACCTAGTCAGCAGTTCCTTATGTGGACACTAGGGGGAGCTGTTCTCTCATGTTTCATGTTTTATTAGTCGTAGGAGATACATTTGGTATATAAACGAGGGATCATCAATTAGATTCAGCCGAGGCACGGTGTTTTTCTTAAGCAGATGGTCAGGAGGCCGGAACATAATTACAAATAATTTGTAGGCTGAAAATTGATCGCAAGAAGCCCAAACAAATGTTTGACTAGAACAGTCCTTTCAAACCTTGCTTACTGATGGTATACGATCACATATATCTCTCTATTATGCATGGCAACACTGTGGAACAGATTTCTTTAATCAGTTGGAGCTGATTGGCTGGTGTTTTTACAGTCTTTTTTGCTAAGAGAATTTGGGGGAACCCTGGTATACACCGTCCAATGAAATTCCTGGCATACACCGTCCAATGAAATTCCTGGCATACACCGTCCAATGAAATGCTTGCTTGCAGGTTCCTTCTGGACAATGCAACAATAATAAATAATAATAGCAACATAAAGTAAATGTCTCAGTAGAACAGAATAAACATGTTAACATCAGTATGATACAGGAGGCCCAATTTATAGTACAATATTTACACATGTTTGGGGAAGAGGAGATTAGGGAACAAGTGTTTAATTTGTGCAGTTTTTAGCAATCTTGTGTGTGTGTGTGTGTGTGTTTGTGTGTGTGTGTATGTGTGTGTGTGTGTGCTAAGGTGCGGAAAGCTGGTGCAGGTTGCCAGTTCAGTTCAAGTGTTCAGCAGTCTGATGGCTTGTAGATAGAAAGTGTCTCTGAGCCTGTTGGTATCAGACCTCATGCTCCGTGTGTGTGTGTGTATGTGGGGCTGATGTGGATGGCTGCCTATTGATACAACTACGTATGTGGCCCAAGTTTTTTCCCGGTCTTTTATCACTGTCCGTCTGTCTGTCTCTGTCCGTCTGTCCGTCTCTCTCCGTCTGTGCGTCTGTCTCTCTCTATATTTATCATGTCTGATGACTCTCTGGTGTTTGTAGGAGTGGTGCTTGACAGTTTAGTTTCTGCTCTCTGTCTCGACGGAAGAGAGACGGGTTTCGTCTCCGTCTATCCAGCCACCACACCCCCAGGCTAATCCTGAGCTGGCACAATATAATTTGTTAACACGCACATTCATAAACTAATGGACACACACACACACACACACACACACACACACACACACACACACACACACACACACACACACACACACACATTGTCCAGATGCCTGCTGATCCAGGGATTGATCCATCAATGCCAGAGTCTGGAGCCTTTCAGACCGGACATGTCAGCAGCGACACACATCACACATACTCACCAACCCCCAACCACCCCAAATGACAATGCGTGTCCACCTAACCCATACACTCACACACAGCCCCCTAATGCTGATCAAACTCTGTCCTGAACCCTGTTTGAATGCTCTACAAGAGTTGTCCAGTATCTATCAGAACAAGAGCTGTCCAGTATTGATCAGAACAAGAGCTGTCCAATATCTGTCAATAGATAAACAGTAGAGATTTACTCCTGACCATGTAGTGTGTGCTCCTGACCAGCTCCAGAGATATAGAGTGTGGTCCTGACCAGCTCCAGTGTGCTCCTGACCAGCTCCAGAGATATAGAGTGTGGTCCTGACCAGCTCCAGAGATGTAGAGTGTACTCCTGACCAGCTCCAGAGATGTAGAGTGTGCTCCTGACCAGCTCCAGAGATGTAGAGTGTGCTCCTGACCAGCTCCAGAGATGTAGTGTGTGCTCCTGACCAGCTCCAGAGATGTAGTGTGTGCTCCTGACCAGCTCCAGAGTGTGCCCCTGACCAGCTCCAGAGATTTAGTGTGTGCCCCTGACCAGCTCCAGAGTGTGCTCCTGACCAGCTCCAGAGTGTGCTCCTGACCAACTCCAGAGATATAGTGTGTGCTCCTGACCAGCTCCAGAGATATAGTGTGTGCTCCTGACCAGCTCCAGAGTGTGCTCCTGACCAGCTCCAGAGATATAGTGTGTGCTCCTGACCAGCTCCAGAGTGTGCTCCTGACCAGCTCCAGAGATAGTGTGTGCTCCTGACCAGCTCCAGAGTGTGCTCCTGACCAGCTCCAGAGATATAATGTGTGCTCCTGACCAGCTCCAGAATGTGCTCCTGACCAGCTCCAGAGATAGTGTGTGCTCCTGACCAGCTCCAGAGTGTGCTCCTGACCAGCTCCAGAGATATAATGTGTGCTCCTGACCAGCTCCAGAGATATAATGTGTGCTCCTGACCAGCTCCAGAGTGTGCTCCTGACCAGCTCCAGAGATAGTGTGTGCTTAGGTATGGTGGGAAAAAATGGAAGAAAAATAAATAATGGAGTAGGCATAATTTAGGGAAATGGATAAAGAGAAGGTGTGTGTGTGTGTGTGTGTGTGTGTGTGTGTGTGTGTGTGTGTGTGTGTGTGTGTGTGTGTGTGTGTTGATGCAGGGTGTGTAGTGCAGGGGAGACTTTTGGCAAGGAAAAATCCTTCTATCTGTAGTGGAATGCAGTGTTTTCCATTAGCGACTGTCGTCGTCTGAGCAGGTTTCAGACTCTTTTTCAGCCAACTACTTTTTCCACTTCATATTAACTAGTCTACTTTTCATTTAAAAGTTTCAGTTCGCTAGTACGTCGAGCCCTCTCCTGCCGGGATTGAACGATAAGTACCTTCTCGCGATCTATTGACATGATTAGGTGCCTGTCGGTCACAAAGTGTACAATGACAGGCAAACACAGTCTGCTGTCTGTCCCGCCTCCCGGTACAATTTTTGCGCCCTGGGCTTGGTTGCAGTCAAATTTCTTTACATGGAGGGGAGAGAGCATGATGCTTGTCAATTTGCAGGTCCCATGTAATGTGGGTTGAGCAGAAATCTACTTAGCCTAATTATGGTTTTCTGGCACATAATGTTTTTTTTTTTTTTGGCGTGTTTCTCAGAGCCAGCCACACGGAGTCGTGGCGCATAGGCTATTTACTGTGCTTTGATTGACAACTGAATAGCAAGTGTTGAATAGTTCATAAGAGGTGTCAAACTGACTGAATAAAGTCAATCTCAGAAAACTCTTTGCCATTCATAAATCATGCAATGTGGTTATATGTCTATGGTATCACAGTGGGAGAAGTAAACCATAGGATTTCCTAGGTTTCCTTTCCTAGGATGTCTGGGCTTGCCTAACCTAAACTAGCAGACGTAAAATAAATGTCTGAAACTAGATCCACTACATACTGGTCTTCACGAGAAGAAAAATAACTGTCGGGGAGGTTCTCTTCTGCAATGTTCAACCAATCCAGTAAATGTGGAGGAGGAGTAAAGATGGAGTGTCGCGTTGTTAACCACCAAATGCGGAAGTCGCATCACAGCTCTCTCTTAATTTTCCCTGAAAATCGGAACTTCCGGTTGTCGGGGACTCGGCAGAGGCTTGCCAGATAGCAACCACGTTTACATGAGCACAGTATACCGGATAGTCGCTTATATCCCGCTTATGGTCATATTCAGGATAAACTGTTTACATGCACCATTGATATCCCACTCACGAGTATCCCTGTATCCATGAATAAACATAATATTCCTCATTGAAGTTCATATGGATTAAATGGAATAGTAACTGAAAGATGGACGCAAGCGGAACCCCTCAACAACATTCCGCTGAAAAGGCAGCACACGAAATTCTAAATATATTTTTTAAATATGTAACTTTCATATATTCACAAGTGCAATACACCAAATTAAAGCTTAACTTCTTGTTAATCTACCCATCGTGTCCAATTTCATAAGGCTTTACAGCAAAAGCACAACATATGATTATGTTAGGTCAGACCCTAGTCACAAAAACACATACATCCATTTTCCAGCCTAAGAGAGGAGTCACAAAAAGCAGAAATAGAGATAAAAATTAATCACTAACCTTTGATGATCTTCATCAGATGGCACTCATAGGACTTCATGTTATGCAATACATGTATGTTTTGTTCCATAAAGTTCATACTTATATCCAAAGATCTCAGTTGACATTGGCCGTTAATGTTCAGTAATGTTGTGCCTCGAAAACATCCGGCGAATTTGCAGAGAGCCACATCAATTTACAGAAATAGTCATCATAAACTTTAATATAAGATACAAGTGTAATGCACAGAATTAGAGATATACTTCTCCTTAATGCAACCGCTGTGTCAGATTTTTTTTTTACTTTACGGAAAAAGCAAACCATGCAATAATCTGAGTACAGTGCTCAGACAACAAAACAAGCCATACAGATATCCACCATGTTGTGGAGTCAACAGAAGTTATAAATATTCACTTACCTTTGATGATCTTCATCCGAATGCACTCCCAGGAATCCCAGTTCCACAATAAATGTTTGATTTGTTCGATAAAGTCCATCATTTATGTACAAATAACTCCTTTTGTTAGCGCGTTCAGTTCACAAATCCAAACTCACGACGCAGGGGCAGGTCCAGGCAAAAGTTCAGAAGAAAAGTCATATTACAGTTTGTAGAAACAGGTCAAATGAAAGATAGAATCAATCTTTAGGATGTTTTTATCATAAATCCTCAATAATGTTCCAACGGGAGAATTCCTTTGTCTGTAGAAATGCAATGGAACGCAAGCTAACTCTCACGTGAGCGCGCATGATCAGCTCATGCCACTCTGGCAGATCTGACTCATTCAGCTCCCATAAAATGATACAACAAATGTTCATTTTGTCTCGGGAACAGGAGTGGAGAACTATGATTTCTTTCTTTCAGCATCGAATGTTTGTGTAATGTGTTATCTTTGACACGGTTATGTAAGCAGACAGTATTTAACCCACATCGTGATGACCAACTGAAGACTTGTTTTCATCCTTCTCTAAGCTTGTTATGTCCTTAAAACCCATCAAACTGATGTCATTTGAACATTTTGCACAGCACCAATCTTTCCACTGTTTTGAAGTTATTGCGTTTTCCCCCCGGTCCCTAAACGAAACAGACAACTTTACCGTCGGTGTTAACTATAATACTAATGCATTCATTCTATCGATGTAAGACATTATTCTGGTGAGGACTATGGGAATTATTCTTCTGGGGCAACAGGTTAGGCTATGACAGAAGAGAAGCTGCATGTTTTTAACTCTAGTTGACAAACAAATGGCCTACCAAATGTCGGAAGCTACACTAAACAAAAAATTAAAAATAAATGTAACAAAATGTGGAAAAAGTCAAAGGGTCTGAATACTTTCCAAATACATTGTACCAGACAAATAAATCAATTAATACATGATAGACTGACCAGGTGACTCCAGGTGAATGCTATGATCCCTTATTGATGTCACTTGGTAAATCCACTTCAGTCAGTGTAGATGAAGGGGAGGAGACAGGCTAAAGAAGGATTTTTTTAGCATTGAGACAATTGAGACATGGATTGTGTATTCGTTCCATTCGGAGGGTGACTGGGCAAGACAAAATATTTAAGTACCTTTTGAACGGGGTATGGTAGTAGGTGCCAGGCTCACCGGTTTGAGTGTGTCAAGAACTGCAACGCTGCTGAGTTTTTCACGCTCAACAGTTTCCCATGTGTATCAAGAATGATCCACCACCCAAAGAACATTGAGCCAACTTGACACAACTGTGGGCAAGCATTAACATGGGCCAGTATTCTTGTGGAGCGCTTTTGACACCTTGTAGAGTCCATGCCCCAATGAATTGAGGCTGTTTTGAGGGCAAAACGGGGTGCAACTCAATATTAGGAATGTGTTCCTAATGTTTTGTACAATTAGTGTATATGGAAGAAGTTTAGTGCCAAACAAAATAAAATATGGGTAAACAATTATTATTATTTTGTATCTTTCTTATACTGTATTGCTCCGAAATAGGACAGAAACTTTCAAATGTTTTGGGGACAATCTGTTTTTCCATGTATGTATCTGTTATTCAATGCGTTTCTATGGGCTAATAGCAGTAAGACAAAATGTAATGTTTCATCAAATACTTGCTTAATTCATTTTTTTGATACCTAATGGGGTCCTAAAATTCAATATCAAATAGCTAAATTATCTTTGGTGTGACCATCTTAAAACAATTCCATATGACGTTAGCAGTAAAACTATAAATACAACTTAATAAGACTTCTTGGTAACAATGAAGTACTTTACTGTGATTGTTGCCAATGAAAAGGTCAAAAAGAAACAAAAATAGCTTCTTAGCAAAGAGCAATTTATCAAGCAAGAATTCTGCTAGGACTGTCTGGGAGTGGTCTGAGTTGGGATGGGAAAACTTAAAACTAGCTGTTATTGGCAGAGAGGTTTGGAACTCTTTCTTGTTGGTGTATTAACAAATTTACTTCCTGGTGATGTCACCAGGTAGGCCAAAACTACATCCCACCAAACAGCTTTTACACTAAAAGGGCATCATCATCATTTTCACAATTTCACAATATTATTTCAACCTCATTATGTACGCTGGAAATTTGACTGCACTGTGCCTTTAATCTCAAGAGAAGACATATTGAAGATTAAACATGTTTTATGTTTTCTTACTTACAAAATGGTCTTGATCACTCCTGAGGGGATAGACTCACTCCTTAGCAATAACAAAGCCGTAAATGGCCTGGAATGAGTCATCAGTCTCCCCACAGATCACACACCCACACACACACACTTCCTGTCCCAGATCTCCCCTTCACACAAGGTGACCCTTTTTGGTTCTATGTAGCAACCCTTTCTTCTAGCATATACCTTACACCAGTATAACCACCTCATCTAGTTCCCTGGGTCCATATTCTCCAGTCCTGAGCCCGTAGGCCTTAGTTTCTAGCGCTAACCTCCAGCCTGGAGGCCTTAGTCTCTGGCGCTAACCTCCAGCCTTAGTCTCTGGTGCTAACCTCCATCCTTAGTCTCTGGCGCTAACCTCCAGCCTGTAGGCCTCAGTCTCTGGTGCTAACCTCTAGCCTTAGTCTCTGGCGCTAACCTCCAACCTGTAGGCCTCAGTCTCTGGTGCTAACCTCCAGCCTTAGTCTCTGGCGCTAACCTCCAGCCTGTAGGCCTCAGTCTCTGGTGCTAACCTCCAGCCTTAGTCTCTGGTGCTATCCTCCAGCCTTAGTCTCTGGTGCTAACCTCCAGCCGTAGTCTCAGGTGCTAACCTCCAGCCGTAACCTCCAGCCTGGAGGCCTTAGTCTCTGGTGCTAACCTTCAGCCTTAGTCTCTGGTGCTAACCTCCAGCCTGGATGTCTTAGTCTCTGGTGCTAACCTTCAGTCTTAGTCTCTGGTGCTAACCTCCAGCCTGGAGGCCTTAGTCTCTGGCGCTAACCTCCAGCTTGAGGTTTTAGTCTCTGGTGCTAACCTCCAGCCTGGAGGCCTTAGTCTCTGGTGCTAATCTTCAGCCTTAGTCTCTGGTGCTAACCTCCAGCCTGGATGCCTTAGTCTCTGGTGCTAACCTTCAGCCTTAGTCTCTGGTGCTAACTTCCGGCCTGGAGGTTTTAGTCTCTGGCGCTAACCTCCAGCCTGGAGGTCTTAGTCTCTGGTGCTAACCTTCAGTCTTAGTCTCTGGTGCTAACCTCCAGCCTGGATGCCTTAGTCTCTGGTGCTAACCTCCAGCCTGGAGGTTTTAGTCTCTGGTGCTAACCTCCAGCCTAAGTCTCTGGTGCTAACCTCCAGCCTGGAGGCCTTAGTCTCTGGCACTAACCTCCAGCCTGGGGGCCTTAGTCTCTGGTGCTAAACTCCAGCCTTAGTCTCTGGTGCTAACTTCCGGCCTGGAGGTTTTAGTCTATGGCGCTAACCTCCAGCCTGGAGGTCTTAGTCTCTGGTGCTAACCTTTAGTCTTAGTCTCTGGTGCTAACCTCCAGCCTGGATGCCTTAGTCTCTGGTGCTAACCTCCAGCCTGGAGGTTTTAGTCTCTGGTGCTAACCTCCAGCCTAAGTCTCTGGTGCTAACCTCCAGCCTGGAGGCCTTAGTCTCAGGCACTAACCTCCAGCCTGGGGGCCTTAGTCTCTGGTGCTAAACTCCAGCCTGAAGGCCGTAGTCTCTGGTGCTAACCTCCAGCCTGTAGGCCTCAGTCTCTGGTACTAACCTCCAGCCTTAGTCTCTGGTGCTAACCTCCATCCTTAGTCTCTGGCGCTAACCTCCAGCCTGTAGGCCTCAGTCTCTGGTGCTAACCTCCAGCCTTAGTCTCTGGCGCTAACCTCCAGCCTGTAGGCCTCAGTCTCTGGTGCTAACCTCCAGCCTGTAGGCCTCAGTCTCTGGTGCTATCCTCCAGCCTTAGTCTCTGGTGCTAACCTCCAGCCTTAGTCTCTGGTGCTAACCTCCAGCTGTAGTCTCAGGTGCTAACCTCAAGCTTTAGTCTCTGGTGCTAATCTCCAGCCTGGAGGCTGCTCCTTTCTCCAGTTCCCCACTCATTCCTCACCCAAGGCCCCCCACTCCCCTTCTCTCCTCTGTCTGATCTTGTCTCAGCCAGCTAAGTGCTGCAATTTATCCATTTCCTGTTGCCAATCACCAACATTTATTAGGCATTCCTTTACCTTTTATCTCCTGTTGGAACCTACCGCTAACCTCCACTAACCTACCAAACCTATCGCTAACCTACCAAACCTACCACTAACCTACCAAACCTACCACTAACCTCCACTAACCTACCAAACCTACCACTAACCTCCACTAACCTACCAAACCTACCACTAACCTCCACTAACCTACCAAACTTACCACTAACCTCCACTTGTTCAAAGATTTCTTATGTCGTTCAGAGGGCCGTTCGGGGCCATCTATTACACCAGTGCACAGTGAGGGGGCGTCTATGTGAAGTTGGGAAGTTTAAAGAGAGATACTTTATCTTGATAAGTCAGTGGGGCTTTATTACCTAAGTGCCAGAGTAGGAGGCCTGTGTGTTATTAGTTATGGATGGATGTGGATGTGAGTTATGGATGGATGTTGATGTGAGTTATGGATGGATGTTGATGTGAGTTATGGATGGATGTTGATGTGAGTTATGGATGGATGTTGATGTGAGTTATGGATGGATGTTGATGTGAGTTATGGATGGATGTTGATGTGAGTTATGGATGGATGTGAGTTATGGGTTATGGATGGATGTGGATGTGAGTTATGGGTTATGGATGGAGGTTGATGTGAGTTATGGATGGATGTTGATGTGAGTTATGGATGGATGTTGATGTGAGTTATGGATGGATGTTGATATGAGTTATGGGTTATGGATGGATGTTGATGTGAGTTCTTATGGGTTATGGATGGATGTTGATGTGAGTTCTGGGTGGATGTTGATGTGAGTTATGGATGGATGTTGATGTGAGTTATAGGTTATGGATGGATGTTGATGTGAGTTATGGGTTATGGATGGATGTTGAGGTAAGTCCTGGGTGGATGTTGATGTGAGTTCTGGGTGGATGTTGATGTGAGTTATTAGTGGATGTGAGTAATGAATGCATGTGAATGTGAGTTAAGGATGTTGATGGGAGTTACACATGTAAGAGAACACGTGTACACACACACACACACACACACACACACACACACACACACACACACACACACATACACACACAGGAAGGAAATATGCTAATACAGAGACACATATTGTTCCAACAGACACGGCAAGCATGCATACATACAGGCCAATCCCCCAATTCCACACTGTCATCAGCATACTGTGAAACTGCTGGGAAGGGGATACTTTATCTCCATATAAGATGGGGCTTTATTTGAGTTGGCTGTGTGTTATTAGTTATGGATGGATGTGGATGTGAGTTATGGATGGATGTTGATGTGAGTTATGGATGGATGTTGATGTGAGTTATGGATGGATGTTGATGTGAGTTATGGATGGATGTTGATGTGAGTTATGGATGGATGTTGATGTGAGTTATGGATGGATGTTGATGTGAGTTATGGATGGATGTTGATGTGAGTTATGGATGGATGTTGATGTGAGTTATGGATGGATGTGAGTTATGGGTTATGGATGGATGTGGATGTGAGTTATGGGTTATGGATGGAGGTTGATGTGAGTTATGGATGGATGTTGATGTGAGTTATGGATGGATGTTGATGTGAGTTATGGATGGATGTTGATATGAGTTATGGGTTATGGATGGATGTTGATGTGAGTCTCAGTTCTGGATGTGTGATGTGAGTTATGGATGGATGTTGATGTGAGTTATAGGTTATGGATGGATGTTGATGTGAGTTATGGGTTATGGATGGATGTTGAGGTAAGTCCTGGGTGGATGTTGATGTGAGTTCTGGGTGGATGTTGATGTGAGTTATTAGTGGATGTGAGTAATGAATGCATGTGAATGTGAGTTAAGGATGTTGATGGGAGTTACACATGTAAGAGAACACGTGTACACACACACACACACACACACACACACACACACACACACACACACACATACACACACAGGAAGGAAATATGCTAATACAGAGACACATATTGTTCCAACAGACACGGCAAGCATGCATACATACAGGCCAATCCCCCAATTCCACACTGTCATCAGCATACTGTGAAACTGCTGGGGAGATGTTTATTTTGGCTCAGGTGTGTGTGTGTGTGTGTGTGTGTGTGTGTGTGTGTGTGTGTGTGTGTGTGTGTGTGTGTGTGTGTGTGTGTGTGTGTGTGTGTGTGTGTGTGTGTGTGTGCCTTATCTACAGGCCAGCTAAATAGCACTGGGTCCACTTGGCCTGCTTCCGCCTGCATCCTCCTGTCTGTTTTGGATACCATTTAACACACACACACATCTGAATGGAGATGATCAGGAGGGTATGACACACAGTAAATGACTGACCACAGGTCTCTGTTGGCTGTTGAGCTGTATAAGAGTATGAGAGGTAGAAGAATCCTGTTCTGATATCCTCTCACTAGCCACTAGTACTGTCTGTTCTGAAATCCCCTCACTATCCACTACTACTGTCTGTTCTGATATCCTCTCACTAGCCACTAGTACTGTCTGTTCTGAAATCCCCTCACTATCCACTACTACTGTCTGTTCTCATATCCTCTCACTAGCCACTAGTACTGTCTGTTTTGAAATCCCCTCACTATCCACTACTACTGTCTGTTCTCATATCCTCTCACTAGCCACTAGTACTGTCTGTTCTGAAATCCCCTCACTATCCACTACTACTGTCTGTTCTCATATCCTCTCACTAGCCACTAGTACTGTCTGTTCTGAAATCCCCTCACTATCCACTACTACTGTCTGTTCTCATATCCTCTCACTAGCCACTAGTACTGTCTGTTCTGAAATCCCCTCACTATCCACTACTACTGTCTGTTCTCATACCCTCTCACTAGCCACTAGTACTGTCTGTTCTGTTTGTGGAAGAGAGGATTGGGGGATTGTTTAAATTGTGCACTATTAAATTGTGCAGTATTTATCAATCATAATAAGAATCTGGTAGCAGCAGTTGTGATGTGTGTAGAGTGTGTGTGTGTGTAGAGAGTGTGTGTGTGTGCGTAGTGTGTGTAGAGTGTATGCAGTGTGTGTGTGTGGAGGATCAGTGCACTGACACACACACACACACACACACACACACACACACACACACTGCTTTTGTCAGTTGTTTCTGAGAAAATCAGTGTCCCCTTAGTTTACATGTTTGCTACAGCACCAACGTTTTAGCAAGAACATAATGCTCAACAGCATCCGACAACTATAAATACAGCACCTCAAATAGTTAACCTGACTTGTTTCATGTATTGAGTTGGATTGAATTGAAATGATTTCAGTTAAGTGGTCTGTGCACTTTACCCAAGCTGTCCTGTCAGCGAATCAGATGCTGTGGTAGGAACTCGAGGCGTTTTGGCGTTCGTGGGCGGGTGGGCAGGCAGGTGGGTAGGTGGGTGGGTGGGAGGTTTCCATGGTGATTTGCTGATGCCAGACAGTCAGAGGATTGTGCTTGGTCAGGACCTCTAGGTCAGCATGTTTAGTCAGCTGATGTCTGTCCCGCTCCCACACAAACTAGCTCACTCACGTCATCTAATAGCTGCTGGTACACACACGCACACACACACACACACACACAATCTCTATGAACTTGATACAATTCTCAGTTGAATACACTTCAGATGGGATGGTTCCTAAGGGACATACAGTAAGAGATGTGTTGTTTTAATTAAGTGGCATACACTTTAAAACCAGAGGTGTTTTACTACTCCTCTCTCTCTCTCTCTCTCTCTCTCTCTCTCTCTCTCTCTCTCTCTCTGTACCTCCTTTCTCTCAATTCATTTTCAATTTAAGGGCTTTATTGGCATGGGAAATATATGTTCACATGGCCAATGTAAGTGAAGTGCATAATAAACAAGTGAAATAATTTTATGTGCAAATAGTTAAATTACAAAAGGTTCTTCACTGGTTGCCCTTTTCGTGTGGCAACAGGTCACAAATATTGCTTGTGTGATGACACACTGTGGCATTTCACCCAGTAGATATGGGAGTTTATCAAGATTGGGATTGTGTAATCTGAGGGAAGTATGGGTCTCTAATATTGTCATACATTTGACAGGAGGTTAGGAAGTGCAGCTCAGTTTCCACCTCATTTTGTGGGCAGTGTGCACATAGCCTGTCTCCTCTTGAGAGCCATGTCTGCCTACAGCGGCCTTTCTCAACAGCAAGGCTGTGCTCACTCAGTCTGTACATAGTCAAAGCTTTCCTTAAGTTTGGGTCAGTCACAGTGGTCAGGTATTCTGCCACTGTGTACTCTCTGTTTAGGGCCAAATAGCATTCCAGTTTGATCTGTTTTTTTGTGGATTCTTTCCAATGTGTCAAGTAATTATCTTTTTGTTTTCTCCTGATTTGGTTGGGTCTAATTGTGTTGCTGTCCTGGGGGTCTGTTTGTGTTTGTGAACAGAGCCCCATGACCAGCTTGATTAAGGGACTCTTCTCCAGGTTCATCTCTCTGTAGGTGATGGCTTTGTTATGGAATGTTTGGGAATCGCTTCCTTTTAGGTGGTTGTAGAATTTAACGACTCTTTTCCGGATTTTGATCATTAGCGGGTATCACCCTAATTCTGCTCTGCATGCATTATTTGGTGTTTTACATTGTACACTGAGAATACTTTTGCAGAATTCTGCAATTTGGTGTTTGTCCCATTTTGTGAATTCAGTGGGTTAAAAAACTGATTCAAGTATTTTTAGCCAGATCCTAATTGGTATGTTGAATTTTATGTTCCTTTTGATGTCATAGAAGGCCCTTATTGCCTTGTCTCTCAGATCATTCACAGCTTTGTGGAAGTTACCTGTGGCGCTGATGTTTAGGCCGAGGTATGTATAGTTGTTTGTGTGCTCTAGGGCAACGGTGTCTAGATGGAATTTGTATTTGTGGTCCTGGCAACTGCACCTTTTTTGGAACACCATTATTTGTGTCTTACTGAGATGTAGGTCTGACACAATCTGTGCAGAAGATCTAGGTGCTGCTGTAGGCCCTCCTTGGTTGGTGACAGAAGCACCAGACCATCAGCAATCAGTAAACATTTGACTTCATATTCTAGTAGGATGAGGCCGGGTGCTGCAGACTGTTCTACTGCCCTCGCCAATTTGTTGATATACAGTGCCTTGCGAAAGTATTCGGCCCCCTTGAACTTTGCGACCTTTTGCCACATTTCAGGCTTCAAACATAAAGATATAAAACTGTATTTTTTTGTGAAGAATCAACAACAAGTGGGACACAATCATGAAGTGGAACGACATTTATTGGATATTTCAAACTTTTTTAACAAATAAAAAACTGAAAAATTGGGCGTGCAAAATTATTCAGCCCCCTTAAGTTAATACTTTGTAGCGCCACCTTTTGCTGTGATTACAGCTGTAAGTCGCTTCTGGTATGTCTCTATCAGTTTTGCACATCGAGAGACTGACATTTTTTCCCATTCCTCCTTGCAAAACAGCTCGAGCTCAGTGAGGTTGGATGGAGAGCATTTGTGAACAGCAGTTTTCAGTTCTTTCCACAGATTCTCGATTGGATTCAGGTCTGGACTTTGACTTGGCCATTCTAACACCTGGATATGTTTATTATTGAACCATTCCATTGTAGATTTTGCTTTATGTTTTGGATCATTGTCTTGTTGGAAGACAAATCTCCGTCCCAGTCTCAGGTCTTTTGCAGACTCCATCAGGTTTTCTTCCAGAATGGTCCTGTATTTGGCTCCATCCATCTTCCCATCAATTTTAACCATCTTCCCTGTCCCTGCTGAAGAAAAGCAGGCCCAAACCATGATGCTGCCACCACCATGTTTGACAGTGGGGATGGTGTGAGCTGTGTTGCTTTTACGCCAAACATAACGTTTTGCATTGTTGCCAAAAAGTTCAATTTTGGTTTCATCTGACCAGAGCACCTTCTTCCACATGTTTGGTGTGTCTCCCAGGTGGCTTGTGGCAAACTTTAAACTATACTTTTTATGGATATCTTTAAGAAATGGCTTTCTTCTTGCCACTCTTCCATAAAGGCCAGATTTGTGCAATATACAACTGATTGTTGTCCTATGGACAGAGTCTCCCACCTCAGCTGTAGATCTCTGCAGTTCATCCAGAGTGATCATGGGCCTCTTGGCTGCATCTCTGATCAGTCTTCTCCTTGTATGAGCTGAAAGTTTAGAGGGACGGCCAGGTCTTGGTAGATTTGCAGTGGTCTGATACTCCTTCCATTTCAATATTATCGCTTGCACAGTGCTCCTTGGGATGTTCAAAGCTTGGGAAATCTTTTTGTATCCAAATCCGGCTTTAAACTTCTTCACAACAGTATCTCGGACCTGCCTGGTGTGTTCCTTGTTCTTCATGATGCTCTCTGCGCTTTTAACGGACCTCTGAGACTATCACAGTGCAGGTGCATTTATACGGAGACTTGATTACACACAGGTGGATTGTATTTATCATCATTAGTCATTTAGGTCAACATTGGATCATTCAGAGATCCTCACTGAACTTCTGGAGAGAGTTTGCTGCACTGACAGTAAAGGGGCTGAATAATTTTGCACGCCCAATTTTTCAGTTTTTGATTTGTTAAAAAAGTTTGAAATATCCAATAAATGTCGTTCCACTTCATGATTGTGTCCCACTTGTTGTTGATTCTTCACAAAAAATACATTTTTATATCTTTATGTTTGAAGCCTGAAATGTGGCAAAAAGTCGCAAAGTTCAAGGGGGCCGAATACTTTCGCAAGGCACTGTATATGTTGAAGAGTGTGGGGCTTAAGCTGCATCCCTGTCTCACCCCACGGCCCTGTGGAAATGTTAGGTTGTTTTTTTGTGACTTTTAACCGCACACTTGTTGTTTGTGTACATGGATTTTATAATGTTGTATGTTTTTCCCCCAACACCACTTTTCATCAATTTGTATAGCAGGCCCTCATGCCAAATTGAGTCCAAAAAAAATTGAAATCAACAAAGCATGAGAAGACTTTGCCTTTGTTTTGGTTTGTTTGTTTGTCAATTAGGGTGTGCAGGGTGAATACGTGGTCTGTCGTACAGTAATTTGGTAAAAAGACAATTTGACATTTTTACATTTGTACAGTACATTTGCTCTCTCTCTCTCTCTCTCTGTACACCCTTTCTCTCTCTCTCTCTCTCTCTCTCTCTCTCTCTCTCTCTCTCTCTCTCTCTCTCTCTCTCTCTCTCTCTCTCTCTCTCTCTCTCTCTCTCTCTCTGTACCCCCTTTCTCTCTCTTGCTCTCTCTCCTACTATCTCCCCCCTCTCTCTCTCTCTTTTTCTCTCTCTCTCTATCTCTCTTTCTCCCACTATCTCTCTGTACCACCTCTCTCTATCTAACTCTCTCTATCTGTGTCACCTACGGGTGGTTTGAATACGGTTAACAATGGCATCGTTCTGATTTTTTCAGTCAAGGTGAGAGCTGTTCTGTTAAGCTTTTATGTTTTCCTCATAAGCTTTAGAAATGGAACAATTTGAACACACTCCGTGGTTTTTCCATATTTGTTTGATAATGGCATCTTTTGTTGGTCTGGAAAGTCGGGGAAACTCTGGACATACAATAGAATTCTAACACACTGAAATTATTCTTGCAATGCTCTAAGCAAGTTTACTAATTTTGTGTTCCTTTGTAGCAACATTCTGTGTTTACCTTCTTCCCAGGTAGCTGAGAGGAGTAAGTGACGTGCTTTAATTTTGTCTTCAGACACTAATCATTTCCAGTCAATAGCTGCTTTCAGTTTTCCTTCTGTGGTTGAGGAACAGAGAGAGAGAGAGAGAGGTGGAAACTGAGCTGCACTTCCTAACCTCCTGCCAAATGTATGGCCATATTAGAGACACATATTTCCCTCTGATTACACAGACCCACAAATAATATATGACATTTGAAAAGTCTTTATTATTTTGGAACTTTTTTAAGTGTAATGTTTACTGTTCATTTTTTTGTTTATTTCACTTTTGTTTATTATCTATTTCACTTGCTTTGGCAATGTAAACATACGTTTCCCATGTCAATAAAGCCCTTAAATTGAATTGAAATTGAGAGCGAGAGAAGCAGAGTGAGAGAGAGACAAGCAGAGTGAGAGAGGGGCAGAGAGAGGAGAGGGAAAAGGGGTAGAGCGAGAGAGAAACTCAATATACTTTAAAATGACTAAAACCGAATGTAAACTGTGTATAAATTATAATGGACCTACATTCATATAGTTTCTTAAATGTGTCCAGCTCACTAATTATCACTGAAATGAAAGCTAGACGCGATAGATAGAGACAGTGAGGAAATAAACATTTTCAGTGCTGCCCTCCGGATCTCGTTGAAGACCGGGCAAAATGAGTTTGACACCCCTGGTGTAGGTGGACACCATATGCCCCATGCACTCTCTCTCTCTCTTTTTTTTGTTTTTCCTCCTCGCTCTTTCCCGCTGTCACATTCCACTGCTTGGAAGCCCGGGGTTTAATGTTCGCTGCCCACAAGAGGAGGAAGGAAGAAACGAGCTGAAAGAGTAGTAAGAGCAAGCCAACAGAAGAGTTCCGCCTACTCTAGCCTTCCCTGGTTTACCTTCTCTCTTTCTCTCCTTCTCTCTTTCTCTCCCTTTCTCTCCTTCTCTCTTTCTATCCCTTTCTCTCCGGATCGGACGGAGAAAGAAAACTCTGTCCAAAGTATTTTGGGTTTAAGGGGAGGGAGTAGTTGCATTGCAAATGAGCGTACCTTCTTAAATGCGCAATACTTTATTTTTTAATTTCTCCATCTCTCCTTTTTTTGGATGCGCGTTTTATTTATTTTGGAACCCGCTGTGGAGTAGTACTCACGTGAGCGCTTGTTTTTACGGTGCCTCTGGCAGACCCTGGCCGTGCTCTCGGTGAGGGCAGGGGGAAAGACAGACAGACACACACACACACACACACTCACTCACTCACTGGAAAGCAGAGACAGAGTTACTACCAGGACTCCGGACGATGTGTGTGTAAGTGTCACGTTTTTCTCTCCCTCTGTTGCTAGAACAGTGAAGCATGTTACTGTGCTGGTTTAAATAATGGCCATAGCTTCAGTTTTACATTAACTTGCATTTTGTAGTTCTCTCTCAATTGAACATGGCACACTTCTTGTAGGCTACAGGACAGTGTGATGGTACTGATAGCAGTCATATGGGCTACAGTACAGTTTATAAAGACTACAGTACAGTTTATAAAGGCTACAGTACAGTTTATAAAGACTACAGTGCAGTTTATAAAGGCTACAGTACAGTTTATAAAGACTACAGTACAGTTTATAAAGGCTACAGTACAGTTTATAAAGGCTACAGTACAGTTTATAAAGGCTACAGTACAGTTTATAAAGACTACAGTACAGTTTATAAAGGCTACATTACAGTTTATAAAGGCTACAGTACAGTGTGATGGTACTGATAGATACATTTTTGTCTCACTTCTTTTTCTCAAGAGGAGAACTGAGTATTTTCTCTTCTTGTTGTATGCTATTGCTAACTTAGAGCTCAGTATCATGTTATTGCTAACTTAGAGCTCAGTATCATGTTATTGCTAACTTAGAGCTCAGTATCATGTTATTGCTAACTTAGAGCTCAGTATCATGTTATTGCTAACTTAGAGCTCAGTATCATGTTATTGCTAACGGAAGGCTCAGTATCATGTTATTGCTAACTGAAGGCTCAGTATCATGTTATTGCTAACTTAGAGCTCATTATCATGTTATTGCTAACTTAGAGCTCAGTATCATGTTATTGCTAACTTAGAGCTCAGTATCATGTTATTGCTAACTGAAGGCTCAGTGTCATGTTATTGCTAACTGAAGGCTCAGTATCATGTTATTGCTAACTTAGAGCTCAGTATCATGTTATTGCTAACTTAGAGCTCAGTATCATGTTATTGCTAACTTAGAGCTCAGTATCGTGTTATTGCTAACTTAGAGCTCAGTATCATGTTATTGCTAACTGAAGGCTCAGTATCATGTTATTGCTAACTGAAGGCTCAGTATCATGTTATTGCTAATTGAAGGCTCAGTATCATGTTATTGCTAACTGAAGGCTCAGTATCATGTTATTGCTAACTGAAGGCTCAGTATCATGTTATTGCTAACTGAAGGCTCAGTATCATGTTATTGCTCACTGAAGGCTCAGTATCATGTTATTGCTAACTTAAAGCTCATTATCATGTTATTGCTAACTTAGAGCTCAGTATCATGTTATTGCTAACTTAGAGCTCAGTATCATGTTATTGCTAACTTAGAGCTCAGTATCATGTTATTGCTAACTTAAAGCTCAGTATCATGTTATTGCTAACTTAGTGCTCAGTATCATGTTATTGCTAACTGAAGGCTCAGTATCATGTTATTGCTAACTGAAGGCTCAGTATCATGTTATTGCTAATTGAAGGCTCAGTATCATGTTATTGCTAACTGAAGGCTCAGTATCATGTTATTGCTAACTTAGAGCTCAGTATCATGTTATTGCTAACTTAGAGCTCAGTATCATGTTATTGCTAACTGAAGGCTCAGTGTCATGTTATTGCTAACTGAAGGCTCAGTATCATGTTATTGCTAACTTAGAGCTCAGTATCATGTTATTGCTAACTTAGAGCTCAGTATCATGTTATTGCTAACTTAGAGCTCAGTATCGTGTTATTGCTAACTTAGAGCTCAGTATCATGTTATTGCTAACTGAAGGCTCAGTATCATGTTATTGCTAACTGAAGGCTCAGTATCATGTTATTGCTAATTGAAGGCTCAGTATCATGTTATTGCTAACTGAAGGCTCAGTATCATGTTATTGCTAACTGAAGGCTCAGTATCATGTTATTGCTAACTGAAGGCTCAGTATCATGTTATTGCTCACTGAAGGCTCAGTATCATGTTATTGCTAACTTAAAGCTCATTATCATGTTATTGCTAACTTAGAGCTCAGTATCATGTTATTGCTAACTTAGAGCTCAGTATCATGTTATTGCTAACTTAGAGCTCAGTATCATGTTATTGCTAACTTAAAGCTCAGTATCATGTTATTGCTAACTTAGTGCTCAGTATCATGTTATTGCTAACTTAGAGCTCAGTATCATGTTATTGCTAACTTAGAGCTCAGTATCATGTTATTGCTCACTTAGAGCTCAGCATTGTTTCACTTGTTACTTTTCACTGAAGCTTCAGTATGGAATAATGCTTGTTATTGCTCACTGGGAGCTCATTATGAAATCTGTCATGTTATAGATAGGTTGATTATTTAGCAAGAAAACCGAGGTGTGTTCAACTATGGGGCTAAACAGGTGAGGTTGGCATAGATTGTTGACAACATGTAAACTATTTTTCGTCTTAATTTTTTGGGGAAAACTTAAATACATTTGCACAATGAGCATTTGTCTCTCAAAGACATCATTACAGTTGTTGGTTATCTAGCTAGCAATTTTTTTGCCATATTAGCATTGACATGAAATCAGTCAAAACTCACAAAAAAGAAACGAGCCAATTATGATTCTCCACATGGCAGTCTCTTGTCATTCTTGCTAGCAATCTGGCCATCCAGAATCACAACAGCCTGACTTCTACCCCATTGAGGAGCGCACATGACGTTGTCAGCTAACCCATCATTGAAGGTTCAGTATTGAATCTCACATGTTATTCCTCATTGAAGGTTCAGTATTGAATCTCTCATTTTATTCCTCATTGAAGGTTCAGTATTGAATCTCTCATGTTATTCCTCATTGAAGGTTCAGTATTGAATCTCTCATTGTATTCCTCATTGAAGGTTCAGTATTGAATCTCACATGTTATTCCTCATTGAAGGTTCAGTATTGAATCTCTCATTTTATTCCTCATTGAAGGTTCAGTATTGAATCTCACATGTTATTCCTCATTGAAGGTTCAGTATTGAATCTCACATGTTATTCCTCATTGAAGGTTCAGTATTGAATCTCTCATTTTATTCCTCATTGAAGGTCCAGTATTGAATCTCTCATGTTATTCCTCATTGGGAGCTCAGTATTGAATCTCTCATGTTATTCCTCATTGGGAGCTCAGTATTGAATCTCTCATGTTATTCCTCATTGGGAGCTCAGTATTGAATCTCACATGTTATTCCTCATTGGGAGCTCAGTATTGAATCTCTCATTTTATTCCTCATTGAAGGTTCAGTATTGAATCTCTCATTTTATTCCTCATTGAAGGTTCAGTATTGAATCTCTCATGTTATTCCTCATTGAAGGTTCAGTATTGAATCTCTCATGTTATTCCTCATTAAAGGTTCAGTATTGAATCTCTCATGTTATTCCTCATTGGGAGCTCAGTATAGCTCACTGGTGATGAAGCCAGCCGTCGGCACTCGTCTCTGGGAGGATTCCTATGGGAAATGAAGGGACAAGTGTTCAGTGTCAGACTAGCAGTGAGAGATTTACAGGCTGGAAGTGAGTGGATTAAGACTCCGACAGCCAACCAAGACTGAGACATGGTGAGCCTGTGGACAGAAGAGAGAAATTCAGCAACAACAGCAAGAGACAGCTGTCCTCCTAAAATAATGCATATGGCATGTGTTGGCGGTGCTTATTTGCGAGCCGGTCTGACTTAACTTCAGTTGTTTGTGTATGAGAGAGAGTAAATGAAAGAGAGAGAATGACAATGGAAGAGAAATTGGATTGTGGATTGTGACAGAAACCGAAACACAGAGAGGTAGACTAGAGAGAGGTGAGAGCATTGGAACAGTCTCTCCCTTGGTCATAGATGGTCAGTGTGGGTAGTAATGAGGTGCTGGTCGTATTGAGCAGGCTCCACTGGCTCCATTATTGGACCAGGCTGGCATTTTGTTATATTCCCACAGAGCGGGCATGGGATGTCTGTCTGTCTGTCTGTCTGTCTGTCTGTCTGTCTGTCTGTCTGTCTGCGTGGTCTCTAGTTGTCTGTCTGTCTGAAGTCTAGTTGTCTGTCTGTCTGAAGTCTAGCTATCTGTCTGTCTGAAGTCTAGCTGTCTGTCTGTCTGAAGTCTAGCTGTCTGTCTGTCTGAAGTCTAGCTGTCTGTCTGTCTGAAGTCTAGCTGTCTGTCTGTCTGAAGTCAAGCTGTCTGTCTGTCTGAAGTCTAGCTGTCTGTCTGTCTGATGTCTAGTTGTCTGTCTGTCTGTCTGGTGTCTAGCTGTCTGTCTGTCTGGTGTCTAGCTGTTTGTCTGTCTGATGTCTAGCTGTCTGTCTGTCTGATGTCTAGCTGTCTGTCTGGTGTCTAGCTGTCTGTCTGTCTGATGTCTAGCTGTCTGTCTGATGTCTAGCTGCTTGTCTGTCTGATGTCTAGCTGTTTGTCTGTCTGATGTCTAGCTGTCTGTCTGGTGTCTAGCTGCTTGTCTGTCTGATGTCTAGCTGCTTGTCTGTCTGATGCTTAGCTGTCTGTCTGGTGTCTAGCTGCTTGTCTGTCTGATGTCTAGCTGTCTGTCTGATGTCTAGCTGTCTGTCTGATGTCTAGCTGCTTGTCTGTCTGATGTCTAGCTGCTTGTCTGTCTGATGTCTAGCTGCTTGTCTGTCTGATGTCTAGCTGATTGTCTGTCTGATGTCTAGCTGTCTGTCTGTCTGATGTCTAGCTGTTTGTCTGTCTGATGTCTAGCTGTCTGTCTGTCTGATGTCTAGCTGTCTGTCTGTCTGATGTCTAGCTGTTTGTCTGTCTGATGTCTAGCTGTCTGTCTGTCTGATGTCTAGCTGTCTGTCTGTCTGGTGTCTAGCTGTTTGTCTGGATGGTGTCTAGCTGTTTGTCTGGATGGTGTCTAGCTGTTTGTCTGGATGGTGTCTTGCTGTCTGTCTGTCTGGTGTCTAGCTGTCTGTCTGTCTGTCTGGTGTCTAGCTGTTTGTCTGGATGGTGTCTTGCTGTCTGTCTGCCTGATGTCTAGCTGTCTGTCTGTCTGGTGTCTAGCTGTTTGTCTGGATGGTGTCTTGCTGTCTGTCTGCCTGATGTCTAGCTGTCTGTCTGTCTGGTGTCTTGCTGTCTGTCTGTCTGGTGTCTAGCTGTTTGTCTGCCTGGTGTTTAAGGAAGTGGTGAAGTGGTGGCCTGGTGTCTGCCTGGATGGATGGATCTGAATGGCTGGCTGGATGACTGGATGGATGACTGGCTGGCTGTCTGGATGGATGGTTGGCTGTCTGGATGGCTGGCTGGCTGTCTGTCTGGATGGATGGTTGGCTGTCTGGATGGCTGGCTGGCTGTCTGGATGGATGGATGGATGGCTGTCTGGATGGCTGGCTGGCTGGCTGGATGGATGGATGGATGGATGGATGGCTGGCTGTCTGGATGGATGACTGGATGGATGGATGGATGGATGGATGGTTGGCTGTCTGAATGGATGACTGGATGGATGGATGGTTGGCTGGCTGTCTGGATGGGATGGTTGGCTGGCTGTCTGGATGGATGGATGGATGGCTGTATGGATGGCTGGCTGTCTGGATGGATGACTGGATGGATGGATGGATGGGTGACTGGATGGATGGTTGGCTGGCTGGCTGGCTGGCTGGCTGTCTGTCTGGATGGATGGTTGGCTGGCTGTCTGGATGACTGGATGGATGGTTGGCTAGCCGGAAGAGTGAGTAACCACCTGTTAGCATGAACTTAATACACTGTTGTTATAATGTACTTCTATCATGATAGATTCCCATGTTGCACTTATCAAACTAAACTTAACTCGGGTTGATGATGTTTGCTGCTCTGTGCATGGTTAGTGTTTACCCCTCACGGGTGTTCTCCTTCTAATTGAATGTGTTATTTTGAGAATACTCTGCCTCAGCGTGGGTCCACGATCACCACAACCGCAGCCTGAATGCTTAACCACTCAACCTCCCATGTACACTTTCACAGTCATAAACTAGGAGTGTGCCACCAGCTGCTTCAGTTCAGAAACTTAGACCAGACAATGAACTAGGAGCGTGTCACCAGCTGCTTCAGTTCAGACAATGGAGGTGGGGTACCCCTATACCCCTACCCCCTCTCAGTGTTATACCCCTACCCCCCACTCAGTGTTAAACCCCTAGCTCCCCCCAGTGTTATACCCCTACCCCCTCTCAGTGTTATACCCCTACCCCCTCTCAGTGTTATACCCCTACCCCCCCTTAGTGTTATACCCCTACCCCCCCCCCCCCCTTAGTGTTATACCCCTAACCCCCCTTAGTGTTATACCCCTACCCCCCTTAGTGTTATACCCCTACCCCCCCCCTTAGTGTTATACCCCTACCCCCCTCAGTGTTATACCTCTACCCCCCTCAGTGTTATACCCCTACCCCCCTCAGTGTTATACCCCTACCCCCCTCAGTGTTATACCCCTACCCCTCTCAGTGTTATACCTCTACCCCCCCAGTGTTATACCCCTACTCCCCCTTAGTGTTATACCTCTACCCCCCCTCAGTGTTATACCTCTACCACACTTTGTGTTATACTCCTACACCCCCATCAGTGTTATACCCCTACCACCCTTTGTGTTATACCCCTTCTCAGTGTTATACCCCTACCCCCCCTTAGTGTTATACCCCTACCCCCTCTCAGTCTTATACCCCTACCACCCTTTGTGTTATACCCCTACCCCCTCTCAGTGTTATACCCCTACCCCCTCTGTGTTATACCCCTACCACCCTTTGTGTTATACCCCTACCCACACTCAGTGTTATACCCCTACCCCCTCTCAGTGTTATACCCCTACCCCTCTCAGTGTTATACCCCTTCTCAGTGTTATACCCCTACCCCCCCCCTCAGTGTTATACCCCTACCCCCCCTTAGTGTTATACCCCTACCCCTTCTCAGTGTTATACCCCTACCCCTTCTCAGTGTTATATACCCCCCTTAGTGTTATACCCCTAACCCCCCTTAGTGTTATACCCCTACCCCCCTTAGTGTTATACCCCTACCCCCCCCCCCCCCTTAGTGTTATACCCCTACCCCCCTCAGTGTTATACCTCTACCCCCCTCAGTGTTATACCCCTACCCCCCTCAGTGTTATACCCCTACCCCCCTCAGTGTTATACCCCTACCCCTCTCAGTGTTATACCTCTACCCCCCCAGTGTTATACCCCTACTCCCCCTTAGTGTTATACCTCTACCCCCCCTCAGTGTTATACCTCTACCACACTTTGTGTTATACTCCTACACCCCCATCAGTGTTATACCCCTACCACCCTTTGTGTTATACCCCTTCTCAGTGTTATACCCCTACCCCCCCTTAGTGTTATACCCCTACCCCCTCTCAGTCTTATACCCCTACCACCCTTTGTGTTATACCCCTACCCCCTCTCAGTGTTATACCCCTACCCCCTCTGTGTTATACCCCTACCACCCTTTGTGTTATACCCCTACCCACACTCAGTGTTATACCCCTACCCCTTCTCAGTGTTATACCCCTACCCCTTCTCAGTGTTATACCCCTACCCCCTCTTAGTGTTATACCCCTACCCTCTCTCAGTGTTATACCCCTACCCCCTCTCAGTGTTATACCCCTACCTCCCCCTCAGTGTTATACCCCTACCCGCCTCTCAGTGTTATACCCTCTCAGTGTTATACCCCTTCTCAGTGTTATACCCCTACCCCCCTCTCAGTGTTATACCCCTACCCCCTCTCAGTGTTATACCCCTACCCCCTCTCAGTGTTATACCCCTACCTCCCCTCTGTGTTATACCCCTACCCCCTCTCAGTGTTATACCCCTACCCCCCCTTAGTGTTATACCTCTACCCCCCTCTCAGTGTTATACCCCTAGTGTTATACCCCTACCTACCCCCTCTGTGTTATACCCCTACCCCCCTCTCAGTGTTATACCCCTACCTCCCCCAGTGTTATACCCCTACCTCCCCCTCTGTGTTATACCCCTACCTCCCCCAGTGTTATACCCCTACCTCCCCTCTCAGGTAGCACGTCCGGTGAACAGGTCAGGGTTCCATGCAGAACAGTTGAAACGGGAGCAGCAGCACGGCCAGGTAGACTGGGGACAGCAAGGAGTCATCATGCCAGGTAGTCCTGAGGCATGGTCCTAGGGCTCAGGTCCTCCGAGAGAGAGAGAGAAAGAAAGAAAGAGAGAATTAGAGTGAGCATACTTAATTCACACAGGACACCGGATAAGACAGGAGAAATACTCCAGATATAACAGACTGACCCTAGCCCCCCAACACATAAACTACTGCAGCATAAATACTGGAGGCTGAGACAGGAGGGGTCAGGAGACACTGTGGCCCCATCAGATGATACGCACGGACAGGGCAAAACAGGCAGGATATAACTCCACCCACTTTGCCAAAGCACAGCCCCCACACCACTAGAGGGATATCTTCAACCACCAACTTACCATCCTGTGTCATGTACTGTCATGTTGTCTTGTCTCTGTCCTTTCCCTTCACCCTGTCTCCCTCTGCTGGTCGTGTTAGGTTACCTTTTCTCCCCCGCTTTCCCCCACATCCTGAGACAAGGCCGAGTATAGCCCACAAAGATCTCCGCCACGGCACAACCCAAGGGGGGGCGCCAACCCAGACAGGAAGATCACGTCAACGACTCAACCCACTCAAGTGACGCACCCCTCCTAGGAACGGCATGGAAGAGCACCAGTAAGCCAGTGACTCAGCCCCTGTAATAGGGTTAGAGGCAGAGAATCCCAGTGGAGAGAGGGGAACAGGCCAGGCAGAGACAGCAAGGGCAGTTCGTTGCTCCAGAGCCTTTCCGTTCACCTTCACACTCCTGGGCCTGACTACACTCAATCATATGACCTACTGAAGAGATGAGTCTTCAGTAAAGACTTAAAGGTTGAGACCAAGTCTGCGTCTCTCACATGGGTAGGCAGACCATTCCATAAAAATTGAGCTCTATAGGAGAAAGCTCCGCATCCAGCTGTTTGCTTAGAAATTCTAGGGACAATTAGGAGGCCTGCATCTTGTGACCATAGCGTACGTGTAGGTATGTACTAGAGGTCGACCGATTATGATTTTTCAACGCCGATACCGATTTTTGGAGGAACAAAAAAAGCTGATGCCGATTTTTAATGACAATTACAACAATACTGAATAAACACTTATTTTAACTTAACCTCTAGCGTCGAGCAATCCCGTATCCGGGAGCGTAATCATAGCCTCAAGCTCATTACCATAACGCAACGTTTCCTATTCATGAAAATCGCAAATGAAATGAAATAAATATATTCAAACACAAGCTTAGCCTTTTGTTAACAACACTGTCTTCTCAGATTTTCAAAATATGCTTTTCAACCAAAGCTACACAAGCATTTGTGTAAGAGTATTGATAGCCTAGCATAGCATTAAGCCTAGCATTCAGCAGGCAATATTTTCACAAAAACAAGAAAAGCATTCAAATAAAATAATTTACCTTTGAAGAACTTCGGATGTTTTCAATGACGAGACTCTTAGTTAGATAGCAAATGTTCATTTTTTCCAAAAAGATTATTTGTGTAGACGAAATAGCTCTGTTTTGTTCATCACGTTTGGCTAAGAAAAACACAGGTAAATGCAGTCACTTACAACGCCAAACTTTTTTCCAAATTAGCTCCATAATATCGACAGAAACATGGCAAACGTTGTTTAGAATCAACCCTCAAGGTGTTTTTCACATATCTATTCGATAATCTATCAGTGGTGGCAGAAGAAGAAAACGGAAAAATACTGCAGCTGGAGATTACGCAATAATTGCGACGGAGGACACCAAGCGACCACCTGGTAGATGTAGTCTCTTATGGTCAATCTTCCAATGATATGCCTACAAATACGTCACAATGCTGCAGACACCTTGGGGAAAACGTGGAAAACGTAAGCTAACTCCTAGCTCCTTCACAGCCATATAAGGAGTTGGATGTTTTTTTTCTGTAACATCAGTTCTGTGGCACTCACAGACAATATCTTTGCAGTTTTCGTGACAAAATATCTTGTTTAAAACGGGAACGTTTTTCATAAAAAAAATTAAATAGCGCCCCCTATATCCAAGAAGTTAATATAATACATCAATAAAATCAAGTTAGCATAAAATAAAAAATGAAAAATGTTCAATTTGGTTTGAATAATGCAAAAACAAAGTATTGGAGAATAAATTTAAAAGTGCAATATGTGCCATGTAAGAAAGCTAACGTTTAAGTTTCTTGCTCAGAACATGAGAACATATGAAAGCTGGTGGTTCCTTTTAACATGAGTCTTCAATATTCCCAGGTAAGAAGTTTAGGTTGTAGTTATTATAGCAATTATAGGACTATTTCTCTCTATACGATTTGTATTTCATATACCTTTGACCATTGTATGTTCTTATAGGCACTTTAGTATTGCCAGTGTAACAGTATAGCTTCCATCCCTCTCCTCGCCACTACCTGGGCTTGAACCAGGAACACATCAACAACAGCCACCCTCGAAGCAGCATTACCCATGCAGAGCAAGGGGAACAACTTCTCCAAGTCTGAGTGAGTGACGTTTGTAACGCTATTAGCGCGCACCCCGCTAACCAGCTAGCCATCTCACATCTGTTACACCAGCCTAATCTTGGGAGTTGATAGGCTTAAAGTCATAAACAACGCAAAAGCATTGCGAAGAGCTGCTAGCAAAACACACGAAAATACTGTTTGAATGAATGCTTACGAGCCTGCTGGTGACTACCATCGCTCAGTCAGACTGCTCTATCAAATCATAAACTTAGTTATAACATAATAACACACAGAAATACGAGCCTTAGGTCATTAATATGGTAGAATCCGGAAACTATCATTTCGAAAACAAAACATGTATTATTTCAGTGAAATACGGAACCGTTCCGTATTTTATCTAACGGATGGCATCCCTAAGTCTAAATATTCCTGTTACATTGCACAACCTTCAATGTTATGTCATAATTATGTAAAATTCTGGCAAATTAGTTCGCAATGAGCCAGGCGGCCCAAACTGTTGCATATACCCTGACTCTGCGTGCAATGAACTCAAGAGAAGTGACACAATTTGACCTTGTTATTATTGCCTGCTAACCTTTCTTTTAGCTAAATATGCAGGTTTAAAAATATATATACTTCTGTGTATTGATTTTAAGAAAGGCATTGATGTTTATGGTTAGGTACACGTTGGAGCAACGCAGTCCTTTTTCGCGAATGCGCACCGCATCGATTATATGCAACGCAGAGCACGCTAGATGAACTAGTAATATCATCAACCATGTGTAGTTATAACTAGTGATTATGATTGATTGTTTTTATACAATATGTTTAATGCTAGCTAGCAACTTACCCTGGCTTCTTACTGCATTCACTTAACAGGTAGGCTCCTCGTGAAGCAGGTGGTTAGAGCGTTGGACTAGTTAACCGTAAGGTTGCAAGATTAAATCCCTGAATTGACAAGGTAAAAATCTGTCGTTCTGCCCCTGAACAAGGCAGTTAACCCACCGTTCCTAGGCCGTCATTGAAAATAAGAATATGTTCTTTAACTGTCTTGCCTAGTTAAATAAAGTTGTAAAAAAATAAATATTAATAATAATAAAAGAAATCGGCAAAATCGTTGTCCAAAAATACCGATTTCCGATTGTTATGAAAAATTGATCGGCCATTCCGATTAATCGGTTGACATCTAGTATGTACGGCAGGACAAAATCGGAAAGATAGGTAGGAACAAGCCCATGTAATGCTTTGTAGATTAGCAGTAAAAACATTGAAATCAGCCCTTGCCTTAACAGGAAGCCAGTGTAGGAGAGGCTAGCACTGGAGTAATATGATCACATTTTTGGTTCTAGTCAGGATTCTAGCAGCCATATTTAGAACTAACTGAAGTTTATTTAGTGCTTTATCCAGGTTGCCGGAAAGTGGAGCATTGCAGTAGTCTAACCTAGAAGTAACAAAAGCATGGATTAATTTTTCTGCATCATTTTTGGACAGAAAGTTACTGATTTTTGCAATGTTACGTAGATGGAAAAAGCTGTCCTTGAAACAGTCTTGATATGTTCATCAAAAGAGAGATCAGGGTCCAGAGTAACGCCAAGGTCCTTCACAGTTTTATTTGAGATGACTGTACAACCATCAAGATTAATTGTCCGATTCAACAGAAGATCTCTTTGTTTCTTGGGACCTAGAACAAGCATCTCTGTTTTGTCCGAGTTTAAAAGTAGAAAGTTTGCAGCCATCCACTTCCTTATGTCTGAAACACAGGCTTCTAGCGAGGGCAATTTTGGGGCTTCACCATGTTTCATTGAAATGTTCAGCTGTGTGTCATCCGCATAGCAGTGAAAGTTAACATTATGTTTTCGAATGACATCCCCAAGAGGTAAAATATATAGTGAAAACAATAGTGGTCCTTAAACGGAACCTTAAGGAACACCGAAATTTACAGTTGATTTGTCAGAGGACAAACCATTCACAGAGACAAACTGATATCTTTCCGACAGATAAGATCTAAGCCAGGCCAGAACTTGTCCGTGTAGACCAATTTGGGTTTCCAATCTCTCCAAAAGATTGTGGTGATCGATGGTATCAAAAGCAACACTAAGGTCTAGGAGCAAGAGGACAGATGCAGAGCCTCGGTTTGACGCCATTAAAAGGTAATTTACCACCTTCACAAGACTGAAACATTTCGTATACATTGTTTGTCTTCAGGAAGGCAGTGCGTTGCTGCGCAAAAGTTTTTTCATTTTTTTTTGAGAGGAATGGAAGATTCGATATAGGCCGATAGATTTTTATGTTTTCTGGGTCAAGGTTTGCCTTTTTCAAGAGAGACTTTATTACTGGCACTTTTAGTGAGTTTGGTACACATCCGGTGGATAGAGAGCCGTTTATTGTGTTCAACATAGGAGGGCCAAGCACAGGAAGCAGCTCTTTCAGTAGTTTAGTTGGAATAGGGTCCAGTATGCAGCTTGAAGGTTTAGAGGCCATGATTATTTTCATCATTGTGTCAAGAGATATAGTACTAAAACACTTGAGTGTCTCTCTTGATCCTAGGTCCTGGCACAGTTGTGCAGACTCAGGACAACTGGGCTTTGGAGGAATACGCAGATTTAAAGAGGAGTCTGTAATTTGCTTTCTAATGATCATGATCTTTTCCTCAAAGAAGTTCATGAATTTATTACTGCTGAAGTGAAAGCTATCCTCTCTTGGGGAATGCTGCATTTTAGTTAGCTTTGCAACAGTATCAAAAATAAATGTTGGATTGTTCTTATTTTCCTCAATTAAGTTGGAAAAATAGGATGATCGAGCAGCAGTAAGGACTCTTCAATACCGCACGGTACTGTCTTTCCAAGCTAGTCGGAAGACTTCCAGTTTGGTTTGGCGCCGTTTCCGTTCCAATTTTCTGGAAGCTTGCTTCAGAGCGCGGGTATTTTCTGTATACCAGGGAGCTAATTTCTTATGAGAAATGTTTTTCGTTTTTAGGGGTGCAACTGCATCTAGGGTATTGCGCAAGGTTAAATTGAGTTCCTCAGTTAGGTGGTTAACTGATTTTTGTCCTCTGACGTCCTTGGGCAGACAGAGGGAGTCTGGAAGGGCATCAAGGAATCTTTGTGTTGTCTGTGAATTTATAGCACGACTTTTGATGCTCCTTGGTTGGGGTCTGAGTAGATTATTTGTTGCGATTGCAAAAGTAATAAAATTGTGGTCCGATAGTCCAGGATTATGAGGAAAAACATTAAGATCCAATACATTTATTCCATTGGACAAAACTAGGTCCAGAGTATGACTGTGGCAGTGAGTAGGTCCAGAGACTGTTGGACAAAACCCACTGAGTCGATGATGGCGCCGAAAGCCTTTTGGAGTGTGTCTGTAGACTTTTCCATGTGAATATTAAAGTCACCAAAATGTGAATATCATCTGCTATAACTACAAGGTCCGATAGGAATTCAGGGAACTCAGTGAGGAACGCTGTATATGGCCCAGGAGGCCTGTAAACAGTAGCTATAAAAAGTGATTGAGTAGGCTGCATAGATTTCATGACTAGAAGCTCAAAAGACGAAAACGTCTGGGTTTATTTTGTAAATTGAAATTTGCTATCGGAAATGTTAGCAACACCTCTGCCTTTGCGGGATGCACGGGGATATGGTCACTAGTGTAACCAGGAGGAGAGGCCTCATTTAACACAGTAAATTCGTCAGGCTTAAGCCATGTTTCAGTCAGGCCAATCACATCAAGATTATCATCAGTGATTAGTTAATTGACTATAACTACCTTTGAAGTAAGGGATCTAACATTAAGTAGCCCTATTTTGAGATGTGAGGTATCACGATCTCTTTCAATAATGGCAGGAATGGAGGAGGTCTTTATCCTAGTGAGATTGCTAAGGCGAACACTTCCATGTTTAGTTTTGCCCAACCTAGGTCGAGGCACAGACATGGTCTCAATGGGGATAGCTGAGCTGACTACACTGACTGTGCTAGTGGCAGACTCCACTAAGCTGGCAGGCTGGCTAACAGCCATTGTGGAACTAGGGGAGTTAGAGCCCTGTCTATGTTGGTAGATAAGATGAGAGCATCCCTCCAGCTAGGATGGAGTCCAACACTCCTCAACAGTCCAGGCTTGGTCCTGTTTGTGGGTGAGTTCCAGAAAGAGGGCCAATTATCTACAAATTCTATCTTTTGGGAGGGGCAGAAAACAGTTTTCAACCAGCGATTGAGTTGTGAGACTCTGCTGTGGAGCTCATCACTCCCCCTAACTGGATTACTCGATGCCGACACATCTTTCTAGCTGATTTACACGCTAAAGCTATGTTGCGCTTGGTGACCTCTGACTGTTTCATCCTAACATCGTTGGTGCCGATGTGGATAACAATATCTGTATATTCTCTACACTCGCCAGTTTTAGCTTTAGCCAGCACCATCTTCAGATTAGCCTTAACGTCGGTACTCTGCCCCCTGGTTAACAGTGTATGATCGCTGGATGATTCGTTTTAAGTCTAATACTGCGGATAATGGAGTTGCCAATGACTAGGGTTTTCAATTTGTCAGAGCTAATGGTGGGAAGCTTCGGCGTCTCAGACCCCGTAACGGGAGGAGTAGAGACCAGAGAAGACTCGGCCTCTGACTCCAACTCGCTGCTTAATGGGGAGAACCGGTTGAAAGTTTCTGTCGGCTGAATGAGCGACACCGGTTGAGCATTCCTACAGCATTTCCCTCCAGAAACCATGAGAAAGTTGTCCAGCTGCGGGGACCGTGCGAGGGGATTTATACTAACGTTACTATCTGTACTTACTGGTGGCACAGATGCTGTTTCATCCTTTCCTACACTGAAGTTACCCTTGCCTAACGATTGCGTCTGAAGCAGGGCTTGCAGCACAGCTATCCTCGCCGTAAGGCGATCGTTCTCCTGTATATTATGAGTACAGCGACTGCAATTAGAAGGCATCATGTTGATGTTACTACTTAGCTTCGGCTGTTGGAGGTCCTGTAGAACCATGTCCAGATAAAACGTCCGGAGTGAAAAAGTTGAATGAAAAAAAGTTGATTGAGGGAAAAACTAAAAATATAAATGGTAATTAAAAAGTTAAAACCGTAAAGTTGTCAGGTAGCAAAGTAAGGTTGCCAACAAAACATACAGCAGCACATAAACAAGTCTGCAAATTGTGACCACTAACCCGTCTATCCTCCTTACTCCCTAACCCCTCTATCCCCCCTACTTCCTAACCACTAGCTCCCTAACCCCTCTATTCCCCCTACTCTCTAACCCCTCTATTCCCCTACTCCCTAACACCTAGCTCCCTAACCCCTCTATCCCCCCTACTCCCTAACACCTAGCTCCCTAACTTCTTGCTCTCTAAACCCTCTATTCCCCCTAGCTCCCTAACCCCTCTATCCCCCCTACTCCCTAACACCTAGCTCCCTAACTTCTTGCTCTCTAAACCCTCTATTCCCCCTAGCTCCCTAACCCCTCTATCCCCCCTACTCCCTAACCCCTCTATTCCCCCTAGCTCCCTAACCCCTCTATTCCCCCTAGCTCCCTAACACCTAGCTCCCTAAACCCTCTATTTCACCTACTCCCTAACACCTAGCTGCCTAACCCCTCTATCCCCCCTACTCCCTAACACCTAGCTCCCTAACCCCTCTATCCCCCCTACTCCCTAACACCTAACTCCCTAACTTCTTGCTCTCTAAACCCTCTGTTTCCACCCTAGTTCCCTAACCCCCAAATACATACTCATACACACAGATGCACACACAGGTGTACACACACACACACACTGTTTCCAAGGGGCCTGTTTGGGTTGAACCTTGGAGGTTTGAGAGAGTAAATACATTTTGCTGGGCGGGGAGGTATTTTTAAGGGCATAGTGTCTGGGGAATGAAGCCATTGAAGTGTGAGGTATTTTAAAGGGCAGAGTGTCTGGGGAATGAATCCATTCAAGTGTTTCCTTGGCAGCTTGCTCACACCTCCCAGTCCTGGGATCTGGTGTGTAGGACAGGTATATTCTGTAGTTGTGTGTCTGCGTGCCAGTTTGTGTGTATGAAGCTGGCCCTTTGGCTTGCTTCACTGATCTATGTTCTAGTTAGACCAGACCACTGCACCACAGGGAGAGGAGAGAAAGGCCCCGTGTTCTAGCAAATACTGCATGTGTATATGTTTACACGTGGGAATGTATGTTATAGTGTGTTGTGTAGGTATTTCTGTGTGTGTGTATGTTCATCTGATGGCATGCCACCAGTCATCGGTACATGGTGGTAAAACCCAGTGTCAGGTATTGGGCTCAGCCTGCTGTATATCTGATCAGGCCTGGCAGTATATGGTGTGTCTTTACTGGCCCTCCTCTCTCTCCCTTCCTCCATCTCTCTCCACCGTTCCTCAACCTCATTAAACTACATTTGTTCTGAGAAGCGAGGGATCGCTGTGTGCCCCAAAACATGTGGAACAGGAGAGATCGAGAGAGGTGGGGGACAGAGAGAAAGAAAGATGAGATACAGTCTAATACAACTTATTCTCCTCTCAGACTGTCAATAACGTGTGAAATCATTTGAAAAATAAGTTGTTTAATCAAGGAATCAAGAGTAGAGATAGTGTGTGTGTGTGAGTGAGTGAGTGAGTAGGCTAGAGATTGTGTGTGTGTGTGTGTGTGTGTGTGTGTGTGTGTGTGTGTGTGTGTGTGTGTGTGTGTGTGTGTGTGTGTGTGTGTGTGTGTGTGTGTGTGTGTGTGTGTGTGTGTGTGTGTGTGTGTGAGTAGGCTAGAGAGAGTGTGTGTGTGTGTGTGTGTGTGAGTAGGCTAGAGATTGTGTGTGTGTGTGTGTGTGTGTGTGTGTGTAGGCTAGAGATAGTGTGTGTGTGTGTGTGTGTGTGTGTGTGTGTGTGTGTGTGTGTGTGTGTGTGTAGGCTAGAGATAGTGTGTGTGTGTGTGTGTGTGTGTGTGTGTGTGTGTGTAGGCTAGAGATTGTGTGTGTGTGTGTGTGTGTGTAGGCTAGAGATAGGTGGTTTAGAGAGGAACACCAAGGTTGTATTCATTAGCCACCTAATGGAATAATATGGACTGAAACTGGGAGGGACTACCTGGACTCATCCCATAAGATATGCTCGCTTTTGTTTTCTGTTGCAAAATGTTTTACTACAGTGCATTCTAATGAATACACCCATGGAATGCCGTCAATGCATACTTTACATAGGCTCAACCTTATAAATATAATTCCTAGAAGGTACACACCCCTCCACACACCACTGTAATTTGACTGGTTCACTCATGGAAACAGTCAATATGGCTGCCAGTCAATCTATTTCTATGGGCTCAAAATACTGTGTCATTGTCACACCAATTAATGACATTAATGACAGAGGAGTTGGCAAGACGGCACAAACAAATGTGGGACCAGGCTAGTAAAGAGTTGTGTGTACCATTGGTCAGAAGAAGCAGATCCCAACAAAGATACCGGCTCTGTTCCAAATGGCACCCTATTCCCTATATAGTGCACTACCTTGGCACCCTATTCCCTATATAGTGTTCTACTTTTGACCAGGGCCCATAGGGAAACCCACTATAAAGGGAATAGGGTGCCACTTGGGACGCACTTACTGTAATGTATTAGTCTGGGAGTTCTCGTGAGACACAACAACTGACCTTAGTGTTAACCCTGTGGTGTGGTGTGATAGTGTTAAACCCTGTGGTGTGATCGATAGTGTTAAACCCTGTGGTGTGATCGATAGTGTTAAACCCTGTGATGTGATAGATAGTGTTAAACCCTGTGGTGTAATAGATAGTGTTAAACCCTGTGGTGTGATAGATAGTGTTAACCCTGTGGTGTGATAGATAGTGTTAACCCTGTGGTGTGATAGATAGTGTTAAACCCTGTGGTGTGATCGATAGTGTTAAACCCTGTGGTGTGATCGATAGTGTTAAACCCTGTGATGTGATAGATAGTGTTAAACCCTGTGGTGTGATAGATAGTGTTAACCCTGTGGTGTGATAGATAGTGTTAACCCTGTGGTGTGATAGATAGTGTTAAACCCTGCGGTGTAATATTATTGTTAAACCCTGTGGTGTGATAGTGTTAACCCTGTGGTGTGATAGATAGTGTTAAACCCTGTGGTGTAATAGATAGTGTTAAACCCTGTGGTGTGATAAAGTGTTAACCCTGTGGTGTGATAGTGTTAACCCTGTGGTGTGATAGATAGTGTTAAACCCTGCGGTGTAATATTATTGTTAAACCCTGTGGTGTGATAGTGTTAACCCTGTGGTGTGATAGATAGTGTTAAACCCTGTGGTGTGATAGATAGTGTTAAACCCTGTGGTGTGATAGTGTTAACCCTGTGGTGTGATAGATAGTGTTAAACCCTGTGGTGTGATAGATAGTGTTAAACCCTGTGGTGTGATAGTGTTAACCCCTCCTTCTCTCTCCTCCTCCTTCACTCTCGTTGGATATAAAACTGTGCTGTACTGTCAAAGGGTGTCTCCTGTAGACCTGAAATAGTTCTGTGGGGCCCGTCCCAGGCTATGGTTAGTATGGTGTTATTTAAAGATCCTTCAACGAGCCTCCGCTACTCTGATCTAAAGCCAGTAACCCAACTGAGCCAAGCCTCCAAACGCCAATGTGTTGGAAGGAGAGGGGGAGGGAAGAAGGGAGCGAGGCATTCTCCTGTCCTTCTTTGGCCTGGCTTTTTTTCCCTCCTTTCGCCCGGGGCCATCTGTTTCCTGTCTGGTAACGCAACTCCCTCCCCCAGCATCCAATCGGGTGCTGCCATCGCCGGGCCTCAGTGAAACCATGATGATGCAATGCATGATTGGAAATGATCGTAATAGGTCTGAATGAAGGTATATTAAATGTCTATGTGCTGCCTGTATACTGTGATGTCTTGTGTTAAGGCCAGGAGGATTTCGTGATACTATAGACATGGTCAGAAAAAACTTCTGGCCTTATACTCAAGTGATGTCCTATGACAGGGATACTGTGATGACCTAGGGATACTGTGATGTCCTAGGGATACTGTGATGACCTAGGGATACTGTGATGTCCTAGGGATACTGTGATGACCTAGGGATACTGTGATGTCCTAGGGATACTGTGATGTCCTAGGGATACTGTGATGTCCTAGGGATACTGTGATGTCCTAGGGATACTGTGATGACCTAGGGATACTGTGATGTCCTAGGGATACTGTGATGTCCTAGGGATACTGTGATGTCCTAGGGATACTGTGATGTCCTAGGGATACTGTGATGACCTAGGGATACTGTGATGTCCTAGGGATACTGTGATGTCCTAGGGATACTGTGATGTCCTAGGGATACTGTGATGACCTATGACAGGGATACTGTGATGTCCTATGACAGGGATACTGTGATGTCCTAGGGATACTGTGATGACCTAGGGATACTGTGATGACCTGTGACAGGTATACTGTGATGACCTATGACAGGGATACTATGATGACCTATGACAGGGATACTGTGATGTCCTAGGGATACTGTGATGTCCTAGGGATACTGTGATGACCTAGGGATACTGTGATGACCTATGACAGGGATACTGTGATGACCTATGACAGGGATACTGTGATGACCTATGACAGGGATACTGTGATGACCTATGACAGGGATACCGAGGACCGGGTTTGGCAAATGCTCCCCTGTGGGTATTTATCTCTGTCTACCACAATTTTTTCCAGTGCCTCTCCTCCACCGTCATTAAAAAATGGACAGTATTGGCCTCCCGGGTGGTGCAGTGGTTAAGGGCGCTGTACTGCAGCGCCAGCTGTGCCATCAGAGTCCCTGGGTTCGCGCCCAGGCTCTGTCGTAACCGGCCGCGACCGGGAGGTCCGTGGGGCGACGCACAATTGGCCTAGCGTCGTCCGTTTTAGGGAGGGATTGGTCGGTAGGGATCTCCTTGTCTCATCGCGCACCAGCGACTCCTTTGGCGGGCCGGGCGCAGTGCGCGCTAGCCAAGGTTGCCAGGTGCACGGTGTAGCCTCCGACACATTGGTGCGGCTGGCTTCCGGGTTGGATGCGCGCTGTGTTAAGAAGCAGTACGGCTGGTTGGGTTGTGTATCGGAGGACGCATGACATTCAGCCTTCGTCTCTCCCGAGCCCGTACGGGAGTTGTAGAAATGAGACAAGATAGTAGCTACTACAACAATTGGATACCACGAAATTGGGGAGAAAAAGGGGTAAAAATAAAAAAATTAAAGAAATGGACAGTATTGGGACGGAGCCTCTAATTTCATCTTGGAATGTCTGTCTGTCTGTCTGTCTGTCTGTCTGTCTTTCTCTGCGTCCCTCAACCCCCACCCTCTTTCTCGTTTTCTCCCCTTCTCTGTCTGTCTCTCTCTCTTTCTCCAATTCCTTCTGCGTCTCTCTCATAGATAGATACTGTAATAAATATAACCCCATACTCCCTCCCTCTTTTTTTTCCTCCCCCCACTCTCTCACTATCTCCCTTTCCCTGTCCCTTCCTCTCACTCCCTGAAAGGGTTTTCCAGCCCAGACCCACACCGGGGAGCACTCATCTCCCTCTACTCCATATTGGTTTTTCATTGCTGTGTATAAGGGAGTCCGTCAGCTATAAGCCAAAGCCAGATCTCCACTGTGTATTTGTTTAGTGAGTCCAGGCCTTTCTGGACGGCACCCAAGTGGCACCCTATTCCCGACACAGTGCGCTACATTTAAACAGAGCCCTGTGGATTCATCCACAGAGAATAGGGTGACATTTGAGATGTATTTTCTGTCTGTTAGCCTAGCACTGCCAGCCAAGGACCTCAGATGTTGCTACTCTACTTTTAGCACAGCAGCGCTAGCCAATGTCTGGACACATATACAGTGTACCCTGCTGTTAGTTATATTGCTAGCTAGCCAAAGCGAATCAGTGTGCTGATGTTGGAGTAGCAATGCCAGCTATTGCCAAAGCTAGCTTCCTGAAATAACTATTAGCACAGCCATTTGTAGCCAGAGCTAAAACACTATAGACTTAGTGTAGCATTAGGCTAACTAGAAAAGCGTCTAGTTAGTGAAGCATTAGGCTAACTGGAAAAGCGTCTAGTTAATGTAGCATTAGGCTAACTAGAAAAGCATCTAGTTAGTGTAGCATTAGGCTAACTGGAAAAGCGTCTAGTTAATGTAGCATTAGGCTAACTAGAAAAGCATCTAGTTAGTGTAGCATTCGGCTAACTGGAAAAGTGTCTAGTTAGTGTAGCATTAGGCAAACTAGAAAAGCATCTAGTTAGTGTACCATTAGGCTAACTAGAAAAGCATCTAGTTAGTGTACCATTAGGCTAACTAGAAAAGCATCTAGTTAGTGTAGCATTAGGCTAACTGGAAAAGCATCTAGTTAGTATAGCATTAGGCTAACTAGAAAAGCATCTAGTTGGTATAGCATTAGGCTAACTGGAAAAGCATCTAGTTTGTGTAGCATTAGGCTAACTAGAAAAGCATCTAGTTAGTATAGCATTAGGCTAACTGGAAAAACATCTAGTTAGTGTAGCATTAGGCTAACTAGAAAAGCATCTAGTTAGTGTAGCATTAGGCTAACTAGAAAACCATCTAGTTAGTGTAGTAGTGATATCTGTTCCTGCTCCTGGATTTAAAACAACTTTTGATAAAGTGGCTGAAAAGTTGCGGAGAAACAATTCACTCACATTTAACATTTATCTAGCTACCATAACATTACTTTATCATGCCTCCAAGTCCAACAATGTGGAATAGCCTCCCGTTTTGCTTCTGATGGCTCAGGCCCAGTGCTTGACTTGGGACGAAAGAAGTGCAGGAGCAGTTTTTTTTTACAAGTCAGTACATTAGACTATGTTCACCGAAATTGACAAATGACTGTAAGGTTGTATTCAGCGATGTGACTAATAACATTTGATTTGATATTGTGCTACAGAGAACTCTGACTAGTCACTGTTAAGGGTTCATACACATTCCATAACTTCTCCATTACAACCACATTTGGACTATTATTCTAGACTACATGAAAATGGAACCATTATTGACCCTGGAAGGCTGCTGTGTCTGATCCCATGTAAGCCTACCATCTCCTGCCGTTGTGCCATTGATCAAGGCACTTTAACCCCCACAAAGTAAAACTGCACTGTTATTTCACGTCCGTCAACTCTCCATCTGGAGTGCTCCTGGGTGTGCATCCTTGGCTTTTGATCCAGCCTTGGCTTAAATATTCATCTTTCAGGGAAGGTCTATGCAAAGCAAGCTATCGACTAGGCTGTTCTTAGAATATGTTTAACGGTAATTACATCGCTATGGTTTAAAAGAGGGGAATCACAGCTTTCCACCGGTAGAGATTTATTTAGGCTACGGTGCCGGTGGAAAGATGACAGTTGGCTATAGTTAACGTTAAGTTGTGTTTTGAATTGGTTATCTGTCCTTATTTTATACCTGCTGCTAAAATGTCTCTCTCTCTCTCCTCTGGGAATGTCCCACTGCCACACATGGAGCATACACACACACCCACTGAAGGGCCATTTCCATAATGGCTGATATGTTGATTTTTAAGTGATTGATAATATTTAGAAGTGTGCCTTCATATGAATTACATTAACAACAAATTAAACTACTTTCCATGACTTTTCATGACCTCACAAACCCTCATTTGACAACTTGGAACAGAGCATCATGTGCATTTAGCGTTGGTGCGTGAATCTGGGTTGGCGATAGGCTAGTTTGTTTTATAGAGGAGCAGGTACGTAATTCCCCAGACAGCTTCCGGCCCAAGTCAAACACTGGCGATACCTTGGTCAGAAGTCGATGCTGAATGTGTGGGTGGTCGTCGTCCTTGACTTCAGTGGATCTCTTTTTGTGCCTCAACCCTATTTTCCACATTGGAATGTTCCTCAACCCTATAACAGCCAATGCCCTCCCATAGGGTCACATCACTCCCAGTCCATCAGAGGGGTGGATGGAAGATGGACGCCCATACTTACAGTGGATTGCGAAAGGATTCACCCCCCTTGGCATTTTTTCTATTTTGTTGCCTTACAACCTGGAATTAAAATATATTTGTGGGGGGTTTGTATCATTTGATTTACACAACATGCCTACCACTTTGAAAGATGCAAAATATTTTTTATTGTGGAAGTAACACAAAAAAACAGAACTTGAGTGTGCATAACTATTCAACCCCCCCAAAGTCAATACTTTGTAGAGTCACCTTTTGCAGCAATTACAGCTGCAAGACTTGGGGTATTTCTCTATAAGCTTGGCACACATAGACACTGGGATTTTTGCCCATTCTTCAAGGCAAAACTGCTCCAGCTCCTTCAGGTTGGATGGGTTCCGCTGGTGTACAGCAATCTTTAAGTCATACCACAGATTCTCAATTGGTTTGATGTCTGGGCTTTGACTAGGCCATTCCAAGACATTTAAATGTTTCCCCTTAAACCACTCGAGTGTTGCTTTAGCAGTATGCTTAGGGTCATTGTCCTGCTGGAAGGTGAATCTCCGTCCCAGTCACAATCTCTGGAAGACTGGAACAGGTTTCCCTCAATAATTTCCCTGTACTTAGCGCCATCCATCATTCCTTCAATTCTGACCAGTTTTCCAGTCCTTACCGATGGAAAAACATCCCCACAGCATGATGCTGCCACCACCATGCTTCACTGTGGGGATGGTGTTCTCGGGGTGTTGGGTTTGCACCAGGACATAGTGTTTTCCTTGATGGCCAAAAAATGACATTTTAGTCTCATCTGACCAGAGTCCCTTCTTCCATATGTTTGGAGAGTCTCACGCATGCCTTTTGGTAAACACCAAACATGTTTGCCTATTTGTTTCTTTAAGCAATAGATTTTTTCTGGCCACTCTTCTGTAAAATCCAGCTCTGTGGAGTGTACGGCTTAAAGTGGTCCTATGGACAGATACTCCAATCTCCACTGTGGAGCTTCACAGCTCCTTCAGGGTTATCTTTGGTCTCTTTGTTGCCTCTCTGATTAATGCCCTCCTTGCCTGGTCCGTGAGTTTTGGTGGCCGGCCCTCACTTGGAAGGTTTGTTGTGGTGCCATATTCTTTCCATGTTTTATTCATGGATTTAATGCTGCTCCGTGGGATGTTCAAAGTTTCGGATATTTTTTTATAAACCAACCTTGATCTGTACTTCTCCACACCTTTGTCCCTGACCTGTTTGGAGAGCTCCTTGGTCTTCATGGTGCCACTTGCTTGGTGGTTTCCCCTTGCTTAGTGGTGTTGCAGACTCTGGGGCCTTTCGGTGTATATATACAAGTCATATATATACTATATACAGTGCCTTGCGAAAGTATTCGGCCCCCCACCTTTTGCCACATTTCAGGCTTCAAATATAAAGATATAAAACTGTATTTTTTTGTGAAGAATCAACAACAAGTGGGACACAATCATGAAGTGGAACGACATTTATTGGATATTTCAAACTTTTTTAACAAATCAAAAACTGAAAAATTGGGCGTGCAAAATTATTCAGCCCCCTTAAGTTAATACTTTGTAGCGCCACCTTTTGCTGCGATTACAGCTGTAAGTCGCTTGGGGTATGTCTCTATCAGTTTTGCACATCGAGAGACTGAAATGTTTTCCCATTCCTCCTTGCAAAACAGCTCGAGCTCAGTGAGGTTGGATGGAGAGCATTTGTGAACAGCAGTTTTCAGTTCTTTCCACAGATTCTCGATTGGATTCAGGTCTGGACTTTGACTTGGCCATTCTAACACCTGGATATGTTTATTTTTGAACCATTCCATTGTAGATTGTGCTTTATGTTTTGGATCATTGTCTTGTTGGAAGACAAATCTCCGTCCCAGTCTCAGGTCTTTTGCAGACTCCATCAGGTTTTCTTCCAGAATGGTCCTGTATTTGGCTCCATCCATCTTCCCATCAATTTCAACCATCTTCCCTGTCCCTGCTGAAGAAAAGCAGGCCCAAACCATGATGCTGCCACCACCATGTTTGACAGTGGGGATGGTGTGTTCAGCTGTGTTGCTGTTACTCCAAACATAACGTTTTGCATTGTTGCCAAAAAGTTCAATTTTGGTTTATCTGACCAGAGCACCTTCCACATGTTTGGTGTGTCTCCCAGGTGGCTTGTGGCAAACTTTAAACAACACTTTTTATGGATATCTTTAAGAAATGGCTTTCTTCTTGCCACTCTTCCATAAAGGCCAGATTTGTGCAATATACGACTGATTGTTGTCCTATGGACAGAGTCTCCCACCTCAGCTGTAGATCTCTGCAGTTCATCCAGAGTGATCATGGGCCTCTTGGCTGCATCTCTGATCAGTCTTCTCCTTGTATGAGCTGAAAGTTTAGAGGGACGGCCAGGTCTTGGTAGATTTGCAGTGGTCTGATACTCCTTCCATTTCAATATTATCGCTTGCACAGTGCTCCTTGGGATGTTTAAAGCTTGGGAAATCTTTTTGTATCCAAATCCGGCTTTAAACTTCTTCACAACAGTATCTCGGACCTGCCTGGTGTGTTCCTTGTTCTTCATGTTGCTCTCTGCGCTTTTAACGGACCTCTGAGACTATCACAGTGCAGGTGCATTTATACGGAGACTTGATTACACACAGGTGGATTGTATTTATCATCATTAGTCATTTAGGTCAACATTGGATCATTCAGAGATCCTCACTGAACTTCTGGAGAGAGTTTGCTACACTGAAAGTAAAGGGGCTGAATAATTTTGCACTCCCAATTTTTCAGTTTTTGATTTGTTAAAAAAGTTTGAAATATCCAATAAATGTCGTTCCACTTCATGATTGTGTCCCACTTGTTGTTGATTCTTCACAAAACAATACAGTTTTATATCTTTATGTTTGAAGCCTGAAATGTGGCAAAAGGTCGCAAAGTTCAAGGGGGCCGAATACTTTCGCAAGGCACTGTATATACTTGTATATATACAAGTCATTTTGTCCCTCTGTCTCTCTTCCCCCATACTGTATGTCTCTGAGTCTGTAACCAGTAGCTCAAGTCATTTTGTCCCTCTGTCTCTCTTCCCCCATACTGTATGTCTCTGAGTCTGTAACCAGTAGCTCAAGTCATTTTGTCCCTCTGTCTCTCTTCCCCCATACTGTATGTCTCTGAGTCTGTAACCAGTAGCTCAAGTCATTTTGTCCCTCTGTCTCTCTTCCCCCATACTGTATGTCTCTGAGTCTGTAACCAGTAGCTCAAGTCATTTTGTCCCTCTGTCTCTCTTCCCCCATACTGTATGTCTCTGAGTCTGTAACCAGTAGCTCAAGTCATTTTGTCCCTCTGTCTCTCTTCCCCCATACTGTATGTCTCTGAGTCTGTAACCAGTAGCTCAAGTCATTTTGTCATGTGGAGATAAATCATTCTTGGTATTTTTGGTGGACACCAAATTTCTAGCCTCAAGTCAATTGGTGAGCCTGTTATTATGCTGTACCTACTGTGTTGAGATTTCCCCCGGGCATAGATTATCTCTCTCTCTCGCTCAATTCAATTCAATGGGCTGTATTGGCATGGGAAACATATGTTTACATTGCCAAAGCAAGTGAAATGGATACACAAAAGTGAAATATATAATGAAATTGAACAGTAAATATTACCCTCACACAAGTTCCAAAATAATAGAGACATTTCAAGTGCCATATTATGTGTATATACAGTGTTGTAACGATGTGCACATATTTAATGTACAAAAGGGAAAATAAATATGGGTTGCATTTACAATGGTGTTTGTTGTTCACTGGTTGCCCTTTTCTTGTGGCAACAGGTCACACATCTTGCTGCTGTGATGGCACACTGTGGTATTTCACCCAGTAGATATGGGAGTTCTCTCTCTCTCTGGGGTTAGGTACAGTATGTGAGTATACAAGGTGTCATGGATCCTGTGGTATATTGCGAGCATGGTTTGTGTCGGAGGCCGAACCCCACAGAACCAAAACATATAGGGACGATTGATTATTTTCAAACCAGACGCCTGTTTAGAATGGATCCAGAGGACTATTCCAAACCTTTAAAACAACATTGGACAACAACCACTTTCCCCCTCTGTTTAATGTATCAGTGAGGATATTGCCTCCTTGTTCTCTCTGAATGATTTAGTGCACAGCTGGAATGGGAATGGGAATACCATGGGTCTGAGATTCAGGGATTCTTTAAGGCATTCCCAGCTGCGCCGACGCAGAGGCCTTCCCAATGCATTTTGACCTGTGTAATGGAGATGTCACAGTGGTAATTGAGACATAAGAAAGAGAAGAACAGGAGTTTCACTGTTCTGTGTTTGTGGGGGAAACTGGGTTAGCTCTTTCATAATCTCATCCTGGCGGTCAGAACTGCTCTTAGATCAGTTGTTGTTGTCTGGGGGGACTGGTAGCCTGGCAGCAGGTGTTTATTTTAAAGACCCTCGTAAAACCTTCTGTCGGGAAGGGTGCGGTGTGTCTCTCTCTCTTTCTGCCTCTCCCTCTTTCTGCCTCTCTCTCTTGCTGCCTCTCTCTCTTTCTGCCTCTCTCTTTCTGCTTCTCTCTTTCTCTTTCTTCCCTTCTCTTTCTGCCTCTCTCTCTTTCTGCTTCTCTCTTTCTCTTTCTTTCTTTCCCTCTCTTTCTGCCTCTCTCTCTTTCTGCCTCTTTCTCTTTCTTCCCCTCTCTCTCTTTCTTCCTCTCTCTCTTTCTTCCTCTCTCTCTTTCTGCCTCTCTCTTTCTCTCTCTCTCTTTCTTCCTCGCTCTCTTTCTGCCTCTCTCTTTCTGCCTCTCTTTCTCTTTCTTCTCCTCTCTTTCTTCCTCTCTCTCTTTCTGCCCCTCTCTCTCTTTCTGCCTCTCTCTTTCTTCCCCTCTCACTTTCTGCCTCTCTCTTTTTCTGCCTCTCTCTCTCTTTCTTCCTCTCTCTCTTTCTGACACTCTCTCTTTCTGCCTCTCTCTTTCTTCCTCTCTCTCTCTTTCTGACTCTCTCTTTCTTCCTCTCTCTCTCTTTCTGACACTCTCTCTTGCTGCCTCTCTCTCTTTCTGACTCTCTCTCTTTCTGAATATCTCTCTTTCTGACTCTCTCTTTCTGCCTCTTTCTCTTTCTGCCTCTCTCTCTCTCTCTCTCTCTCTCTCTCTCTTTATTCCTCTTTCTCTTTCTGCCACTCTCTCTCTCTTTCTGCCTCTTTCTCTTTCTGCCTCTCTCCCTCTCTTTCTGACTCTCACTCTATTTCTGCCTCTCTTTCTCGCTCTCTTTCTCTCTCTCTCTTTCTGCCTCTCACTCTCTTTCTTTCTCTCTCTCTCTTCCTGCCTCTCCCTCTCTCTCTCTCTCTCTCTCTCTCTCTCTCTGTCTCGCTCTCTTTCTGACTCACTCTCTCTCTTTCTGACTCTCTCTCTCTTTCTGACTCTCGCTCTCTTTCTGACTCTCTCTTTCTGACTCTCTCTCTCTCTCTCTCTCTCTCTTTATTCCTCTGTCTTTCTGCCACTCTCCCTCTCTTTCTGACTCTCACTCTATTTCTGCCTCTCTCTCTCCCTCTCTTTCTCTCTCTCTCTCTCTTTCTGCCTCTCACTCTCTTTCTCGCTCTCTCTTCCTGCCTCTCCCTCTCTCTCTCTCTCTCTCTCTCTCTCTCTCTCTCTCTCTCTGCCTCGCTCTCTTTCTGACTCACTCTCTCTCTTTCTGACTCTCTCTCTCTTTCTGACTCTCGCTCTCTTTCTGACTCTCTCTCTTTCTGACTCTCTCTCTGACTCTCTCTCTCTTTCGGACTCTCTCTCTTTCTTTCGGCCTCTCTCTCTGCCTCTCTCTCTTTCTGCCTCTCTCTCTTTCTGCCTCTCTCTCTCTCTTTCTCTCGCTCTCTCTCTGAGACTGAGGTTTGTTCTGTCGTGTTGCAAGTAGACCTCCCCAGCTGTGCCTGCTCTGCCAACCTCTTCAATGAGCAAGTACACATGCCAAGGCATGGGCACATACAGTATACACACACACAGGCTGATCCTATGGTTCGGCTTTCTAAAATTATAATAATTATTTATTGCTATTGCATTAGAGTGTTCCCCGGAGGCACAGTGGCTGACGTGTGTGTGTGTGTGTGTGTGTGTGTGTGTGTGTGTGTGTGTGTGTGTGTGTGTGTGTGTGTGTGTGTGTGTGTGTGTGTGTGTGTGTGTGTGTGTGTGTGTGTGTGTGTGCATGCTCGTATATGTGTTTTTGTATTCACGTAGTGCCAAGAAACCCAAGCCAAGTGAAGGATGGATAGAAGAGGAGAGGAAATTATGTGATGGATCTTGACTCCGGTGCAGTCCCTGTCCTTGATCAGAACCAGCTGTTAGCGTAGCTTGTCTTAGTGCAGTGCTCCGCCCACAGACGTCTATAACAGGGAGGACGGTAGATTAACAGGGAGGACACGGTAGAGTAACAGGGAGGACGGTAGAGTAACAGGGAGGACGGTAGAGTAACAGGGAGGACGATAGAGTAACAGGGAGGATATGGTAGAGTAACAGGGAGGATATGGTAGAGTAACAGGGAGGATATATGGTAGAGTAACATGGAGGACGGTAGAGTAACATGGAGGACGGTAGAGTAACATGGAGGACGGTAGAGTAACATGGAGGACATGGTAGAGTAACAGGGAGGACGGTAGAGTAACAGGGAGGACGGTAGAGTAACATGGAGGACGGTAGAGTAACGGGGAGGGCGGTAGAGTAACGGGGAGGACGGTAGAGTAACGGGGAGGACGTCAGAGTAACGGGGTGGACGGTAGAGTAACGGGGTGGACGGCAGAGTAACGGGGTGGACGGCAGAGTAACGGGGTGGACGGCAGAGTAACGGGGTGGACGGCTGAGTAACAGGGCTGACACGGTAGAGTAACAGCGACGACACGGTAGAGTAACATGGAGGACGGTAGAGTAACAGGGAGGACCATGGAGGAACAGGGGATACGGTAGAGTAACAGGGTGGACGGTAGAGTAACAGGGTGGATGGTAGAGTAACAGGGTGGATGGTAGAGTAACAAGGTGGATGGCAGAGTAACAGGGTGGACGGCAGAGTAACAGGGTGGACGGCAGTGTAACAGGGTGGACGGGAGAGTAACAGGGTGGACGGGAGAGTAACAGGGTGGACGGGAGAGTAACAGGGTGGACGGTAGAGTAACAGGGTGGACGGCAGAGTAACAGGGAGGACGGTAGAGTAACAGGGAGGACGGTAGAGTAACAGGGTGGACGGTAGAGTAACAGGGTGGACGGTAGAGTAACATGGAGGACGGTGGAGGAACAGGTAGGACGGTAGAATAACAGGGAGGACGGTAGAGTAACATGGAGGACGGTGGAGGAACAGGTAGGACGGTAGAATAACTGGGAGGACGGTAGAGTAACAGCGATGACACGGTGGAGGAACAGGGGAGACGGTAGAGTAACATGGAGGACCGTGGAGGAACAGGGGATACTGTAGAGTAACATGTAGGATACTAGAGTAACAGGGAGAGTAACAAGGTGGACGGTAGAGTAACAGGGTGGACGGTAGAGTAACAGGAAGGACGGTGGAGTAACATGGAGGACGGTAGAGTAACAGGAAGGACGTTGGAGTAACGGGAGACGGTGGAGTAACAGGGAGGATGGTGGAGTAAACAGGGTGGACGGTAGAGTAACAGGGGATACGGTAGAGTAATAGGGAGGACTGTAGAGTAACAGGGAAGACGGTAGAGTAACAGGGAAGACGGTAGAAAAACAGGGAGGACGGTAGAGTAACAGGGAGGACGGTAGAGTAACAGGGGATACGGTAGAGTAACAGGGAGGACGGTGGAGGAACAGGTAGGACGGTAGAATAACAGGGAGGACAGTAGAGGAACAGGGAGGACGGTAGAGTAACAGGGATCACGGTAGAGTAACGGGGAGGACGGTAGAGTAACAGGGAGGACGGTAGAGTAACGGGATACGGTAGAGTAACAGGGAGGACGGTAGAGTAACAGGGAGGACGGTAGAGTAACAGGGAGGACGGTAGAGTAACGGGATACAGTAGAGTATCAGAGAGGATGGTAGAGTAACAGGGAGGACGGTAGAGTAACAGGGAGGACAGTAGAGTAACAGGGAGGACAGTAGAGTAACAGGGAGGACGGTAGAGTAACATGGAGGACGATAGAGTAGCATGGAGGACGGTAGAGTAACAGGAAGGACGTTGGAGTAACGGGAGACGGTGGAGTAACAGGGAGGATGGTGGAGTAAACAGGGTGGACGGTAGAGTAACAGGGTGGACGGGAGAGTAACAGGGTGCATGGTAGAGTAACAGGGTGGATGGTAGAGTAACAGGGTGGATGGTAGAGTAACAGGGTGGACGGCAGAGTAACAGGGAGGACGGTAGAGTAACAGGGTGGACGGTAGAGTAACAGGGTGGACGGTAGAGTAACAGGAAGGACGGTGGAGTAACATGGAGGACGGTAGAGTAACAGGAAGGACGTTGGAGTAACGGGAGACGGTGGAGTAACAGGGAGGATGGTGGAGTAAACAGGGTGGACGGTAGAGTAACAGGGGATACGGTTGAGTAATAGGGAGGACTGTAGAGTAACAGGAAAGACGGTAGAGTAACAGGGAAGACGGTAGAAAAACAGGGAGGACGGTAGAGTAACAGGGAGGACGGTAGAGTAACAGGGGATACGGTAGAGTAACAGGGAGGACAATAGAGGAACAGGGAGGACGGTAGAGTAACAGGGATCACGGGAGAGTAACGGGGAGGACGGTAGAGTAACAGGGAGGACGGTAGAGTAACGGGATACGGTAGAGTAACAGGGAGTACGGTAGAGTAACAGGGAGTACGGTAGAGTAACAGGGAGGACGGTAGAGTAACGGGATACGGTAGAGTATCAGAGAGGATGGTAGAGTAACAGGGAGGACGGTAGAGTAACAGGGAGGGCAGTAGAGTAACAGGGAGGACAGTAGAGTAACAGGGAGGACGGTAGAGTAACGGGATACGGTAGAGTATCAGAGAGGATGGTAGAGTAACAGGAAGGACGGTGGAGTAACAGGGAGGACGGTAGAGTGACAGGGAGGACAGTAGAGTGACAGGGATGACGGTAGAGTACCAGGGGAGACGGTAGAGTAACAGGGAGGACGGTAGAGTAACAGGGAGGACGATAGAGTAACAGGGAGGATATGGTAGAGTAACAGGGAGGATATGGTAGAGTAACAGGGAGGATATATGGTAGAGTAACATGGAGGACGGTAGAGTAACATGGAGGACGGTAGAGTAACATGGAGGACGGTAGAGTAACATGGAGGACATGGTAGAGTAACAGGGAGGACGGTAGAGTAACAGGGAGGACGGTAGAGTAACATGGAGGACGGTAGAGTAACGGGGAGGGCGGTAGAGTAACGGGGAGGACGGTAGAGTAACGGGGAGGACGTCAGAGTAACGGGGTGGACGGTAGAGTAACGGGGTGGACGGCAGAGTAACGGGGTGGACGGCAGAGTAACGGGGTGGACGGCAGAGTAACGGGGTGGACGGCTGAGTAACAGGGCTGACACGGTAGAGTAACAGCGACGACACGGTAGAGTAACATGGAGGACGGTAGAGTAACAGGGAGGACCATGGAGGAACAGGGGATACGGTAGAGTAACAGGGTGGACGGTAGAGTAACAGGGTGGATGGTAGAGTAACAGGGTGGATGGTAGAGTAACAAGGTGGATGGCAGAGTAACAGGGTGGACGGCAGAGTAACAGGGTGGACGGCAGTGTAACAGGGTGGACGGGAGAGTAACAGGGTGGACGGGAGAGTAACAGGGTGGACGGTAGAGTAACAGGGTGGACGGCAGAGTAACAGGGAGGACGGTAGAGTAACAGGGAGGACGGTAGAGTAACAGGGTGGACGGTAGAGTAACAGGGTGGACGGTAGAGTAACATGGAGGACGGTGGAGGAACAGGTAGGACGGTAGAATAACAGGGAGGACGGTAGAGTAACATGGAGGACGGTGGAGGAACAGGTAGGACGGTAGAATAACTGGGAGGACGGTAGAGTAACAGCGATGACACGGTGGAGGAACAGGGGAGACGGTAGAGTAACATGGAGGACCGTGGAGGAACAGGGGATACTGTAGAGTAACATGTAGGATACTAGAGTAACAGGGAGAGTAACAAGGTGGACGGTAGAGTAACAGGGTGGACGGTAGAGTAACAGGAAGGACGGTGGAGTAACATGGAGGACGGTAGAGTAACAGGAAGGACGTTGGAGTAACGGGAGACGGTGGAGTAACAGGGAGGATGGTGGAGTAAACAGGGTGGACGGTAGAGTAACAGGGGATACGGTAGAGTAATAGGGAGGACTGTAGAGTAACAGGGAAGACGGTAGAGTAACAGGGAAGACGGTAGAAAAACAGGGAGGACGGTAGAGTAACAGGGAGGACGGTAGAGTAACAGGGGATACGGTAGAGTAACAGGGAGGACGGTGGAGGAACAGGTAGGACGGTAGAATAACAGGGAGGACAGTAGAGGAACAGGGAGGACGGTAGAGTAACAGGGATCACGGTAGAGTAACGGGGAGGACGGTAGAGTAACAGGGAGGACGGTAGAGTAACGGGATACGGTAGAGTAACAGGGAGGACGGTAGAGTAACAGGGAGGACGGTAGAGTAACAGGGAGGACGGTAGAGTAACGGGATACAGTAGAGTATCAGAGAGGATGGTAGAGTAACAGGGAGGACGGTAGAGTAACAGGGAGGACAGTAGAGTAACAGGGAGGACAGTAGAGTAACAGGGAGGACGGTAGAGTAACATGGAGGACGATAGAGTAGCATGGAGGACGGTAGAGTAACAGGAAGGACGTTGGAGTAACGGGAGACGGTGGAGTAACAGGGAGGATGGTGGAGTAAACAGGGTGGACGGTAGAGTAACAGGGTGGACGGGAGAGTAACAGGGTGCATGGTAGAGTAACAGGGTGGATGGTAGAGTAACAGGGTGGATGGTAGAGTAACAGGGTGGACGGCAGAGTAACAGGGAGGACGGTAGAGTAACAGGGTGGACGGTAGAGTAACAGGGTGGACGGTAGAGTAACAGGAAGGACGGTGGAGTAACATGGAGGACGGTAGAGTAACAGGAAGGACGTTGGAGTAACGGGAGACGGTGGAGTAACAGGGAGGATGGTGGAGTAAACAGGGTGGACGGTAGAGTAACAGGGGATACGGTTGAGTAATAGGGAGGACTGTAGAGTAACAGGAAAGACGGTAGAGTAACAGGGAAGACGGTAGAAAAACAGGGAGGACGGTAGAGTAACAGGGAGGACGGTAGAGTAACAGGGGATACGGTAGAGTAACAGGGAGGACAATAGAGGAACAGGGAGGACGGTAGAGTAACAGGGATCACGGGAGAGTAACGGGGAGGACGGTAGAGTAACAGGGAGGACGGTAGAGTAACGGGATACGGTAGAGTAACAGGGAGTACGGTAGAGTAACAGGGAGTACGGTAGAGTAACAGGGAGGACGGTAGAGTAACAGGGAGGGTAGTAGAGTAACAGGGAGGACAGTAGAGTAACAGGGAGGACGGTAGAGTAACGGGATACGGTAGAGTATCAGAGAGGATGGTAGAGTAACAGGAAGGACGGTGGAGTAACAGGGAGGACGGTAGAGTGACAGGGAGGACAGTAGAGTGACAGGGATGACGGTAGAGTACCAGGGGAGACGGTAGAGTAACAGGGAGGACAGTAGAGTAACAGGGAGGACGGTAGAGTAACAGGGAGGACAGTAGAGGAACAGTGAGGACGGTAGAGTAACAGGGATCACGGGAGAGTAACGGGGAGGACGGTAGAGTAACAGGGAGGACGGTAGAGTAACGGGATACGGTAGAGTAACAGGGATCACGGTAGAGTAACAGGGTGGACTGTAGAGTAACAGGGTGGACGGTAGAGTAATGGGTGGATGGTAGAGTAACAGGGAGGACGGTAGAGTAACGGGTGGATGGTAGAGTAACGGGTGGACGGTAGAGTAACGGGATACGGTAGAGTAACAGGGAGGACGGTAGAGTAACAGGGAGGACGGTAGAGTAACGGGATACAGTAGAGTATCAGAGAGGATGGTAGAGTAACAGGGAGGACGGTAGAGTAACAGGGAGGACAGTAGAGTAACAGGGAGGACAGTAGAGTAACAGGGAGGACGGTAGAGTAACATGGAGGACGATAGAGTAGCATGGAGGACGGTAGAGTAACAGGAAGGACGTTGGAGTAACGGGAGACGGTGGAGTAACAGGGAGGATGGTGGAGTAAACAGGGTGGACGGTAGAGTAACAGGGTGGACGGGAGAGTAACAGGGTGCATGGTAGAGTAACAGGGTGGATGGTAGAGTAACAGGGTGGATGGTAGAGTAACAGGGTGGACGGCAGAGTAACAGGGAGGACGGTAGAGTAACAGGGTGGACGGTAGAGTAACAGGGTGGACGGTAGAGTAACAGGAAGGACGGTGGAGAAACATGGAGGACGGTAGAGTAACAGGAAGGACGTTGGAGTAACGGGAGACGGTGGAGTAACAGGGAGGATGGTGGAGTAAACAGGGTGGACGGTAGAGTAACAAGGGATACGGTTGAGTAATAGGGAGGACTGTAGAGTAACAGGGAAGACGGTAGAGTAACAGGTAAGACGGTAGAAAAACAGGGAGGACGGTAGAGTAACAGGGAGGACAGTAGAGTAACAGGGGATACGGTAGAGTAACAGGGAGGACAATAGAGGAACAGGGAGGACGGTAGAGTAACAGGGATCACGGGAGAGTAACGGGGAGGACGGTAGAGTAACAGGGAGGACGGTAGAGTAACGGGATACGGTAGAGTAACAGGGATCACGGTAGAGTAACAGGGAGTACGGTAGAGTAACAGGGAGGACGGTAGAGTAACAGGAAGGACGGTGGAGAAACATGGAGGACGGTAGAGTAACAGGAAGGACGTTGGAGTAACGGGAGACGGTGGAGTAACAGGGAGGATGGTGGAGTAAACAGGGTGGACGGTAGAGTAACAAGGGATACGGTTGAGTAATAGGGAGGACTGTAGAGTAACAGGGAAGACGGTAGAGTAACAGGTAAGACGGTAGAAAAACAGGGAGGACGGTAGAGTAACAGGGAGGACGGTAGAGTAACAGGGGATACGGTAGAGTAACAGGGAGGACAATAGAGGAACAGGGAGGACGGTAGAGTAACAGGGATCACGGGAGAGTAACGGGGAGGACGGTAGAGTAACAGGGAGGACGGTAGAGTAACGTGATACGGTAGAGTAACAGGGATCACGGTAGAGTAACAGGGAGTACGGTAGAGTAACAGGGAGGACGGTAGAGTAACGGGATACGGTAGAGTATCAGAGAGGATGGTAGAGTAACATGGAGGACGGTAGAGTAACAGGGAGGGCAGTAGAGTAACAGGGAGGACAGTAGAGTAACAGGGAGGACGGTAGAGTAACGGGATACGGTAGAGTATCAGAGAGGATGGTAGAGTAACAGGAAGGACGGTGGAGTAACAGGGAGGACGGTAGAGTGACAGGGAGGACAGTAGAGTGACAGGGATGACGGTAGAGTACCAGGGGAGACGGTAGAGTAACAGGGAGGACAGTAGAGTACCAGGGAGGACGGTAGAGTAACAGGGAGGACAGTAGAGGAACAGTGAGGACGGTAGAGTAACAGGGATCACGGGAGAGTAACGGGGAGGACGGTAGAGTAACAGGGAGGACGGTAGAGTAACGGGATACGGTAGAGTAACAGGGATCACGGTAGAGTAACAGGGTGGACTGTAGAGTAACAGGGTGGACGGTAGAGTAATGGGTGGATGGTAGAGTAACAGGGAGGACGGTAGAGTAACGGGTGGATGGTATAGTAACGGGTGGACGGTAGAGTAACGGGATACGGTAGAGTAACAGGGGATACGGTAGAGTAACAGGGTGGATGGTAGAGTAACGGGGAGACGGTAGAGTAACGGGTGGATGGTAGAGTAACAGGGAGGACGGTAGAGTAACAGCGAGGACACGGTAGAGTAACAGGGAGGACAGTAAAATAACAGGGAGGACGGTAGAGGAACAGGTAGGACAGTAGAGTAACAGGGAGTACGGTAGAGTAACAGGGTGGACGGTAGAGTAACGGGTAGACGGTAGAGTAACAGGGAGGACGGTAGAGTAACAGCGAGGACACGGTAGAGGAACAGCGAGGACACGGTAGAGTAACATGGAGGACCGTGGAGGAACAGGTAGGACAGTAGAGTAACAGGGGATACGGTAGAGTAACATGGAAGACGGTAGAGTAACAGGGAGGACGGTGGAGTAACAGGGGAACTGTAAGAATAACAGGGTGGACGGTAGAGTAACAGGGTGGACGGTAGAGTAACGGGGAGGACGGTAGAGTAACAGGGAGGACGGTAGAGTAACGGGATACGGTAGAGTAACAGGGATCACGGTAGAGTAACAGGGAGGACGGTAGAGTAGCCGGGGAGACGGTAGAGTAACAGGGAGGGCAGTAGAGTAACAGGGAGGACAGTAGAGTAACAGGGAGGACGGTAGAGTAACAGGGAGGACGGTAGAGTAACGGGATACGGTAGAGTATCAGAGAGGATGGTAGAGTAACAGGAAGGACGGTGGAGTAACAGGGAGGACGGTAGAGTGACAGGGAGGACAGTAGAGTGACAGGGAGGACGGTAGAGTACCAGGGGAGACGGTAGAGTAACAGGGAGGACAGTAGAGTAACAGGGAGGACGGTAGAGTAACAGGGAGGACGGTAGAGTAACAGGGTGGACTGTAGAGTAACAGGGTGGACGGTAGAGTAATGGGTGGATGGTAGAGTAACAGGGAGGATGGTAGAGTAACGGGTGGATGGTAGAGTAACGGGTGGACGGTAGAGTAACGGGATACGGTAGAGTAACAGGGGATACGGTAGAGTAACAGGGTGGATGGTAGAGTAACGGGGAGACGGTAGAGTAACATGGAAGACGGTAGAGTAACAGGGAGGACGGTGGAGTAACAGGGGAACTGTAAGAATAACAGGGAGGACGGTAGAGTAACAGGGAGGACGGTAGAGTAACGGGATACGGTAGAGTAACAGGGACGACGGTAGAGTAACAGGGAGGACGGTGGAGTAACAGGGGAACTGTAAGAATAACAGGGAGGACGGTAGAGTAACAGGGAGGACGGTAGAGTAACAAGATACGGTAGAGTAACAGGGAGGACGGTAGAGTAACAGGGAGGACGGCAGAGTAACAGGGAGGACGGTAGAGTAACAGGGTGGACGGTAGAGTAACAGGGTGGACGGTAGAGTAACAGGAAGGACGGTGGAGTAACATGGAGGACGGTAGAGTAACAGGAAGGACGTTGGAGTAACGGGAGACGGTGGAGTAACAGGGAGGATGGTGGAGTAAACAGGGTGGACGGTAGAGTAACAGGGGATATGGTTGAGTAATAGGGAGGACTGTAGAGTAACAGGAAAGACGGTAGAGTAACAGGGAAGACGGTAGAAAAACAGGGAGGACGGTAGAGTAACAGGGAGGACGGTAGAGTAACAGGGGATACGGTAGAGTAACAGGGAGGACAATAGAGGAACTGGGAGGACGGTAGAGTAACAGGGATCACGGGAGAGTAACGGGGAGGACGGTAGAGTAACAGGGAGGACGGTAGAGTAACGGGATACGGTAGAGTAACAGGGAGTACGGTAGAGTAACAGGGAGTACGGTAGAGTAACAGGGAGGACGGTAGAGTAACGGGATACGGTAGAGTATCAGAGAGGATGGTAGAGTAACAGGGAGGACGGTAGAGTAACAGGGAGGGCAGTAGAGTAACAGGGAGGACAGTAGAGTAACAGGGAGGACGGTAGAGTAACGGGATACGGTAGAGTATCAGAGAGGATGGTAGAGTAACAGGAAGGACGGTGGAGTAACAGGGAGGACGGTAGAGTGACAGGGAGGACAGTAGAGTGACAGGGATGACGGTAGAGTACCAGGGGAGACGGTAGAGTAACAGGGAGGACAGTAGAGTAACAGGGAGGACGGTAGAGTAACAGGGAGGACAGTAGAGGAACAGTGAGGACGGTAGAGTAACAGGGATCACGGGAGAGTAACGGGGAGGACGGTAGAGTAACAGGGAGGACGGTAGAGTAACGGGATACGGTAGAGTAACAGGGATCACGGTAGAGTAACAGGGTGGACTGTAGAGTAACAGGGTGGACGGTAGAGTAATGGGCGGATGGTAGAGTAACAGGGAGGACGGTAGAGTAACGGGTGGATGGTAGAGTAACGGGTGGACGGTAGAGTAACGGGATACGGTAGAGTAACAGGGAGGACGGTAGAGTAACAGGGAGGACGGTAGAGTAACAGGGAGGACGGTAGAGTAACGGGATACAGTAGAGTATCAGAGAGGATGGTAGAGTAACAGGGAGGACGGTAGAGTAACAGGGAGGACGGTAGAGTGACAGGGAGGACAGTAGAGTGACAGGGATGACGGTAGAGTACCAGGGGAGACGGTAGAGTAACAGGGAGGACAGTAGAGTAACAGGGAGGACAGTAGAGTAACAGGGAGGACGGTAGAGTAACGGGATACGGTAGAGTATCAGAGAGGATGGTAGAGTAACAGGAAGGACGGTGGAGTAACAGGGAGGACGGTAGAGTGACAGGGAGGACAGTAGAGTGACAGGGATGACGGTAGAGTACCAGGGGAGACGGTAGAGTAACAGGGAGGACAGTAGAGTAACAGGGAGGACGGTAGAGTAACAGGGAGGACAGTAGAGGAACAGTGAGGACGGTAGAGTAACAGGGATCACGGGAGAGTAACGGGGAGGACGGTAGAGTAACAGGGAGGACGGTAGAGTAACGGGATACGGTAGAGTAACAGGGATCACGGTAGAGTAACAGGGTGGACTGTAGAGTAACAGGGTGGACGGTAGAGTAATGGGCGGATGGTAGAGTAACAGGGAGGACGGTAGAGTAACGGGTGGATGGTAGAGTAACGGGTGGACGGTAGAGTAACGGGATACGGTAGAGTAACAGGGAGGACGGTAGAGTAACAGGGAGGACGGTAGAGTAACAGGGAGGACGGTAGAGTAACGGGATACAGTAGAGTATCAGAGAGGATGGTAGAGTAACAGGGAGGACGGTAGAGTAACAGGGAGGACGGTAGAGTGACAGGGAGGACAGTAGAGTGACAGGGATGACGGTAGAGTACCAGGGGAGACGGTAGAGTAACAGGGAGGACAGTAGAGTAACAGGGAGGACGGTAGAGTAACAGGGAGGACGGTAGAGTAACAGGGTGGACTGTAGAGTAACAGGGTGGACGGTAGAGTAATGGGTGGATGGTAGAGTAACAGGGAGGATGGTAGAGTAACGGGTGGATGGTAGAGTAACGGGTGGACGGTAGAGTAACGGGATACGGTAGAGTAACAGGGGATACGGTAGAGTAACAGGGTGGATGGTAGAGTAACGGGGAGACGGTAGAGTAACATGGAAGACGGTAGAGTAACAGGGAGGACGGTGGAGTAACAGGGGAACTGTAAGAATAACAGGGAGGACGGTAGAGTAACAGGGAGGACGGTAGAGTAACGGGATACGGTAGAGTAACATGGAAGACGGTAGAGTAACAGGGAGGACGGTGGAGTAACAGGGGAACTGTAAGAATAACAGGGAGGACGGTAGAGTAACAGGGAGGACGGTAGAGTAACAAGATACGGTAGAGTAACAGGGAGGACGGTAGAGTAACAGGGAGGACGGCAGAGTAACAGGGAGGACGGTAGAGTAACAGGGTGGACGGTAGAGTAACAGGGTGGACGGTAGAGTAACAGGAAGGACGGTGGAGTAACATGGAGGACGGTAGAGTAACAGGAAGGACGTTGGAGTAACGGGAGACGGTGGAGTAACAGGGAGGATGGTGGAGTAAACAGGGTGGACGGTAGAGTAACAGGGGATATGGTTGAGTAATAGGGAGGACTGTAGAGTAACAGGAAAGACGGTAGAGTAACAGGGAAGACGGTAGAAAAACAGGGAGGACGGTAGAGTAACAGGGAGGACGGTAGAGTAACAGGGGATACGGTAGAGTAACAGGGAGGACAATAGAGGAACTGGGAGGACGGTAGAGTAACAGGGATCACGGGAGAGTAACGGGGAGGACGGTAGAGTAACAGGGAGGACGGTAGAGTAACGGGATACGGTAGAGTAACAGGGAGTACGGTAGAGTAACAGGGAGTACGGTAGAGTAACAGGGAGGACGGTAGAGTAACGGGATACGGTAGAGTATCAGAGAGGATGGTAGAGTAACAGGGAGGACGGTAGAGTAACAGGGAGGGCAGTAGAGTAACAGGGAGGACAGTAGAGTAACAGGGAGGACGGTAGAGTAACGGGATACGGTAGAGTATCAGAGAGGATGGTAGAGTAACAGGAAGGACGGTGGAGTAACAGGGAGGACGGTAGAGTGACAGGGAGGACAGTAGAGTGACAGGGATGACGGTAGAGTACCAGGGGAGACGGTAGAGTAACAGGGAGGACAGTAGAGTAACAGGGAGGACGGTAGAGTAACAGGGAGGACAGTAGAGGAACAGTGAGGACGGTAGAGTAACAGGGATCACGGGAGAGTAACGGGGAGGACGGTAGAGTAACAGGGAGGACGGTAGAGTAACGGGATACGGTAGAGTAACAGGGATCACGGTAGAGTAACAGGGTGGACTGTAGAGTAACAGGGTGGACGGTAGAGTAATGGGCGGATGGTAGAGTAACAGGGAGGACGGTAGAGTAACGGGTGGATGGTAGAGTAACGGGTGGACGGTAGAGTAACGGGATACGGTAGAGTAACAGGGAGGACGGTAGAGTAACAGGGAGGACGGTAGAGTAACAGGGAGGACGGTAGAGTAACGGGATACAGTAGAGTATCAGAGAGGATGGTAGAGTAACAGGGAGGACGGTAGAGTAACAGGGAGGACGGTAGAGTGACAGGGAGGACAGTAGAGTGACAGGGATGACGGTAGAGTACCAGGGGAGACGGTAGAGTAACAGGGAGGACAGTAGAGTACCAGGGAGGACGGTAGAGTAACAGGGAGGACAGTAGAGGAACAGTGAGGACGGTAGAGTAACAGGGATCACGGGAGAGTAACGGGGAGGACGGTAGAGTAACAGGGAGGACGGTAGAGTAACGGGATACGGTAGAGTAACAGGGATCACGGTAGAGTAACAGGGTGGACTGTAGAGTAACAGGGTGGACGGTAGAGTAATGGGTGGATGGTAGAGTAACAGGGAGGACGGTAGAGTAACGGGTGGATGGTATAGTAACGGGTGGACGGTAGAGTAACGGGATACGGTAGAGTAACAGGGGATACGGTAGAGTAACAGGGTGGATGGTAGAGTAACGGGGAGACGGTAGAGTAACGGGTGGATGGTAGAGTAACAGGGAGGACGGTAGAGTAACAGCGAGGACACGGTAGAGTAACAGGGAGGACAGTAAAATAACAGGGAGGACGGTAGAGGAACAGGTAGGACAGTAGAGTAACAGGGAGTACGGTAGAGTAACAGGGTGGACGGTAGAGTAACGGGTAGACGGTAGAGTAACAGGGAGGACGGTAGAGTAACAGCGAGGACACGGTAGAGGAACAGCGAGGACACGGTAGAGTAACATGGAGGACCGTGGAGGAACAGGTAGGACAGTAGAGTAACAGGGGATACGGTAGAGTAACATGGAAGACGGTAGAGTAACAGGGAGGACGGTGGAGTAACAAGGGAACTGTAAGAATAACAGGGTGGACGGTAGAGTAGCAGGGTGGACGGTAGAGTAACGGGGAGGACGGTAGAGTAACAGGGAGGACGGTAGAGTAACGGGATACGGTAGAGTAACAGGGATCACGGTAGAGTAACAGGGAGGACGGTAGAGTAGCCGGGGAGACGGTAGAGTAACAGGGAGGGCAGTAGAGTAACAGGGAGGACAGTAGAGTAACAGGGAGGACGGTAGAGTAACAGGGAGGACGGTAGAGTAACGGGATACGGTAGAGTATCAGAGAGGATGGTAGAGTAACAGGAAGGACGGTGGAGTAACAGGGAGGACGGTAGAGTGACAGGGAGGACAGTAGAGTGACAGGGAGGACGGTAGAGTACCAGGGGAGACGGTAGAGTAACAGGGAGGACAGTAGAGTAACAGGGAGGACGGTAGAGTAACAGGGAGGACGGTAGAGTAACAGGGTGGACTGTAGAGTAACAGGGTGGACGGTAGAGTAATGGGTGGATGGTAGAGTAACAGGGAGGATGGTAGAGTAACGGGTGGATGGTAGAGTAACGGGTGGACGGTAGAGTAACGGGATACGGTAGAGTAACAGGGGATACGGTAGAGTAACAGGGTGGATGGTAGAGTAACGGGGAGACGGTAGAGTAACGGGTGGATGGTAGAGTAACAGGGAGGACGGTAGAGTAACAGCGAGGACACGGTAGAGTAACAGGGAGGACAGTAGAATAACAGGGAGGACGGTAGAGGAACAGGTAGGACAGTAGAGTAACAGGGAGGACGGTAGAGTAACAGGGTGGACGGTAGAGTAACGGGTAGACGGTAGAGTAACAGGGAGGACGGTAGAGTAACAGCGAGGACACGGTAGAGGAACAGCGAGGACACGGTAGAGTAACATGGAGGACCGTGGAGTAACAGGGAGGACAGTAGAGTAACGGGGAGATGGTAGAGTAACAGGGAGGACGGTAGAGTAACAGGGATGACGGTAGAGTAACGGGTGGATGGTAGAGTAACAGGGAGGACGGTAGAGTAACAGGGGATACGGTAGAGTAACGGGAGGACGGTAGAGGAACAGGGAGGACAGTAGAGTAACAGGGAGGACGGTAGAGTAACAGGGTGGACGGTAGAGTAACGGGTAGACGGTAGAGTAACAGGGAGGACGGTAGAGTAACAGCGAGGACAGGGTAGAGGAACAGCGAGGACACGGTAGAGTAACATGGAGGACCGTGGAGGAACAGGTAGGACAGTAGAGTAACAGGGGATACGGTAGAGTACCATGGAAGACGGTAGAGTAACAGGGGATACGGTAGAGTAACAGGGAGGACGGTGGAGGAACAGGTAGGACGGTAGAATAACAGGGAGGACAGTAGAGTAACAGGGAGGACGGTAGAGTAACGGGATACGGTAGAGTAACAGGGATCACGGTAGAGTAACAGGGAGGACGGTAGAGTAACAGGAAGGACGGTAGAGTAACGGGATACGGTAGAGTATCAGAGAGGATGGTAGAGTAACAGGGAGGACGGTAGAGTAGCCGGGGAGACGGTAGAGTAACAGGGAGGGCAGTAGAGTAACAGGGAGGACAGTAGAGTAACAGGGAGGACGGTAGAGTAACAGGGAGGACGGTAGAGTGACAGGGAGGACAGTAGAGTGACAGGGAGGACGGTAGAGTAGCAGGGGAGACGGTAGAGTAACAGGGAGGACAGTAGAGTAACAGGGAGTACGGTAGAGTATCAGAGAGGATGGTAGAGTAACAGGAAGGACGGTGGAGTAACAGGGAGGACGGTAGAGTGACAGGGAGGACAGTAGAGTGACAGGGAGGACGGTAGAGTAGCAGGGGAGACGGTAGAGTAACAGGGAGGACAGTAGAGTAACAGGGAGTACGGTAGAGTAACAGGGAGGACGGTAGAGTAACAGGGTGGACTGTAGAGTTACAGGGTGGACGGTATAGTAACGGGTGGATGGTAGAGTAACGGGTGGACGGTAGAGTAACGGGTGGATGGTAGAGTAACGGATGGACGGTAGAGTAACAGGATACGGTAGAGTAACAGGGGATACGGTAGAGTAACAGGGTGGATGGTAGAGTAACGGGGAGACGTTAGAGTAACGGGTGGATGGTAGAGTAACAGGGAGGACGGTAGAGTAACAGCGAGGACACGGTAGAGTAACAGGGAGGACAGTAGAATAACAGGGAGGACGGTAGAGGAACAGGGAGGACGGTAGAGTAACAGGGAGGACGGTAGAGTAACAGGGTGGGCGGTAGAGTAACGGTTAGACGGTAGAGTAACAGCGAGGACACGGTAGAGGAACAGCGAGGACACGGTAGAGTAACATGGAGGATCGTGGAGGAACAGGTAGGACAGTAGAGTAACAGGGGATACGGTAGAGTAACATGGAAGACGGTAGAGTAACAGGGAGGACGGTGGAGTAACAGGGGAGATGGTGGAGTAACAGGGTGGACGGTAGAGTAACAGAGAGGACGGCAGAGTAACAGGGGAACTGTAAGAATAACAGGGTGGACGGTAGAGTAGCAGGGTGGACGGTAGAGTAACGGGGAGGACGGTAGAGTGACAGGGAGGACGGTAGAGTAACAGGGATCACGGGAGAGTAACGGGGAGGACGGTAGAGTAACAGGGAGGACGGTAGAGTACCAGGGGAGACGGTAGAGTAACAGGGAGGACAGTAGAGTAACAGGGAGGACGGTAGAGTAACAGGGAGGGCGGTAGAGTAACAGGGTGGACTGTAGAGTAACAGGGTGGACGGTAGAGTAATGGGTGGATGGTAGAGTAACAGGGAAGACGGTAGAGTAACGGGTGGATGGTAGAGTAACGGGTGGACGGTAGAGTAACGGGATACGGTAGAGTAACAGGGGATACGGTAGAGTAACAGGGTGGATGGTAGAGTAACGGGGAGACGGTAGAGTAACGGGTGGATGGTAGAGTAACAGGGAGGACGGTAGAGTAACAGCGAGGACACGGTAGAGGAACAGCGAGGACACGGTAGAGTAACATGGAGGACCGTGGAGGAACAGGTAGGACAGTAGAGTAACAGGGGATACGGTAGAGTAACATGGAAGACGGTAGAGTAACAGGGAGGACGGTGGAGTAACAGGGGAGATGGTGGAGTAACAGGGTGGACGGTAGATTAACAGAGAGGACGGCAGAGTAACAGGGGAACTGTAAGAATAACAGGGTGGACGGTAGAGTAACAGGGTGGACGGTAGAGTAACAGGGAGGACGGTAGAGTAACAGGGAGGACAGTAGAATAACAGGGAGGACGGTAGAGGAACAGGTAGGACAGTAGAGTAACAGGGAGGACGGTAGAGTAACAGGATGGACGGTAGAGTAACGGGTAGACGGTAGAGTAACAGGGAGGACGGTAGAGTAACAGCGAGGACACGGTAGAGGAACAGCGAGGACACGGTAGAGTAACATGGAGGACCGTGGAGGAACAGGTAGGACAGTAGAGTAACAGGGGATACGGTAGAGTAACATGGAAGACGGTAGAGTAACAGGGAGGACGGTGGAGTAACAGGGGAGATGGTGGAGTAACAGGGTGGACGGTAGATTAACAGAGAGGACGGCAGAGTAACAGGGGAACTGTAAGAATAACAGGGTGGACGGTAGAGTAACAGGGTGGACGGTAGAGTAACAGGGAGGACGGTAGAGTAACAGGGAGGACGGTAGAGTAACAGGGTGGACGGTAGAGTAACAGGGAGGACGGTAGAGTAACAGGGAAGACGGTAGAGTAACAGGGAGGACGGTAGAGTAACAGGGAGGAAGGTAGAGTAGCAGGGGAGACGGTAGAGTAACATGGAGGACGGTGGAGTAACATGGAGGACGGTGGAGTAACAGGGAGGACGGTAGAGTGTCAGAGAGGACAGTAGAGTGACAGGGAGGACGGTAGAGTAGCAGGGGAGACGGTAGAGTAACGGGGAGGACGGTAGAGTAACAGGGAGGACGGTAGAGTAACGGGGAGATGGTAGAGTAACAGGGAGGACGGTAGAGTAACAGGGAGGACGGTAGAGTAACAGGGTGGACGGTAGAGTAACGGGTAGACGGTAGAGTAACGGGGAGACGGTAGAGTAACGGGGAGGACGGTAGAGTAACAGGGAGGACAGTAGAGTAACGGGGAGATGGTAGAGTAACAGGGAGGACGGTAGAGTAACAGGGAGGACGGTAGAGTAACGGGTGGATGGTAGAGTAACAGGGAGGACGGTAGAGTAACAGGGGAGATAGTAGAGTAACAGGGAGGACGGTAGAGTAACAGGGGATACGGTAGAGTAACGGGATGACGGTAGAGGAACAGGTAGGACAGTAGAGTAACAGGGAGGACGGTAGAGTAACAGGGTGGACGGTAGAGTAACGGGTAGACGGTAGAGTAACGGGGAGACGGTAGAGTAACAGGGAGGACGGTAGAGTAACAGGGAGGACAGTAGAGTAACGGGGAGATGGTAGAGTAACAGGGAGGACGGTAGAGTAACAGGGATGACGGTAGAGTAACGGGTGGATGGTAGAGTAACGGGTGGACGGTAGAGTAACAGGGAGGACTGTAGATTAACAGGGAATACGGTAGAGTAACGGGATGACGGTAGAGGAACAGGTAGGACAGTATAGTAACAGGGAGGACGGTAGAGTAACAGCGAGGACACGGTAGAGGAACAGCGAGGACACGGTAGAGTAACATGGAGGACCGTGGAGGAACAGGTAGGACAGTAGAGTAACAGGGGATACGGTAGAGTAACATGGAAGACGGTAGAGTAACAGAGAGGACGGCAGAGTAACAGGGAGGACGGTAGAGTAACAGGGTGGACGGTAGAGTAACAGGGGATACGGTAGAGTAACATGGAAGACGGTAGAGTAACAGAGAGGACGGCAGAGTAACAGGGAGGACGGTAGAGTAACAGGGTGGACGGTAGAGTAACAGGGAGGACGGTAGAGTAACAGGGTGGACGGTAGAGTAACAGGGTGGACGGTAGAGTAACAGGGAGGACGGTAGAGTAACAGGGATGACGGTAGAGGAACAGGTAGGACAGTATAGTAACAGGGAGGACGGTAGAGTAACAGGGTGGACGGTAGAGTAACGGGTAGACGTTAGAGTAACAGGGAGGACGGTAGAGTAACAGCGAGGACACGGTAGAGGAACAGCGAGGACACGGTAGAGTAACATGGAGGACCGTGGAGGAACAGGTAGGACAGTAGAGTAACAGGGGATACGGTAGAGTAACATGGAAGACGGTAGAGTAACAGAGAGGACGGCAGAGTAACAGGGAGGACGGTAGAGTAACAGGGTGGACGGTAGAGTAACAGGGGATACGGTAGAGTAACATGGAAGACGGTAGAGTAACAGAGAGGACGGCAGAGTAACAGGGAGGACGGTAGAGTAACAGGGTGGACGGTAGAGTAACAGGGAGGACGGTAGAGTAACAGGGTGGACAGTAGAGTAACAGGGTGGACGGTAGAGTAACAGGGAGGACGGTAGAGTAACAGGGAGGACGGTAGAGTAACAGGGTGGACGGTAGAGTAACAGGGAGGACGGTAGAGTAACGGGGAGACGGTAGAGTAACAGGGAAGACGGTAGAGTAACAGGGAGGACGGTAGAGTAACAGGGAGGAAGGTAGAGTAACAGGGAGGACGGTAGAGTAACAGGGAGGACGGTAGAGTAACAGCGAGGACACGGTAGAGTAATGGGTGGATGGTAGAGTAACAGCGATCAGACTGTAGCTAGGTCTAGAGATGTGACTGAGATCAGACTGTTTCCTAGGTCTAGAGATGTGACTGAGATCAGACTGTAGCTAGGTCTAGAGATGTGACTGAGATCAGACTGTAGCTAGGTCTAGAGATGTGACTGAGATCAGACTGTAGCTAGGTCTAGAGATGTGACTGAGATCTGTCGTTGTGAACCTGTTATTATGAAGAGGCCTAGAAACTCTATGCACTCTTCCCCTTGTCATATGTTTTTCCTCATACCAGGCAGGACTAGAAGATACAAACTTTAGTGAAGCCATGATTACATAGGGCAACGGTTGATAAAGCATGTCTATCTGCAGAGTCTAGTAGTCTGCAGGAAATCTTGGTCATTAGATCAGGAAGAGCTGTTCCCAGGCTCGGGGGGAGGAATATTGTCTTTGTCTGAGTTCTGGCTGCGTTGGTTCGAAACGTCACAACTGATTGCCACAAAGTTATTTTGAAATGAGTTTTCCTTGTTTTGTTTGGATGCACCAGATGCCACCCATGTGATAGAGAGATGAGAGAGACACTGTGATGCAGAGATAAAGAGAGAGATGAGAGAGAGACTGTGATGCAGAGATAAAGAGAGAGATGAGAGAGAGACTGTGATGCAGAGATAAAGAGAGATGAGAGAGACACTGTGATGCAGAGATAAAGAGAGAGATGAGAGAGAGACTGTGATGCAGAGATAAAGAGAGAGATGAGAGAGAGACTGTGATGCAGAGATAAAGAGAGATGAGAGAGAGACTGTGATGCAGAGATAAAGAGAGATGAGAGAGAGACTGTGATGCAGAGATAAAGAGAGATGAGAGAGACACTGTGATGCAGAGATAAAGAGAGAGATGAGAGAGAGACTGTGATGCAGAGATAAAGAGAGAGATGAGAGAGAGACTGTGATGCAGAGAAAAAAGAGAGATGATAGAGAGACTGTGATGCAGAGATAAAGATAGATGAGGGAGAGACTGTGATGCAGAGATAAAGAGAGAGACTGTGATGCAGAGATAAAGAGAGAGATGTGAGAGAGACTGTGATGCAGAGATAAAAGAGAGATGAGAGAGAGACTGTGATGCAGAGATAAAGAGAGATGAGGGAGAGACTGTGATGCAGAGATAAAGAGAGATGAGAGAGAGACTGATGCAGAGATAAAGAGAGATGATAGAGAGACGGTGATGCCGAGATAAAGAGAGAGACTGTGATGCAGAGATAAAGAGAGAGATGAGAGAGAGACTGTGATGCAGAGATAAAGGGAGAGATGAGAGAGAGACTGTGATGCAGAGATAAAGAGAGAGATGAGAGAGAGACTGTGATGCAGAGATAAAGAGAGATGAGAGAGAGACTGCGATGCAGAGATAAAGAGAGAGATGAGAGAGAGACTGTGATGCAGAGATAAAGAGAGATAAGAGAAAGACTGTGATGCAGAGATAAAGGGAGGGATGAGAGAGAGACTGTGATGCAGAGATAAAGAGAGATGAGAGAGAGACTGTGATGCAGAGATAAAGGGAGGGATGAGAGAGAGACTGTGATGCAGAGATAAAGGGAGAGAATGACTAACTGTCTGTGGCAATGAGACAAGCAGAAAAAGATGATAGTCTAGTTATCAGGTTTTATCTGTTTATTTCCACCAGTAATGGACTAGAACAGAAAACTGGAACAACATTAGAGTAGTAAAGCAAAGACCAGACTCCAGAGAACAATCTTCTAATATTATCTGGACGTGCTGCTTCGTCTGCTCTATTAATCACAATAGGCCAATACAGCCAAGTTGACTTTTGTTCATGTCTCAGCTTTTGGCTCCCACTTATTCAAGTCTCTTGTATGCTATTTCTAATCCATGTCACAGCTGCTCTCACTAAAGATAACGGGATACCTCTCTGTTAATCCCTAGGTAAAATAGGCCAATGGAGTCGAATAGGGTTGAGTTTACTCATTCATGTTTTAGCTGGCTCTCATTTACTCTCAATAGAGAGTCCACGGCCATGTAAAGGCTAATAGAGAGTCCACGGCCATGTAAAGACTAATTCAGAGTCCACGGCCATGTAAAGGCTAATTCAGAGTCCACGGCCATGTAAAGGCTAATTCAGAGTCCACGGCCATGTAAAGACTAATTCAGAGTCCACGGCCATGTAAAGACTAATTCAGAGTCCACGGCCATGTAAAGACTAATTCAGAGTCCACGGCCATGTAAAGACTAATTCAGAGTCCACGGCCATGTAAAGGCTAATTCAGAGTCCACGGCCATGTAAAGGCTAATTCAGAGTCCACGGCCATGTAAAGACTAATTCAGAGTCCACGGCCATGTAAAGGCTAATTCAGAGTCCACGGCCATGTAAAGGCTAATAGAGAGTCCACGGCCATGTAAAGACTAATTCAGAGTCCACAGCCATGTATAGACTAATTCAGAGTCCACGGCCATGTATAGGCTAATTCAGAGTCCACGGCCATGTAAAGACTAATTCAGAGTCCACGGCCATGTAAAGACTAATTCAGAGTCCACGGCCATGTAAAGACTAATTCAGAGTCCACGGCCATGTAAAGGCTAATTCAGAGTCCACGGCCATGTAAAGGCTAATTCAGAGTCCACGGCCATAATAATTCAGAGTCCACGACCATGTAAAGGCTAATAGAGAGTCCACGGCCATGTAAAGGCTAATTCAGAGTCCACATCCATGTAAAGACTAATTCAGAGTCCACGGCCATGTAAAGACTAATTCAGAGTTCACGGCCATAATAATTCAGAGTCCACGGCCATGTAAAGGCTAATTCAGAGTCCACGGCCGCAGAGCCCGGTGGCCCATTGTGACATAGCTACGTGGCTGTGAGACCACCGTCCGCGGGAGGGCGCACAGCCCAGCCACGCATCTGCCCAACATTCCCAACCAACGCGGCGCCGTGTTCACAGCTTCTCTTCATTTGAACGTGGCGATGGTTGGAGAAATTGCTTGAGCCGTGGTAATAATTTGAAAAATATGAAAGGCAACGGTCCAATATTGTAGAACATGGCTATGCGAATGCGATAGCTGCAAGGCTCATTGTACTGTATGTTACTATGTAGAGTAGAATTTCACAGCTCTGAGGCTGTGAACGTTGTAGCAAGCTTTAGTCCCATTTCATTCATGTCTCAGCGGTCGGCTCGCTCTAAAGATAATGACTTGTTTGGGTTAGCAGAAGCCCCGACATCAAACAGAACTCACATTGTCTTCACTTTTATTTCTGTGGCAGTTGTCGTTAGCCCTATTCTGACGGGATACATTTTACTAGGGGAGCTCAGGTAATGTAATTATGTGCACAAGCACAAATCACCACGTCTGTCATTTTAGTCCCGTCCAAGTCTGCCCTGTCACTCATTTTGACTTGGCAGGAAGGTAATTATCCCAGCCCTAAAAACCGAAACTCCAAGGTCCTCTGGTAATACTTATCCTGTGTGAATTGTCATCCCTGTATTTTGAGGGATGTTACAGAGTTTAACAGGTGCAGCACCCAGTTTGGGTCAGAACATGGGAACAAGTTGATGCTTAAAACAAAGTTCTCTGCCCGTAGCAAACAGATGATCTGTTTAGTCACATCAACTTTCCTAGTGCCGTACTGCTCTTTTAAAAGATGAAGTGGACGATATCGTGCCAATGAGTTGAGAAATGGCCAAATAAGTCAGTTAATTAAATGTCTGTGTAGGTTACAGATCATGACTGATTATTATTTAGACTTTCTCTGACCATTAGACCAATAGTAGACTATCCCTAGACATGTGACCTGAAGACCAATAGACCAATAGTAGACTATCCCTAGACATGTGACCTGAAGACCATTAGACCAATAGTAAACTATCCTTAGACATGTGACCTGAAGACCAATAGACCAATAGTAGACTATCCCTAGACATGTGACCTGAAGACCAATAGTAGACTATCCCTAGACATGTGACCTGAAGACCAATAGTAGACTATCCCTAGACATGTGACCTGAAGACCAATAGTAGACTATCCCTAGACATGTGACCTGAAGACCAATAGACCAATAGTAGACTATCCCTAGACATGTGACCTGAAGACCATTAGACCAATAGTAAACTATCCTTAGACATGTGACCTGAAGACCAATAGACCAATAGTAGACTATCCCTAGACATGTGACCTGAAGACCAATAGTAGACTATCCCTAGACATGTGACCTGAATACCAATAGTAGACTATCCCTTGACATGTGACCTGAAGACCAATAGTAGACTATCCCTAGACATGTGACCTGAAGACCAATAGACCAATAGTAGACTATCCCTAGACATGTGACCTGAAGACCAATAGTAGACTATCCCTAGACATGTGACCTGAAGACCATTAGACCAATAGTAGACTATCCCTAGACATGTGACCATTAGACCAATAGTAGACTATCCATAGACATGTGACCTGAAGACCATTAGACCAATAGTAGACTATCCCTAGACATGTGACCATTAGACCAATAGTAGACTATCCTTAGACATGTGACCTGAAGACCATTAGACCAATAGTAGACTATCCCTAGATGTGAAATATCGGACATGCTGGGGTAATTACTATGTAGCCCACGTTCTATAGTAATAATAGCCCTGTGCAGTAATGCATGCTATTTATGACATCTACAATATTATGAGTGATATTTTTTGAGGCTGTTGTCACATGATACCGCTCTCAGCCAATGAAAAGCCTAGTTTTACCATCATCATGAGCTCTCACCCAATGGGAAACATTTCTAAAAATAATAGTACTACCGTTATGTAGCAGACGTTTTGAACTTTTGATACGAAGCGATTTACAGAGCGGCCAACTTAGCCTCGTGTGATGAGCTCATATATAAAAGCCTGATACGAGGGAGTGAGTTTAGGGCGAGGTGCACTATAATGACATGGCATTTTAGGTACATTCATGTTGACCCAGCCAGCGAGGGAACAGACACATCAGATAATGAGAGCCAATGGGCTGACTCAGTTACAGTAGTCTCCACTCCTCTGTCTCCAACACCAGTCCAATAAAGGAAAGGAAATAGACAGACACACACACACACCACCAAGCCACTGTTTGGATATGTCACTTGGTTTGGGTAGGGGTCAAAGGTCATGGTGAGTGATGACACTGGTTCCCTATAAGTCGTCTACTATATACGGAGTAGGAATAGGGTACCGATACGGTCTCACCACACTGTACTGTTGTGTTTGATACGGTCTCACCACACTGTACTGTTGTGTTTGATACGGTCTCACCACACCATACTGTTTGATACAGTCTCACCACACCATACTGTTCGATACGGTCTCACCACACCATACTGTTTGATACGGTCTCACCACACCATACTGTTTGATACGGTCTCACCACACTGTACTGTTTGATACGGTCTCACCACACCATACTGTTTGATACGGTCTCACCACACCATACTGTTTGATACGGTCTCACCACACCATACTGTTTGATACGGTCTCACCACACTGTACTGTTTGATACGGTCTCACCACACCATACTGTTTGATACGGTCTCACCACACCATACAGTTTGATACGGTCTCACCACACCATACTGTTTGATACGGTCTCACCACACTGTACTGTTTGATACGGTCTCACCACACCATACTGTTTGATACGGTCTCACCACACCATACTGTTTGATACAGTCTCACCACACCATACTGTTTGATACGGTCTCACCACACCATACTGTTTGATACGGTCTCACCACACCATACTGTTTGATACGGTCTCACCACACCATACTGTTTGATACGGTCTCACCACACCATACTGTTGTGTTTGATACGGTCTCACCACACCATACTGTTTGATACGGTCTCACCACACCATACTGTTGTGTTTGATACGGTCTCACCACACCATACTGTTTGATACGGTCTCACCACACCATACTGTTGTGTTTGATACGGTCTCACCACACCATACTGTTTGATACGGTCTCACCACACCATACTGTTGTGTTTGATACGGTCTCACCACACCATACTGTTTGATACGGTCTCACCACACCATACTGTTGTGTTTGATATGGTCTCACCACACCATACTGTTTGATACAGTCTCACCACACCATACTGTTGTGTTTGATACGGTCTCACCACACCATACTGTTTGATACGGTCTCACCACACTGTACTGTTGTGTTTGATACGGTCTCACCACACCATACTGTTGTGTTTGATATGGTCTCACCACACCATACTGTTGTGTTTGATATGGTCTCACCACACCATACTGTTTGATACGGTCTCACCACACTGTACTGTTGTGTTTGATACGGTCTCACCACACCATACTGTTTGATACGGTCTCACCACACTGTACTGTTGTGTTTGATACAGTCTCACCACACCATACTGTTTGATACGGTCTCACCACACCATACTGTTTGATACGGTCTCACCACACTGTACTGTTGTGTTTGATACGGTCTCACCACACCATACTGTTTGATACGGTCTCACCACACTGTACTGTTGTGTTTGATACAGTCTCACCACACCATACTGTTTGATACGGTCTCACCACACCATACTGTTTGATACGGTCTCACCACACCATACTGTTGTGTTTGATACGGTCTCACCACACCATACTGTTTGATACGGTCTCACCACACTGTACTGTTGTGTTTGATACGTTCTCACCACACCATACTGTTTGATACGGTCTCACCACACTGTACTGTTGTGTTTGATACAGTCTCACCACACCATACTGTTTGATACGGTCTCACCACACCATACTGTTGTGTTTGATACGGTCTCACCACACTGTACTGTTGTGTTTGATACGGTCTCACCACACCATACTGTTTGATACGGTCTCACCACACTGTACTGTTGTGTTTGATACGGTCTCACCACACCATACTGTTTGATACGGTCTCACCACACTGTACTGTTGTGTTTGATACGGTCTCACCACACTGTACTGTTGTGTTTGATACGGTCTCACCACACCATACTGTTTGATACGGTCTCACCACACTGTACTGTTGTGTTTGATACGGTCTCACCACACCATACTGTTGTGTTTGATACAGTCTCACCACACTGTACTGTTTGATACAGTCTCACCACCCCATACTGTTTGATACGGTCTCACCACACCATACTGTTTGATACGGTCTCACCACACCATACTGTTTGATACGGTCTCACCACACCATACTGTTTGATACAGTCTCACCACACCATACTGTTTGATACGGTCTCACCACACCATACTGTTGTGTTTGATACGGTCTCACCACACCATACTGTTTGATACGGTCTCACCACACCATACTGTTGTGTTTGATACGGTCTCACCACACCATACTGTTTGATACGGTCTCACCACACTGTACTGTTGTGTTTGATACGGTCTCACCACACCATACTGTTGTGTTTGATACGGTCTCACCACACTGTACTGTTTGATACAGTCTCACCACACCATACTGTTTGATACGGTCTCACCACACCATACTGTTTGATACGGTCTCACCACACCATACTGTTTGATACAGTCTCACCACACCATACTGTTTGATACGGTCTCACCACACCATATTGTTGTGTTTGATACGGTCTCACCACACCATACTGTTTGATACGGTCTCACCACACCATACTGTTTGATACGGTCTCACCACACCATACTGTTTGATACAGTCTCACCACACCATACTGTTTGATACGGTCTCACCACACCATACTGTTGTGTTTGATATGGTCTCACCACACCATACTTTGATGGCTGTTTGTACTGCTGTGTGTATTCTGTATAGGGGTTTACTGGACTTTACTGGACTCTATAATGGTGTCATTTTCAGGCTCTTTATTATGTCTTCACACTGTCAACGGGTCAGATTTTTGGTGTCTGTCTGAGTCTTAATGACAGTAACTGTGAGTGTGTTTCAGAACTGTATTGTAGTGAAGGGCTTAAACAGCTGGGATCATGAAGCGGGACTGATGATTGTAGTTGACTGGGAGTAGGAGGAGTCTATGCCGTGTGTGTGTGTGTGTGTGTGTGTGTGTGTGTGTGTGTGTGTGTGTGTGTGTGTGTGTGTGTGTGTGTGTGTGTGTGTGTGTGTGTGTGTGTGTGTGTGTGTGTGTGTGTGTGTGTGTGTGTGTGTGTGTGTGTGCTCACGCTCCCAACCAGAGGGATGTGTGGTATCCATTATAGCATTTGGTAAATTCAACGCTTTACTGTTCATTCCAGGGCGGGGGACACACTGGAGCGGAGTGTGTGTGTTCCCTCCGGCTCCGTCCTGGAATGCACCCTACTACCACTGGTTATGAGTCCAAGGCTAGACTAGACCATATTACTAGAGGTCGGTCTTTCACCTCGTTTGATTTCCAGGTGAGGATCAAAGGCTCTCAAAGCACCAGTTGTAGCCTTTTGAAGCCAAACTGTTTCAGGCGGGAGGCTACAGGGGCCCACATTGCCTATATGGTAGGAGAAACACTGCTATAAAGCCCCACAGTGGAGGTGTCATAATACCCATAAATACCCACCTTGTCCTAGAGAGATTTACACGGATATCAAAATGCCATGCCAGGGCGAGTCTATAAGAAACACAGCCCTTATTTTAAGTGTTTCTAATATCCCCTATGGGTAAAATGAATGGTGGAAAAACCATTGTAACCATTTCCCTGTTTGATCGCTAGGTTTTATGGGTATTATGGGTATTATACTCTATAGGTCTCTTAAAGTCAAGTGCTTTCACCAGTCTCCCTGTTTAGCCAACTCCTAAGACTAGGTTTAACTTGACACGTCTCTGGTCACAGCTGAAACACATTCCAGCACCTAAAACGGGCCCAGAGAACCCCATAGAGGAATTCATCACTGGTCCCCTGGTTCTTAAATTACCCCGTCTGAAAACCTGTGTTTGTTTATGTATGTATACACACGATGAGGAGGACTGATGTGCTTCATACCCTCAGACATATGCAGACACACACACAAGTGTCATGTCTGCAGGAAACCAGGCACCATCCATACGGTGAAGCATGGTGGTGGCAGCATCATGCTGTGGGGATGTTTTTCAGCAGGAGGGACTGGGAGACTAGTCAGGATCGAGGCAAAGATGAACGGAGCAAAGTTCAAAGAGATCCTTGATGAAAACCTGCTCCAGAGCGCTCAGGACCTCCGACTGGGGCAAAGGATCACCTTCCAACAGGACAACGACTCTAAGCACACAGCCAAGACAATGCAGAAATGGCTTCAGGACAGGTCTCTGAATGTCCTTGAGTGGCCCTGCCAGAGCCCGGACTTGAAACCGATCGAACTGCCATATGAGTTCTGTTATACTCACAGACATCATTCAAACAGTTTTAGAAACTTCAGAGTGTTTTCTATCCAATAATACTAATAATATGCATATATTAGCATCTGGTACAGAATAGCAGGCAGTTTACTCTGGGCACCTTATTCATCCAAGCTACTCAATACTGTCCCCGTCACCAAGAAGTTAATCTGTCTCCTCTTCATCTACACTGATTGAAGGGGATATAACAAATCAAATCAAATCGAATTTATTTATATAGCCCTTCGTACATCAGCTGATATCTCATAGTGCTGTACAGAAACCCAGCCTAAAACCCCAAACAGCAAGCAATGCAGGCAGGTGTAGAAGCACGGTGGCTAGGAAAAACTCCCTAGAAATGCCAAAACCTAGGAAGAAACCTAGAGAGGAACCAGGCTATGTGGGGTGGCCAGTCCTCTTCTGGCTGTGCCGGGTGGAGATTATAACAGAACATGGCCAAGATGTTCAAATGTTCATAAATGACCAGCATGGTCCAATAATAATAAGGCAGAACGGTTGAAACTGGAGCAGCAGCACGGTCAGGTGGACTGGGGACAGCAAGGAGTCATCATGTCAGGTAGTCCTGAGGCATGGTCCTAGGGCTCAGGTCCTCCGAGAGAGAGAAAGAAAGAGAGAAAGAGTGAATTAGAGAGAGCACACTTAAATTCACACAGGACACCGAATAGGACAGGAGAAGTACTCCAGATATAACAAACTGACCCTAGCCCCCCGACACATAAATTACTGCAGCATAAATACTGGAGGCTGAGACAGGAGGGGTCAGGAGACACTGTGGCCCCATCCGAGGACACCCCCGGACAGGGCCAAACAGGAAGGATATAACCCCACCCACTTTGCCAAAGCACAGCCCCCACACCACTAGAGGGATATCTTCAACCACCAACTTACCATCCTGAGACAAGGCCGAGTATAGCCCACAAAGATCTCCGCCACGGCACTACCCAAGGGGGGAGGCCAACCCAGACAGGAAGATCACATCAGTGACTCAACCCACTCAGGTGACGCACCCCTCCCAGGGACGGTATGAAAGAGCCCCAGTAAGCCAGTGACTCAGTCCCTGTAATAGGGTTAGAGGCAGAGAATCCCAGTGGAAAGAGGGGAACCGGCCAGGCAGAGACAGCAAGGGCGGTTCGTTGCTCCAGAGCCTTTCCGTTCACCTTCCCACTCCTGGGCCAGACTACACTCAATCATATGACCCACTGAAGAGATGAGTCTTCAGTAAAGACTTAAAGGTTGAGACCGAGTTTGCGGCTCTTACAAGGGTAGGCAGACCGTTCCATAAAAATGGAGCTCTATAGGAGAAATTCTAGGGACAATTAGGAGGCCTGCGTCTTGTGACCGTAGCGTACATGTAGGTATGTACGGCGGGACCAAATCAGAGAGATAGGTAGGAGCAAGCCCATGTAATGCTTTGTAGGTTAGCAGTAAAACCTTGAAATCAGCCCTTGCCTTGACAGGAAGCCAGTGTAGGGAGGCTAGCACTGGAGTAATATGATCAAATTGTTTTGTTCTAGTCAGGATTCTAGCAGCCGTATTTAGCACTAACTGAAGTTTATTTAGTGCTTTATCCAGGTAGCCGGAAAGTAGAGCATTGCAGTAGTCTAACCTAGAAGTGACAAAAGCATGGATTCATTTTTCTGCATCATTTTTGGACAGAAAGTTTCTGATTTTTGCAATGTTACGTAGATGGAAAAAAGCTGTCCTTGAAATGGTCTTGATATGTTCTTCAAAAGAGAGATCAGTCGAGGTTTGGTTTTTTCAAGAGAGGCTTTATTACTGCCACTTTTAGTGAGTTTGGTACACATCCGGTGGACAGAGAGCCATTTATTATGTTCAACATAGGAGGGCCAAGCACAGGAAGCAGCTCTTTCAGTAGTTTAGTTGGAATAGGGTCCAGTATGCAGCTTGAAGGTTTAGAGGCCATGATTATTTTCATCATTGTGTCAAGAGATATAGTACTAAAACACTTGAGCGTCTCTCTTGATCCTAGGTCCTGGTAGAGTTGTGCAGACTCAGGACAACTGAGCTTTGAAGGAATACGCAGATTTAAAGAGGGGTCTGTAATTTGCTTTCTAATAATCATGATCTTTTCCTCAAAGAAGTTCTTGAATGTATCACTGCTTAAGTGAAAGCCATCCTCTCTTGGGGAATGCTGCTTTTTAGTTAGCTTTGCGACAGGATCAAAAAGGAATTTCGGATTGTTCTTATTTTCCTCAATTAAGTTAGAAAAATAGGATGATCGAGCAGCAGTAAGGGCTCTTCGGTACTGCACGGTACTGTCTTTCCAAGCTAGTCGGAAGAACAAGTGACATCAATAAGGGATCATAGCTTTCACCTGGATTCACCTGGTCAGTCTGTCATGGAAAGTACAGGTGTTCCTAATGTTTTTTTTATACTGCTGACAGGGCTTGTGAGGTCTGGCTCAGGACTTTTATTGGCTCTTTCTTGGACCACAGCTGAATATTGCCTCAGTACATTTGTTCGCTGTATTTATACACCAAGTGCTTTCCAACTAATATTCCCTTTTTTCTCCCCAAATGATGACTGTGTGCATAAGTCGTGCTTGTTCTGCTGAATTCGGTGAAAAAGAAGCAGTCGTTTTTGTTTTGTTTTTCACGCGGGTTCTTTTGGTGCGTGGGACAGGGGAGATTGGAGCGCAGGCAGACGGACAGACAGACGTACTGTGTTGTAGGCAATAAATCAACCCAAGACAGACAGACAGGCAGACAGGCAGGCAGGCAGGCAGGCAGGCAGGCAGGCAGGCAGGCAGGCAGGCAGGCAGGCAGGCAGTGACCCGAAAGTGTGGTCATGTCAGGTTCGCAAAACCACATGTGAGGGGGGCAGGAATGTTTGACCCTGTTCATTGTGGGTTCATGTTTGACCCTGTTCATTGTGGGTTCATGTTTGACCCTGTTCATTGTGGGTTCATGTTTGACCCTGTTCATTGTGGGTTCATGTTTGACCCTGTTCATTGTGGGTTCATGTTTGACCCTGTTCATTGTGGGTACATGTTTGTATGTCTGGGTCATGACTGCGGTTTTCCCTGACTCACAGGACGTTGTGAGGTGGAAGGGAGGGGGAGGTTAGACAGGCGAGGAGAGTAACTTTGGGGAATGGCCCACTGCAGGGTCAGAGGAGGGTTGTTTTTCCAATCCCCCCTCTCTCTCTTCCTCTCCTCTCTCTCTCTCTCTCTCCTCTCTCTCTCTGTCTCTTTCTTTCTGTGTACATGAGGAGAAATGACACATTTCTCTCTCCTTCCTTCCCACTCTCTCTCTCTCTCCAGTCCCAAAGAATTTGCTGCAGCAGGTGCCCAGCCCCAGAGTCCCAGTGTTTTACCCCCCACCGCCCCGTGCCCATGACCCAAACGTGGTTGGAGACAGTGCTCCCCCTGATGAGACGTCGGGCATAACCTCTGACACTGTGCTCTCAGGTGAGTGGTTGCACACAAGGCAAACATGTACAGTAACAATTCCCTGTTTTAGGTCAGTTAGGATCACCACTTTATTTTAAGAATGTGAAATGTCAGAATAATAGTAGAGAGAATGATTTATTTCAGCTTTTGTTTCTTTCATCACATTCCCAGTGGGTGAGAAGTTTACACACACTCAATTAGTATTTGGTAGCATTGCCTTTAAATTGTTTGACTTGGGTCAAACATTTCGGGTAGCCTCCCACAAGCATCCCACAATAAGTAAGTCAGGGCTTTGTGATGGCCACTCCAATATCTTGACTTTGTTGTCCTTAAGCCATTTTGCCACAACGTTGGAAGTATGCTTGTGGTCATTGTCCATTTGGAAGACCCATTTGCGACCCAGCTTTAACTTCCTGTCTGATGTTTTGAGATGTTGCTTCAATATATCCACATAATTTTCCTCCTCATGATGCCATCAATTTTGTGAAGTGCACCAGTTCCTCCTGCAGCAAAGCACCCCCCCAACATGATGTTGCCACCTCCGTGCATCACGGTTGGGATGGTTTTAATCGGCTTGCAAGCCTCCCCCTTTTTCCTCCAAACACAACGATGGTCATTATGGTCAAACAGTTCTATTTTTGTTTCATCAGACCAGAGGAAAAAGATGATCTTTGTCCCCATGTGCAGTTGCAAACCGTAGTCTGGCTTTTTTATGGCGGTTTTGGAGCAGTGGCTTCTTCCTTGCTGAGCGGCCTTTCAGGTTATGTCGATATAGGACTTGTTTTACTGTGGATATAGATACTTTTGTACCTGTTTCCTCCAGCATCTTGACGGGGTCCTTTGCTGTTGTTCTGGGATTGATATGCACTTTTCGCACCAAAGTACATTAATCTCTAGGAGACAGAACGCGTCCCTTTCCTGAGTGGTATGACGGCTGTGTGGTCCCATTGTGTTTATACTTGCATACTACTGTTTGTACAGATGAAGGTGGTATCTTCAGGCATTTGGAAATTGCTCCCAAGGATGAACCTGACTTTTTTTCTGAGGTCTTGGTTGATTTCTTTTGATTTTCCCATGATGTCAAGCAAAGAGGCAACGAGTTTGAAGGTAGGCCTTGAAATACATCCACAGGTACACCTCCAATTGACTCAAATTGTTTTAATTAGCCTATCAGAAGCTTCTAAAGCCATTACATAATTTTCTGGAAATTTCCAAGCTTTTTATAGGTCAACTTAGTGTCAACTTAGTTGACTTAGTGTATGTAAACTTAGTGTATGTAAACTTCTGACCCACTGGAATTGTGAATTATAAGTGAAATAATCTGTCTGTAAACAATTGTTGGAAAAATTACTTGTGTCATGCACAAAGTAGATGTCCTAACCTACTTGCCAAAGCTATAGTTTGTTAATCTTAGTCATTCCTTTACACTTGTGTGTATAAGGTAGTTGTTGTGAAATTGTTAGATTACTTGTTAGATATTACTGCATGGTCGGAAAGCATTTCGCTACACTCGCATTAACATCTGCTAACCATGTGTATGTGACAAATACAATTTTATTTTATTTTATTTAACAAGAAATTTGTGGAGTGGTTGAAAAACGAGTTTTAATGACTCCAACCTAAGTGTATGTAAACTTCCGAATTTAACTCTACATGTACACACACATACAGTACCAGTCAAAGGTTTGGACACAGAATAATACTGAAGACATCAAAACTATTAAATAGCATATGGAATCATGTAGTAACCAAAAAAGTGTTAAACAAATCTAAATATATTTTATATTTGAGATTCTTCAAAGTAGCCACCCTTTGCCTTGATGACAGCTTTGCACACTCTTGGCATTCTCTCAACCAGCTTCACCTGGAATGCTTTTCCAACACTCTTGAAGGAGTTCCCACATATAATGAGCACTTGTTGCCTGCTTTTCCTTCACTCTGCAGTCCAACTCATTCCAAACCAACTAAATTTGGTTGAGGTTGGGTGATTGTGGAGGACAGATCATCTGATGCAGCACTCCATTACTCTCCTTCTTGGACAAATAGCCCTTACACAGCCTGGAGGTTTGTTGGGTCATTGTCCTGTTGAAAACAAGTTATAGTCCCACTAAGTGCAAACCAGATGGGATGGTGTATCGCGGCAGAATACTGTGGTAGCCATGCTGGTTAAGTGTCACCAGCAAAGCACCATCAAACCACCTCCTCTTCCATGCTTCACGGTGGGGATTACACATGCAGAGATCATCCATTCACCTACTCTGCGTCTCACAAAGACACTGCGGTTGGATCCAAAAATCTCAAATTTGGACTCGTCAGACCAAAGGATAGATTTCCACTGGTCTAATGTCCATTGCTTGTGTTTCTTGGCCAAAGCAAGTGTCTTCTTCTTATTGGTGTTTTTTAGTAGTGGTTTCTTTGCCTCAGTTCGACCATGAAGGTCTGATTCACACAGTCTCCTCTGAACAGTGGATGTTGTGTATGTTACTTGATCTCTGTGAAGCATTTATTTGGGCTGGTAACTCTAATGAACTTCTCCTCTGCAGCAGAGGTAACTCTGGGTCTTCCTTTCCTGTGGTGGTCCTCATGAAAGTCAGTTTCATCATAGCACTTGATGGTTTTTGCGACGTCACTTGAAGATACTTTCAAAGTTCTTGAAATTTTTCAGATTGACTGAACTTCATGTCTTAAAGTAATGATGGACTGTCATTTCTCTTTTCTTATTTGAGCTGTTCTTGCCATAATATGGACTTGGTCTTTTACCAAATAGCCCTATCTTTTGTATACCACCCCTACCTTGTCACAGCACAACTGATTGGCACAAACGCATTAAGAAGGAAAGAAATTCCACAAATTAACTTATAACAAGGCACACCTGTTAATTGAAATGCATTCCAGGTGACTACCTCGTGAAGCTGGTTGAGAGAATTCCAAAAGTGTGCAAAGCTATCATCAAGGCAAAGGGTAGCTACTTTGAAGAATCTCAAATGTAAACTATATGTTGATTTGTTTTACACTTTTTTGGTTACTACATGATTACATATGTGTTATTTCATAATTTATTCTACAATATAGAAAATAGTCAAAATAAAGGAAAACCTTTTGAATGAGTAGGTGTGTCCAAACCTTTGACTGGTACTGTACATGTACAAACACATGCAGCACGCGCATAGATATGCACACGTGATGTCCGGAGTCAGCAGTTCTACCCTACTACTACACCAGACTCCAGCAACCCCAACCATATTTTCAACAAGCGAAGAGAATGACAGGGTCATTCAGAGTTCTGTTATACTCCTATTTAAAGTCAGTGTTAAAATATGTGCCCCAGCTTGTGCAGTCATTTTGGCTTGCTCTGTAATTAGTATAGCAAGCCAGTGAGAGATCATTGTTTTCACCAGAATGAATGGGTCCCTCTATGTACATCATAATGTTGACCTCATCGCCTTGTTTTCTATTATTATCAGTTACTGACATCATTTCACCAAGTTCCCAGAACTCTGCAAGAGAGAGACAAAGAGACAGAAAGAGACAGACAGAGAGACAGACCGACAGAGAGAGAGAGAGAGAGAGAGACAGACTGACAGACAAACTGACAGACAGACAGACAGACAGACAGACAGACAGACAGACAGAGGGAGAGCGAGAGAGAGACAGAAAGAGAGGGAGAGCGAGAGAGAGACAGAAAGAAAGAGAGAGGGAGAGCGAGAGAGCGACAGAAAGAGAGAGAGAGGGAGAGCGAGAGAGAGAGAGACGGAAACACAAACAAAGCATCATTCATGAAGGGAGTATGGCCCGAGTCCAAAACACTAATTACATTCCCTAGTATATGTCTACCCCCCCACCAGTTCAACACTGATTAGGAGGATAGAAAGAGAGAAGGAAGTGGTTTTCTGAAGAGAGAAGTGTGTGGCTATTGTGCTGACAGTTCGTCACGGTTGAGTTACCTCGCATCCACACTCGCACTCACACGTGCACAAAACAACACACACACACACACACTGGCCTCACACATGCCACCCTTCTAGAATAAAACAGTTTAGATTGAAAATGTAAGAATGGGAAAAGGTGATGGACCTATAATTTGCTTTCTTTAGACACCAACCCCAGACAAACCAGAATTTGTTCTGTGTAAGTTCCCAGAACATTCGTTAGGTCGCAGAAAATGTTCTCATAACACAAAAACATTCTAGTTGTGATGATTATAATGTTTGCCTTATGTTGCAAGAATGTTTCTTAGAACACATTTCATCTGTTCATTAAAGGTTCCCAGAATATTTGTGTAAAAGTGTAAAAAAATTAAACATTGTGTAAAAATGTACTGTTCAACATTGAGACGTTTGATATGGTCCCCCCCCCCCCCCCCCCCCCCCCCACACACAAGCAAAATTGATCCTAGAACATCACTCATAGTCTTGGATACCTTGTAAATATGGACCCAGAGGTAGGAAGTGTAGAGGATGGTGAATAACCCAGTTACCAGTTTTTCCCTGGGTTAGTTATGTCTAAGAAGGCTAAACAGGAAGCATGTAATTCCTGCTTGACCATACTGCCATGGCGACCATACTGCCATGGCGACCATACTGCCATGGCGACCATACTGCCATGGCGACCATAAGATTTTTTGAGAGTTTCCTGGTGACGTAGAGGATTAAAGACCTGGCTTGAGAATCAAACATTGCAGGTTGAAACCCCACATGTGCAGATTGTCAACATATGAAAGATATATGGTTGTGTTCGTATGATTAAATGGCCTACGATGTCATGTGTGTCTATAATCACCTTGTGGGTCTACAATACAGGAGAATCATCCCACAATGTTCCCACCAGACTGTTGCCACAACCTAATAAAAACATTCTGGAAAACCTTTTAAGGAACGGACAAAATGTGATCTAGGAATGTTCTTACAAACATTGCATAGTCATCAGCATGACTAGATAGTGTTTGTGTTATGAGAACATGCCGCAACCTAACGAATGTTCTGGGAACTTTCACAGAACCAATTTTAGTTTGCTGGGAAAACATCACTGGTACATTGTGTTATTACATTACCTGGAAACCTAATGAGAACGTTTGAGGAATGTTCTGTGGTGATTGTTAGAGATGTTGGGAATCTTAGAAGAACATTCCAAGGATATTTCATTGAAGACATTCTTTGAACATTCTTTGAATGTTTTCAGGATTTTAGAATCCTAATGTTAAATAAAACCCTAACTAGAACTTAATGGGAATCTTAGATAATGTTCTGGGAATGTTCCCGGTTTGCTGGGACCATTTTTCCATTAAACACAAATCAGACAAATCTTTCCATTTGATCTGTATTTTCCGTTCTTTTATTTATTTATTTCAGCAAAGGGATTAACAAAACGCTCCATATATTCTTCTGAAACGATCAAATGTCTTTGTTTGAGACATCTCTTTTCCAGACTTTATTCTATAAGAGAGCAGTATATCTAACAGGTGAGTGGTCTGTGACGTTGAATGTGAGCCAATGTGTGTTACACCGCAATCGGTCCAGGTGGAAACACTCACCGACTCAGTCAGCAGTGCCACTCTCTAAACTACATCACATCCTGCAATTAGGGGTCTAAGTGTGTGTGTGTGCGAGCATGTGTGTGTTTGACAGCGAACATGCTTACACACGCACACACACACCCCTCACACACGCACACACACACCCCTCACACGCCTCACGCACACACCCCTCACACACTCCTCACACACGCACACACATACCCCTCACACACACACACACCCCTCACACACGCACACACACACCCCTCATACACGCACACACACACACCCCTCACACACCCCTCACACACTGCACACACCCCTCACACACACACACCCCTCACACACACACACACCCCTGACACACACACCCCTCACACACCCCTCACACACACACACCCCTCACACACCCCTCACACACCTACCCCTCACACACACACACACCCCTCACACACCCCTCACACACACACTGCACTAGTTTGGGTCATTTAACTCATGCCAACTCTCCATTTCTGTGTTTATCCCAGTGTACATTGTCTGACTGGCTGAGTCGTTGTGTTTTCACTGAACAGCTAATTAACAAAGGCCCGGTCTGTCTCACATGTCCGTTTTGGATTGCAGGGTGAGCCCACCTCTAGTCTTTATACGGCTAAGTACAAGGCGATATACGGATTTATACAGACAGTGTGTGTTGGTTGAGTGACTGAAGTGTCCATTATGAAGCTCAGTAATCAGACCAGCATGTGGATGGATCTATTACTGCTCAAACAACTCAACCTCAGATCACCTTTAGTTTAGCTAAACTACAGTCTCTCAGACTACCTTCACACTGCACTCCTAAACTACAGTCTCAGACTACCTACACACTGCACTCCTAAAACTACAGTCTTTCAGACTACCTTCACACTGCACTCCTAAACTACAGTTTCAGACTACCTTCACACTGCACTCCTAAACTACAGTCTCAGACTACCTACACACTGCACTCCTAAAACTACAGTCTCAGACTACCTACACACTGCACTCCTAAACTACAGTTTCAGACTACCTTCACACTGCACTCCTAAACTACAGTTTCAGACTACCTACACACTGCACTCCTAAACTACAGTCTCAGACTACCTACACACTGCACTCCTAAACTACAGTTTCAGACTACCTACACACTGCACTCCTAAAACTACAGTCTCAGACAACCTACACACTGCACTCCTAAACTACAGTCTCAGACTACCTACACACTGCACTCCTAAACTACAGTTTCAGACTACCTTCACACTGCACTCCTAAACTACAGTCTCAGACTACCTACACACTGCACTCCTAAACTACAGTTTCAGACTACCTTCACACTGCACTCCTAAACTACAGTCTCAGACTACCTACACACTGCACTCCTAAACTACAGTTTCAGACTACCTACACACTGCACTCCTAAAACTACGGTCTCAGACAACCTACACACTGCACTCCTAAACTACAGTCTCAGACTACCTACACACTGCACTCCTAAACTACAGTCTCATACTACCTTCACACTGCACTCCTAAAACTACAGTCTCAGACTACCTACACACTGCACTCCTAAACTACAGTTTCAGACTACCTTCACACTGCACTCCTAAACTACAGTCTCAGACTACCTACACACTGCAAAACATTTCTAAATCCTATTCCTAAATCCAGTGACATGATATTTCACAGTACTCAATAGTCCTAGAATCAAAAAGTCCAAGTCGAACATGACATTTGTGGTAAATATTGTGAAAGCAGCTTAAACTGGGAGAGAAATCACTCTGATCATGTGCACATGTTTTCAGCTTTTAAAGGATCAAACACAGTGATTCTCACAATAGATCTATTCCCGTAGTGAAGTGAGTCAGAGTTAACTAGACAGATCCAAGTGGAATGCTGAAGATCTGAGTCACCATTAGTAATAGCGTCGTGTACAGTTCCAGTGTAGACAGAGTAGTGAAGGAAGCATGTGGAGTGAGGAGGATACAGCAACAGAGGAAGTGGGTGACTCAGTAGTCCACTCAGAGTACTCTGGGAAAAAAACACACACATGCTTGACACTCAGATCACTAACTGCAACAAACACAGCTGTACAACGTTAAATATGCATGTTTTTGAAACCAATTAACCTTTGGTACGTATTGTAAATAAAATGTTTCATTTTGAAATCATGCATTGGCAGTCATATTGAGGTTGTCTTTAAGTGTTCTTTAGGCAGAATAGTTACAGATGTGCAGTTTGACTCAGTGAGATTCTCAGTCAATGAACCTTGATTCTCTGGCTGTATCACTGTATCAACGCGTGTGTGTGATCATAGCATCTGATCCCGATGTTATGCTCTTAGTTATCCCTTCAGGCAAGAAGAAGCGAGGGAGAGAGTCAGGCTCCTACTCTGGGGAGGTGAAGACGAACGAGGAAGGAGTGGAGGAGAGCGCCCCCCAGCCTCCGGACATGAACCCTGTAATCAACTCTACGACGGGCAGCACCAACATGGCCCTCATCAGTAGCACACTGGCAGCCTACAACTACATAGCAGGTACAGCAACAACATTATAGCAAGTACGGCAACGTTCACACAATGTTACAGCAACATAGCAAGTACAGCAATGTTCACACAACGTTACAGCAACATAGCAAGTACAGCAATGTTCACATGTCACAGCAACATAGCAGGTACAGCAACGTTCACACAACGTCACAGCAACTTTGCATTACCACAATCTGTGCTGACCGTGAAGTAGAGAAGAGGTTAATGTTGGGCTCTGAGGTGTTCATCTACACTGAGGTTCCCTCTCCACTGTGACTGAGACCCCAGAGGGGTTTATCTACACTGAGGTTCCCTCTCCACTGTGACTGAGACCCCAGAGGGGTTCATCTACACTGAGGTTCCCTCTCCACTGTGACTGAGACCCCAGAGGGGTTCATCTACACTGAGGTTCCCTCTCCACTGTGACTGAGACCCCTGAGGGGTTCATCTACACTGAGGTTCCCTCTCCACTGTGACTGAGACCCCTGAGGGGTTCATCTACACTGAGGTTCCCTCTCCACTGTGACTGAGACCCCAGAGGGGTTCATCTACACTGAGGTTCCCTCTCCACTGTGACTGAGACCCCAGAGGGGTTCATCTACACTGAGGTTCCCTCTCCACTGTGACTGAGACCCCTGAGGGGTTCATCTACACTGAGGTTCCCTCTCCACTGTGACTGAGACCCCTGAGGGGTTCATCTACACTGAGGTTCCCTCTCCACTGTGACTGAGACCCCAGAGGGGTTTATCTACACTGAGGTTCCCTCTCCACTGTGACTGAGACCCCTGAGGGGTTCATCTACACTGAGGTTCCCTCTCCACTGTGACTGAGACCTCTGAGGGGTTTATCTACACTGAGGTTCCCTCTCCACTGTGACTGAGACCCCAGAGGGGTTCATCTACACTGAGGTTCCCTCTCCACTGTGACTGAGACCCCTGAGGGGTTTATCTACACTGAGGTTCCCTCTCCACTGTGACTGAGACCCCTGAGGGGTTCATCTACACTGAGGTTCCCTCTCCACTGTGACTGAGACCCCAGAGGGGTTCATCTACACTGAGGTTCCCTCTCCACTGTGACTGAGACCCCAGAGGGGTTCATCTACACTGAGGTTCCCTCTCCACTGTGACTGAGACCCCTGAGGGGTTCATCTACACTGAGGTTCCCTCTCCACTGTGACTGAGACCCCTGAGGGGTTCATCTACACTGAGGTTCCCTCTCCACTGTGACTGAGACCCCAGAGGGGTTTATCTACACTGAGGTTCCCTCTCCACTGTGACTGAGACCCCTGAGGGGTTCATCTACACTGAGGTTCCCTCTCCACTGTGACTGAGACCTCTGAGGGGTTTATCTACACTGAGGTTCCCTCTCCACTGTGACTGAGACCCCAGAGGGGTTCATCTACACTGAGGTTCCCTCTCCACTGTGACTGAGACCCCTGAGGGGTTTATCTACACTGAGGTTCCCTCTCCACTGTGACTGAGACCCCAGAGGGGTTCATCTACACTGAGGTTCCCTCTCCACTGTGACTGAGACCCCAGAGGGGTTCATCTACACTGAGGTTCCCTCTCCACTGTGACTGAGACCCCTGAGGGGTTCATCTACACTGAGGTTCCCTCTCCACTGTGACTGAGACCCCTGAGGGGTTCATCTACACTGAGGTTCCCTCTCCACTGTGACTGAGACCCCAGAGGGGTTCATCTACACTGAGGTTCCCTCTCCACTGTGACTGAGACCCCAGAGGGGTTTATCTACACTGAGGTTCCCTCTCCACTGTGACTGAGACCCCAGAGGGGTTCATCTACACTGAGGTTCCCTCTCCACTGTGACTGAGACCCCAGAGGGGTTTATCTACACTGAGGTTCCCTCTCCACTGTGACTGAGACCCCAGAGGGGTTTATCTACACTGAGGTTCCCTCTCCACTGTGACTGAGACCCCAGAGGGGTTTATCTACACTGAGGTTCCCTCTCCACTGTGACTGAGACCCCAGAGGGGTTCATCTACACTGAGGTTCCCTCTCCACTGTGACTGAGACCCCAGAGGGGTTCATCTACACTGAGGTTCCCTCTCCACTGTGACTGAGACCCCAGAGGGGTTTATCTACACTGAGGTTCCCTCTCCACTGTGACTGAGACCCCTGAGGGGTTCATCTACACTGAGGTTCCCTCTCCACTGTGACTGAGACCCCTGAGGGGTTCATCTACACTGAGGTTCCCTCTCCACTGTGACTGAGACCCCAGAGGGGTTCATCTACACTGAGGTTCCCTCTCCACTGTGACTGAGACCCCTGAGGGGTTTATCTACACTGAGGTTCCCTCTCCACTGTGACTGAGACCCCTGAGGGGTTTATCTACACTGAGGTTCCCTCTCCACTGTGACTGAGACCCCTGAGGGGTTTATCTACACTGAGGTTCCCTCTCCACTGTGACTGAGACCCCTGAGGGGTTCATCTACACTGAGGTTCCCTCTCCACTGTGACTGAGACCCCAGAGGGGTTCATCTACACTGAGGTTCCCTCTCCACTGTGACTGAGACCCCAGAGGTGTTCATCTACACTGAGGTTCCCTCTCCACTGTGACTGAGACCCCAGAGGGGTTTATCTACACTGAGGTTCCCTCTCCACTGTGACTGAGACCCCTGAGGGGTTTATCTACACTGAGGTTCCCTCTCCACTGTGACTGAGACCCCAGAGGGGTTCATCTACACTGAGGTTCCCTCTCCACTGTGACTGAGACCCCAGAGGGGTTCATCTACACTGAGGTTCCCTCTCCACTGTGACTGAGACCCCAGAGGGGTTCATCTACACTGAGGTTCCCTCTCCACTGTGACTGAGACCCCAGAGGGGTTCATCTACACTGAGGTTCCCTCTCCACTGTGACTGAGACCCCTGAGGGGTTCATCTACACTGAGGTTCCCTCTCCACTGTGACTGAGACCCCAGAGGGGTTTATCTACACTGAGGTTCCCTCTCCACTGTGACTGAGACCCCAGAGGGGTTCATCTACACTGAGGTTCCCTCTCCACTGTGACTGAGACCCCAGAGGGGTTCATCTACACTGAGGTTCCCTCTCCACTGTGACTGAGACCCCAGAGGGGTTCATCTACACTGAGGTTCCCTCTCCACTGTGACTGAGACCCCTGAGGGGTTCATCTACACTGAGGTTCCCTCTCCACTGTGACTGAGACCCCAGAGGGGTTTATCTACACTGAGGTTCCCTCTCCACTGTGACTGAGACCCCAGAGGGGTTCATCTACACTGAGGTTCCCTCTCCACTGTGACTGAGACCCCAGAGGGGTTTATCTACACTGAGGTTCCCTCTCCACTGTGACTGAGACCCCAGAGGGGTTCATCTACACTGAGGTTCCCTCTCCACTGTGACTGAGACCCCTGAGGGGTTCATCTACACTGAGGTTCCCTCTCCACTGTGACTGAGACCCCAGAGGGGTTCATCTACACTGAGGTTCCCTCTCCACTGTGACTGAGACCCCAGAGGGGTTCATCTACACTGAGGTTCCCTCTCCACTGTGACTGAGACCCCAGAGGGGTTCATCTACACTGAGGTTCCCTCTCCACTGTGACTGAGACCCCAGAGGGGTTTATCTCCACACTGAGGTTCCCTCTCCACTGTGACTGAGACCCCAGAGGGGTTTATCTACACTGAGGTTCCCTCTCCACTGTGACTGAGACCCCAGAGGGGTTCATCTACACTGAGGTTCCCTCTCCACTGTGACTGAGACCCCAGAGGGGTTCATCTACACTGAGGTTCCCTCTCCACTGTGACTGAGACCCCAGAGGGGTTCATCTACACTGAGGTTCCCTCTCCACTGTGACTGAGACCCCAGAGGGGTTCATCTACACTGAGGTTCCCTCTCCACTGTGACTGAGACCCCAGAGGGGTTACACTGAGGTTCCCTCTCCACTGTGACTGAGACCCCAGAGGGGTTCATCTACACTGAGGTTCCCTCTCCACTGTGACTGAGACCCCAGAGGGGTTCATCTACACTGAGGTTCCCTCTCCACTGTGACTGAGACCCCAGAGGGGTTCATCTACACTGAGGTTCCCTCTCCACTGTGACTGAGACCCCAGAGGGGTTCATCTACACTGAGGTTCCCTCTCCACTGTGACTGAGACCCCAGAGGGGTTCATCTACACTGAGGTTCCCTCTCCACTGTGACTGAGACCCCAGAGGGGTTTATCTACACTGAGGTTCCCTCTCCACTGTGACTGAGACCCCAGAGGGGTTCATCTACACTGAGGTTCCCTCTCCACTGTGACTGAGACCCCAGAGGGGTTCATCTACACTGAGGTTCCCTCTCCACTGTGACTGAGACCCCAGAGGGGTTTATCTACACTGAGGTTCCCTCTCCACTGTGACTGAGACCCCAGAGGGGTTCATCTACACTGAGGTTCCCTCTCCACTGTGACTGAGACCCCCATCTACACTGAGGTTCCCTCTCCACTGTGACTGAGACCCCAGAGGGGTTCATCTACACTGAGGTTCCCTCTCCACTGTGACTGAGACCCCAGAGGGGTTCATCTACACTGAGGTTCCCTCTCCACTGTGACTGAGACCCCAGAGGGGTTCATCTACACTGAGGTTCCCTCTCCACTGTGACTGAGACCCCAGAGGGGTTCATCTACACTGAGGTTCCCTCTCCACTGTGACTGAGACCCCAGAGGGGTTCATCTACACTGAGGTTCCCTCTCCACTGTGACTGAGACCCCAGAGGGGTTCATCTACACTGAGGTTCCCTCTCCACTGTGACTGAGACCCCAGAGGGGTTCATCTACACTGAGGTTCCCTCTCCACTGTGACTGAGACCCCAGAGGGGTTCATCTACACTGAGGTTCCCTCTCCACTGTGACTGAGACCCCAGAGGGGTTTATCTACACTGAGGTTCCCTCTCCACTGTGACTGAGACCCCAGAGGGGTTTATCTACACTGAGGTTCCCTCTCCACTGTGACTGAGACCCCAGAGGGGTTCATCTACACTGAGGTTCCCTCTCCACTGTGACTGAGAGGTTCCCTCTCCCAGAGGGGTTCATCTACACTGAGGTTCCCTCTCCACTGTGACTGAGACCCCAGAGGGGTTCATCTACACTGAGGTTCCCTCTCCACTGTGACTGAGACCCCAGAGGGGTTCATCTACACTGAGGTTCCCTCTCCACTGTGACTGAGACCCCAGAGGGGTTCATCTACACTGAGGTTCCCTCTCCACTGTGACTGAGACCCCAGAGGGGTTCATCTACACTGAGGTTCCCTCTCCACTGTGACTGAGACCCCAGAGGGGTTCATCTACACTGAGGTTCCCTCTCCACTGTGACTGAGACCCCAGAGGGGTTCATCTACACTGAGGTTCCCTCTCCACTGTGACTGAGACCCCAGAGGGGTTCATCTACACTGAGGTTCCCTCTCCACTGTGACTGAGACCCCATCTACACTGAGGTTCCCTCTCCACTGTGACTGAGACCCCAGAGGGGTTCATCTACACTGAGGTTCCCTCTCCACTGTGACTGAGACCCCAGAGGGGTTCATCTACACTGAGGTTCCCTCTCCACTGTGACTGAGACCCCAGAGGGGTTCATCTACACTGAGGTTCCCTCTCCACTGTGACTGAGACCCCTGAGGGGTTCATCTACACTGAGGTTCCCTCTCCACTGTGACTGAGACCCCAGAGGGGTTCATCTACACTGAGGTTCCCTCTCCACTGTGACTGAGACCCCTGAGGGGTTCATCTACACTGAGGTTCCCTCTCCACTGTTCATCTACACTGAGGTTCCCTCTCCACTGTGACTGAGACCCCAGAGGGGTTCATCTACACTGAGGTTCCCTCTCCACTGTGACTGAGACCCCAGAGGGGTTTATCTACACTGAGGTTCCCTCTCCACTGTGACTGAGACCCCAGAGGGGTTTATCTACACTGAGGTTCCCTCTCCACTGTGACTGAGACCCCAGAGGGGTTCATCTACACTGAGGTTCCCTCTCCACTGTGACTGAGACCCCAGAGGGGTTCATCTACACTGAGGTTCCCTCTCCACTGTGACTGAGACCCCAGAGGGGTTCATCTACACTGAGGTTCCCTCTCCACTGTGACTGAGACCCCAGAGGGGTTCATCTACACTGAGGTTCCCTCTCCACTGTGACTGAGACCCCAGAGGGGTTTATCTACACTGAGGTTCCCTCTCCACTGTGACTGAGACCCCAGAGGGGTTTATCTACACTGAGGTTCCCTCTCCACTGTGACTGAGACCCCAGAGGGGTTCATCTACACTGAGGTTCCCTCTCCACTGTGACTGAGACCCCAGAGGGGTTCATCTACACTGAGGTTCCCTCTCCACTGTGACTGAGACCCCAGAGGGGTTCATCTACACTGAGGTTCCCTCTCCACTGTGACTGAGACCCCAGAGGGGTTTATCTACACTGAGGTTCCCTCTCCACTGTGACTGAGACCCCAGAGGGGTTCATCTACACTGAGGTTCCCTCTCCACTGTGACTGAGACCCCAGAGGGGTTCATCTACACTGAGGTTCCCTCTCCACTGTGACTGAGACCCCAGAGGGGTTCATCTACACTGAGGTTCCCTCTCCACTGTGACTGAGACCCCAGAGGGGTTCATCTACACTGAGGTTCCCTCTCCACTGTGACTGAGACCCCAGAGGGGTTCATCTACACTGAGGTTCCCTCTCCACTGTGACTGAGACCCCAGAGGGGTTCATCTACACTGAGGTTCCCTCTCCACTGTGACTGAGACCCCAGAGGGGTTCATCTACACTGAGGTTCCCTCTCCACTGTGACTGAGACCCCAGAGGGGTTTCATCTACACTGAGGTTCCCTCTCCACTGTGACTGAGACCCCAGAGGGGTTCATCTACACTGAGGTTCCCTCTCCACTGTGACTGAGACCCCAGAGGGGTTCATCTACACTGAGGTTCCCTCTCCACTGTGACTGAGACCCCAGAGGGGTTCATCTACACTGAGGTTCCCTCTCCACTGTGACTGAGACCCCAGAGGGGTTCATCTACACTGAGGTTCCCTCTCCACTGTGACTGAGACCCCAGAGGGGTTTATCTACACTGAGGTTCCCTCTCCACTGTGACTGAGACCCCAGAGGGGTTCATCTACACTGAGGTTCCCTCTCCACTGTGACTGAGACCCCAGAGGGGTTCATCTACACTGAGGTTCCCTCTCCACTGTGACTGAGACCCCTGAGGGGTTCATCTACACTGAGGTTCCCTCTCCACTGTGACTGAGACCCCAGAGGGGTTCATCTACACTGAGGTTCCCTCTCCACTGTGACTGAGACCCCAGAGGGGTTCATCTACACTGAGGTTCCCTCTCCACTGTGACTGAGACCCCAGAGGGGTTTATCTACACTGAGGTTCCCTCTCCACTGTGACTGAGACCCCAGAGGGGTTCATCTACACTGAGGTTCCCTCTCCACTGTGACTGAGACCCCAGAGGGGTTACACTGATCTACACTGAGGTTCCCTCTCCACTGTGACTGAGACCCCAGAGGGGTTCATCTACACTGAGGTTCCCTCTCCACTGTGACTGAGACCCCAGAGGGGTTCATCTACACTGAGGTTCCCTCTCCACTGTGACTGAGACCCCAGAGGGGTTCATCTACACTGAGGTTCCCTCTCCACTGTGACTGAGACCCCTGAGGGGTTCATCTACACTGAGGTTCCCTCTCCACTGTGACTGAGACCCCTGAGGGGTTCATCTACACTGAGGTTCCCTCTCCACTGTGACTGAGACCCCAGAGGGGTTCATCTACACTGAGGTTCCCTCTCCACTGTGACTGAGACCCCAGAGGGGTTCATCTACACTGAGGTTCCCTCTCCACTGTGACTGAGACCCCAGAGGGGTTCATCTACACTGAGGTTCCCTCTCCACTGTGACTGAGACCCCAGAGGGGTTTATCTACACTGAGGTTCCCTCTCCACTGTGACTGAGACCCCAGAGGGGTTTATCTACACTGAGGTTCCCTCTCCACTGTGACTGAGACCCCAGAGGGGTTCATCTACACTGAGGTTCCCTCTCCACTGTGACTGAGACCCCAGAGGGGTTCATCTACACTGAGGTTCCCTCTCCACTGTGACTGAGACCCCAGAGGGGTTCATCTACACTGAGGTTCCCTCTCCACTGTGACTGAGACCCCAGAGGGGTTTATCTACACTGAGGTTCCCTCTCCACTGTGACTGAGACCCCAGAGGGGTTCATCTACACTGAGGTTCCCTCTCCACTGTGACTGAGACCCCAGAGGGGTTCATCTACACTGAGGTTCCCTCTCCACTGTGACTGAGACCCCAGAGGGGTTCATCTACACTGAGGTTCCCTCTCCACTGTGACTGAGACCCCAGAGGGGTTCATCTACACTGAGGTTCCCTCTCCACTGTGACTGAGACCCCAGAGGGGTTCATCTACACTGAGGTTCCCTCTCCACTGTGACTGAGACCCCAGAGGGGTTCATCTACACTGAGGTTCCCTCTCCACTGTGACTGAGACCCCAGAGGGGTTCATCTACACTGAGGTTCCCTCTCCACTGTGACTGAGACCCCAGAGGGGTTCATCTACACTGAGGTTCCCTCTCCACTGTGACTGAGACCCCAGAGGGGTTCATCTACACTGAGGTTCCCTCTCCACTGTGACTGAGACCCCAGAGGGGTTCATCTACACTGAGGTTCCCTCTCCACTGTGACTGAGACCCCAGAGGGGTTTATCTACACTGAGGTTCCCTCTCCACTGTGACTGAGACCCCAGAGGGGTTCATCTACACTGAGGTTCCCTCTCCACTGTGACTGAGACCCCAGAGGGGTTCATCTACACTGAGGTTCCCTCTCCACTGTGACTGAGACCCCTGAGAGGGGTTCATCTACACTGAGGTTCCCTCTCCACTGTGACTGAGACCCCAGAGGGGTTCATCTACACTGAGGTTCCCTCTCCACTGTGACTGAGACCCCAGAGGGGTTTATCTACACTGAGGTTCCCTCTCCACTGTGACTGAGACCCCAGAGGGGTTTATCTACACTGAGGTTCCCTCTCCACTGTGACTGAGACCCCTGAGGGGTTTCATCTACACTGAGGTTCCCTCTCCACTGTGACTGAGACCCCAGAGGGGTTTATCTACACTGAGGTTCCCTCTCCACTGTGACTGAGACCCCAGAGGGGTTCATCTACACTGAGGTTCCCTCTCCACTGTGACTGAGACCCCAGAGGGGTTCATCTACACTGAGGTTCCCTCTCCACTGTGACTGAGACCCCTGAGGGGTTCATCTACACTGAGGTTCCCTCTCCACTGTGACTGAGACCCCAGAGGGGTTTATCTACACTGAGGTTCCCTCTCCACTGTGACTGAGACCCCAGAGGGGTTTATCTACACTGAGGTTCCCTCTCCACTGTGACTGAGACCCCAGAGGGGTTCATCTACACTGAGGTTCCCTCTCCACTGTGACTGAGACCCCAGAGGGGTTCATCTACACTGAGGTTCCCTCTCCACTGTGACTGAGACCCCAGAGGGGTTCATCTACACTGAGGTTCCCTCTCCACTGTGACTGAGACCCCTGAGGGGTTATCTACACTGAGGTTCCCTCTCCACTGTGACTGAGACCCCAGAGGGGTTCATCTACACTGAGGTTCCCTCTCCACTGTGACTGAGACCCCAGAGGGGTTTATCTACACTGAGGTTCCCTCTCCACTGTGACTGAGACCCCAGAGGGGTTCATCTACACTGAGGTTCCCTCTCCACTGTGACTGAGACCCCAGAGGGGTTCATCTACACTGAGGTTCCCTCTCCACTGTGACTGAGACCCCTGAGGGGTTCATCTACACTGAGGTTCCCTCTCCACTGTGACTGAGACCCCAGAGGGGTTCATCTACACTGAGGTTCCCTCTCCACTGTGACTGAGACCCCTGAGGGGTTCATCTACACTGAGGTTCCCTCTCCACTGTGACTGAGACCCCAGAGGGGTTTATCTACACTGAGGTTCCCTCTCCACTGTGACTGAGACCCCAGAGGGGTTCATCTACACTGAGGTTCCCTCTCCACTGTGACTGAGACCTACACTGAGGTTCCCTCTCCACTGTGACTGAGACCCCAGAGGGGTTCATCTACACTGAGGTTCCCTCTCCACTGTGACTGAGACCCCAGAGGGGTTTATCTACACTGAGGTTCCCTCTCCACTGTGACTGAGACCCCAGAGGGGTTTATCTACACTGAGGTTCCCTCTCCACTGTGACTGAGACCCCAGAGGGGTTTATCTACACTGAGGTTCCCTCTCCACTGTGACTGAGACCCCAGAGGGGTTCATCTACACTGAGGTTCCCTCTCCACTGTGACTGAGACCCCAGAGGGGTTCATCTACACTGAGGTTCCCTCTCCACTGTGACTGAGACCCCAGAGGGGTTCATCTACACTGAGGTTCCCTCTCCACTGTGACTGAGACCCCAGAGGGGTTTATCTACACTGAGGTTCCCTCTCCACTGTGACTGAGACCCCAGAGGGGTTTATCTACACTGAGGTTCCCTCTCCACTGTGACTGAGACCCCAGAGGGGTTCATCTACACTGAGGTTCCCTCTCCACTGTGACTGAGACCCCAGAGGGGTTCATCTACACTGAGGTTCCCTCTCCACTGTGACTGAGACCCCAGAGGGGTTCATCTACACTGAGGTTCCCTCTCCACTGTGACTGAGACCCCAGAGGGGTTCATCTACACTGAGGTTCCCTCTCCACTGTGACTGAGACCCCAGAGGGGTTCATCTACACTGAGGTTCCCTCTCCACTGTGACTGAGACCCCAGAGGGGTTTATCTACACTGAGGTTCCCTCTCCACTGTGACTGAGACCCCAGAGGGGTTCATCTACACTGAGGTTCCCTCTCCACTGTGACTGAGACCCCAGAGGGGTTCATCTACACTGAGGTTCCCTCTCCACTGTGACTGAGACCCCAGAGGGGTTCATCTACACTGAGGTTCCCTCTCCACTGTGACTGAGACCCCAGAGGGGTTTATCTACACTGAGGTTCCCTCTCCACTGTGACTGAGACCCCAGAGGGGTTCATCTACACTGAGGTTCCCTCTCCACTGTGACTGAGACCCCAGAGGGGTTCATCTACACTGAGGTTCCCTCTCCACTGTGACTGAGACCCCAGAGGGGTTCATCTACACTGAGGTTCCCTCTCCACTGTGACTGAGACCCCAGAGGGGTTTATCTACACTGAGGTTCCCTCTCCACTGTGACTGAGACCCCAGAGGGGTTCATCTACACTGAGGTTCCCTCTCCACTGTGACTGAGACCCCAGAGGGGTTCATCTACACTGAGGTTCCCTCTCCACTGTGACTGAGACCCCAGAGGGGTTCATCTACACTGAGGTTCCCTCTCCACTGTGACTGAGACCCCAGAGGGGTTTATCTACACTGAGGTTCCCTCTCCACTGTGACTGAGACCCCAGAGGGGTTTATCTACACTGAGGTTCCCTCTCCACTGTGACTGAGACCCCAGAGGGGTTTATCTACACTGAGGTTCCCTCTCCACTGTGACTGAGACCCCTGAGACCCCAGAGGGGTTTATCTACACTGAGGTTCCCTCTCCACTGTGACTGAGACCCCAGAGGGGTTTATCTACACTGAGGTTCCCTCTCCACTGTGACTGAGACCCTGTGACTGAGGGGTTCATCTACACTGAGGTTCCCTCTCCACTGTGACTGAGACCCCAGAGGGGTTTATCTACACTGAGGTTCCCTCTCCACTGTGACTGAGACCCCAGAGGGGTTCATCTACACTGAGGTTCCCTCTCCACTGTGACTGAGACCCCAGAGGGGTTTATCTACACTGAGGTTCCCTCTCCACTGTGACTGAGACCCCAGAGGGGTTCATCTACACTGAGGTTCCCTCTCCACTGTGACTGAGACCCCAGAGGGGTTCATCTACACTGAGGTTCCCTCTCCACTGTGACTGAGACCCCAGAGGGGTTCATCTACACTGAGGTTCCCTCTCCACTGTGACTGAGACCCCAGAGGGGTTCATCTACACTGAGGTTCCCTCTCCACTGTGACTGAGACCCCAGAGGGGTTTATCTACACTGAGGTTCCCTCTCCACTGTGACTGAGACCCCAGAGGGGTTCATCTACACTGAGGTTCCCTCTCCACTGTGACTGAGACCCCAGAGGGGTTTATCTACACTGAGGTTCCCTCTCCACTGTGACTGAGACCCCTGAGGGGTTCATCTACACTGAGGTTCCCTCTCCACTGTGACTGAGACCCCTGAGGGGTTCATCTACACTGAGGTTCCCTCTCCACTGTGACTGAGACCCCAGAGGGGTTCATCTACACTGAGGTTCCCTCTCCACTGTGACTGAGACCCCAGAGGGGTTTATCTACACTGAGGTTCCCTCTCCACTGTGACTGAGACCCCAGAGGGGTTTATCTACACTGAGGTTCCCTCTCCACTGTGACTGAGACCCCTGAGGGGTTCATCTACACTGAGGTTCCCTCTCCACTGTGACTGAGACCCCAGAGGGGTTCATCTACACTGAGGTTCCCTCTCCACTGTGACTGAGACCCCAGAGGGGTTCATCTACACTGAGGTTCCCTCTCCACTGTGACTGAGACCCCAGAGGGGTTCATCTACACTGAGGTTCCCTCTCCACTGTGACTGAGACCCCAGAGGGGTTCATCTACACTGAGGTTCCCTCTCCACTGTGACTGAGACCCCAGAGGGGTTTATCTACACTGAGGTTCCCTCTCCACTGTGACTGAGACCCCAGAGGGGTTTATCTACACTGAGGTTCCCTCTCCACTGTGACTGAGACCCCAGAGGGGTTCATCTACACTGAGGTTCCCTCTCCACTGTGACTGAGACCCCAGAGGGGTTCATCTACACTGAGGTTCCCTCTCCACTGTGACTGAGACCCCAGAGGGGTTTATCTACACTGAGGTTCCCTCTCCACTGTGACTGAGACCCCAGAGGGGTTTATCTACACTGAGGTTCCCTCTCCACTGTGACTGAGACCCCTGAGGGGTTCATCTACACTGAGGTTCCCTCTCCACTGTGACTGAGACCCCAGAGGGGTTCATCTACACTGAGGTTCCCTCTCCACTGTGACTGAGACCCCAGAGGGGTTCATCTACACTGAGGTTCCCTCTCCACTGTGACTGAGACCCCAGAGGGGTTCATCTACACTGAGGTTCCCTCTCCACTGTGACTGAGACCCCTGAGGGGTTTATCTACACTGAGGTTCCCTCTCCACTGTGACTGATCTACACTGAGGTTCCCTCTCCACTGTGACTGAGACCCCAGAGGGGTTCTATCTACACTGAGGTTCCCTCTCCACTGTGACTGAGACCCCAGAGGGGTTCATCTACACTGAGGTTCCCTCTCCACTGTGACTGAGACCCCAGAGGGGTTCATCTACACTGAGGTTCCCTCTCCACTGTGACTGAGACCCCAGAGGGGTTCATCTACACTGAGGTTCCCTCTCCACTGTGACTGAGACCCCTGAGGGGTTCATCTACACTGAGGTTCCCTCTCCACTGTGACTGAGACCCCAGAGGGGTTCATCTACACTGAGGTTCCCTCTCCACTGTGACTGAGACCCCAGAGGGGTTTATCTACACTGAGGTTCCCTCTCCACTGTGACTGAGACCCCAGAGGGGTTTATCTACACTGAGGTTCCCTCTCCACTGTGACTGAGACCCCAGAGGGGTTCATCTACACTGAGGTTCCCTCTCCACTGTGACTGAGACCCCAGAGGGGTTCATCTACACTGAGGTTCCCTCTCCACTGTGACTGAGACCCCAGAGGGGTTTATCTACACTGAGGTTCCCTCTCCACTGTGACTGAGACCCCAGAGGGGTTCATCTACACTGAGGTTCCCTCTCCACTGTGACTGAGACCCCAGAGGGGTTTATCTACACTGAGGTTCCCTCTCCACTGTGACTGAGACCCCAGAGGGGTTTATCTACACTGAGGTTCCCTCTCCACTGTGACTGAGACCCCAGAGGGGTTTATCTACACTGAGGTTCCCTCTCCACTGTGACTGAGACCCCAGAGGGGTTTCATCTACACTGAGGTTCCCTCTCCACTGTGACTGAGACCCCTGAGGGGTTCATCTACACTGAGGTTCCCTCTCCACTGTGACTGAGACCCCAGAGGGGTTTATCTACACTGAGGTTCCCTCTCCACTGTGACTGAGACCCCAGAGGGGTTTATCTACACTGAGGTTCCCTCTCCACTGTGACTGAGACCTCTGAGGTGTTCATCTACACTGAGGTTCCCTCTCCACTGTGACTGAGACCCCAGAGGGGTTTATCTACACTGAGGTTCCCTCTCCACTGTGACTGAGACCCCAGAGGGGTTCCACTGTGACTGAGATCTACACTGAGGTTCCCTCTCCACTGTGACTGAGACCCCAGAGGGGTTTATCTACACTGAGGTTCCCTCTCCACTGTGACTGAGACCCCTGAGGGGTTCATCTACACTGAGGTTCCCTCTCCACTGTGACTGAGACCCCTGAGGGGTTCATCTACACTGAGGTTCCCTCTCCACTGTGACTGAGACCCCAGAGGGGTTTATCTACACTGAGGTTCCCTCTCCACTGTGACTGAGACCCCAGAGGGGTTTATCTACACTGAGGTTCCCTCTCCACTGTGACTGAGACCCCAGAGGGGTTTATCTACACTGAGGTTCCCTCTCCACTGTGACTGAGACCCCAGAGGGGTTTATCTACACTGAGGTTCCCTCTCCACTGTGACTGAGACCCCAGAGGGGTTTATCTACACTGAGGTTCCCTCTCCACTGTGACTGAGACCCCAGAGGGGTTCATCTACACTGAGGTTCCCTCTCCACTGTGACTGAGACCCCAGAGGGGTTCATCTACACTGAGGTTCCCTCTCCACTGTGACTGAGACCCCAGAGGGGTTCATCTACACTGAGGTTCCCTCTCCACTGTGACTGAGACCCCTGAGGGGTTCATCTACACTGAGGTTCCCTCTCCACTGTGACTGAGACCCCAGAGGGGTTTATCTACACTGAGGTTCCCTCTCCACTGTGACTGAGACCCCAGAGGGGTTCATCTACACTGAGGTTCCCTCTCCACTGTGACTGAGACCCCAGAGGGGAGAGGTTCCCTCTCCACTGTGACTGAGACCCCAGAGGGGTTCATCTACACTGAGGTTCCCTCTCCACTGTGACTGAGACCCCAGAGGGGTTCATCTACACTGAGGTTCCCTCTCCACTGTGACTGAGACCCCAGAGGGGTTTATCTACACTGAGGTTCCCTCTCCACTGTGACTGAGACCCCAGAGGGGTTTATCTACACTGAGGTTCCCTCTCCACTGTGACTGAGACCCCAGAGGGGTTCATCTACACTGAGGTTCCCTCTCCACTGTGACTGAGACCCCAGAGGGGTTCATCTACACTGAGGTTCCCTCTCCACTGTGACTGAGACCCCAGAGGGGTTCATCTACACTGAGGTTCCCTCTCCACTGTGACTGAGACCCCAGAGGGGTTTATCTACACTGAGGTTCCCTCTCCACTGTGACTGAGACCCCAGAGGGGTTTATCTACACTGAGGTTCCCTCTCCACTGTGACTGAGACCCCTGAGGGGTTCATCTACACTGAGGTTCCCTCTCCACTGTGACTGAGACCCCTGAGGGGTTCATCTACACTGAGGTTCCCTCTCCACTGTGACTGAGACCCCAGAGGGGTTTATCTACACTGAGGTTCCCTCTCCACTGTGACTGAGACCCCAGAGGGGTTCATCTACACTGAGGTTCCCTCTCCACTGTGACTGAGACCCCAGAGGGGTTTATCTACACTGAGGTTCCCTCTCCACTGTGACTGAGACCCCAGAGGGGTTTCATCTACACTGAGGTTCCCTCTCCACTGTGACTGAGACCCCAGAGGGGTTTATCTACACTGAGGTTCCCTCTCCACTGTGACTGAGACCCCAGAGGGGTTTATCTACACTGAGGTTCCCTCTCCACTGTGACTGAGACCCCTGAGGGGTTTATCTACACTGAGGTTCCCTCTCCACTGTGACTGAGACCCCAGAGGGGTTTATCTACACTGAGGTTCCCTCTCCACTGTGACTGAGACCCCAGAGGGGTTTATCTACACTGAGGTTCCCTCTCCACTGTGACTGAGACCCCTGAGGGGTTCATCTACACTGAGGTTCCCTCTCCACTGTGACTGAGACCCCTGAGGGGTTCATCTACACTGAGGTTCCCTCTCCACTGTGACTGAGACCCCAGAGGGGTTCATCTACACTGAGGTTCCCTCTCCACTGTGACTGAGACCCCAGAGGGGTTTATCTACACTGAGGTTCCCTCTCCACTGTGACTGAGACCCCAGAGGGGTTCATCTACACTGAGGTTCCCTCTCCACTGTGACTGAGACCCCAGAGGGGTTTATCTACACTGAGGTTCCCTCTCCACTGTGACTGAGACCCCAGAGGGGTTCATCTACACTGAGGTTCCCTCTCCACTGTGACTGAGACCCCAGAGGGGTTCATCTACACTGAGGTTCCCTCTCCACTGTGACTGAGACCCCAGAGGGGTTTATCTACACTGAGGTTCCCTCTCCACTGTGACTGAGACCCCAGAGGGGTTCATCTACACTGAGGTTCCCTCTCCACTGTGACTGAGACCCCCCACTGAGGGGTTTATCTACACTGAGGTTCCCTCTCCACTGTGACTGAGACCCCTGAGGGGTTCATCTACACTGAGGTTCCCTCTCCACTGTGACTGAGACCCCTGAGGGGTTCATCTACACTGAGGTTCCCTCTCCACTGTGACTGAGACCCCTGAGGGGTTCATCTACACTGAGGTTCCCTCTCCACTGTGACTGAGACCCCAGAGGGGTGTTCATCTACACTGAGGTTCCCTCTCCACTGTGACTGAGACCCCAGAGGGGTTTATCTACACTGAGGTTCCCTCTCCACTGTGACTGAGACCCCTGAGGGGTTCATCTACACTGAGGTTCCCTCTCCACTGTGACTGAGACCCCAGAGGGGTTCATCTACACTGAGGTTCCCTCTCCACTGTGACTGAGACCCCAGAGGGGTTTATCTACACTGAGGTTCCCTCTCCACTGTGACTGAGACCCCAGAGGGGTTCATCTACACTGAGGTTCCCTCTCCACTGTGACTGAGACCCCAGAGGGGTTTATCTACACTGAGGTTCCCTCTCCACTGTGACTGAGACCCCAGAGGGGTTTATCTACACTGAGGTTCCCTCTCCACTGTGACTGAGACCCCTGAGGGGTTCATCTACACTGAGGTTCCCTCTCCACTGTGACTGAGACCCCAGAGGGGTTTATCTACACTGAGGTTCCCTCTCCACTGTGACTGAGACCCCTGAGGGGTTCATCTACACTGAGGTTCCCTCTCCACTGTGACTGAAACCCCAGAGGGGTTTATCTACACTGAGGTTCCCTCTCCACTGTGACTGAGACCTCTGAGGTGTTCATCTACACTGAGGTTCCCTCTCCACTGTGACTGAGACGACTTAAATACTGACTGGAGGAATGGAGATCTAGAGCAGAGATGGGTCCCCCTGTAACTTCCCCCCTCTCTCTCTCTCTCTCTCTCTCTCTCTCTCTCTCTCTCACACACACACACACACACACACACACACACACTGTGTATACCAAACATTGGGAACACCTACCTAATATTGAGTTGAACCACCCCCCCCTTTTGCTATCAGAACAGCCTAAATTCATCAGGGCATGAACTCTACAAGGTGTTAAAAGCGTTCCACAGGGATGCTGGCCCATGTCGACTCCAATGCTTCCCACAGTTGTGTCAAGTTGGCCGGATGTCCTTTGGGTGGTGGACCATTCTGGATACACACGGGAAATTCAGCAGCATTGCAGTTCTTGACACACTCAAACCGGTGCGCCTGGCACCTACTACCATACCCCATTCAGAGGCACATGTTTTTCTTTTGCCCATTCACTCTCTGAATGACACACACAGACAATCCATGTCTCAAGGATTAAAAATCCTTCTTTAGCCTGTCTCCTCCCCTGATTGAAGTGGATTTAACAAGTGACATCAATAAGGGATCATAGCTTTCACCTTGATTCACCTGGTCAGTCTATGTCAGTCTACACCACCCGCGCCAGCCAAATCTAGGAGGCAGCAAGAGATCGAGATACTTGTCAGAGAGAGAAGGCAGCTGAGAAAGCAGTGGAAGAAGGCATCTGATGCAGAGAGAGAAGGTCTCATGCTACTCCAAGCAGACATTAAATGTCGGCTGGCAACCTTGCGAAGAGCGGAAAACTTAAGGAAACTTCGTAGGAAGAAGGAACACTCAAGAACACGGTTCTATAAAAAAAGTAAAGTTTGTCAAAGACCTCTTCGCAAAGGAAAAGTGCGGAATCCTAAAAACTCCAAAGCCAGAACTGGAAGAACATCAGGAAAAGGTCCACCAGGACATGAAAAGGCATGAGCAGATAATCATCCCACATGACATCCCACCTATTCAACCAACAGAATTCAATCTGGACACTGACCCTGCAAAATGGAAGGAAGTAGAGAACGTTGTCCGACGAGCAAGAGCGGCCTCGGCTCCTGGGCCTAATGGAGTACCATACAAGCTATACAAGAACGCCCCGGATGTTCTACACTTTCTTTGGAGGCTCATGAGGATAGTGTGGCAGAAGGAAATAATACCAAAGGCATGGCGAAGGGCTGGTGGTGTGCTAATCCCGAAAGAGAAGGATGCGACAGACATCAGTCAATTCTGACCAATCTCCCTTCTCAATGTCGAAGGGAAGATCTTTTTCAGTATAATAGCACAGAGGCTGTCCACTTACCTGGAAAGGAACAAGTACATTGATACATCTGTACAGAAAGCAGGCATTCCTGGTTTCTCTGGTTGCCTGGAACATACTAGTATGATTTGGCACCAGATCCAAACAGCTAAGAAGGACAAGAGAGACCTCTATGTCATCTTCCTCGACCTGGCCAATGCCTTTGGCTCAGTTCCCCATGAACTCCTCTGGGAATCCTTCAACATTTTCCACGTACCAGAACCCATCACTACACTGGTAAAGGCCTATTTCCAAGACCTGCAATTGTGTTTCACAACACCTGACTTCACAACAACATGGTAGCGCTTGGAAGTAGGCATAATGGCAGGCTGTACAATTTCACCTATGGCCTTCACTATGGCCATGGAAGTCATCATCAGAGCATCGAAATGGGTGGTCGGCGGTGGGAGAACTAAGGAAGGGCTCCGTCTCCCACCTATCCGAGCATACATGGATGACATGACTACACTGACCACCCCTGCAGCATGCACCAGGCGGCTACTTGCAAAACTGCAGGGTACCATCAAGTGGGCCCGGATGAAAATCAAGCCAAGCAAATCTCAAAGCATCTCCATAGTCAAGGGACAGCTTAAAGATGTGAGGTTCTGCATTGGAGATGACCCGATACCAACGGTGTCTGAGCAACCCGTCAAGAGCCTGGGTAGATGGTACAACGAAAGCCTCCGGGATAAAGATCAAGTGCAGCAAGTAAGGCAGGACATCGCCGACGGTCTTGAGAACATCAACAAGACCCTGCTGCCTGGGAGGCTCAAGCTACAGTTTGGTGCCTACAGTTTGGACTTTTCCCCCGGGTATCGTGGCCACTCACTGTCTATGAGGTCCCAATAACAACAGTGGAGAAGATGGAGCGAACCATTACCTCATACGTGAAGAAATGGCTGGGTGTCCCACGATGCCTGAGTAACATCCTTGAACTAGGGGTCCTTGAACTACCTCTTACAAGTCTAACGGAGGAGTACAAGTGCTCTAAAGTAAGACTTCAGATGACATTGAAGGACTCCAAAGACCAGACCATTAGCAAGGCTGCACCTCCCCTACAAACTGGACGGAAATGGACATCATCCAAGGTTGTGCAGCAAGCAACATCAGCCCTGAGGCACCAAGACATTGTGGGGAATATCCAGCATGGAAGAGGAGGCTTTGGCCTGGCAGCAAGCAAACCAATGTTCCATAAGGCAACAACATCTGAACGCAGGAATCTGGTGGTCGAGGAGGTGCGCAGACAGGAGGAGACTGCAAGAAGTGCAAAGGCTGTCTCTCTTGCTAAACAAGGGCAATGGACGCGGTGGGAAGGCCTGGAGAGCAGAAAGATCAACTGGAGTGAGCTTTGGCAAATGGAGGCAAGCAACATCAACTTCATCATAAGAGCTGTTTATGATGTGCTTCAATCACCAAAAAAACTACATCAATGGTATGGCGAGGACCCGACCTGCCCCCTCTGCCCAGCTCCAGCGACTCTCAGGCATATAATGACAGGTTGCAAGACCAGCCTCTCACAAGACCGCTACACCTGGAGGCACAATCAGGTCCTCAAGAGCCTGGCTGCAGCACTTGAGACCAAGAGGAGTGCAACCAATTCATTACCTCCAAAAACAAGCAATCCTGTCAAAACAACAACATTCATCCGGGAGGGACAGAACAGGCCCAAGCATCCTCCTACGAAGCCAGAAACTGGACACCTAGCCATGGCTCGGGACTGGAAGATGCTTGTCGATATTGGCCAGCAACTCATTTTTCCACCTGAGATTGCTTCTACCAACCTTAGGCCAGACATGGTACTCTGGTCCCCTTCACTAAAGGCTGTGTACATCATAGAGCTCACAGTCCAGTGGGAAAACTCTGTTGAAGAGGCCTACGAGCGTAAGAAACTGCGTTACACAGAGTTGGCAGCAGACGCAACTCAGCGTGGCTGGAATGTAAAAGTCTGGCCAGTTGAAGTGGGATGCAGAGGATTTGTGGCTTCTTCCACCATTAGGTTGCTGAAAGAACTTGGAATCCATGGACAGGCTCTGCGGCAGACCGTCAGAGCAGTTTCTCAAGCAGCTGAAAGAGGCAGCCAGTGGATCTGGATCAAACGGAAGGACCCTTGCTGGGCTATAACTTCATGACCCCCCACCCCCACCTGAGAACCCAATTCAGATCCCTCCAACTTGAGGAGGGCATATGAGGTATGCGGTCAGCTGTAGGGCTGGCTCAGGGAAGAGGACGCCCCTGCCTTGCATAGTCCCGTGGGACATCTTAATTGGGCATGGGACACAAGCTAAGGCTTGATCACCCTTTAGCTGGCCACCTTTGATGAGGGTGTTTAGCGATTAAAGGCCGAAACACCCACTGATTCGAAGGCACACTACTCAGGATGTGTCCCAAAATGGACATCTTAACCCAGTCTAAGAAATAAACCTCCCATGCCACTCTGTCAACATCACGGCAAATCTCATGTGAGTGCATACCATCTATTGGCACAATGGACAGGTTTTAACCTGTAGGCCTCTTCAACCTTGTAACCATACAGGGGACACAGTCAGTTTTATGATTCTGTTTCCGTCATGGAAAGAACAGGTGTTCTTAATGTTTTGTATACTCAGTGTATATCCACACAGACATACACACACACACACACACACACACACACACACACACACACACACACACACACACACACACACACACACAGTATAACCGTCCTTGTCTGTCACCTGCTCCATCCAGCTGCTAAAACACACAGAGGAGAGGGAGAGGAGAAAGAGGGAGAGGAGAAAGAGGGAGGGGAGAAAGAGGGAGAGGAGAAAGAGGGAGGGGAGAAAGAGGGAGAGGAGAAAGAGGGAGGGGAGAAAGAGGGAGGGGAGAAAGAGGGAGAGGAGAAAGAAAAGAGGGAGAGGAGAAAGAGGGAGGGGAGAAAGAGGGAGAGGAGAAAGAGGGAGGGGAGAAAGAGGGAGAGGAGAAAGAGGGAGGGGAGAAAGAGGGAGAGGAGAAAGAGGGAGAGGAGAAAGAGGGAGAGGAGAAAGAGGGAGGGGAGAAATAGGGAGGGGAGAAAGAGGGAGAGGAGAAATAGGGAGGGGAGAAATAGGGAGGGGAGAAAGAGGGAGAGGGAGAGGGAGGAGAAAGAGGGAGAGAGAAGTCTTTCCTGTTTCTTTACCTCCTACTCGTACGGCCAAATAAACACACTTACTGGTGAAGTAGACCCACATACACAGTCAGATAACCATACAGGGGACACAGTCAGATAACCATACAGGGGACACAGTCAGATAACCATACAGGGGACACAGTCAGATAACCATACAGGGGACACAGTCAGATAACCATACAGGGGACACAGTCAGATAACCATACAGGGGACACAGTCAGATAACCATACAGGGGACACAGTCAGATAACCATACAGGGGACACAGTCAGATAACCATACAGGGGACACCGTGCTGGATCGAATCCCTGAGCTGACAAGGTAAAAATATGTTGTTCTGCCACTGAGCAAGGCAGTTAACCCACTGTTCCCCGGGCATCTAAGACAGGGATGTCGATTATGGCAGTCCCCCTCACCTCTCTGATTCAGAGGGGTTGGGTTAAATGTGGAAGACACATTTCAGTTGAATACATTCAGTTGGACAACTGACTAGGTATCCCCCTTTCCAATACAGGGGACACAGTCAGATTACCATACAGGACACACAACACACACTGTACTGTACATAGGCCTGAGGGCTAGGTACCACCCTCCCTCCCTCTCTCTCTATCAGCCTGTGTGATCTTCTCTGGTGATTTAACCACTATTGTCTGTCACATTCTCTGTGGTCATGGGAGCAGAATTGAAGATGCTTTCATTTCAAGCCAATCTCTCTGTGTTCAAAAATGTTTCACTGAGCAGTTGTGTAAGGCAGCAAAACAGGCTAAGCAAGTCAGAGTTCAATTATTTATTGCTTTCAAAGGCAACACCTGTACTTGAAATGAATTAACTACTTATGAACTATGAGCCTTTTGACTCTCTCTCTCTCACTCTCCCTTGCTCTCTCACGTTATCTCACTCTCTCTCTCACATTCTCTCACTCTCTCACGCTCTCTCTCTCGCTCTCCCTTTCTCTCTCATTCTCTCGCTCTCTCACGTTCTCTCACTCTCTCTCTCACTCTCTCTCACTCACTCACTCTCTCTCACTCTCTCTCACGCTCTCTCTCTCTCTCCCTCCCTTCCTCCGTCTACAGACCACCCAGAACGTGCAGCTCTCTACTTCCTGTGTGGCGTGTGCCTGGGCCTCTTCTTTACCCTCTTTGCTCTGGTCGTCCAGATCTCATGCCGCACCGACTGCCAACCCCGCCGTCGCCCCGGCACCACCACCAAGAAGCGTCCGCGGCCCTCCGACTCCTCATCCGACTCCAGAGACTCTGACTCGGACACCACGTCAGACCTGTCGGCCCGCCGCCACCGCCGTTTCGAGCGCACTCTCAACATGAATGTGTTCACATCAGCGGAGGAGCTGGAGCGTGCTCAGCGGCTGGAGGAGAGGGAGAGGATCATACGAGAGATCTGGATGAACGGTCAGCCGGACATACCCGGGACGCGCAGCCTCAACCGCTACTACTGAGGCAGGACCGTAAAGGAACCTCTACTAGATCTAGATGAACCCGGGACGCGCAGCCTCAACCGCTACTACTGAGGCAGGACCGTAAAGGAACCTCTACTAGATCTAGAAATGGGGAGGGGGGGGGGCTGTGAAGGTTGGAGCGCAGTACTTGAGATGGGATGTGTAGGACCACAAATGGACCTCTGGGTTTTGGGAATGGGGCCCCATGACCTGACGGGGACCTGCGAAGGTTTGGAACCCTCTGTCTGGGTATCTCCCTCTGTCAGTCTGTCTGTGTCCATGTGGGTACTCTAGACCAGGGCTGCCCAACCCTCTTCCTGGAGACCTACTGTCCTGTTGGTTTTCAGTCCAACCCTCTTCCTGGAGACCTACTGTCCTGTAGCTTTTCAGTCCAACCCTCTTCCTGGAGACAAACTGTCCTGTAGTAGGTTTTCAGTCCAACCCTCTTCCTGGAGATCTACTGTCCTGTAGTAGGTTTTCAGTCCAACCCTCTTCCTGGAGATCTACTGTCCTGTAGTAGGTTTTCAGTCCAACCCTCTTCCTGGAGATCTACTGTCCTGTAGTAGGTTTTCAGTCCAACCCTCTTCCTGGAGATCTACTGTCCTGTAGTAGGTTTTCAGTCCAACTCTCTTCCTGGAGATCTACTGTCCTGTAGGTTTTCGGTCCAGCGTATCTGATTCAGCTAGTTAAGATCTTGTTGAGCAACTAATTAGTAGAATCAGGTGTGTTACATTAGGGTTGGACTGAAAACCAACAGAGCAGTAGATCTCCAGGATGAGGGTTGGACTGAAAACCAACAGGACGGTAGATCTCCAGGAAGAGGGTTGGACTGAAAACCAACAGGACGGTAGATCTCCAGGAAGAGGGTTGGACTGAAAACCAACAGGACGGTAAGATCTCCAGGAAGAGGGTTGGACTGAAAACCAACAGGATGGTAGATCTCCAGGAAGAGGGTTGGTCAGCCCTGGTATAGAGTAAAGCCCCCTCTGTTTTTGCAGTGAGAATAAGCTCCTCCTTCTCAGCATGGTAAGCTCGACCGGAGCCCGCCAGTCATTGGTGGAGGCTGAAAGGTGGAAGGTCATTTAACTGCACAGCCTCGCATTTGACCTCCTCACACCCTTCTGAAGTGGAGGATCTTGGGATACTTAGGCTGTAAAGCCTGAAAGGTGATTTAAGGACAGTTGCTAATGTTACTCCACTGTTGCCTAGTGGATACTGAGAATTGGGCAGCTTGCTTCATGCTCACTCACCCTTCAGTATTTAAATGGGTGAATGGTTTTCGGAGAGGCATAGCACTTACAGTGAAATGTACAGCGTAACACTTAAGAGGGAAATGACCACGTTCAACCGACGCTGCCTTTTAAACTTTGAACTCAAAATGTGTTTTTTTTTGGAATTCATCTCACACCCTTTATGAAATGTATTTTATATAATATTTAAATAGTATTTTATTTCTTTACAGTTATTATTATGAAATATTTTTATACTGTGGCGATTGAAGCTTGTCTGGCACCTCAGGGATGCAATCCTAGGTGTATGTCCAAAATGGCACCCTATTTGTTTTATAGTGCACTACTTCTGGCTAGAGCTCTGGTCAAAGGTGGTGCACTACATAGGGAATAGGGTGCCATTTTGGGACAGAACCCCTAGTGTTTCTGTGTATGGTCGTTTCTATTTGCTTCCTAAGAAGGGGATCAGGGCCTGTATTTAGCAAGTGTCTCAAGAGTATGAGTGCTGATCTAGGATCAGGTTACCCCTCCCCGTGTCCATGTAATCTTGTTCATTATGATCTAAAAGGCTAAACTGATCCTGGACCAGGACTCTTACTCTGAGACTTTATGAATTCAGGCCCAGTATAATGCTCTAGATGTGTCAGCATAAAAAAATATATATTAAAAAAAATACAATGTAAACTCAGAGGTCAAGTGATTTAATAAGCTTGTTTCTTTATATGTTATAATATTCACAGTGCAGTGCCTTACCTGGCAACAAGGATGTATATTGGTGGAAAAAAAAAACCCAGTCACCTGAGTCAACCAATCATTATGAATTTATGAAACAATCAACTCCAATCATGTTTATTTCCATGTTTCTCATGTTATGTTTCTCACTTTGTCAAACTGGCTTGTGTGTGTGTTGTCCATGTTTAAATGGTGAGGCAGGTCCCAGATAATGTTGTGCTGTGTCATGCCAATGGCCATAAGACTTGATAAGACCGCAAAACAGATCTAGGATCAGCTAGGAAATGGCTAAAATCTATGTACATTTTTTCAAATACATTGCACTTGTACAGAACACAATCTCTTCAATTGTCTACCAGTGAAATAGCTTCCAAATTATTACTGTGGGCAGCAAGACTAGTGTTGTCCCTCATGGGACACCATAGGGCTATCTGTCAGGTTTATTGTAATGACCATGTTGTTAATATAAGTTATATTCATCCAGTTCTGTTGCACTGGGTTGAACTATAGGTATCATGGTTTATTATAAGAAGTTTGGGATTTTCTTGACTGAGAGGGGAGTTGAGAATGCAGTGAATAATCTTCACTTCAACTGCAATCATTTAAATGGTTTTATATTGAAAAAACTTTTGCGTTTCAATGGGACAAAACAATATGGCAATAGCTGGTGAGACCAAAATATGACTCCTTTGCTTGGAATAAACTGTGTTGAAAATAAGATCTTGACTCATTGGTTGTTTTATTTTGTACCTATGTGAATCTACCACAAATATTTAATTCCCATTATTACTGTTGTGTATCATGAAGATTGCGCGCCATCTGGCGGCGAGACATGCGAATTTCGCGTATTTTCTTTGAGTGACGTTTTGTTTATATTTCCCATGACAACTGATACTATCCTCTGTTTCCTTGGTCACCTCGGCCTAATTTAAACCACAGTTACACTATAAATAATGTTTAAATAGCCTGATAGCTAAACCTTTATAGTTTCTGTTCAGTATTGGTGCATTATTTCTATGTTCAAAATACTTATTTGAACGTTTGAGTATTTACAAGCAATGTCGATCAACACGGGACATGGCTTGCCATTTTTGCCAGGAAACACCTTTCGGGATGTTACGGTAAGGTAATTTAGTTTCTTTTTGAGCCAGGTCAAGTAAACCTGCAACAATGTATCTGACTTTTTAATGTATCACGTTGAAAACTACACTTGAATAGTTTGCTACAAAAGTTTCCGTCGGTGTTCGATTACAACAACGTTATTATCCATCAAGCTCATGCTTTGGAATGTGGCTCAGGCAGTGTGAAATGACAAATGGCTATAGCATAAAAGTGCTATTTGTCCTATTTTGTCAACTAGTTAATCGAATTGTTAGCTATCTACATATAATTAAAGTTTTTTTTTATTAGCATCACTCTGAGTTACATTAGGCTACTTAACTGCAACGTGATACACATGAAACGAGCTACTGCAGGAATAAACTGCACAGGTTTTACACTGCAATTTGTATCACGTTCCAGTTAAGTAGCCTAATGTAACTCAGTCAAACAGAGTGAGGCTAATTTTGATCAAATTCAATCATATGTAGATAGCTAACAATTTTAGCTGTCTACCTCTGCTGCTAAGGTCAACATACCAAGCATATTATTTGACGAGCATTACGGTCAAAGTAAAAGGCCAAAAACTTAATTTTTATAAAGGGTTTTGATTTCACTGCTTTTTCCGATGATTTACCTGTGCATTTCTGCATACCATCTATTCATAGAAACGGACTAGTTCTGGTCCAGGGCATATGGTGGATTCTTCAACTTTATTCTTACGTTAGTAGTGGAGGAGAAGTGCATTATGCCAATGAACAGACCTATTAATCTGACCTAGACAAAATTGATATTTTCCTGATTATCAATGCTGTACTGACCACATCCTTGATACCTCCCTTAACACTTAAAAAAATATACATATTTCTATCTAGAAGTCAGCTCACCATCGTCCTCAAACCCTGTCCTATAAGAATGGCTATGCCCTGCCGCACCGGCCCAAGGTTGGCATCGGACAAGCCCCTCTCCTGTCCAGTGAGCTGACCCAGAGTGAGATCAACCAGTTTTCCAATCAGACGTCTGCTCTCACCTATGGGACCGCCCACTACAGCCCAGCTCTGGACGTCATCCCTGCTCATGTCGCTTATGACAAGAAGGTAGGCTACAATATTCTCAGGCTGGGGAACCATGAGATTCTATTATTATCATTATCTTCTGAAGTTTTTACAGAACAGTGTCCAGGCAGAGGAATACACTGATCTGTCCTCTCCCCTTGCTTTCTCCCTCTCATCCCTCTTCTCCCCTCTCTCCTCCCTTGCCTCTCCTCCTTTTCACTCTCTCCTCCCCTCTCCCCTCACCCACTCCCATTTCCTCTCTTCCAGGTGCTGCGCTTCTATGGCTACTTCCAGCAGGAGGTGCTGCACTCGCCCCAGGAGGGTTACCGCGTGCGCCCTGTGGTCCTTTACTACTACCTGGAGGACGACAGCATGTGCATCATAGAACCGGTGGTGGAGAACTCTGGGATACCACAGGTAGGCAAAGAAGATCAGAGGAGATAAGAATCTTAGCTTCCACTTAAAGTTTTTAAAATCTGTTCATATACACCCCCAGAAAGAATATGACACCTATAAAAAAAGATTCTGACAAGCGAGCACTTAGATATGGTAATTTTCAACTTTTTATCAATTCTTAGAATGTTTGGGAATTCTGTATACTAAGACATTTGTGAAAATTCTATAGCAATATAGAGTGGGAACAGCGGCCATATCTTTTATACTAATCAATAGACACTGCAGTAAATACAACCGAATAAAAACATTGTCCAGGACGAGACAGAAGCTGTTTTTCAGTCTCTCGGTCCCAGTTTTGATGCACCTGTACTGACCTCGCATTTTGGATGATAGCGGGGTGAACAGGCAGTGGCTTGGGTGGTTGTTGTCCTTGATTATCTTTTTGGTTTTTCTTTTGACATCGGGTGCTGTACGTGTCCTGGAGGGAAGGTAGTTTGCGCTGTGCAGACCGCACCTCCCTGCGGTTGTGGGCAGTGCAGTTGCCGTACCAGGCAGTGATACAGCCCGACAGGATGCTGCTCTCAATTATGCATCTAGAAAAGTAAAAGTGGCCTTTATACAAACAAGCCATTTGCACACAGGCCTGCCATCATTCACTTTGAACTGGACTGTGTGTTTACAGGCAGATGGGCCTGCCATCATTCACTTTGAACTGGACTGTGTGTTTACAGGCAGATGGGCCTGCCATCATTCACTTTGAACTGGACTGTGTGTTTACAGGCAGATGGGCCTGCCATCATTCACTTTGAACTGGACTGTGTGTTTACAGGCAGATGGACCTGCCATCATTCACTTTGAACTGGACTGTGTGTTTACAGGCAGATGGACCTGCCATCATTCACTTTGAACTGGACTGTGTGTTTACAGGCAGATGGACCTGCCATCATTCACTTTGAACTGGACTGTGTGTTTACAGGCAGATGGGCCTGCCATCATTCACTTTGAACTGGACTGTGTGTTTACAGGCAGATGGACCTGCCATCATTCACTTTGAACTGGACTGTGTGTTTACAGGCAGATGGACCTGCCATCATTCACTTTGAACTGGACTGTGTGTTTACAGGCAGATGGGCCTGCCATCATTCACTTTGAACTGGACTGTGTGTTTACAGGCAGATGGACCTGCCATCATTCACTTTGAACTGGACTGTGTGTTTACAGGCAGATGGACCTGCCATCATTCACTTTTAACTGGACTGTGTGTTTCCAGGCAGATGGGCCTGCCATCATTCACTTTGAACTGGACTGTGTGTTTACAGGCAGATGGACCTGCCATCATTCACTTTTAACTGGACTGTGTGTTTACAGGCAGATGGGCCTGCCATCATTCACTTTGAACTGGACTGTGTGTTTACAGGCAGATGGGCCTGCCATCATTCACTTTGAACTGGACTGTGTGTTTACAGGCAGATGGGCCTGCCATCATTCACTTTGAACTGGACTGTGTGTTTACAGGCAGATGGGCCTGCCATCATTCACTTTGAACTGGACTGTGTGTTTACAGGCAGATGGGCCTGCCATCATTCACTTTTAACTGGACTGTGTGTTTACAGGCAGATGGGCCTGCCATCATTCACTTTGAACTGGACTGTGTGTTTACAGGCAGATGGGCCTGCCATCATTCACTTTGAACTGGACTGTGTGTTTACAGGCAGATGGGCCTGCCATCATTCACTTTGAACTGGACTGTGTGTTTACAGGCAGATGGGCCTGCCATCATTCACTTTGAACTGGACTGTGTGTTTACAGGCAGATGGGCCTGCCATCATTCACTTTTAACTGGACTGTGTGTTTACAGGCAGATGGGCCTGCCATCATTCACTTTTAACTGGACTGTGTGTTTACAGGCAGATGGGCCTGCCATCATTCACTTTGAACTGGACTGTGTGTTTACAGGCAGATGGGCCTGCCATCATTCACTTTTAACTGGACTGTGTGTTTACAGGCAGATGGGCCTGCCATCATTCACTTTGAACTGGACTGTGTGTTTACAGGCAGATGGGCCTGCCATCATTCACTTTTAACTGGACTGTGTGTTTACAGGCAGATGGGCCTGCCATCATTCACTTTTAACTGGACTGTGTGTTTACAGGCAGATGGGCCTGCCATCATTCACTTTGAACTGGACTGTGTGTTTACAGGCAGATGGGCCTGCCATCATTCACTTTTAACTGGACTGTGTGTTTACAGGCAGATGGGCCTGCCATCATTCACTTTGAACTGGACTGTGTGTTTACAGGCAGATGGGCCTGCCATCATTCACTTTGAACTGGACTGTGTGTTTACAGGCAGATGGACCTGCCATCATTCACTTTGAACTGGACTGTGTGTTTACAGGCAGATGGACCTGCCATCATTCACTTTGAACTGGACTGTGTGTTTACAGGCAGATGGGCCTGCCATCATTCACTTTGAACTGGACTGTGTGTTTACAGGCAGATGGACCTGCCATCATTCACTTTGAACTGGACTGTGTGTTTACAGGCAGATGGACCTGCCATCATTCACTTTGAACTGGACTGTGTGTTTACAGGCAGATGGACCTGCCATCATTCACTTTGAACTGGACTGTGTGTTTACAGGCAGATGGGCCTGCCATCATTCACTTTGAACTGGACTGTGTGTTTACAGGCAGATGGGCCTGCCATCATTCACTTTGAACTGGACTGTGTGTTTACAGGCAGATGGACCTGCCATCATTCACTTTGAACTGGACTGTGTGTTTACAGGCAGATGGGCCTGCCATCATTCACTTTGAACTGGACTGTGTGTTTACAGGCAGATGGGCCTGCCATCATTCACTTTGAACTGGACTGTGTGTTTACAGGCAGATGGGCCTGCCATCATTCATTTGGAACTGGACTGTGTGTTTACAGGCAGATGGACCTGCCATCATTCACTTTGAACTGGACTGTGTGTTTACAGGCAGATGGACCTGCCATCATTCACTTTGAACTGGACTGTGTGTTTACAGGCAGATGGGCCTGCCATCATTCACTTTGAACTGGACTGTGTGTTTACAGGCAGATGGGCCTGCCATCATTCACTTTGAACTGGACTGTGTGTTTACAGGCAGATGGGCCTGCCATCATTCATTTGGAACTGGACTGTGTGTTTACAGGCAGATGGGTCTGCCATTATTCATTTGGAACTGGACTGTGTGTTTACAGGCAGATGGGCCTGCCATCATTCACTTTGAATTGGACTGTGTGTTTACAGGCAGATGGACCTGCCATCATTCACTTTGAACTGGACTGTGTGTTTACAGGCAGATGGACCTGCCATCATTCATTTGAACTGGACTGTGTGTTTACAGGCAGATGGACCTGCCATCATTCACTTTGAACTGGACTGTGTGTTTACAGGCAGATGGGCCTGCCATCATTCATTTGAACTGGACTGTGTGTTTACAGGCAGATGGGTCTGCCATCATTCATTTGGAACTGGACTGTGTGTTTACAGGCAGATGGGCCTGCCATCATTCATTTGGAACTGGACTGTGTGTTTACAGGCAGATGGGTCTGCCATCATTCATTTGGAACTGGACTGTGTGTTTACAGGCAGATGGGTCTGCCATCATTCATTTGGAACTGGACTGTGTGTTTACAGGCAGATGGGTCTGCCATCATTCATTTGGAACTGGACTGTGTGTTTACAGGCAGATGGGTCTGCCATCATTCATTTGGAACTGGACTGTGTGTTTACAGGCAGATGGGTCTGCCATCATTCATTTGGAACTGGACTGTGTGTTTACAGGCAGATGGGTCTGCCATCATTCATTTGGAACTGGACTGTGTGTTTACAGGCAGATGGGTCTGCCATCATTCATTTGGAACTGGACTGTGTGTTTACAGGCAGATGGGTCTGCCATCATTCATTTGGAACTGGACTGTGTGTTTACAGGCAGATGGGCCTGCCATCATTCACTTTGAACTGGACTGTGTGTTTACAGGCAGATGGGTCTGCCATCATTCATTTGGAACTGGATTGTGTGTTTGTTTACAGGCAGATGCAACAGCACAACTTTAGATCATTAGAATGCATTCGCCAAAAGCCACAAAATACACCTGAATAGATTTCTGCAAATATGTAAACATCATGGGAGACCTCTTACATTTGGGAACTTTACAGTCCTATTGTTCAAACAACCATGAAAAGGTTGGCTCTCTCTCCCTCAGTTATGCACCTCAACAACAACAAGGTCAACAACTAATGCTAGCCAGAGAAAGATGAGCTAACATCTGACGGAGGAACATTAGATAAACCTTCTCAAACTGTTTTAGTTAATTGGCCATCAAAATTGCACTGATAAACGATATCCATAGCCTGAAATGTGGCAAAAGGTCGCAAAGTTCAAGGGGGCCGAATACTTTCGCAAGGCACTGTAGCTACTTCCAGACACAAATGAGAGAACGCCTCACTCTAACCATATTACTTGCCCTAGCAGAGCTGGTTAGGCTGTTTACATGTTATCTAGAGCTTTGTGACTAACTATGACTTTCTTTGCCTGTGTTTACTGACACTGGTCATATTCAGCAGGTGTTGAGCGTTAGTAAAATTATCAGTTATTCTGTGCTCTGTCACACAGATGGGAGAGCTCTGAAATCGTAGATAGAAAGATAGAGCGCCAGATTGAATTTGCGAACACAAGAGATATGCTAACTGGACAAGTTCTTGCTAGCTAACCATATGACTCATACATCTCTAGCTGTGTATAGCCACCAAATAATGATATGTGGGGAAAGTCAACCACTCACCCACTCTTCCAATGACATGACATCCTCCTAGCAGCTATTTAGCTCGATATCTAGCTACTGTTAGGCTCTGTGTTTTTAGCTTGTTGCTATATTAATAGATACGCTAGCCTATTAGCCATGTGATGACTGACTTGTGATCATTGCCCTTGATTGTTTTGACATTCCCAGCCTTAGTTACATTCGTCCGTTTTTGTGGAAAATACTGAAACAGTGAATCCCAAATGGAGGAAGCAAACAATGTATCAGGCCAGCTGGGATTTACAACCTGATAGCAATATGTTTTGGACTACCAAGAAATGTATTGGTGAATTATATGAATCAGGCATTGAACTGCATCCATCTATTCTGCCAAAAATAACTTAGTGTACGTCATGGAACGTTGAGTCAAATATAACCTGTTTTTAAAACCTCATAAACTGGGAATTTGATATTTTTGACTGATATTATTATTTTTGACTTGATATTATTGCAACGTGGTTAAAACGCTGTAAGTTCCACTTTAAGTTTAATTTGATCTTAGGGCGACATTTTCCTCTAGTAAAGACAGCTGCTCTGTGAACTAACACACTGCAACATTCTAAATAATGATTTTAGAAGATGGTTGGGGTTTTTCTTCTAGGACAAAATTGATAGGAGATCTGATTGAGTCTATTTTTGATGTGTGAATCCTTTCTTCCTCGACCCGCAGGGCAAGCTGATCAAGCGCCAGAGGCTGCCCAAGAACGACCGCGGCGACCACTACCACTGGAAAGATCTCAACGTGGGCATGGACCTGGTAGTGTACGGCACCGTCTACCGCGTCACACACTGTGACAGCTACACACAGGTAAATAGATACGATACACACTCACACATCACACCCATTATCTATCACACACTAGGATACCAACACATACAGTATCAGTCAAAAGTTTGGACACACCTACTCATTCAAGGGTTTCTCTTTATTTTGACTATTTTCTACATTGTAGAATGATAGTGAAGACATCAAAACTATGAGATAACACCCATGGAATCATGTAGTAACCAAACAAGTGTTAAACAAATCAAAATATATTTTATATTTCAGATTCTTCAAAGTAGCCACCCTTTGCCTTGATGACAGATTCAAATCAAAGTTGTAAGGTGTAACGCCTACAGTGAAATGCTTACTTACAGGCTCTAACCAATAGTGCAAAAAAGGTATTAGGTGGACAATAGGTAAGTAAAGAAATAAAAACAACAGTAAAAAGACAGTGAAAAATAACAGTAGCAAGGCTATATACAGTAGAGAGGCTATAACAGTAGCGAGGCTATATACAGGCACCGGTTAGCTTTGCACACTCTTGGCATTCTCTCAACCAGCTTCACGAGGTAGTCACCTGGAAGGAATTTCAATTAACAGGTGTGCCTTGTTAAAAGTTAATTTGTGGAATGTCTTTCCTTTTTAATGCATTTGAACCGATCAGTTGTGTTGTGACAAGGTAGGGGTGGTACACAGAAGATAGCCCTATCTGGTAAAAGACCAAGTCCATATTATGACAAGAACAGCTCAAATAAGCAATGAGAAACAGTCCATCATTACTTTAAGACAGGAAGGTCAGTCAATCTGCAAAATTACTAGACCTCTGAAAGTTTCTTCAAGTGCAGTCGCAAAAACCATCAAGCGCTATGATGAAACTGGCTCTCATGAGGACCGCCACAGGAATGGAAGACCCAGAGTAAGTTCATTAGAGTTATCTGCACCTCAGATTGTAACCCAAATAAATGCTTTACAGAGTTCAAGTAACAGACACATCTCAACAACTGTTCAGAGGAGACAGTGTGAATCAGGCCTTAGTGGTCGAATTGCTGCAAAGTAATCATTACTAAAGGACACCAATAATAAGAAGAGACTTGCTGGGCCAAGAAACATGAGCAACGGACATCAGACTGGTGGAAATCTGCCCTTTGGTCTGATGAGTCAAAAATGTAGATTTTTGGTTCCAACCGCCGTGTCTTTGTGAGATGCAGAGTAGGTGAACGGATGATCTCTGCATGTGTGGTTCCCACCGTGAAGCATGGAGGAGGAGGAGGTGTGATGGTGTGCGGGTGCTTTGCTGGTGACACTGTCAGTGATTTATTTAGAATTAAAGGCACACTTAACCAACATGGCTACCACAGCATTCTGCAGCGATACCCCATCCCATCTGGTTTGCGCTTAGAGGGACTATCATTTGTTTTTCAATAGGACAATGACCCAACACACCTTCAGGCTGTGTAAGGGCTATTTAACCAAGAAGGAGAGTGATGTAGTGCTGCATCAGATGACCTGGCCTCCACAATCAACCGACCTCAACCAAATTGAGATTGTTTGGGATGAGTTGGACCACAGAGTGAAGGAAAAGCAGCCAACAAGTGCTAAGCATATGTACTGTAGGGAACTCATTCAAGACTGTTGAAAAAGCATTCCAGGTGAAGCTGGTTGAGAGAATGCCAAGAATGTGCAAAGCTGTCATCAAGGCAAAGAGTAGCTACTTTGAAGAATCTCAAACATAAAATATATTTTGATTTGTTTAACACTTTTTTGGTTACTACATGATTCCATATGTGTTATTTCATAGTGTTGATGTCTTCACTATTAATTCTACAATGTAGAACATAGTACAAATAAAAAAAATCCTTGAATGAGTAGGTGTGTCCAAACTTTTGATTGGTTCTGTAGGTAAACACAAACACAAAGTGACACATACACACGGGAAAAACACATCTCACTCACTGTGACACATAGTCAGTTAGACACACACACATCACACACATAGACTTGTTTTCCTCACTGTGTTGTCAAAAGCACTTTCCCTTATTTTTTTTGTTCATGTTCTATGTTGAATACTTCCAGCTCCATGGTATGTTTATTATCTGTATCTATGCTATAGTAGATACTCTGTACTGTGTCTCATGTGGTCAGGACTTCATGGAGAGCGAGGGTCTGGTTTTGAACGACCCTGAGCCGACCCCGGTCGACCCGTACATTCAGCGACGCACCCAGGCTGGACGCTCCTACATCACCCCATCTGTCTTCGACCGCCTCCATCAGTTCCTCACCATGGACCGCAAGGTGAGCGGGCTGTAATTGCCTCCCATATGGATATTATCTATTGGTCGATATGAGGCACGATGTCATTGTCTGACATTCGTCTCCTATGTCAGCCTTGCATTCAATGCTCCCATGCACTTCATCAAATCTTTTGCTGAATATATTTGATCTCCAGCATTGGCATTACATTGATACACAGTGACCTCTAAAAGTCTTGGGACAGTGACAAATGTTTCATTGTGTTGGCTCTGTACTCCAGCACTGGATTGGAAATTATACATTGACTATGAGGTTAAAGTACAGACTGTCAGCTTTAATTTGAGGGTATTTTGATCCGTCTATTGGGTACAAAATTAGCTGAAACACAACCTAAACAAATAGCAAATCCATCCAATAAGTTTGTAGAGTCACAAGCTCTATGTAGTCATTGTGTACTAGGAATATGGGACCAAATACGAAACTTTGACTACTTTAATACACAGTAGTGAATTTGTCCCAAAACTTTTGGTCCAGTAAAATGGGGGACTATGTACAAAAAGTACTGTAATTTCTAAAAGTTTATCTGATATACCCTCCAATTAAAGCTGACAGTCTACACTTCAACCTCATAGTCATTGTATCATTTCAAAACAACAACAAATGGGTCACTGTCCCAATACCTTTGGAGCTCACTGAAAGTATAATGTTCCTATAGAATAGTCATGTACCATTTTACCACGATTTGTATTCAAATCAGTTTAAGCAAAGGACTCAAAGGATTTAGTATGGGTTTAAACACACGTAACTATTTATATGGCTAAACATGACCTCAGCAGGATCTTATTCTCTCTATAACCTTTGACCTCTGGCCATCTGTATCAATAGGTGCTGCGTTTCTTTGCGCTGTGGGACCACACTGACTCTCTGTACGGGGAGGCCAGGCCTGTGACAATCCAGTACTATCTGGTGGATGACTCAGTGGAGATCCGAGAGGTCCATGAGCCCAACAGCGGCCGGGACCCCTTTCCTGTGCTGCTACGCAGACAGAGGCTGCCCAAGAACATCAAACCAGCCTGCAGTAAGTCTCTCAGTTATTTTAGCTATTGGCACTAGTTTCTCTGTGTAGTGATCTAACTGGGTTAATGCTGGGAGAGCCCAACAGTGGCTGGGACCCCTTCCCTTGCAGCCTACGAACATCAAAACAGGTAAGGCCTGTTCTCTGCAAGCATTTTTCTAGTGAAAGAAAAGCAGCCAACAAGTGCTCAGCATATGTGGAAACTCCTTCAAGACGGTTGGAAAAGCATTCCTCATGAAGCTGGTTGAGAGAATGCTACAAGTGTGCAAAGCTGTCATCAAGGCAGAAGAATATAAAATATATTTTGATTTGTTTAACACTTTTTTGGCTACTACATGATTCCATATGTGTTATTTCATAGTTTTGATGTCTTCACTATTCTACAATGCAGAAAATAGTACAATGTAAGAAAAACCCTTGAATGAGTAGGTGTGTCCAAACTTTTGACTGGTACTATCATATATATATATTATGGAATATCTACATAGGCGTACAGAGGCCCATTATCAAACCATCACTCCTGTGTTCCAATGGTACTTTGCGTTAGCTAATCCAAGTTTATACTTTTAATGACTACACAACAGTCTCCAAATCCTCCTAATGACCATACAACAGTCTCTATGTGTTTATTGACTATACAACAGTATCAATGTCCTCCTAATGACTATACAACAGTCTCCATGTCCTCCTAATGACTATACAACAGTCTCCATGTCCTCCTAATGACTATACAACAGTTTCCATGTCCTCCTAATGACTATACAACAGTCTCCATGTCCTCCTAATGACTATACAACAGTATCCATATGTTTAATGATGATACAACAGTCTCCATGTCCCCCTAATGACTATACAACAGTCTCTATGTGTTTATTGACTATACAACAGTATCCATGTCCTCCTAATGACTATACAACAGTCTCCATGTCCTCCTAATGACTATACAACAGTCTCCATGTCCTCCTAATGACTATACAACAGTCTCCATGTCCTCCTAATGACTATACAACAGTCCCCATGTCCTTCCTCCCCTCTCCAGAGCCCTTCCCTAGCTGTGTACTGGAGGTGTCCCCCCAGGAGGTGCACCAGTACTACTCGCCCAAGGACTTCCAGGTGGGCGAGACCCTTCAGCTGATGGGCCGGCGCTTCCTGCTCTACGACTGTGACGAGTTCACCAAGACCTACTACCAGAAGAACCACCCCGACCTGGAGCTCAAGCCCAAACCTGTGGTTAAGAAGACCACAGAGCTGCATGACAGGCATGAGGTGAAAGGACTGGATTGGTGGAGTTAGGGAGTGTTGGTTGGTGGAAGGGTTGGTGTTTTTTTCTGCCCATGCTTACTTCTACACCAATGTGGGTGGTTCAATCTGTTCGTCAGTCCGTCAGTCCCAGTTGTATGAGAGGTTGCCTGTTTCTGTGTCACATACATCCCCTCACCTCTCCTATATTCCCTCTACAGGTTCCTCCCTACAATGGTTTTGGTTCACTGGAGGACTCCCTTCAGAATTGCCTGTCTCTGATCCCTGAGCCCCCTAAGAAGGATCTGATGAAGATGCTGGAGAATGACCACAAAGTTCTGCGCTACGCTGCCAGGATGGTGAGGGGCTGGAGGGGGGTTAGGAGAAAGAGGTCTACCTGGGGCTCTGGGAAGCTGGTTGCTGTAATACCCTTTTCACACTACTCAGACTGGTATTAGTATCACTGGTCAAGACGTTGAAACTGAACCCCAGTAGGCCATGACATCCCCTGAGAAACATGTTTACATGCTAGTTCTGACATCTCACAGTCACCCTTTGAGTGTAACCAATCAGCATCTTCATTTTCTTCCATCCCGTCTCGCTCTATCACAGGACTCCCAGAATCCCCAGGACGAGGGCCGCCTCTTCATCTTCTCCTACTTCCTGTCCAGTGATATGATCAGCATATTTGAGAAGTCCACGCGCAACTCCGGCATCATCAGCGGCCAGTTCCTGGAAAAGACACGCATCCCCAAGCCGGGCTGCACCGTGGACAAGCCTGAGTTCTATGGCCCGGCCGACTTTGCCATCGGAGACACCGTGGAGGGTAGGCTTCCTAGTGTTGTTCTGTTCACAGAGATGTTTTAGCTTGGAGGAGATGTAGTGTAGCTCCTATAAAGTTTAGTCTATTCCCAGATCTGTTTGTGCTGTCTTGCCAACTCCTATAGTCATTGATGTGGCAGATCTGAGACCAGGTTTAATTCTAGCCTCATTGACATTTCAGTCTATTTGGATCAGAACCTTCTTCCAACCAAAAACACATGTATTTCACTGGTGAAGAGCAGTGATATTGTTCTATAGACCCTGTTGCCTCAGTGCATGAGTGTCTCAGGTCCGAATTTCACATTTAATACAACCATCCAACTCTTATGGTTCCTTTTTCCTCCTACCCTCCCTCAGTTTTCAGACACCGCTTTGTACTGACCGATGCTGACCCCTACGTGCTGAATTACCTGGAGTCCATCTCGGATCAACTCCCCTCTCGCACCCTGAACTCCCTGAGACAGAGGCTGGGCGTGGCTGACCAGGAGGTGGACCCACACACCGACCCGCAGTCAGGTAAGGACATAAGTGTCCACAGTTGTTGCCATGGTGACACACAAAGTGCTCTATTCAACAGCGCAATTGAAATTTAAAGGCAATGTTCCCGCATTAGAGGAGACTGCATTCATAGTAAACGCTGTATACACTATATGACCAAAAGTATGTGGACACCTGCTTGTCGAACATCTCATTCCAAAATCATGGGCAGTAATATGTAGTTGGTCCCCCCTTTGCTGCTATAACAGTCTCCACTCCCCTGGGAAAGCTTTCCACTAAATGTTGGAACATTGCTGCAGGAACTTGCTCCCATTCAGCCACAGGAGCATTAGTGAGGTCGGGCGATTAGGCCTGGCTCGCAGTCGGCGTTCCAATTCATCCCAAAGGTGTTCGATGGTGTTGAGGTCAGGTTTCTGCCACACCGATCTCGACAAACCACTGGTAGTGAGTGTTGCAACCGAGGAAAGACGATTTTTACGAGCTACGCACTTCAGGACTCAGCGGACCCGTTTCTGTGAGCTCGTGTTGCTCCTAGGCGTCTCCACTTCACAATAACAGCACTTCCAGCTGACTGGGGCAGCTCTAGCGGGGCAGAAATTTGACCAACTGACTGAAACACTGAGCTCTTCAGTAAGGCCATTCTCCTCTGCCAGATTGCATGGCTTTGTGCTAGATTTTATACACCTGTCAGCAACGGGTGTGGCTGAAATAGCGGAATCTACTAATTTGAATGGGTGTCCACATACTTTTGTGTATATATAGTGTACAGTATAAACCATCCCCCCTCTAACAGTATACTCAGTCCTCTCCTCCCTTCTTTCCTCAGAGGACATTGAAAGAGTGGAAGCCTCTTCTTGATGAGAGGAAGTGTTACTCCCCTACAAGAACCTCTTCCCTCCCAACCACCTCAGATTATGAAACCAAAGCCTAGGCACACCCTTGCGCTATGTTTCTCATGATAAATAAATGTGATTCTGAAAACACTGGACCTCATGCCTGTCTCTGTAAGTGGGCTGACACCTACTGTACAGAATTAAACATTTAATTCTGCCCTCTACGGGTCACCAACAGAACAATGTTTAAGGTTAAATATATACAGATTGAGACACAATGGATGACCTTGTAAAAAGAATACCTCTTCAACACTTCATTAGGCTGTGTTCTTCTCTCAGTCCTCTGTGGTGGCTAGACCATCTATCTGTCCACGCCAGTCAGAGTGCTGGCTTTAAGGCTAAAAAGCCCCAATTAGTTGTAATTACACACAGAGAACACTTAACCGTTTGGATATGTAAGTATATCAACAGGAGATTGTTGACATTAAAACACTTGCATAGCAGGTGTGATATTTGTATTTATTATGGATCCCCATTAGTTCCTGTCAAGGCAGCAGCTACTCTTCCTGGGGTTTATTATGGATCCCCATTAGTTCCTGCCAAAGCAGCAGCTACTCTTCCTGGGGTTTATTATGGATCCCCATTAGTTCCTGCCAAAGCAGCAGCTACTCTTCCTGGGGTTTATTATGGATCCCCATTAGTTCCTGCCAAAGCAGCAGCTACTCTTCCTGGGGTTTATTATGGATCCTCATTAGTTCCTGCCAAAGCAGCAGCTACTCTTCCTGGGGTTTATTATGGATCCCCATTAGTTCCTGCCAAAGCAGCAGCTACTCTTCCTGGGGTTTATTATGGATCCCCATTAGTTCCTGCCAAAGCAGCAGCTACTCTTCCTGGGGTTTATTATGGATCCCCATTAGTTCCTGCCAAAGCAGCAGCTACTCTTCCTGGGGTTTATTATGGATCCCCATTAGTTCCTGCCAAAGCAGCAGCTACTCTTCCTGGGGTTTATTATGGATCCCCATTAGTTCCTGCCAAAGCAGCAGCTACTCTTCCTGGGGTTTATTATGTATCCCCATTAGTTCCTGCCAAAGCAGCAGCTACTCTTCCTGGGGTTTATTATGGATCCTCATTAGTTCCTGCCAAAGCAGCAGCTACTCTTCCTGGGGTTTATTATGGATCCCCATTAGTTCCTGCCAAAGCAGCAGCTACTCTTCCTGGGGTTTATTATGGATCCCCATTAGTTCCTGCCAAAGCAGCACCTACTCTTCCTGGGGTTTATTATGGATCCCCATTAGTTCCTACCAAAGCAGCAGCTACTCTTCCTGGGGTTTATTATGGATCCCCATTAGTTCCTGCCAAAGCAGCAGCTACTCTTCCTGGGGTTTATTATGTATCCCCATTAGTTCCTGCCAAAGCAGCAGCTACTCTTCCTGGGGTTTATTATGGATCCCCATTAGTTCCTGCCAAAGCAGCAGCTACTCTTCCTGGGGTTTATTATGGATCCCCATTAGTTCCTGCCAAAGCAGCAGCTACTCTTCCTGGGGTTTATTATGGATCCCCATTAGTTCCTGCCAAAGCAGCAGCTACTCTTCCTGGGGTTTATTATGGATCCCCATTAGTTCCTGCCAAAGCAGCAGCTATTCTTCCTGGGGTTTATTATGGATCCCCATGAGTTCCTGCCAAAGCAGCAGCTACTCTTCCTGGGGTTTATTATGGATCCTCATTAGTTCCTGCCAAAGCAGCAGCTACTCTTCCTGGGGTTTATTATGGATCCCCATTAGTTCCTGCCAAAGCAACAGCTACTCTTCCTGGGGTTTATTATGGATCCCCATTAGTTCCTGCCAAAGCAGCAGCTACTCTTCCTGGGGTTTATTATGGATCCCCATTAGTTCCTACCAAAGCAGCAGCTACTCTTCCTGGGGTTTATTATGGATCCCCATTAGTTCCTGTCAAGGCAGCAGCTACTCTTCCTGAAGTCAAGCAAAATTAAGGCAGTTCATACACTTTTAAAAACATTACAATGCATTCACAACACATTGTGTGCCCTCAGGCCCCTACTCCACCACATCTACAGTACTAAATCCATGTGTGTGTATAGTTAGTATGTTATTGTGTGTGTGCCTATGTTTGTGTTGCTTCAGTCCCTGCTGTTCCATAAGGTGTTTTTTTTTTAATCAAATGTTAATGCTTGCATCAGTTAGATGTGGAATAGAGTTCCATGTAGTACCGTGCACCGTCTATAGTCTAGTCGGGAATTGGAGACTGTGAAGAGACTTCTTTTGGCATTTCTTGTGGGGTATGCATGGGTGTCCGAGCTGTGTGCCAGTTGTTTAGACAGACAGCTCGGTGCATTCAACATGTCAATTCCTCCTCCACTTTGAGCCAGGAGAGATTTACATTAATATCAACTCTCTGTGTACATGCAAGGACCAGCATTGCTGACCTGTTCTGAGCCAATTGCAATTTGTCCTTTTTTGTGCCACCTGTCCAGGGGGTGTACTTGTACATCAATCTGACTCACTCTACAGAAATAGCTTTGTGAGGCTGGCTGGCTTGTAAGACTACAAAGACCCAAATCCATGCTTCCTCAATTCAAGTCAACGTGCAGTGGAAGGGAGCATCCAAGGTCCCTCTCTCCAATGAGCTATGATAGGAATCAAGAAGGGAGGAAGTAGGGAATTGACAGCTAGTAACGTTCAGACAGCCCCTTTGGGCCTGCAATACTTCCTACATTGTGGCTATGGTCATTAGATTAAAATGACTTGGAAACACTCAGTACGTTTTAACACATACAAAACCGTGGTAATGACGCAATAGACCAAAATAACTGTTCAAACCTCAGCATTTGAGAACCATGTATTATTTAATAAAGTAAAAATAGAAAACTAAATGGAATAGCATGCAGTATTATCCCATATACATGGTGGTCATCAGGATGTTTGTGTAAAGTGACCACAGCACGGTCCGAGCCACACTGACCATGGCCCAGAGGGAGGGGCCAAGGAGTAACCAGAGCCCCATAATTGGTCCAATCTCACCTTGGTCCCGCCCATCACGCTCTGATATCCCTTTAGGACCACTGTAGAACCAGCAACATTCTTCCTGCACCAAGTAACCAGGGTCGTGTTTATTAGGGCACAAAACATTTAGCAGAGGAAACCGAAAATGAGTGTTTCTTCTTGGGCAAGTCCAGTCCGTCCACGCTTCAGTCAGTTTTCTTCCGTTTGGTGCCTAATGAATACGACCCATGCTAAAAGCGACTCATTCAACAGCAGAGCTGAAAAAACAGCTGCATCTGGACAAACCCCAGACCAGTACAGTTCTTAACGCACAAGGAACAGGCACCAACACATTCAATATTACGTATACAGTGTGCCACAAATAACATACATCGTTCAGTATACATGGAGATCAGAACCCGAGTGTCCATAGCAGACAGTTGTATAAAAACAATACTGATATGATAGTAAATGTCTGTTCAGGGCTCGAGGGGGGTTTGGTTTTGGAATTGCATTTTTTAAGCCTTGTTGTGGCCATGGCGACCTACGCAGCCCCCACATCACCTCCAGAAAATACGTAAAACAGGAAGAGGATGAATGGTGTGAGACCAGTTTCTTGTTCCTCTGATTGATAAGCCATATAGCCAGGGTCACTGTTCAGGCAGCCATGACAGGTGGAGCCATTAGGGGGCCTTGATCTTCTTGGGTCGAGGAGAGGCTCCGTTCTCAGCTTTGATTGCGCCGTTTTCATGGTGGCCAACTGGAGGAGGGCATTTACACATTAACAAACCTAAATACACTTGCTGTAATAGGTCTTCAACTCGTACTATTAAAGCGCGTGTCCACTCACTGGAGTCTCTCTTCAGCGGTCGGGGGGTTTGCTTGGCGGCGACCCTCTTCCTAGCGACCTGTTCATGTCTGAACTCTCGCCACCGCTTCAGCTGGAAACGGATAAACTTCCACAGGAGCCAGGACTGGGTCAGACTCACCAGCAACAACACAGGCATCCTATAGAGAGGTTTGAGAGAGGGGGAGGGAGGAGGGAAGAAAGGCAAGAAGGGAGGGGGGGAGAAGGAGGAGGGAGTGGGGAGGGGGAAGGAGAAGGGAGGGGAGAAGGAAGGAAAGGGAGAAGGAGGAGGGAGGAAAGAAGGGAGGGAGGAAAGAAGAGAGGGAAGAAGGGAGGAGGGAGAAGGAGGAGGGAGAAGGAGGAGGAGGGAGAAGGAGGAGGGAAGGAGGAGGGAGAAGGGAGGGGGGGAGGAGGGGGAAAAGAGGGGGAGGGAGGGGAGAAGGAGGAGGAGAAAAGAGGGGGAGGGAGGGGAGAAGGAGGAGGAGAAAAGAGGAGGGAGGGAGGGGAGAAGGAGGAGGGGGAGGGAGAGGGAGGGGAGAAGGAGGAGGGAGGGGGGGAGGGGAGAAGGAGGAGGGAGGGGGAGGGGGGGAGGGGAGAAGGAGGAGGGAGAAGGGAGGGAGGGGAGAAGGAGGAGGAGAAGGGAGGGGAGGGGAGAGAAGGAGGAGGAGAAGGGAGGGGAGGGAGGGGAGAAGGAGGGAGGAGGGGAGAAGGAGGGAGGAGGGGGAGGAGGGGAGAAGGAGGGAGGGGGGAGGGAGAAGGAGAAGGAGGAGGAGAAGGGAGGGAGGAAAGAAGGAGGGAGGGGAGAAGGAGGAGGGAGAAGGGAGGGAGGAAAGAAAGAAGGAGGAGGGAGAAGGGAGGGAGGAAAGAAGGGAGGGGGAGAAGGAGGAGGGAGAAGGGAGGGGGAAGAAGGGAGGGGGAGGGAGAAGGGAGGGAGGAAAGAAGGGAGGGGAGAGATGGGGGAGGGAGGGGAGAAGGAGGAGGGAGAAGGGAGGGAGGAAAGAAGGGAGGGGAGAAGGAGGAAGGAGGGAGGGGGGAGGGAGGGGAGAAGGAGGAGGGAGAAGGGAGGGAGGGAGAGGGGGAGAAAGAAGGGAGGGGGGAGAAGGAGAAGGGAGGGGGGAGAAGGAGAAGGGAAGGGAGGGGAGAAGGGAGGGGAGAAGGAGGAGGGAGGGGAGAAGGGAGGGGAGGGGAGAAGGAGGAGGGAGGAGGAGGCGAGAGAAGGAGGGGGGAGAAGGGAAGGGAGGAGGGAGGGGAAAGGAGGAGGGAGAGAAGGAGGAGGGAGGGAGGGGGAGGAAGGGAGAGGGAGGGGAGAAAGAGAAGGGAGGGGAGAAGGAAGGGAGAAGGAGGAGAAGGGGAGAAGGGAGGGGCGAGAAGGGAGGGGAGAAGGAGGAGGGGAGGAGGAGGGAGAAGGAGGCGGGAGAAAGGAGGGGAGAAGGAGGAGGGAGAAGGAGGCGGGAGAAAGGAGGGGAGAAGGAGGAGGGAGGGAGGGGAGAAGGGAGAGGGAGTGTGTGTGTGAGTGCTTACACTTGCGTGTTATTTTATTATCTAACCAGGTAGGCCAGTTGAGAACAAGATCTCATTTACAACTGCAACCTGGCCAAGATAAAGCAGTGCAACAAAAACAACAGAGTTACACATAAACAAACTTAGTCAATAACACAATAGAAAAATTGATATACAGTGTGTACAAATGGCTTGAGGTGGCAAGGCAATAAATAGGCCATAGTAGCGAAGTAATTACAATTTAGCAAATTAACACTGGAGTGATAGATGTGCAGATGATGATGTGCATGTAGAAATACTGGTGTCTGTAATGTGTACAATAGACATAGAAGCTACTAAAAACCCTTACCGTATCAGCACGTAGAAATACTGGTGTCTGTCATGTGTACAATAGACATAGAAGCTACTAAAAAGCCTTACCGTATCAGCACGGTGTTGAAGTTCCCCATGTCCCAGTCCAGCCCCTGGTTTTCGGCACGGGCCAACCCAAAACCCACAGCCAGGAACACAAGTGTGAGGGTCACCATCCGCGTGAACACAAAGTTCACGGCCCACAGGTCAAACCTGGACACACATCAGTAAATAACAGAAGAAGTGGATTATGATTATTAGGATTGATCACAAGGCAGTGCCATTAAAGGTAGTCAGCAATAAGACATCATCATAAGCAGCAGGGAGACTTCCAGCATATATATATATATATATAAAAAATGTGTGTGTGTGTATATATATATATGCAATGAGCCAATAGTGGGAGTCTTGGCAGGTTGTTTTTCAGGAAGTCGCCCCAATATGTCTGGTGATGTCATATTACAGAGTCTACTTTTAATGAAGTGCTGTTCACGTCACATTATAATATGAACAGCACTTCTATATGATATGTTGTTGTGCAGTTGGAAAGTAAAGTAAGAAGGTTATGACAAAGGTAAGCAAGCCTTGTCCGAGCCAGAATGGCCCATTGGGCAGGAGCCCGTCTCATGATTCTGTAGCGTTAGGCAGCTTGATGTACAAGTACACCTGGACAGTCGATCACAGGGCCTTTACCCCCAAGCTATCTCCTTAATAATGAGTTCCAAGATGAGCAGGATCAGGTCCCAGTTTAAGAGTCTTTTGTATGACTCAACCGGGGACCTTCCAACCTTCCAATCGGAGGCCAGACACTAACCACAAGGCCACAGAGTTGGAAATAGGAACTCACATCTTTTGGTGGCTCTCATCAGTGAAGTAGAATATTCTGGCGATGTGGAAGCCCAGCTCAGACAGGTACTGCAGACAGAGGAGTACCAGGCCCACAGGACTCAAACTGTGGGAGAGGAGGGAGGGACATGGAGGGGAGTATTAGGATTATATGGGTGCTTAGATATGCTTGTATATGTGCTCATGCACTTTCATATGTATTTGTGCTAATATTAGGTACTTATCTATGTTTATATAGGTGATTTTAGTAGTGCTTCTATTAGGTGCTTACTTGAGCAGGTATGCTGCAGAGATGTGCAGCAGGTAGAGACAGATGTACTGCAGCTGGCGAGGGATCTCCTCCTGAGGAACAACAACAACGAGCAGTCACACCAAGAACTTCTGGTTGTCTGTCAACAGGAATGGAACCACTCAGAAAGACGGCATGTGGGTGCAAACTAATATAGGGAATAGTTCACCTGAATAGCACGTTTCCATATTGTTTTATACCTTGAAAGTAAAGGAGTCTATGGACAATGAGATGAATTGCAGCTTTCAATGTCAGGAAAGTAACATGTGATTGTCATTAGGGGTAAACAATTTTTACGTTGAATATAATCTGACAGAATTCCTTAGTCTATGGGCTGATTTAATGAAGATTTCCTTTCAGCTAATTGTTTTCGCACAGCACACACACACACACACACACAGAGATATCAGCCCTCTGTTTCCCACAGCCTCAGCACTGACCTTGCGTACTTTCTGGAAGTAGAGCTCAGGTAGGGCGTGAAGCCAGTAGGCCAGCTGAGTGAGGTAAAAGAACTTCACCTGAAACCTGCAACAGAGAGAGAGAGAGAGAGAGAGAGCGGTTGTTCAAGGATACAGTACACAGCAGGGGAACTACCGAGTGATTTATTGAAACCCTGGATTGCTGATGCTATGCATTTGTCATTGAGAGGCTTTGAAGCCACCGGCAATCCCCAGTAGGATCAGTCTTCCATGGAAATGAATGGAATTCTACACTATTTCAATTAAATGTTTCAAGAACAAAATTACATGTATTTAAGTATGTTGTAGTGGCGACAGTAACATTAGTAATCTCAAAATTATACTTTAAGGTAAATGTTTTTATTAATTTTAATCTTTAACTTGTTTAGCTGACATAATATAATTTAAAGTATGCATTAAGGTGTCTAATATATCTGCATCCATTCACTCCAGAGTTAAATGATAAATTGTAATTATTTCGCTACTATGGCCTATTTATTGTCTTACCTCCCTAATCTTACTACATTTGAACACACTGTACATAGATTTTTCTATTGTATTATTGACTGTACGTTTGTTTATTCCATGTGTAACTCCGTTGTTTTTGTCGCACTGCTTTGCTTTATCTTGGCCAGGTCGCAGTTGTAAATGAAAACTTGTTCACTACTGGCCTACCTGGTTAAATAAAAAAACACAGCGCCCCCTATCAGTCATCTATTGTATATCTATATATATATATATATATATATATATATATATATACAGTGCCTTGCGAAAGTATTCGGCCCCCTTGAACTTTGCGACCTTTTGCCACATCAGGCTTCAAACATAAAGATATAAAACTGTATTTTTTTGTGAAGAATCAACAAGTGGGACACAATCATGAAGTGGAACGACATTTATTGGATATTTCAAACTTTTTTAACAAATCAAAAACTGAAAAATTGGGCGTGCAAAATTATTCAGCCCCCTTAAGTTAATACTTTGTAGCGCCACCTTTTGCTGCGATTACAGCTGTAAGTCGCTTGGGGTATGTCTCTATCAGTTTTACACATCGAGAGACTGACATTTTTTTCCCATTCCTCCTTGCAAAACAGCTCGAGCTCAGTGAGGTTGGATGGAGAGCATTTGTGAACAGCAGTTTTCAGTTCTTTCCACAGATTCTCGATTGGATTCAGGTCTGGACTTTGACTTGGCCATTCTAACACCTGGATATGTTTATTATTGAACCATTCCACTGTAGATTTTGCTTTATGTTTTGGATCATTGTCTTGTTGGAAGACAAATCTCCGTCCCAGTCTCAGGTCTTTTGCAGACTCCATCAGGTTTTCTTCCAGAATGGTCCTGTATTTGGCTCCATCCATCTTCCCATCAATTTTAACCATCTTCCCTGTCCCTGCTGAAGAAAAGCAGGCCCAAACCATGATGCTGCCACCACCATGTTTGACAGTGGGGATGGTGTGAGCTGTGTTGCTTTTACGCCAAACATAACGTTTTGCATTGTTGCCAAAAAGTTCAATTTTGGATTCATCTGACTAGAGCACCTTCTTCCACATGTTTGGTGTGTCTCCCAGGTGGCTTGTGGCAAACTTTAAACGACACTTTTTATGGATATCTTTAAGAAATGGCTTTCTTCTTGCCACTTCCATAAAGGCCAGATTTGTGCAATATATACGACTGATTGTTGTCCTATGGACAGAGTCTCCCACCTCAGCTGTAGATCTCTGCAGTTCATCCAGAGTGATCATGGGCCTCTTGGCTGCATCTCTGATCAGTCTTCTCCTTGTATGAGCTGAAAGTTTAGAGGGACGGCCAGGTCTTGGTAGATTTGCAGTGGTCTGATACTCCTTCCATTTCAATATTATCGCTTGCACAGTGCTCCTTGGGATGTTTAAAGCTTGAGAAATCTTTTTGTATCCAAATCCGGCTTTAAACTTCTTCACAACAGTATCTCGGACCTGCCTGGTCTGTTCCTTGTTCTTCATGATGCTCTCTGCGCTTTTAACGGACCTCTGAGACTATCACAGTGCAGGTGCATTTATACAGAGACTTGATTACACACAGGTGGATTGTATTTATCATCATTAGTCATTTAGGTCAACATTGGATCATTCAGAGATCCTCACTGAACTTCTGGAGAGTGTTTGCTGCACTGAAAGTAAAGGGGCTGAATAATTTTGCACGCCCAATTTTTCAGTTTTTGATTTGTTAAAAAAGTTAGAAATATCTAATAAATGTCGTTCCACTTCATGATTGTGTCCCACTTGTTGATTCTTCACAAAAAAATACAGTTTTATATATTTATGTTTGAAGCCTGAAATGTGGCAAAAGGTCGCAAAGTTCAAGGGGGCCGAATACTTTCGCAAGGCACTGTATGTATGTATGTATGTATGTATGTATGTATGTATGTATGTATGTATGTATGTATGTATGTATGTATGTATGTATGTATGTATGTATGTATGTATGTATGTATGTATGTATGTATGTATGTATGTATGTATGTATGTATGTATGTATGTATGTATGTATGTATGTATGTATGTATGTATGTATGTATGTATGTATGTATGTATGTATGTATGTATGTATGTATGTATGTATGTATGTATGTATGTATGTATGTATGTATGTATGTATGTATGTATGTATGTATGTATGTATGTATGTATGTATGTATGTATGTATATATATATATATATATATATATATATATATATATATATATATATATATATATATATATATATATATAGTGCATGACTACAATATTCAGACCCCTTGACTTTTTCTTACATTAGACTTATTCTAAAATAAATAAAATAGTCCCCCCCATCAATCCGCACACAATACCCCATAATGCCAAAGCAAAAACAGGTTTAGACATTTGTGCAAATGTATTAAATTAAACTGAAATATCACATTTACATAAGTATTCAGACCCTTTACTCAGTACTTTATTGAAGCACCTGGAGTCTTCTTGGGTATGACACCAAATACAGGTGTGCCAAGCTTGTAGTGAGTTTCTCCCATTATTTTCTGAAGATCCTCTCAAGCTCTGTCATGTTGGATGGAGAGCATTGATACACAGCTATTTTCAGGTCTTTCCAGAGATGTTCGATCAGGTTCAAGTCAGGCTCTGGCTAGGCCACTCAAGGACATTGAGACTTGTCCTGAAGCCACTTCTGCACTGTCTTGGCTGTGTGCTTAGCATCATTATCCTGTTTGAAGGTTCACCTTCAATCCTGTCTGATATCCTGAGCAGGTTTTCATCAAGGATCTCTCTATACTTTGATCCATTCCCTCGATCCTGACTAGTCTCCCAATCCCCGCCGCTGAAAAACATCCCCACAGCATGCTGCCACCACCATGCTTCACTGTACGGGTGCCTCCAGGTTTCCTCCAGATGTTCTGTACAGCACTTTGAGATATCAGCTGATGTACGAAGGGCTATATAAATACATTTGATTTGATGTGAGGCTTTGCATTCTTGCCAAATATTTCAATCTTGATTTCAGCAGAGCATAGAATCTTGTTTCTCATGGTCTAAGATTCTTTAGGTGCCTTTATGCAAACTCCAAGCAGGCTGTCGTGATTTTTACTGAGGTGTGGCTTCCATCTGGCCACTCTACCATAAAGGCCTGATTGGTGGAGTGCTGCAGAGATGGTTGACATTCTGGAAGGTTCTTCCATCTCCACAGAGGAACTCTGGAACTCTGTCAGAGTGACCAACGGGTTCTTGGTCACCTCCCTGACAAAGGCCCTTCTGCCCCAATTGCTCAGTTTTGCTGGGCGGCCAGCTCCGGGAAGAGTCTTGGTGGTTCCAAACTTCTTCCATTTAAGAATGATGGAGGCCACTGTTCTTGGGGACCTTCAATACTGGAGAAATGTTTGTGTCCTTCCCCAGATCTGTGCCTCGACACAATCCTGTCTCTGAGCTCAACGGACAATTCCTTCGACCTCATGGCTTGGTTATTGCTCTCACATGCACCGTCACCTGCGGGTCCTTATGTAAACAGGTGTGTGCCTTTCCAAATCATGTCAAATCAATTGAATTTACCACAGGTAATTTCAATCAAGTTGTAGAAACATCTCAAGGATGATCAATGGAAACAGGATGCACCCGAGCTCAATTTCAAGTCTCATAGCAAAGGGTTGGAATAGTTATGTAAATAAGGGACCAGTTTTTTTTATTGTTAATAAATTTGCAAAAAAATCTAAACCTGTTAGCCCTTTGTCGTTATGGGGTATTGTGTGTAGATTGATGAGGATTTTTTATTTAATCAATTTTTGAATACGTGTGTAATGTAACAAAATGTGGATAAGTCAAGGGGTCTGAATACTTTGAGGCACTGTATGTATGTATGTAATGTATGTATGTATGTATGCATGCATGTACGTACGTACAGTGGGGCAAAAAAGTATTTAGTCAGCCACCAATTGTGCAAGTTCTCCCACTTAAAAAGATGAGGCCTGTAATTTATCATAAGTACACTTCAACTATGACAGACAAAATTAGAAAAATCCCCCAAAAATCACATTGTAGGATTTTTAATGAATTTATTTGCAAATTATGGTGGAAAATAAGTATTTGGTCACCTACAAACAAGCAAGATTTCTGGCTCTCACAGACCTGTAACTTCTTCTTTAAGAGGCTCCTCTGTCCTCCACTCGTTACCTGTATTAATGGCACCTGTTTGAACTTGTTATCAGTATAAAAGACACTTGTCCACAACCTCAAACAGTCACACTCCAAACTCCACTATGGCCAAGACCAAAGAGCTGTCAAAGGACACCAGATACAAAATTGTAGACCTGCACCAGGCTGGGAAGACTGAATCTGCAATAGGTAAGCAGCTTGGTTTGAAGAAATCAACTGTGGGAGCAATTATTAGGAAATGGAAGACATACAAGACCACTGATAATCTCCCTCGATCTGGGGCTCCACGCAAGATCTCACCCCGTGGGGTCAAAATGATCACAAGAACGGTGAGCAAAAATCCCAGAACCACACAGGGGGACCTAGTGAATGACCTCCAGAGAGCTGGGACCAAAGTAACAAAGCCTACCATCAGTAACACACTACGCCGCCAGGGACTCAAATCCTGCAGTGCCAGACGTGTCCCCCTGCTTAAGCCAGTACATGTCCAGGCCCGTCTGAAGTTTGCTAGAGAGCATTTGGATGAAGCGAAAATAGAACTTTTTGGTAAAAACTCAACTCTGTGTTTGGAGGACAAAGAATGCTGAGTTGCATCCAAAGAACACCATACCTACTGTGAAGCATGGGGGTGGAAACATCATGCTTTGGGGCTGTTTTTCTGCAAAGTGTAAAGGAAAGAATGAATGGGGCCATGTATCGTGAGATTTTGAGTGAAAACCTCCTTCCATCAGCAAGGACATTGAAGATGAAACGTGGCTGGGTCTTTCAGCATGACAATGATCCCAAACGCCCGGGCAACGAAGGAGTGGCTTCGTAAGAAGCATTTCAAGGTCCTGGAGTGGCCTAGCCAGTCTCCAGATCTCAACCCCATAGAAAATCTTTGGAGGGAGTTGAAAGTCCGTGTTGCCCAGCAACAGCCCCAAAACAGCACTGCTCTAGAGGAGATCTGCATGGAGGAATGGGCCAAAATGCCAGCAACAATGTGTGAAAACCTTGTGAAGACTTACAGAAAACGTTTGACCTCTGTCATTGCCAACAAAGGGTATATAACAAAGTATTGAGATAAACTTTTGTTATTGACCAACTACTTATTTTCCACCATAATTGGCAAATAAATTCATTAAAAATCCTACAATGTGATTTTCTGGATTTTTTTTTCTCATTTTGTCTGTCATAGTTGAAGTGTACCTATGATGAAAATTACAGGCCTCATATTTTTTAAGTGGGAGAACTTGCACAATTGGTGGCTGACTAAATACTTTTTTGCCCCACTGTATGTATGTATGTATGTATGTATGTATGTATGTATGTATGTATGTATGTATGTATGTATGTATGTATGTATGTATATATATATATATATATATCACTGGAACTACCCCTACAGGTTAAGATTAGTCTGCTATTCCATTTCAGATGCAGACCCTGTTTAGTGCTGAGTCATCATACCGGAGGTGGACATGTGGGTAGTTCTCCCAAAGGGTGCTTGGGTGAAACACGTATCCTTCCTGCAAAGGGAAAAGGGAGACAGTGGAATTGTTCATGAAGTTTTGACCTAACACTACACATTGATGTGTGTGTGGCTGCGTATGTGTTTGTGTGCATTCGTGCGTTTCTTACTGTTATAAGTATGTAGAAACTCCACACGCTGGACACCAGGTGAAACACACACAGCTGGCCTGACTCACTGAACTTGGTGTTCTTGCTTTTTGAGAGATGGAGGCGCCTATTCACTTTCTAACAACAACAAGTCATTATGATACAAAATGAAGTGTACAACAATAAAATTACCTACAAACAAGATGGCTATTTTTAGCCACTCTGAAGCCCTTCTGAGGGGTGTACTACAAAGCAGGATCAATGGGTTGGCCAGCTAACTTTGATAACAGAAATAACTACTGATTTTATGGTTCATAAAAAAAAAAAGCTGAACCTAGATGTCTTTTCATTTGTTAAATAAATTAGAGTTATATCAGAAAATGTTGACAAGTTTGCTGGCTAACTCCATATCCTAGTACTCCATATTGTAGTACACCCCTCTGAGCAGAGACATGCTGTTCAAGCGTTAAGCCATCGTAAAACACACTTGATTATGGAGCTAGAGAGGAAAATAATAACTATCCCGTTACCTTTTTTTGAGATCAACCATTTTTATTACAATCTCATTCCTGTTACCTGGGTCCCAGATCTGTTTGTGCTGTCTTGCCAACTCTTATGGTCACGGTCATGCTAAACTTAGGAGTTAGGAAGATAGCCCAAACAGATTTGGGATCAGGGCCCGTATCCACAAAGCATCTTAGAGTAGGAGTGCTGATCTAGGATCAGTTTAGCCTTTTAGAATTTTTGCCATAATGAATAAAGAATATAATGGTATAGATCCTAGATCAGCACTCCTACTCTGAAATGCTTTGTGGATATGAGCACAGGCTACATTCCTGTATCCTGCAAGTTATCTAGGAGAGCAGACAGAAGGATAACTCAATTTGACCTTGTGACCTCCTGAGGAGTCTGTATGGAGTAGGCCCATTGACGCTGATCTAAGGTCAGTTTCGCATGTCCACTTCAAATGGTTCATGTAATGATTGACTGATCCTACATCTGTGCTTAAAAGGGTGCTCTTCTACTCAGACCTGAATCTCCAGTTGACCACTTGTGTTTCCCTACCATTGTATCAATAAGTCAGGCCACCCCGCCTAGCCCCATTGACTCCAGCCTGTAATAGTTTAGCATATATTGGTTTCAATTGACAGCCAGTTAAGATTCCAGAGTGCCTTGGCTGTTTCTTTGGGAACCTTTGCACCCTACTTAGAAAAAATAATCTAGGGGATACAAAAACACTAATACCCAAAATACAGTGGGTCTTGGTAATACTTACATCCAGGACGTACTCCTGCACCACGGCGTGGAGGATGATGGTGATGAAGAAATAGAAGAGGATGGTGGTGCAGTCTTGCCAGCCATACTGGTACAACGTCACCTCTCCCTCTGGACAGACGGACAGAAAGACCAGACAGACAGAAAGACCAGACAGACAGACAGAAAGACCAGACAGGCAGACAGAAAGACCAGACAGAAAGACAGACAGACAGAAAGACCAGACAGACAGGAAGACCAGACAGACAGACAGGAAGACCGACAGGAGGACAGAAGAATGGACAGACAAGACAGGATGACCGATAGATAGGACGGACAGGCAGATGGACAGGAGGGTGGACAGACGGACAGGAGGGCGGACGGACAGACGGAAGGGAAGACAGACGGGAGGACAAACAATGGAGAACAGGGAGGCATAATGAATAACAAGGGACACTGGTCATACACACAAACATAGGCTACAGCTAGGAATGCTTTGATGACAACAGGTATTCTCAGAGCAACTTATTATCTGCTGCTCTTTCAGACTCAAAAGGAAGAAAACTAGAATACAAATCAGGCCTAGATCAAATTCACATTGTGGAGTGGGTAACAGATGCACTCTCGCTTTAATTGCGGGGTGCTCGTCCATATATGACAAGGACTTCCAATTAAATCCCAAGTTCAAGAATCATTGGGAAACTCCAAAGTTTTTTTTTTAAAAAGGACTAAAAGACGTCACCTCATTTCACAATTTATGTATTTTTTTAGGCCGGGCAGGCTTACATGTTTCGGCAGTTACGCCTTCATCAGTACTTGAAAGGGTTTGAAGTGCAGTGCACTTGATTTAGCTTGGCGTTTTCGCTTTCTATTCCATTGGTTCCATTGTACTAGGCAAACTAAACCAAGTGCAGCTCAAGTATCTGAAAGTATTTGACCCAGGTCTGATAGAAATAGCAGATAGGCCTACTCTAACAAAGGGTTTACACAGGCAGCCCAATTCTGAATGTTTTTTCCACTAATTGGTCAGAATGAAGCTGCCTGTGTGAATGCAGCCAGAGTGATGCAATGCCACTGAGCAAATATACAGTAGGTCTAGATCCTTTTAGTCCATAGTATGTCTTCATCCTAAATGGCACCATATTCCCTACATAGAGCACTACTTTTGACGAGAGCCCTATTAGCCCTGGTCAAAAGAAGTGCACTATATTGGGAATAGGGTGCCATTTGGGACGCATAGCTGATGTGGTAGTAGTGCAGCATGGGGGTTGTGGATGTAGTGCAGCATGGGGGTTGTGGATGTAGTGCAGCATGGGGGTTGTGGATGTAGTGCAGCATGGGGGTTGTGGATGTAGTGCAGCATGGGGGTTGTGGATGTAGTGCAGCATGGGGGCTGTGGATGTAGTGCAGCATGGGGGTTGTGGCACAAACCTGGTGACGGTGTGCTGATGTTGTACTGAGGTTGAATAAACAATATGGCAGTCTTTGCTGTTGCCTAGAAAAGAGAACCGTAATCACATATAGGTTATATCTATCCTGTCTGACTACCCTCTTGACACTGCCAAGTGACGTGCCTATGCATGACCTCCTCTATAAAGCAATCAAGTACAGACAGTCTGGTAATGGACGTGTGTGTGTGTGTCTCTATCCTCAAACTGCTTCAAAAAATGGCTACTTTCTCAAACACCTCCCACTTTTGGGCGTAATTTGACATTGTGCTTTGAAAATTAACCCGGAGAAGGATGTAAATGTGGCCTGCAATTCTGGGTGTTCCTGCATCTGGAGGAACCCCTCTTCATAAGATAGGAATCCGGTACACAGGAGTGTCGGGGCGTGGTACAGTAGGTGGCGTTGGATGCACACAGAAGAAGGTGGGGGGCGACACCGGTGGCTAGCTAGCTAGGACAACAACAGTAGACAGTGTCGTTTGCCCCCCCGCCTGTCAGGCACTGCTTTCCCACAGTTCTGTTAAGGACTGCAAGGGCAGGTGTTCGGCAGGCTGGAGTGAAGGACACTGTGTGCTAGCTAGGACTCCAGTACACAAATCAGGGGAAATCCAGAATATCAAAATTCTCACAAGATGGCATTCATGCAGGAACCAATGGGATGCTTGGGGGGGGGGGGGGTTACTGCAGATGCAGGAATGCCCTGAATTCAAGGCTGCAATCACACACTATTGGAATGCCGAGGTATGACTGTGCTGTAGAAAGAGAAAAAAAACCCATGTAGGCTCGGCATGACACGGCTTGCATTGACGAAGGGCTGACGCTACTTCACAGTAGACTAAACTCTAGACTGGAGTGCACTAACAAGTTGCCAACTGGTGCATTGTCAAAACTAATGCCCACCGAGTTCATGAGAGAGGATCTCGTTTACGTGGCTATGGAGAGTGAAATGTTCACACATTGGATTTCACTCTTTTTCTGAAACGTGGTGGTTTAACTCAGGGAAACCCCCCCATAGTCTATAGGAACACATAGAGGCAATAGCTCGCTGAAGGGAAATTAAATTCCGGATTGACTCCTAAAGAGCCTAGGCTAAAAAACAATCAATCGCAGGAATGAAAATTACTTTGCCAAACAAACCATACTGTTTTTTAACGGATTAGACTACGGCAAGTATTTCTGTGCCAATTCATCATCCAATGACGACCGTTTCTGGTCGAACCATTCAAGTATCTAATCACGAAGTCAAAGGGGTACAATTTTAGGCCTACATTTGTCCTTTAATTAAAATGACAGCTTGGGCGCAAATAGATAATGTAACACAATTGGTATCAAGAGCATAGGAAAGTGAGCCAGTCTACTCTTTCATTGCAAAATAGCATCGCTCAAAGATGGAGACGTGGCAGTTAACAGCAGACTAACGTTACCGGAGTCGAAAAGCTTTGGCACCGGGATGGTATAAAACATGTAATGTCATTAGATGTGCCTTAAATGAGCTTTTCGTTGATGGCAAACACACCGAACGAGTTCATTAGTTGAACATCAATGCAAAATGAAAAAGGTACCACATTGTCAGTTTTGAATTGTTTTTACAAAGTGACAACACTTTAAAATGGGTTAATCATATGCAAAAAAATGTTTACATTTCAAAATGGAATTAGTTCCGTTTTAGCTGACAAAAACGAAATAGCCTACAGATTAGCCTACAGATTGATGTTGAGATGAAGGTAATGATGCTGTAAAGATGTCCTGTCTTTCGCTTCAACTTGAACACAAACGATAAACAAATTCTGCTAAACTGTTACTTTGTAACCCTAGGTAGACAACTGTTGCATTGTAACAAAAACTGCAACAATGTATTCGTCAAAAAAATTGAAATCAGAATTCATCTCACCTCAAACATCAATCCAATGAGAATAAAAATGACCAAACTAAAGACGATATCGGCATGATTTTGTATTAAGAATTCCTGGCTGAAGAAGGGATAACTCTTGTTTCTCCTCCGGAATGCCATTTCAGCAGAATTACTTTTTCCCCAAAAATGTTCTGCCTGCGAAGTTCAGAAGTTAACTGTTTCCCCACTCTGCGCATGTGCACATTCTTAAAAGGGGAGGTTTTTGAAATGCCTCATTAAAGGCAAGGCGAAGTGAAATTCCTTCAGAATTCCAGAATGGTACACAACGTTTATAGAACTTTCAAAGCATTTTCTTATTTACAACAATGTTCGAAATGATTTGTATGTAAAACTAGTTAGCATTAATAACTGAGCGAGCTTGTTTACAAATCACCCTCTTTTCAAAAGGACAAATAAAAGACACAAATTACCCCATATTACCTATGCATTACCATGTAATATCTACAAGCATAACATAACTTATTTGCTTTTAATGTAGATATAAAATATAATGCATACATTACATTTGTACACAGAATTCAATGAAAGACCAAATAATTAAAACTACTTTTTGCATTATGTCCACCCAATATAACCTTTATTGCTTCTTTGTTATCAAGCCACCAGTGGCCTTGACCTATGGAACAAAATGTTGAATAGGCAAACACCTGAGAGGGAGAAAACTATGAAGACCAGCATCATTTTAGTGTTCTGTATGCGTCGTCTATGAATCTCATCCTGGGTCCTTTATAGAACATTTAGTCAACATTACAATGATCCCTTATAAGAGAGATGGAAAAGTTAGCACAGCAAAACATGTCTTGGATATCCCTTAGTCACAATTGAGGTGTGGAAACTTAACCATGGGCCCGAGACAGTACAAAAACATATTATATAGCATCTCAACCGAAAAACTGCATTTAGCAAGTTAACATGTTCAACATGTCTTTGAGACAAATAATTTAAAAAAAACATATTTTTGACAACAATGTGCCTTAAAAATATTAATTAGCTCTTAGCAATAAATATTTGTTAATATGAACAACTTCGCAAAAGGCAAATGGTGTCCTATAAAAGCGAGACACCTGTCAAATTTCAGCGTCAAACAGTTTTGTCGAGACGACATTGTCAGCAAATGAATGTATATGTTAACCTGTGGTGTAGTCATTACTCCACACCATAGCAACATAGCAAAACGTTTTTGCACTGAAAACTGTTTGTTATTGGACAAGTTCAGCTTAGTCACTCCCTGTTAAGACCGTTTGCTTCCGGTTGGTTTTGTTTGGTTCCTAGTGAATACCCCCCTGATCATATGTTCATTTTGGGGGACAGGGGGGAGCGAGCATCATTTCAAAAGAATAACAAAAACACACAAGGAAATTAGAAGTGCACGGATACTATCAATGGTACTTGGTATCGGGCCGATATGCTACTACTTGAACAGGGTATCTGTAAATGCTAGCAGATACAACGTTCAGATATGTAGCTGACATATTGTGGTGGGCATCTTCACTTTAGCCGGGGTCGTGTCTCCTGTCTAGTAGTGATGGGAGAAAAAAACAAAACAAAAAAATCGATACGGTTACACATCGGGATTTTTGTTTTTACGATATTGCGATATAAATTTTGCGCTAGTCAACTGTACCTGTGCCAATACTCCGGTGTTTTTCCTTCTATAGCGTGTTCTCCTTTATAAATGGTGAGACAATTTCTTTTCGGCACTTATGTCCATGACTGATTAAAACTCGTTTTCTCATTCCTTTCTCTGGTCCCTCTGCAGCAGACATATAGTGAGCAATATGTTTGGAACATCGACTTGCAATACATATAGAAGCGTAAAAATCACAATACAATGCATATCGGCACCCAAGTATGGTGATAATATCGTATCGTGAGGTCCCTGGCAATTCCCAGCCCTACTAGTTTTCGTAGAATAACTTTTCTATATTTGTTATTGTATTGAAATGATTATTTTTAAAAGCATTTTTGTGTTTTAATATGTCATTATTTGTTTACTGCATTATGTTTGGTTGATTAGGAGGTAGCATTGATTGAACTGGGTTAAAGTTCATGTTATGAAAAATAAATACTTGAATCGGTACTCGCCGGTATCGGCCTCTCCTCAAGAGAAAGTACTTGGTACTTGGAATGATCAGCAAGAGTTGGTAACGGTGCACATCTATAGGAAATGTATATTACATAAGATATGTGTGCTTCTAATGGAGCTGGTTTTGAGCGTTGAGATTGGAAAGGCAATAGAGAGGAAGCATAATCAGTCTCTCTCTCCCATCTGTCTTTTTATCTCTCCCTTGTTACTAAAATCCATCATCCTGGTCTCGGCGTGACAGTATCAGCTGCCTCCTGGGACCACTCAGATGGGGAATGCTGGGCGGTGAGTCCCCCTGCGCCCCAGAGTCCAGTTTGGGTGTTGAGGTGTAGCACGGACCCATCCGACCCATCTGCAGGCCCGTCATGTCCCTATGGGCGGGGTTGCTGGGGATGAAGCTAAGGCCTGCCATGCCCATGGGGGGGCTGACCCGGTCCAGGTGGGGGTTGCTGGTGCTGCTGGGGGACTGGGGGTCGGCACTGAAGTACAGTGTGGTGCTGGACAGGGTGGTGTTAGGGCAGAAATAGGGCTCGGGGCTTTTCCCAAACAACAATTTGCCCTCGGGCGAGCTACGCTTGAAGGAGTCAGACACCGGAGACTCCAGCGGGCTCTCCATGTCCTCCAGGCTGTCCTTACTCTCCTCCTCGCCCTCGCTGGGCGTCTCTGCTGACGTGGGCTCGTCGCTAGCGCTCTGGAACTCCTCCTTGCAGTCCGAGAGGGGCACCAAGCCCCCATTCATTCCCTGTGATTCAGATACTGAGGTCCCGGAAACCCCGGAGACCCCGTCGCAGCTGCCGCCGCCTGCTGTGGTCGTCCCGCCTCCGCCCGTACTCTTGGCCTCAGAGTTACAATAGGACTCGTCCACTTCCAAAACGGCCGCCACACCGCCGGAACCATAGGCGCAGTTAATCTTCCCTAAGTCACCGGTTTTTAGTGCCAAGCGAATCAGGAGCCAGTGGTGGTGGCGGCAGGGGCACGAATTACCCAGCCTGGGACCGCAACTCCCAGGATGCTCCAGTAGGGAGCCGGCCACGCCTGAGAGGGAGAAGCTGCCGTGGTTATGCAGGGAGGAGGGGGCAGCCTGGGGGAGGCTCTTGACACCACCCCCACCCCCCAGGGAGTAGGAAGTCTCACCCCGCTCCAGGCCCTCTAGACAGGTGGAGCCCATGTGGTGGTTGTGGTGGCCCAGGCGCTGACCCTTGCCATGGGTGATCTCGGTGGACTTGGGGTGGAGGAAGCGGTAGTACAGGACCAGAGAGGTGGTGCCTGGAGTAGGGAGAGAAAAGAGAGGGGGAGACTTAGAAACACGCAGTATAGTACAGGGTGTTTAAATTAAGTGATGGGATTGAAAGTTCCCTATGGGAAACAGTAAAAGTTGGTTGTGTCTGAAGCTTGACATGGTGCTTTAAAAAGGTCCTATGCAGCCATTTTTATCTCAATATCAAATTATTTCTTGGTAACAAATAAGTAAATTAATGTGATTGTTTTCAATTAAAATGCTCAAAAAGAAAGAATTTTGCTAGGACTGTCTGGGAGTGGTCTGAGTTGGGAGGGGAAAACTGAAAACTGTTATTGGCAGAGAGGTTTGGAACTCTTTCTTATTGGTCTGTTAACTCATTTACTGTCTGGTGATGTCATAACGGCAGGCCAAAACTTCATCCCACCAAAACAAGTCTATTCAAACAACTCTTACACTAAAAGGGCAGTATTATTCCAACCTCATAGTTTGGAAATATATATGAAAAATCACGTTTTTGAACCTCACTGGTCAAAATAACATTTAATTTATACTCCGACGGATTGTCTGAAGACAGTTGCTTCCGTTTTCCTTTTCGCAGAACTTTGACCCTGTCGGAGTGTCTGTTGTCATGGTTACCGCACAGTAGTTAGGTTGCTATCCAATTTGCGACAGATTTATGTGAAATCTGCATTTAAAAAAAAAAAGCCAAATAAACTGTATACATTCCTGAGTCGTAGTGGGAGGACCCCACACCATATCATTTAGTGACTCCCAAGTTTACGTCCATACGATGGTTAGAAAACAGTAACAATATTTGCACATAAAGGCAATTGCGCCACCATTTCTCACATAATTCATTTCAGACACACAAAGATCCCACCTTGTCTAGGATTTGTTTTTTTTGTCCGATTGTATTTTCTCTTTTATAAACCATACAAAACATAAACATACAAACATCAACTACATCACACCTGCCCAGACCCACTAGCAGACACTCCCATCTCCAGTGCCACCATCTTTCTGCCACATGGCCTGAAACTGCACCATTTTGGTTAGATTTTTCCATTGTGTTAATGATGGTGGATTGATTTATTTCCAAGATGAGTGATGAGAAGAGAATCGTCCAACCCATTGGGTATCTCACTACACCCCCATATGCCATGTGTTGAAATATGTCGTGAGATGAGTTCAAATTAAGTTGACATTGTAATTCTTCTGATAACCAACTTTCTAGCTCCGCCCACAACTTCTGGACTTCATAGCATTCCCAGAAAGCATGGATTATTGAGTCATGATTAGTTTTCCACTTAAGACATGACTCTGCAGTTGTACTGTAGAATGTGTGAATGTTGTCTCTTGTATAATGCAGTCTATGCATTAGCTTATACTAGATTAAGCTTACATTTTGTGTTAACTATAATTTCCTTAGTTATACTCCAACTTTCCCTCCATCTTGTGCCAACCTCAGTTCTTTTTAAGTCTTGGTTCCAATGGTTTTGATTGTCAGCTGGATATGCTCTCTGCAAAAATGTGTATACATTACCTATCATATGAATATGCTTTTCGGACTCAAATAAGATTCCCTCAAAATTGCTCTGATGTCCAAAATATTTCAAATGGATATTTTGTGATGTGTAACTTAAGTTGCATATATTTGAAACAATCTACATTGGTCAGCCCAAAATTACTTTTTTGTTCTGGCATGGAAATAAATGTATTTCTTGTTACCAAGTCATTAATGGTTTCTATGCCTTTAGTTTTCCATGTGGATCCATTTGTTGGTGAATTCTGAAAAGCTATCTAAGGATTGTTCAATAAGGTTGTGTTTTTAGGAAGTGATATTGGTGCTCGTAGAATACATTATCTTCCATATTTTTTTTTTTTTTTTTAACTAGGCAAGTCCAATAAGAACAAATTATTATTTACAATGACGGCCTACCATATTGTTACAGTGTTCCATATTGTTACAGTGTTCCATATTGTTACAGTGTTCCATATTGTTACAGTGTTCCATATTGTTACAGTGTTCCATATTGTTAGTGTTCTTAATTATGAAGTTATTAATGTTCTTAGCTTTTTCTCTTTGAAAATAAGACAAAGATTCTGAGGATGAGCATGAGCTTGAGAAATGGAACTTTACTCCATTACTTAAACAAATGAAAGCAGATCTATTTAAATTGAATAAATCTTCCCATAAATCTTACAGGCAGAATAAAGCTCTTTAGAATTGCATGGCTGCCAAAGATTTTGTATTTATTTTCAGTAATACCAATTATCCCACCAAAGACATTCTTTAAAAAAAGTATACTCGGTCATAACATACTTTATATGGGCAAATAAAGTGTTTAGAATAAACAACTTCCTAAGTCTCAGGGTGGTTTTAGCCTTCCTTACTTGGAATTGTATCAACTCGCTACCAATGCACTAAAGAAGGAACAACGGGTACATATCATATTTTGTTGTGTCAACATTTGGAAAGTTTACAGACAAATTAGCTGTTTCCATAAGGCCTGTCATGCCATGTTTTATCCAACATGTTTCTCTAACATCAGATGTGTACAGTGTGGTATCCCTCAGGGCAGTTGCATTGGGCTGTTAGAAATTATTTGCCACTTGTTTTACAATAACCTAAAATGACTATGTATGCTGATGACTGCACAATGTACACATCAGCACCTACAGCCAGTGAGCTCACTGAGACTCTTAGAATGGAGTTACAGCCAGTGAGCTCACTGAGACTCTTAGAATGGAGTTACAGCCAGTGAGCTCACTGAGACTCTTAGAATGGAGTTACAGTCAGTGTCCGAACGGGTCATTAATAATAAATTGCTCTGAAAAATAATTGTATTTGGTTTAAAGCATTATCTTATCTTAGCATTATCGTATGAACAATGAACAAGGTGAAGAAGCTGAACTCCTAGGAGTAACATTGGATAGTCAGTTATGTCATATTGACAAAGCTGTTGTGAAGATGGGGAGAGGTATGTCTGTTATAAAAATGTATTCTGCGTGTTTGACACAAAGATCAACTGTACTAGTTGTTTAGGCTCTGATATTTTCCCATCTTGATTACTGTCCGGCAACATGGTCAGGTGCAGCAGAGGAAAGCTGCATCTGGCTCACAACAAAGCAGCACACCTTGCCTTTAACTGCAAACATAGAACTAACATCATCAACATGCATGACAGTCATAGATACACTTCAAACAGACATGCATACCCCACCAGACACGCCACTATGGGTTTCTTCACAGTACCTAAACTGAAAACCGATGTACTGTAATGCGTCGTACTTTGTATAGAGCCATGTCATCGTGGAATGCTCTGCCACCAGGAGTTTTAGGCAAAAAGCAAGTTTAGCTTAAAAAAAAAAAAACATTGTATCACAGCGCCTCTTCTCTTTATAAATAATACAATTTAACTGCAGTGTATATAAGAATATGAAGTGTGTAAATAGTATTTTTGTTGTCTTTCCTATTTAATGTTGTTCTTGTCTTACTGTTCTGCACTGTCATTATGTGGACCCTAATGAGGATCCTAATAAACTAAACTTGCATAAAAAGGTTGGATGGAAACCTGGTTTGTGCCAGTAACAAGACTGCTAGAAAGCTCACCATTACCTTGTAAATAATTATCTTATTGTGAGTTTATTTTCTTGCAATAATGACAATTTATTTTTTGCTAAAGTTACAACATTTTCAGCTATGCGCTATTTGAACTGGCTAGCTAGCTAGCTAACAAGCTAAAAACATACCAAAACATCCTTTAGGAAGTTGCTTTTAGTTGCTAGACAGTTTTTTTTAGCTGCCTGGCATGACATATTCAAACAATTATTTTGAAACGAATGAGTTTATTGGTGTTAAAATCAGGTAGTTAAGCTATTTGGATCACCAAGCTGCTGATGTCATATAGAGGCTGTCATTTTGGGGTTTATACTTTTCATAACGACAAGTTGGTGTCGGACAACAATAGAACGTTTATGATGTCACTGCGACAGCTGTCTACAGCATGTCAATAGAACTGCAAACCAGCCTTTAGATAGACAATATATCCCTTACAACCATGAACATTACTAAATCTGTGATATTTGAGGTTTATCTGGTAGTAGAAATTTGCCCTAAATTAAATCTACATTTGAATATAAGAAGATTCCTTTAAACACGTAATAGGTTTAACTTTAGCTTTGTAAATGCTCTTTTTAACATCCTCTGTTCTGTGCACACACCTCAGGCATAACCTGGGGGTTAAAACTCAATTCTACATTAGAATAGGGAGACTCCAAAGATTGACTCACCAAGCAGGAAGCTGCACAGCACGACAGTAGGGAGGGTTATGCTATCCCATGATTTCTCACTGAGGAAGTCTGACGCTGCCACTAGTAGTGTGGCATTCTCCAGTAGCATGGCCTATAGGAGAAGAGGTCAAACGAGAGGTCAGGATAGTGACCCCCCCACCAAAAATATATATATATATATATATATATATATATACACAATTCATCTCAAAGACACAGGAGTAAAGGCATAAGACAAGAAATAACGAGCACCAGGAGATTCAAACAGAAGTCAATCAGAACATTCCTAAGCTGCACACTTAATTCAAATTAAACCAATCTTTATTGTCCCTGTAGGGCAATCCTCATCCTCCTTGTCATCATACGTACCACGTAGAAGCAGGAATTTGAAACTGAACTAAATCGGAACTAACTAATATCTTTATTGTCCCCAAAGGGTAATTCAGTTGCTGCGTACAAATTTTCTTCTCTCTCTCGTACGTACCAGGTAGAAGCCGGCCATGCGAAAGCGCGAGGGGCCTTCTTTGACATTGAGGAAGAGGAAAATGTGGACTAATCCCAGCACAGCGTTGAACAGCCGCCAGCGCCACGGGCCAGTGCAGATATCGGGTTGCTGGGCGACCAGCCAGAAAGACGCTGTGAGCCAGTGGAAGCCTGGAGGTCAATGTAAAAATACATTATTCCAGAGTGAATTAGACAGTGGAGCACTACTGTGGTGGGAATACAAAGTGTGTGTGTGAGACAGAGAGAGGGTGTGTGCATGTGTGACGGCGAGAGAGGCAGGGTTGTGTGTGTGTGTGTGTGTATGTGTGACGGTAAGAGAGGCAGGGTTGTGTGTGTGCATGTGTGACGGCGAGAGAGGCAGGGTTGTGTGTGTGCATGTGTGACGGTGAGAGAGGCAGGGTTGTGTGTGTGTGTGCACGTGTGCTCAGCAGGACCAGAGGGAACAGAGATAGCGAGGTAAGAGGTATTGCAGGGGGACACTGGTTGCCAAGAAACTAGCTTTGAAGGGCGATATGTGTTGTGAAGATGCCTTTTGTTGATTTGCTTATTTATAATCAAACCTGAGGCTTTGAGCATTTGGTATAATGCACGTAGAGGTCAATTGTAGGTCAAATCAGTTTATTCTAAATGACCATTTTTATTGGTTCTGCTGTCGGATGATTGTGAAGCATCTCAACTCTGCATTGATGCACTATTGACTACAATCGAGTTCTGAGTAAATACTGATGCTCGAGGAGTTAACAATAACTCTCTCTCTCTCTACCTTTATACGATCATGCCGACCAGAACCAAACTGTGCTGGCCTGGCTCAGATCTTCTCTGTTCACATTGTCCTTTTCAGCAGGGTTTCCAGCAACTATGTGGATGCTTAACCAGGCCTGCTCAGTACAGCTTGGTTTGGCTTGGCTTGATTTTGCTCAGTCGTGTGAAAAGCCCTCTAGTTTCTCCAGTTGTTGCATTTGCTCCCTCCCTCCCTCTCTCACCTGCCACTCCGCAGGTCCACCAGTGGAAGTAGCGGGCGAAAGACATGAGGCTTGCCACCCGGGCACCCAGCATGCCCGCCCTCCACAGCAGCTGGCACAGCAGGGCGGCCGGGGGCATGGCCAGGTGCCCCGGGCGGATCAGGCAGCACGCCCGGCTGAACAGCACCAGCGCCCACGACAGCGACAGCAGGCACAGGCCGGCGCATGCCGCCACTGTGGAGGCAGATGAATGGGGAGAGGGTGAGGATGAGAGGGAAGTATTGGGGGGAGGGGGGAGTGAGAAATTATCAGATCTTTTTCACAGTATAAGATACAATTGTACATCTTCACAATTGGTTGGGTGTTAGACAGCTTTTTTTTTATTATTCCCAATCCAACCCTAGGATCAGCTTGTCCACTGTCCTGTCCACTGTCCTGTCCACTGTCCTGTCCACTGTTCGTGCAATCTTATTCTGTAGCCAAGTTTCCAGACAATCTTTTTATGCGAGTAAAGTACATGTCGAAAAAATTATTACATTACAGGCCTGAGAGTAAACTTTCAAAATGTCGACAAAACAAAATACGCTAGACAAGGTGGGATCTTTGTGTCTGTAAAATTAATTATGAGAGAAATATCTGTAGAAAAGCTTTTATGCGCAAATATTGATATAACCATCATATTGAAGTAAACTTAGGAGTTACGCGATGACATGTGTGGCCCTCCCACTGCGACTCAGAATATTGCAGCATAGATACAGGAGACTATGTGCCGGGGGGGCTAGGGCCAGTCTGCTATATATGGTGTAATTCTCCAGTCCACCTGGTTGTGCTGCTGACCCAGTTTCTGCTGTTCTGCCTGCGGCTATGACCTGGTCACTGGACCCCCACCCCCGTCACATGCTGTCTCAACCTCGAATTGCTCGGCTATGAAAAGCCAACTGACATTAAGTCCCGAGGTACTGACCTGTTGCACCCTCTACAAACACTGTGATTATTATTTGACCCTGCTGGTCATCTATGAACGTCTGAAGAACAATCTGGATTGAATGGCCATGTACTCTTATAATCTCTACCCGGCACAGCCAGAAGAGGACTGGCCACCCCTCAGAGCCTGGTTCCTCTAGGTTTCTTCTTGCCTTTCTAGAGAATCTTTCCTAGCCACCGGTGCTTCTACATTCGTATTACTTGCTCTGGGGTTTCTAGGCTCAGTTTCTGTATAAGCACTTTCTGACAACTGCTGTTGTAAAAAGGGCTCTATAAATACATTTGATTGATTTATTGATTGATTAGGTTACAGATGAAATAAGTTATGATGAACTTCACAGGGGGGTGAAAGTGCAAGGTGATGAGCTTAATGCTCCTTTCCAAATAAATATCGTGGGTCTGATTGTGGGACATGATCATCAATGCCTGGCTGCCAGTTTGACAAATAAAAAGTATTATTTTAGTCCATAATAATCTCATCATGTAGGCAATACATGTGCTCTAGCCAACAGAGTGCAGATGCTAGAGCACATCTGTCATAACCAGAGTGGACACACTCGGTACACATGTAAGACACATGTGAGAAAACCATCAGTAGAGTTGAAAATGCGATGGAAACCCATTTCACTTGTTTCTTTCTGTACATGAAAATGTAACCGCAAATGGTAGTTTTATGTGCACTACGTCATCACACACAGCCTTTTATATGCAACAAGTCAACTTCATGAAAACACATATCTAGTGGGGAAATAAGCATCTTGTTTTTATGTGGATATTCGCATGAAAATCTGTCGCCAATTGGATGGAAACCTAACTAATGTGATCTAAAAGGCTAAACTGATCCTAATCAGCACCTCTATTCTGAGATGCTTAAAACACACCAGATGGGAGGCCAGGAGCCTTATGTATCAAGCATCTCAGTGCAGGAGTGGTGATCTAGGGTCAGTTTAAACTTGGTCCTAGATCAGCACACTTCATGAATTCGGGCCCACTAAGAGATGGTAAAAATTTTATTATTACATATATTGAACAAACATGTACAAACGCAACATGTAAAGTGTTGGTTTTATGAGCTGAAATAAAAGATCCCAGAAACTTTCCATACGTACAAAAATCGTATTTAAAAATATATGTTTGTTTACATCCCTGTTAGTGAGCATTTCTTTTGACAAGATAATCCATCCACCTGATGAAGGTGTGGCATATCAAGAAGCTGATTTAAAACAACATGACCATTACACAGGTGCACCTTGTGCTAGGGACATCAATAAAAGGCCACTCTAAAATGTTCAGTTGTGTCACACAACACAATGCCACAGATATCTTAAGTTGAGGGTGCGTGCAATAGGCATGCTGACTGCAGGAATGTCCACCAGAGCTGTTGCCAGAGAAGTTAATGTTAATTTATCTACCATAAGCCACCTCCAATGTCGTTTGAGAGACCACGTGTAGCCACGCCAGCCCAGGACCTCCACATCCGGCTTCTTCACCTGCTGTATTATCTGACCAGCCACCTGGACAGCTGATGAAACTGTGGGTTTGCACAAAAGAAGAATTTCTGCACAAACTGTCAGAAACCGTCTCAGGGAAGCTCATCTGCATGCTCGTCGTCCTCACAAGGGTCTTGATCTGACTGCAAGTTTGGCGTCATAACTGACTTCAGTGGGTCACCTTGAATGGCCACTGGAGAAGTTCTTCACGGATGAATCCCGGTTTCAACTGTACCGGGCAGATGGCAGACATGTATGGTGTCGTGTTGGCGAGCAGTTTGCTGAAGTCAACGTTGTGAACAGAGTGCCCCATGGTGGTGGTGGGGTTATGTTATGGGCAGGCATAAAAACTACAGATAACAAACACAATTGTATTTTATTGATTGCAGTTTGAATGCACAGAGATACCGTGACGAGATCCTGAGGCCCATTGTCGTGCCATTCATCTTCCGCCATCATTTCATGTTTCAGCATGATAATGCACTGCCTCATGTCACAAGGATCTGTAAACAATTCCTTGAAGCTGAAAATGTCCCAGTTCTTCCATGGCCTGCATACTTACCAGAAGTCACCCATTGAGCATGTTTTGGATGCTTTGGATCGACAGCGTGTTCCAGTTCCCGACAATATCCAGCAACTTCGTAGAGCCATTGGGACAACATTCCACAGGCCACAATCAACAGCCTGATCAACTCAATGCGAAGGAGATGTGTCGCGCTGCTGAGGCAAATGCTGGTCGCACCAGATACTGACTGGTTTTCTGATCCAAGCCCCTACCTTTTTTTAAGGTATCGGTGACCAACAGATACAGTGCCTTGCGAAAATATTCAGCCCCCTTGAACTTTGCGACCTTTTGCCACATTTCAGGCTTCAAACATAAAGATATAAAACTGTATTTTTTTGTGAAGAATCAACAACAAGTGGGACACAATCATGAAGTGGAACGACATTTATTGGATATTTCAAACTTTTTGAACAAATCAAAAACTGAAAAATTGGGCGTGCAAAATTATTCAGCCCCCTTAAGTTAATACTTTGTAGCACCACCTTTTGCTGCGATTACAGCTTGTAAGTCGCTTGGGGTATGTCTCTATCAGTTTTGCACATCGAGAGACTGAAATTGTTTCCCATTCCTCCTTGCAAAACAGCTCGAGCTCAGTGAGGTTGGATGGAGAGCATTTGTGAACAGCGGTTTTCAGTTCTTTCCACAGATTCTCGATTGGATTCAGGTCTGGACTTTGACTTGGCCATTCTAACACCTGGATATGTTTATTTTTGAACCAGTCCATTGTAGATTTTGCTTTATGTTTTGGATCATTGTCTTGTTGGAAGACAAATCTCCGTCCCAGTCTCAGGTCTTTTGCAGACTCCATCAGGTTATCTTCCAGAATGGTCCTGTATTTGGCTCCATCCATCTTCCCATCAATTTTAACCATCTTCCCTGTCCCTGCTGAAGAAAAGCAGGCCCAAACCATGATGCTGCCACCACCATGTTTGACAGTGGGGATGGTGTGTTCAGCTGTGTTGATTTTACGCCAAACATAACATTTTGCATTGTTGCCAAAAAGTTCAATTTTGGTTTAATCTGACCAGAGCACCTTCTTCCACATGTTTGGTGTGTCTCCCAGGTGGCTTGTGGCAAACTTTAAACGACACTTTTTATGGATATCTTTAAGAAATGGCTTTCTTCTTGCCACTCTTCCATAAAGGCCAGATTTGTACAATATACGACTGATTGTTGTCCTATGGACAGAGTCTCCCACCTCAGCTGTAGATCTCTGCAGTTCATCCAGAGTGATCATGGGCCTCTTGGCTGCATCTCTGATCAGTCTTCTCCTTGTATGAGCTGAAAGTTTAGAGGGACGGCCAGGTCTTGGTAGATTTGCAGTGGTCTGATACTCCTTCCATTTCAATATTATCGCTTGCACAGTGCTCCTTGGGATGTTTAAAGCTTGGGAAATCTTTTTGTATCCAAATCCGGCTTTAAACTTCTTCACAACAGTATCTCGGACCTGCCTGGTGTGTTCCTTGTTCTTCATGATGCTCTCTGCGCTTTTAACGGACCTCTGAGACTATCACAGTGCAGGTGCATTTATACAGAGACTTGATTACACACAGGTGGATTGTATTTATCATCATTAGTCATTTAGGTCAACATTGGATCATTCAGAGATCCTCACGGAACTTCTGGAGAGAGTTTGCTGCACTGAAAGTAAAGGGGCTGAATAATTTTGCACGCCCAATTTTTCAGTTTTTGATTTGTTAAAAAAGTTTGAAATATCCAATAAATGTCGTTCCACTTCATGATTGTGTCCCACTTGTTGTTGATTCTTCACAAAAAAATACAGTTTTATATCTTTATGTTTGAAGCCTGAAATGTGGCAAAAGGTCGCAAAGTTCAAGGGGGCCGAATACTTTCGCAAGGCACTGTACATATCTGTATTCCCAGTCATGTGAAATCCATAGATTAGGGCCTAATGAATTTATTTCAACTGGCTGATTTCCTTATATGAACTGTAAATCAGTAAAATCTTTGCTTTTATATTTGTGTTCAGTGTAGTAATTAATAACATTTGATTTATGTTATACGTTTGTTTCTTTGTAATTAATTGGGTACAGTGGTGTCTTACCCGGGGAGTCGAGTTCCACGTCAGTGACGGCCAGGACGTAGGTCTGCAGCAGGGTCTGCGGTAGGGTGAGGACCAGGGCCTCCAACAGGCGGAGAGCGGACACATCAGCCTGCTGCATCACAGCCGCCCCCAGCTCCCCCGCAGTGCCCTGCATGTCCCATACAGACACAATGCAGTCCCACAACCTGCCAGAAGGTGGAGACAAAGACCAACAGCTGTGAGACAGAGCTGGTGAGATAACCTCTAGCACTGGCCCTATGTATGGCGGTGGATGATGCGATGTACTGTGTGTTGGTGGGATTATGTAAGGAATTCTGCAATTTGGATATAATGTTGAATTTTCTGTGTATCTAATCCAGATTAGATACACAGAAGATTTTAAGATTCCAGGTTTAATGATGGAAACCTCTCGGTAACCTCTAATACACATCACTTCCGGTATAGTACTAGAGGACAAATAGGATAAGAGATCTTATTCATCCAACTAAGACAATCAATGGCAGGTTTCTAAATTAAGTTTACTCTGAATTACTCTGAGCTGAAAGCAACTTCAAATTCTAATTCTGAACCACATTGCCTTGTTGTCAGAGTCAGGGTGATGTTCATTAAGGCACAGTGGCAATAAAACATTAAAAAATATTTTGTCACAGAAAACAAAAGCAAGCACTTCTAATTGGACAAGTTCAGATAGTACCTCCACATTTCTGTTTTTGTGCCTATTGAACACGCCCAGGTGAGGCCATTGTTCAGGTGGGCTCACCGTTGGAAGATGCCCAGTTGCAACACGTGTGTGAGGGTCAGGAACCAATAGTGGTCTTCCCCATCGTCATGGTACCACCTGAGACTCAACACCTGGACCAGTATCCCTGGCAACAGGAGGGCGAGGGTCAACCCCGCCCACTGCGTTTCCTCATTCCATAGGTAGAATCCTATGCAGTAGATCACTATAGAACACACACACACACACACACACACACACACCGGGAAGAAATAGATACATTTGTAACACTATAATAGTGTATCATTGCATTGAAGTACTAAGATCTATATACCTACCTACATACAAAATATTTTAGATTACATTCTGATCACAACAATGTTTTCTTTTGGTTACAGTCTGTACAGTCTATGGTGGGAGTGAATGGTGACACATTCCATTGGACAAAAGGTCATCTACATGAATCAGTTAGTGAGAGAGAGTGTGGATGGGTGGATGAATGGTATATTTGGAAACAATCCCCTGACGCCTGGCTTCATAAAAACGGACATGTAAAAGCCATATCAAATTCATTGATGATCATTAATGAATGAATTGCCATTTTAAAGTGTATGCCTCTTAACCACAAACTTGGCTGGAGGAGAGAAGTGCTCGTTGGCTAGATATTGATTATTTCTGTCACATCCCTCCGGACTGGCTGTCTCCGTTGGTGGGGACCTAGAGAGCACCTCAGGCACAGCAGTATTTTTATCCGGTTGAAAGTCATCCGTGCCAAGGCCAAAGTCACTTCGCGCGCAGTCAGTCACCTTTGCTGGAGCTCTTGTCATTGATCTGCTTACTCAGGGCTTCTCACATGCGCAAACAAAGATGCACAGAATCTGTTTCCAGAAGAACGACCCGGAAGGGACCTCACCTGCTCGTGTGCCCTTCGACCGACATACAAAACCAAACATCACCAAAAGCATTTCTTATTATTGGTATGATTTGCAGCATGCAAGTTGAGTGGATGTAGCCAGCAATAGAAACAAGATAGGACTGTTAGTGATAGTAGCTAAATTGGGTTTGCGAAACCTCAGTCAAAAGCTGTCACGAATGACTATGGATTGGCATCACCCCAATTCAGTGCATGTAGCTATCGTACATTCTGAGAAGGCACACTCTGTAGAAAGGCTAGCCCAACCTACAACCCTACATGTCACCATCAATACATAAAAGGAAACCACAGTCTTCATGAAGAGATCCTTTAAACACTTTTAGCGATCTTTGTAATTACAAATCCATTTATATTTCTCACATGCTTCATAAACAACAAGTGTAGTTGCTAACTTATGGGCCCTTCCCATCAAAGCAGACAGAAAAAAATGTAAACAAAAGAAACATAATAAAACAACAAATAAATACACGAGTAACGATAACTTGGCTATATACAAGGGGTACCAGTACAGAGTCAATGTGCAAGGGTTGAGGTAATTGAGGTGGTTATGTACAGTCCAGTCAAGGTTTTTTCTTTTTTACTATTTTCTACATTGCATCAAAACTATGAAATAATATATGGAATCCTGTAGTAATCAAAAAAGTGATAAAGAAATCAAATATATTTGAGATTCTTCAAAGTAGCCACCCTTTGCCTTGATGACAGCTTTGCACACTCTTGGCATTCTCACAACCAGCTTCACCAGGAATGCTTTTCAAACAGTCTTGAAGGAGTTCCCACATATGCTGAGCACTTGTTGGCTGCTTTTCCTTCACTCTACGGTCCAACTCATCCCAAACCATCTCCATTGAGTTGAGGTCGGGTGATTGTGGAGGCCAGGTCATCTGATGCAGCACCCCGGTAAAAAATATATATATATAGTCCCGTGCAAACCAGATGGGATGGCGTATCGCTGCAGAATGCTATAATAGCCATGCTGGTTAAGTGTGCCTTGAATTCAAAATAAATCACTGACAGTGTCACCAGCAAAGTACCCCCACAACATCACACCTCCTCCTCCATGCTTCACAGTGGGAACCACACATGCAGAGATCATCCGTTCACCTGTTTCACAAAGACACGAAGGCCTTGAAGGCCTGATTCACACAGTCTCCTCTGAACAGTTGATGTTGACATGTGTGTTAGTTGAATTCTGAAGCATTTATTTAGGCTGCGATCCGAGGTGCAGTTAACTAATGAACTTATCCAATGCAGCATAGATAACTCTGGGTCTTCCTTTCCTCTTGAGAGCCAGTTTCATCATAGCACTTGATGGGTTTTGTGACTGCACTTTTTCCGCATTGAGTGACCTTCATGTCTTAAAGTAATGGACTGTCATTTCACTTTGCTAATTTGAGCTGGTCTTGCCATAATATGGACCATCTTCTGTATACCAACCCTACTTTGTCACAACACAACTGATTGGCTCAAATGCATTAAGAAGGAAAGAAATTCCACAAATTAACTTTTAACATGGCACACCTGTTAATTGAAATGCATTCCAGGTGACTACCTCGTGAAGCTGGTTGAGAGAATGACAATTGTGCAAAGCTGTCATCAAGGCAAAGGGTGGCTACTTTGAAGAATGTCAAATATATTTTTATTTGTTTATCACTTTTCTGACTACCACATGATTCCATGTGTTATTTCATAGCGTCCATGTCTTCACTATTATTCTACAACGTAGAAAATAGTAAAAATAAAGAAAAACCCTGGAATGAGTAGGTGTGTCCAAACTTTAGACTGGTACTGTACGTACAGGTAAGGATAAAGTGACCATGCAACAGGATAGATAAACAGTAGCAGCAGCCTATATGATAAGTCAAAAGAATTAGTACAAAAAGGGTCAACACAGACACTGTAGTTAAATAGTCCTCTGACTCCGCCTGGTATAGAGGTCCTGGATGGCAGGGAGCTTGGCCACAGTGATGTACTGGGCCGTGCGCACTACCGTCTCTAGCGCCTTGCGATTGGATACCAAGCAGTTGCCATACTAAGTGGTGATGCAGCCAGTCAAGATGCTCTCAATGGTGCAGCTGTACAACTTTTTGAGGATTTGAAGACCCATGCCAAATGTTTTCATCCTCCGACTGTGTCGGCGTGTGTGGACCATGAGTATTCCTTAGCTTCCTTGAAGCGCTAGACCCGCTCCACTACAGATCCGTCGATGTGGACGGGGGGCGTGCTCGGCCCTCTGTTTCCTGTAGTCCACGACACCACAATGCCATGACACTGACCTCATCCCTATAGGCTGTCTCATTGTCATCGGTGATCAGGCCAACCACCATTATGTTGTCAGCAAACTTAATGATGGTGTTGGAGTCATGCGCGGCCATGCAGTCGTAAGTGAACATGGAGTACAGGAGGGGACTAAGCACGCACCCCTGAGGGGCCCCCGTGTTGAGTGTCAGCACGGCAGATGTGTTGTTGCCTACCCTCACCACCTGGGGGCGGCCTTTCAGGAAGTCCAGGATCCATTTGTAGAGGGAGGTGTTCAGTCTCAGGGTCCTGAGCTTAGTGATGAGCTTAGAGGGAACTTTGGTGTTGAATGATGAGCTGTAGTCGATTAACAGCATTCTCACATAGGTGTTGTTTAGGTGGGAAAGGGCAGTATGGCGTAGTAAGATTCGATCTTAGTCCTGCATTGAAGTTGACTGTTTGATGGCTCGGAAGTCATAGCGGGATTTCTTGTAAGCGTCCGGGTTAAAGTCCCGCTCCTTGCAAGTGGCAATTCTATCCTTTAGCTCAGTGTGGATGTTGCCTGTAATCCACGGCTTCTGGTTGGGATACGTACATACAGTTACTGTGGGGAAAACGCTGTCGATGCACTTAGTAATGAAGTCAGTGACTGATGTGGTAAACTCCTCAACGCCATCAGAGGAACCACAGAACATATTCCAGACTGTGCTAGAGAAACAGTCCTGTAGCTTAGCATCCGCTTCATCAGACCACAACTGTATTAAGCACATCACTGGTACTTCCTGTTGAGTTTTTGCTTCTAAGCAGGAATCAGGAGGATAGAGTTATGGTCTGATTTCTCAAATGGAAGGCGAGAGCTTTGAATGTGTTTCTGTGTGTGGTGTAAAGGCGATCTAGAGTTGTTTTGCATTTAGTTGCACAGTTTCCCTGCATTAAAGTCACCGGCCACTAGGAATGCCGCCTCTGGATGTGCATTTTCGTTTTTTCTTACGGCCTTATACGGCTGGTTGAGTACGGTCTTAGTGCCAGCATTGGTTTGTGGTGGTAAATATACAGCTACGAAAAATTATAACTCTTGGTAATTAGTATGCTCTACACTACCGAACATTGGCGCTGAACATGGTGGACATCACCAACCTGTAAAAACGGAAGTTCTGCTCCTCCAAACTAATCTCGTACATTGCCAGAGGTGAGTTTCTGAAATTCAGTCCATGCAGAATACTCAAAGATGTCCAGAGACACCGGAGTACATTTGCAAAGTAGAGTCCCTTGACACTTGACTTAATGCCCTAAGTGATGCAAACCACACATTTTATAATATGTTTATATAAATTTGCTCTACCCCAGAAATATGTTATTTGAAGGTCTCCCGAGGCTGTCCTAATCACTGCTTAATTTTCATGCAAGGAACTGGGTCCCGGTATCTAACGGTTTAAAGACCACAATGAATCAATGCAAAGCAAGGTTACCGGGTCACGCCACATTCACATCATGTACTTCTACTTAACTAGCTAGTGTGGCTACTTGGCTAACTAGTGATGCTGAACTGTACTGGAATAAACGCACGATAGACTGTAGTTAAATACACATTCCGTGAAGCCCACAATGGTACATTTTGTGGACAAACCAAGAGCTCTACCAATGCATAGAACTCAGTGAAGGTCACTAAAGCGGTCCAAGGTTTGTTTGAACGTGCTGTGAATGTTAATTTGCAGAATATAACAAAAGTTAAAGTGGCGAGTATTAGGTGTCCACTTACGCGAGGTTCTTTCGGCCAGTATCACCAGCCCCGACACACCGAAAAGGATAGCTTGGCACCATGCTATCCAACACCCGCTCCGAGCCGCGGAGGGCATCACACGGTCAACGGGCCCAGCGTTTATCATGATACGGAGACGTGGGCGCCGCGAGAACCAACCGGGGACATTATTATTGTCATCCTTCTCCCTCCGTGGATCCGTTACATCCTCGTTTTGCTGGCTGGCTCCTGTCAAAAGATATCTGACGTCGCCGTGCGGTTTTTAAAGAGACAGTACAGTAAGTATTGTACGAACTCCCAATGGTCACATTGACCGTGACACATCACCTGACACTTTTTCGCCACCTCTTCTTCGATCATAAAGTGGCTATACTGGTTTACAATCCTCAGTATCACAAAAATGTACACTACCATTCAAAAGTTTGGGGTCACTTATTAATGTCCTTGTTTTTGAAAGAAAAGCTATAAAAATTGTCCGTTAAAATAACATCAAATTGATCAGAAATACAGTGTCGACATTGTTAAGGTTGTAAATGACTATCGTAGCTGGAAACAGCTGATTTTTAATGGAATATCTACATAGGTGTATAGAGGCCCATTATCAGCAACCATCACTCCTGTGTTCCAATGGCATGTTGTGTTAGCTAATCCAAGTTTATCACTTTAAAAGGCTCATTGATCATTAGAAAACCCCTTTTCAATTATGTTAGCACAGCTGAAAACTGTTGTTCTGATTAAAGAAGCAATAAAAAAGGCCCTTCTTTTGACTAGTTTAGTATCTGGAGCATGGTGTCTTGTGGGTACTGTTTAATGAAGCTGCCAGTTGGGGAGTGAGTGAGTGAGTGAGTGAGTGAGTGAGTGAGTGAGTGAGTGAGTGAGTGAGTGAGTGAGTGAGTGAGTGAGAGATATAATGTATCCTTGAGTGAAAGGGGAAATGGTGGGGACAGAACTTTGAATAAGTTGTGGTCTAAATCGATACCCTGTATAACAATTTACTGGATTGTTGCAGGAAACTAAATGAATCATTTACGCATGTGTTTCAGTTTCATCATCCACATCTCTGGGGAGTCAGCACATTGGTCTCAATAGTAGTGTGTGGGACATAGAGAGTGGGTGGTTGTGGGTGGTTGTGTATGTGATCGAAAGTGAGGAACATCTCATGTGTGAACAGTTTCCCGTATGTATGAGTTCAACTGCTGCTGGCAACTGGAAGTGATACATTTGAGAGAGAATACATGGACGGACGCACTTAACACACACACACACACACACACGCTTATCTCATTTCAAACTCTGAATCCTGACCAACATCTGATTCTGATCACACATCGGTAATAATTAGTTTTGATTTGAAAAGCAGATTTTCTGAAGTGTGTGTGTGTGTGTGTGTGTGTGTGTGTATGTGTGAGAGAGAGCGAGAGAAAGAGCTACCGTACATGTGAGTATGTATCAGCGACTTGTCATTCATTACCAGAGCTCTGAAACACAATGTGGGCGACTGCAGTAGGAAGGAGAATTCATCAAGATAACAACTTCCTTTGACATTTGGCACATTAAATCAACTCATCAATTCAGTAAATCAACTCACGCACAGAAAAAGTGAATAAACACATACAAATTTAAAGTAAGACATGAATTGTCTCATTTCTGTTGTTACTCCACATCGTCAAGTAGTACAAAAGCAGATGGTAGTAAATAGAACCCTGTTATAAACATTTGATCACAAATCTCCCTGTCTTTCTGGCTTCCTCAGGTTACAATAAGCTGCTTAAATGAATAATAAGGCTGAGGATTTAATAGGTACAATACAAGTCTCATGTTTTTATGCTCTCACAGTAAGGTTCTCATGGTTGTCCCACTTCTTCCCATAGCCTTGAGAGGAAAGACCCCTGTCATGGAGACAAAGCCTTGCTTCCAACAGTCAAGGTCACTATCAGCCACTGTCAGCATGATGGATTATAGGTACGCTGTCTCTTGTACCCTTTCCACACTATAACTTTCGACCAAGCTGTACCCTGCCGGGTATTTCTTTTTCACATTGTCCTTTCCAGTATATGTTTCCAGGAAATAATGTGGATGAATAATCAATCAGGCCAGTGAAGTACAGCTGGGCTTGGGATGTCTAGGCTCAGTAGTGTGAAAGGGTATTAGTGGTTTGTTATATCATATGACCAACTCCGGTTTGATACGGCCAGCATGCAGAGGGAGGCTGCGATGCTGCAGCCTCTAAGGCCCGAGGACTACCTTGCTGCTGCTGCTGCTGCTGCTTCGTAGAAACCAAGCTCCAGGAACAACACATTCTTATCAGCGCTCGCTTGGTGGCTGGAGGTTCTCATCTCTTGCAGTAAGACTCTGATGTAGGTGTTCCATTTCTCCGGCCTCCATCACCATCTTCTTTCAGCGTTCTGCCGCCTTTCTCAGGTCGAACTGTTCCATCTCGGTGTTGATGCAGTGAAGCTCTTCAGCTGAGAGGGCGGAGCCTGAGAGGGTGGAGCCAGCGGGGCAGAAGCCCTGGAGGTGCACCCGGAGGAGGCAGTGGTGGAGTTAGGAGCGTGGACAGAGTGGGCACCGGTGTGGGCGCTCGACAGTGTGCAGGCGCTTGTGGAGCTTAAGGTGAACATGTTGGGGTGAATCGGGCCGCTGCACAGCTTGTACTGGTAGGGCCTCTCGCCTGAGTGGAGACGCAGGTGGGTCTTCAGGTTGCTGGTGCTACTGAAGCGCTTGCGGCACACCTGGAGTGAGGGAAAAAGATGGAGCACAAAGCAATGAGAGAGGTTAAAATGTTAGTTGATGTAAAGGCAAAGATTTCATGCTTGCTAATGTTGGAAAAGAGACTTGATTAAGCAATGTTTTGTAGTCTCGTGGGCATTTTGGGGGGTATGGCATAGTGACAATGTGTGACAGACAGAGACAGACAGGCAGAAAGACAGACACTGTAGAGACAGACAGATTTGTAGTCTCATGGGCGTTTTGGGGGGTATGGCATAGTGACACTGTAGGACAGACAGAAACAGGCAGAAAGACAGACAGATATTCTAGATAAACAGACAGACACACAGACAGACAGACAGACAGACACAGACCGATAGATAAATAGATATTCCAGATAAACAGACAGACAGGCACAGAGATATTCTAGATAAGCAGATAATCAGATCTCAGCCTTCTGTACCTGGCACTCATGTGGCTTCTCCCCAGTGTGAACCAGGAAGTGTTTCTGGAGGTGGGCCAGCTGGGTGAAGTCCTTAGTGCAGGTCTGACACCTAAAGGGCCGCTCTCCACTGTGGACACGCAGGTGAACCTGGAGAAAGGCAACATAATAGCAAGGAGGAAGAAACATAGAATGATAGAATTAAAAATAACATAAAAGAAGCGGAAAGACAAAAAACAGGATGAGACAAATCTATTTCATGAAAAGTGTGTGGGCCTTTCTGTTATTTTCATGCATACTTAATTGCCCTCGGACCTTAGCTTTTTAAGGATGTGCGTATGACCACAAACTATTATATTAACAAATCTATTTAAATCATGATGTCCTATCAACATAAACTATCATCTAGACATAATGTACTTGTATTCTCCGATATTGGCTATTTAATAGGGGACTGGCTGACCTTGAGGTTGGACAGTTATTTAACGGGGGACTGACTGACCTTGAGGTTAGACAGTTATTTAACGGGGGACTGACTGACCTTGAGGTTGGACAATTATTTAACGGAGGACTGACTGACCTTGAGGTTGGACCGTTATTTAACGGGGGACTGACAGACCTTGAGGTTGGACAGTTATTTAACGGAGGACTGACTGACCTTGAGGTTGGACCGTTATTTAACGGGGGACTGACAGACCTTGAGGTTGGACAGTTATTTAACGGAGGACTGACTGACCTTGAGGTTGGACAGTTATTTAACGGGGGACTGACTGACCTTGAGGTTGGACAGTTATTTAACGGGGGACTGACTGACCTTGAGGTTGGACAGTTATTTAACGGGGGACTGACTGACCTTGAGGTTGGACAGTTATTTAACGGGGGACTGACAGACCTTGAGGTTGGACAGTTATTTAACGGGGGACTGACTGACCTTGAGGTTGGACAGTTATTTAACGGGGGACTGACTGACCTTGAGGTTGGACAGTTATTTAACGGGGGACTGACTGACCTTGAGGTTGGACAGTTATTTAACGGGGGACTGACTGACCTTGAGGTTGGACAGTTATTTAACGGGGGACTGACTGACCTTGAGGTTGGACAGTTATTTAACGGGGGACTGACTGACCTTGAGGTTGGACAGTTATTTAACGGGGGACTGACTGACCTTGAGGTTGGACAGTTATTTAACGGGGGACTGACTGACCTTGAGGTTGGACAGCTGCCCGAAGATCTTGCTGCAGACGTTGCACTCGTACCGGATCTTCCCGTTCTTCCGGGTGAGGGGGTAGGACAGGGTCTTGTACCCGATGACCCGTCTACCATGTCTGGCCTTCCGCAGGTCTCCTGCCCCTTCCTCTGCACTGTGGCTGGAACTCAGCAGGGCGGATGTGGGCTTGGAGGGGAGGTCGTCAGAGGAGGCAGCCAGGCCTGCCGGCGGTGAGCCTCCCCTGGGTGCGAGAGGGGATGAGGCCATGGATGAGGCCCTGGACGTGGCTGGTAGAGGCTGGTTATCGAAGGTGCTGCTGGCAGGGGCATGTTTAGAGTCCATGATGTTGTCTGTTGGTGTCACAGTGAGGTTTTTGAGGTATTGTTTTGGTGAGGGCATAAGGTCACCAAGATGTTTGCGCCCACTGGTCGTCAAACAAATTACGTATTTTTTTGTCAGTGCAAAGGGCATATCTCTGCTGCCATTGGTTAGTGAGAGGTCTTTGTGTGTAGTGGTCAGTGAAACCGGGAGCTCTTTGTGTCCATTGGCTGATGGGTGCAGGAAGTGCGGGTACCCCTCAAAGGGCAGCATGTGAGGTGGAAGTGGTATATGTGGAGCTAGTCTGTCACTGCACAGGGGGTATGTGTGAGGTCGTATGCTGTTAAGGCCAAGTGGATAGTGAGGTATGAGGTAGGGACTGCACCGTTGACTGAGGTACATCTGGCCTGGCACTGAGGACTCTCGGTAAGGTTTGGGTGTGATGGAGACACCCGGGGTAGGATTGACAGGAAAGTACATGTGGGGGGTGACAGGGCTGCTGTCCAGGGTTCTTTTGGGGATGGGGGGGGAACAGTATAGGATAGGTCGGTAGCTGGGGTAGACCAAACGGGGGCTGAGGAGTAGGACAGGGCTGCAGGTTGGGGACAGTGTGGATTCGGGGAGTAGGGAGCAAGTGGAATGGGGCTTGGTGGGCTCCTTCTTCAGGATTTCGGACATGCTGTACCCCCTCTTCCCGCAAACCTGGTTGTGCTCTGTGGGACAAAAAAGACACACACACATACTTAGGATAAAATGTTGCTGCACGAAAGTCCCTTGAAACTATCATTTGCAGCTTGATGAGTTTAGTCAACTGTACTACACATGGGATGCACATGACACAACTGCAAGTTGCAGTCTCTCTCTTTTTACAGTAGAACCCATTGTTTATGAGTCAGTGTCACTCTCTTTTTACAGTAGAGCCCATTGTTTATGAGTCAGTGTCACTCCCGTTTTAGAGTAGAATCAATTGTTTATGAGTCTGTGACACTTTCTTTTTACAGTAGAGCCCATTGTTTGAGTCGGTGTCACTCTCTTTTTTACAGTAGAAGCCATTGTTTATGAGTCAGTGTCACTCCCTTTTTACAGTGGAACCCATCGCCACAGATACACCACCTGACACACATACCTTCAATGTGAGACCATGTCCTTCTCCACTGTGCCCCTATCTATGACATCACTTCTCTAGTTCTCAGCCTCTCACTCCACTCTAAAAGAGGAAATAACTCCAGTTCAACCAGTTGTTTTCTACTTTTTATGAACTCGTCTCAGATCTCAGACCTATGTCAGTCAGCTGTTAAGATCATCTGCTTCTCACTAGCAGACTTGTCCGGGCGCTCTATGGAAGCTGATACTGAAGGTGAAACATTAGTCGGCTGATCAGGGCCCAGATTAGGCTGAGGGAGGGAGAGAGTGGTTATAGGAGACAAGTTCCAGCTAGCAGAGCTGTGTGTTTTGGCTGGTGAAGTGGCTTTACACAGTCACATCCCAACCTAGTCAAATGGAGTCTTGATTCTGGATTCTTTTTGATATCAGTTAAATGAAATCAGAGCATTATATACAGTAACTATTAGTTGAAATCAGAGCATTATATACAGTAACTCTTAGTTGAAATCAGAGCGTTATATACAGTAACTCTTAGTTGAATTCAGTGTTATATACAGTAACTCTTAGTTGAAATCAGAGCATTATATACAGTAACTCTTAGTTGAAATCAGAGCATTATATACAGTAACTCTTAGTTGAAATCAGAGCATTATATACAGTAACTCTTAGTTGAAATCAGAGCGTTATATACAGTAACTCTTAGTTGAAATCAGTGTTATATACAGTAACTCTTAGTTGAAATCAGAGCATTATATACAGTAACTCTTAGTTGAATTCAGTGTTATATACAGTAACTCTTAGTTGAAATCAGAGCATTATATACAGTAACTCTTAGTTGAATTCAGTGTTATATACAGTAACTCTTAGTTAAATCAGAGCTACTTCTTTAAAAAGGCCCCATACACTCTGTCCAAGACAGACAGACAGTTACAGACAGACAGACAGACAGACAGACAGACAGACAGACAGACATCACAACACAACACACACCCATCCAACACACACACACACACCCACCCAACACACGCACACACACACAGACACTCTCTCTCTCACACACACACCCAACACAGACACACTCTCTCTCACACACACACCCAACACAGACACACTCTCTCTCTCACTCACACCCAACACACACTCACACACTCACACACAGAAGCCTTGTTTGTGTGTGTGTGTGTGTGTGTGAATGAGAGTGTGTGTGCGTGTGAGAGGGAAAGAGAGAGTATGTATGTGTATGTGTGCATTGGAAATAAGGAAACTGAAACCTTGCTTTGAGACCTGAAATTGGTCTCGCCTTACGTAGAGACAAAACCTATCTTGGTGACACATGGAGCAAGATCTTCTCTCCTTTCTTTGTCTCCCTCCATTACAAAGGCCTGTGGGTGTGACTTTTATTACTGGTTAAACACCCACACAAAGATTGTGTCAGGCGGCTGGACCTTTGACAGCGCTTTCGGCTTTGAATATTCACCCACTTCCACCCAAAGCTCTAGGAAACTCTAGGAATTGCTCCGTTGTTCTGAACACTCATTGATCAAATTGATTTTCTCTCTCCTCCACTCACCACAGTGAATACAAGTATCAGAGATTCCACATTGTCCCATGCCTTATTGGATTGGATGAAATGGGATTGGATCTGTTAGCCTGGCCTAGCAGTAAAATGTATTAAGTGCATTAGTAGCAGGCTTGATTCCAATATGAATCTGATGTTAGTCGAGGGGGCCACAAAACAGCAGTTTGCGTGCTGGAGATAGCTCCTGTGCCACAAGTTTCAGACCTCTGCATTACAAAACGTACCAATTCTCTCTGTGGCGAGCTCTCCTGGGGGTGTGTAGTTGAGGCGGTTGGCTAACTCCGGGCAGTACCACACAAGCAGCTCCTGGCCCGGTGGTACGGCTCTCACCGTGTAGAAGTAGATGGCCATGCCAGTCTGGCACGCCGCCAGATTCTGGTCTCCGTGACAACGGGCTGGGTTGACGTAGCGCATCCAGTTACTCTTCTCCTCGTCCAAGCCATCCAGGATGTGATGTAACCGACCCTCTGAAAACACCTGGACAGAGAGAAAGAGGGAATATATATATATATATATATATATATATATATATATATAGAGAGAGAGAGAGAGAAAGAGACATGACATTTACACAACCTTCTCCCCCAGCGCTGAAATCTGAGATATCAATCATCCATTACAAAAAAAAAATAAAAAGACATGGCTGCCACGCTCATATGTCCCCAATATCAATTATAAGGTTAGAGAGCCCACAACATTTTCCCATAATGCACCGTAATTAATACTGCAAAACACATTTACAGTATTTTATTGTGGGTTTTGGGTGGTGGTGGGCTTATTCTGTGGGTTTTGGGTGGTGGTGGGCTTATTCTGTGGGTTTTGGGTGGGGGTGGGCTTATTCTGTGGGTTTTGGGTGGGGGTGGGCTTATTCTGTGGGTTTTGGGTGGGGGTGGGCTTATTCTGTGGGTTTTGTTTTTGACATTGATCATCGACTGGAATGACAGTATGATGACTCTACTCGAGTCCGCTCACAATCGACTGTGCAAAGTTATACCACTCTTACTTCAATCAGACCTATGTTCCCATACAGCGCACCTAAATGACTACACATTCCTGGAGAGCAAAACAGTCGGGCGAATTTACACAACGACCGATTACAGTGTTTTCTTACAATTTTCCCTCTCAGACTACATTCAGTTGGATCTTTCTCTCTGCTTTTCTGCTCTATCACCCTTTCCCTCTTTCTCTGCTAAGCTCTTTACATCACTTTCTCTGCTAAGCTCTTTACATCACTTTGTCTGCTAAGCTCTTTACATCACTTTGTCTGCTAAGCTCTTTACATCACTTTGTCTGCTAAGCTCTTTACATCACTTTCTCTGCTAAGCTCTTTACATCACTTTGTCTGCTAAGCTCTTTACATCACTTTCTCTGCTAAGCTCTTTACATCACTTTCTCTGCTAAGCTCTTTACATCACTTTGTCTGCTAAGCTCTTTACATCACTTTCTCTGCTAAGCTCTTTACATCACTTTCTCTGCTAAGCTCTTTACATCACTTTCTCTGCTAAGCTCTTTACATCACTTTCTCTGCTAAGCTCTTTACATCACTTTGTCTGCTAAGCTCTTTACATCACTTTCTCTGCTAAGCTCTTTACATCACTTTCTCTGCTAAACTCTTTACATCACTTTCTCTGCTAAGCTCTTTACATCACTTTCTCTGCTAAGCTCTTTACATCACTTTCTCTGCTAAGCTCTTTACATCACTTTCTCTGCTAAGCTCTTTACATCACTTTCTCTGCTAAGCTCTTTACATCACTTTGTCTGCTAAGCTCTTTACATCACTTTCTCTGCTAAGCTCTTTACATCACTTTCTCTGCTAAACTCTTTACATCACTTTCTCTGCTAAGCTCTTTACATCACTTTCTCTGCTAAACTCTTTACATCACTTTCTCTGCTAAGCTCTTTACATCACTTTCTCTGCTAAGCTCTTTACATCACTTTCTCTGCTAAGCTCTTTACATCACTTTCTCTGCTAAGCTCTTTACATCACTTTCTCTGCTAAACTCTTTACATCACTTTCTCTGCTAAGCTCTTTACATCACTTTCTCTGCTAAGCTCTTTACATCACTTTCTCTGCTAAGCTCTTTACATCACTTTCTCTGCTAAGCTCTTTTCATCACTTTCTCTGCTAAGCTCTTTTCATCACTTTCTCTGCTAAGCTCTTTTCATCACTTTCTCTGCTAAGCTCTTTACATCACTTTCTCTGCTAAGCTCTTTACATCACTTTCTCTGCTAAGCTCTTTACATCACTTTCTCTGCTAAGCTCTTTACATCACTTTCTCTGCTAAACTCTTTACATCACTTTCTCTGCTAAACTCTTTACATCACTTTCTCTGCTAAGCTCTTTACATCACTTTCTCTGCTAAACTCTTTACATCACTTTCTCTGCTAAGCTCTTTACATCACTTTCTCTGCTAAACTCTTTACATCACTTTCTCTGCTAAACTCTTTACATCACTTTCTCTGCTGCTCTTTGTCTGGAAGCTGTGTTATTTGCCGATTGACTCATGACTTTAGTGTCTAGGTCATCTATGTTGATCTCATGTCTGTGTTGTGGCCCCGTTGTTTAGATGTTGTGTAGGGACTGTATCTGTAGGTCTGTCATCATGACTATGCTGTTTGCAGGCCTACGCCCGTTAGCTGTGTTATTTGCAAGTGGAAGTCGTGGCTCGCAGACCCTAAGCCACTTCCTTGCTTAGTCAGTGTGCTTGTGTGTGTGCTACAGTATGTGTTTCCCGGCAGTGAGACCATGGCACTGCCGAAAGTAGCGGAGAGAGGAGCAGAGAGAGGAGAACCACGGTGTCAGTGAAACTAAACAGCTGTGTGTGTGACCTCATGCTGCCTTCTCACCAATGAGCAAACACACATTATCATACACAGTCTTTTTTTAAAAAATGAAACGCGGCTGGCATAAAAACACACACAAACAGATATTACACAGGATGTGAGACCACAAGTGCCAATTGTTGCCCCCCCCCCCCCCCCTTTTTAGAATTGAACAGGATATGACCAAAATGAGTTCCCACAATGCCCCTCATTTACCCTCCAGAAGTAATTCCTGTTAGCATCTTTGGGCACCGTGTCATTGGTGTAGCTCTGGCCAACCAGAGGGCCGAACCGCGTCCCCTTCGGAATGAGTTCCTGACTGGTCACCCCAAGCACCTGTACCACACAGGAAATAACATCATCAAACAATGGACCATTTAGAAGATAAGATGACAAAGCGAATGCCCATTGAGAAAACTTAGAGTAAGATTCTCTTGGATACAACCTTTGACTGTCATGTCAGATCTATGGTAGTTCCAGCTAACTAGCCACACACCAGGAAACTGTTTCCTTTCTTTCAAACATGTTATTGTGAATGTTTCATACAGACTAAACCAACAATAACACACAAATGTATATACAGTTGAAGTTAAAAGTTTACATACACCTTAGCCAATTACATTTAAACTCAGTTTCACAATTCCTGACATTTAATCATGGTAACAATTCCCTGTCTTAGGTCAGTTAGGATCACCACTTTATTTTAAGAATGTGAAATGTCAGAATAATAGTAGAGAATTATTTATTTCAGATTTTATTTCTTTCATCACATTCCCAGTGTGTTCCCAATTAGTATTTGGTAGCATTTCCTTTAAATTGTTTAACTTGGGTCAACTGTTTTGGGTAGCCTTCCACAAGCTTCCCACAATAAGTTGGGTGAATTTTGGCCCATTCCTCCTGACAAAGCTTGTGTAACTGAGTCAGGTTTGTAGGCCTCCTTGCTCACACACACTTTTTCAGTTCTGCCCACAAATGTTCTATAGGATTGAGGTCAGGGCTTTGTGATGGCCACTCCAATACCTTGACTTTGTTGTCCTTAAGCCATTTTGCCACAACTTTGGAAGTATGCTTGGGGTCATTGTCCATTTGGAAGACCCATTTGCGACCAAGCTTTAACTTCCTGACTGATGTTTTGAGATGTTGCTTATATATATCCACATCATTTTCCGCCCCATGATGCCATCTATTTTGTGAAGTGCACCAGTCTCTCCTGCAGCAAAGCACCCCCACAACATGATGCCTTTAAATACATCCACAGGTACACCTCCAATTGACTCAAATTATGTCAATTAGCCTATCAGAAGCTTCTAAAGTCAATACATAATTTTCTGGAATTTTCCAAGCTGTTTAAAGGCACAGTCAACTTCGTGTATGTAAACTTCTGACCCACTGGAATTGTGATATAGTAAATTATAAGTGAAATAATATGTCTGTAAGCAATTGTAGGAAAAATGACTTGTGTCATGCACAAAGTAGATGTCCTAATCGACTTGCCAAAACTTTAGTTTGTTACCAATACATTTGTGGAGTGGTTTAAAAACGAGTTTTAATGACTCCAACCTGAGTGCATGTAAACTTCCGACTTCAACTGTATGTACATACACATACAGAACCAGTTAAAAGATTGGACACGCCTACTCATTCAAGGGTTTTTCTTTATGTTTACTATTTTCTACATTATAGAATGATAGTAAAGACATCAAAACGATGAAATAACACATATGGAATCATGTAGTAACCTAAAAGGTGTTAAACAAATCAAAATATATTTTATATTTGAGATTCTTCAAAGTAGGCACCCTTTGCTTTGATAACAGCTTTGCACACTCTTGGCATTCTCTCAACCAGCTTCATGAGGTAGTCACCTGGAATACATTTCAATTAACAGGTGTGCCTTGTTAACATTTGTGGAATTTCTTTCCTTCTTAATACGTTTGATCCAATCAGTTGTGTTGTGACAAAGTAGGGTTGGTATACAGAAGATGGTCCTATTTGGTTAAAGAACAAGTCCATATTATGGCAAGAACAGCTCAAATAAGCAAAGAGAAATGACATTCCATTACTTCAAGACATTTACTACGTTACAGCCTTATTCTACAATGGATGCAATAATGTAGTCCCTTAATCAATCTACACACAATACCCCATAATGACAAAGCAAAAACAGGTTTTCAGGAAAGAAAAAAAAACTGAAATATCACATTTACATAAGTATTCAGACCCTTAACTCAGTACTTTGTTGAAGTACCTTTGGCAGTGATTGCAGCCTCGAGTCTTCTTGGGTATGACGCTACAATCTTGGCACACCGGTATTTGGGGAGTTTCTCCCATTCTTCTTTGCAGATCCTCTCAAGCTCTGTCAGGTTGGATGGAGAGCGTCGCTGCACAGCTATTTTCAGATTTCTCCAGAGATGTTAATTCTGGTTCAAATCCGGGATCTGGCTGGGCCACTCAAGGACATTCAGAGATTTGTCCCTAAGTCACTCCTGCATTGTCTTGGCTGTGTGCTTAGGGTCATTGTCCTGTTGGAGGGGTGTACCTTCACCCCAGTCTGAGGTCATGAGTGCTCTGGACCAGGTTTTCATCAAGGATCTCTCTGTACATTGCTCCGTTCATCTTTGCCTCGATACTGACTAGCCTCCCAGTCCCTGCCGCTGAAAAACATCCCCACAGGATGATGCTGCGACCGCCATGATTCTTCCAAACGTGACACTTGGCATTCAGGCCAAATAGTTCCATTTTGGTTTTATCAGACTAGAGAATCTTGTTTCTCATGGTCTGAAAGTCCTTTAGGTGCCTTTTGGCAAACTTCAAGTGGGTTGTCATGTGCCTTTAACTGAGGAGTGGCTTCCGTCAGGCCATTCTACCATAAAGGCCTGATTGGTGGTGTGCTGCAGAGATGGTTGTCCTTCTGAAAGGTTCGCCCATCTCCTCAGAGGAACTCTGGAGCACTGTCAGAGTAACCATCAGGCTCTTAGTTTGTACCTTTTCAAATCAGGTCCACTCAATCGGATTTACAACAGGTGGACTCCAGTCAAGATGTAGAAACATCTCATGGATGATCAATGGAAACAGGATGCACCCGAGTCTCCTAGCAAAGGGTTTTAATACTTGTGTAAATAAAGGTATTTCAGTTTTTTATTTTTATTAAATGTGATTTTTTTTATTTTTATAAAAAAATATTTTTGCTTTGTCATTATGCTATTGTGTATAGATTGATGGGGGGAACAAGTAATTTAATCCATTTTAGAATAGCCCTGTAACGTAACAAAATGTAAAAAGGGAAGGGATCTGAATACTTTCCAAATGCACTATACACGTAATTCAATCATCTCATCCAAACTGTGTGAAGTGTGAAGACGTTCCCACCATTTCAGAACAAGCCAAGCCAGTAGAAAAACACAGGTCAGAGGAATCTTTTATGAAAAGGGTTTCTCAATGACAACTGGCATTCACTTTGAGAGTGTGAAAAGGAAAGCTGTCCTCTTTCACACCGTAAATATTTAATGAGTTAATCAGAACACAACTCTTGTTCTCGCTCCTGAAGGTGTTACTTGTGAAACTTACCCCCTCTGTCTCTAGCCTCCGAGGCGGGGATGAAGGGATAGGGTGTTGTTGGACACACCCCTATCATATCGGGAAACCAACGGCACTAAACCCTAGAGGACCTATAGTCATGGTAATTGCTGACTCATACTGTCACCTTTGAAGATAGATACAGGGCTATATGTATGCTGTATAATACAGTCCATTCGGAAAGTATTCAGACCCCTTCACTTTTTCCACATTTTGTTACGTTACCGTCTAATTCTAAAATGCATTAAATATTGTTTTTCCCACTCAATCTACACACAATACCCCATAATGATGAAGCGAAAACAGGTTTTTAGAAATGTTTGCAAATGTACCTTATTTACATTAGTATTTAGACTCAAAATTGAGCTCAGGTGATCATCCTTGAGATGTTTCTACAACTTGATTAGAGTTCACTTGTGGTAAAGTCGACTGAGTGGACATGATTTGGAAAAGGCACACTTCTGTCTATATAAAGTTCCACAGTTGACAGTGCATGTCAGAGCAAAAACCAAGTCATGAGGTCGAAGGAATTGTCCGTAGAGCTCCAAGACAGGATTGTGTCGAGGCACAGGCCTGGGGAAGGGTACTAAAACTTTTCTGCAGCATTGAAGGTCCCCAAGAACACAGTGGCCTCAATAATTCTTAAATGGAAGAAGTTTGGAACCACCAAGACTCTTCCTAGAGCTGGCCACCTGGCCAAACTGAACCATCGGGGGAGAAGGTCCTTGGTCAGGGAGGTGACCAAAAACCTGATGGTCACTCTGACAGAGCTCCAGAGTTCCTCTGTGGAGATGGGAGAACCTTCCAGAAACACAACCATCTCTGCGAAACTCCACCAAACATGCCTTCATGGTGGAGTGGCCAGAGGGAAGCCACTCCTCAGTAAAAGGCACATTGACAGTTTGCTTGGAGTTTGTCAAAAGGCACCTAAAGATTTCTCAGACCATAAGAAACAAGATTCTCCAGTCTGATGAAACCAAGATTTAACTATTTGGCCTGTATGCCAAGTGCCACGTCTGGAAGAAACCTGGCACCATCTCTACAGTGATGCATGGTGGTGGCAGCATCATCCTGTGGGGATGTTTTTCAGCGGCAGGGACTGGAAGACTAGACAGGATTGAAGGAGAGGTGAACTGAGCAAAGTACAGAGAGATCTTTTATGAAACTTGCTCCAGAGCACTCATGACCTCAGAATTGGGCAAACCTTCACATTGAATATCCCTTTGAGCATGGTGAAGTTATTAATTAAACTTAGGATGGTGTATCAATACACCCAGTCACTGCAACGATACAGGTGTCCTCAGGGATTTCACCAATTGGCAAATGGTGACATTAAAACAGTTACAGAGTGTAATGGCTGTGATAGGAGAACACTGATCATGGATCAACAACATTGTAGTTACTCCACAACACTAACCTAATTGACAGAGTGAAAAGAAGGAAGCCTGTACATGAATACAAGTATTCAAAAACATGCATCCTGTTTGCAACAAGGCACTAAAGTAATACTGCAAAAAATGTGGCAAAGCAATTAACTTTTGTCCTGAATACAAAGTTGTGTTTGGGGCAAATCCAATACAACACATTACTGCATACTGTACCACTCTCCATATTTTCAAGCATAGTGATGGCTGCATAATGTTATGGGTATGCTTGTAATCGTTAAAACTGGGAAGTTTTTCAGGATAAAAAGAAGCAAAATGAAGCTAAGCACAAGCAAAATCCTATAAGAAAACCTGGTTCAGTCTGCTTTCCACTAGACCCTGGAATATGAATTCACCTTTCAGCAGGGCAATAACCTAAAACACAAGGCCAAATCTACACTAGAGTTGCTTACCTATATCTAACCTACCCTGTCTTTCTAAGGTCGTCGAAAGCCAAGTTACCAAATAGATTACCGACCATTTCGAATCCCACCGTACCTTCTCCACTATGCAATCTGGTTTCAGAGCTCTCCAATCCAAAATTAAATCTAGAATTGGCTTCCTATATCGCAACAAAGCATCCTTCACTCATGCTGCCAAACATACCCTCGTAAAACTGACCATCCTACCGATCCACAACTTCGGTGATGTCATCTATATAATAGCCTCCAACACTCTACTCAACAAACTGGATGCAGTCTTTCACAGTGCCATCTGTTTTGTCACCAAAGCCCCATACACTACCCACCATTGCGACCTGTACGCTCTCGTTGGCTGGCCCTCGCTTCATACTCGTCATCAAACCCACAGGCTACAGGTCATCTACAAGTCTCTGCTAGGTAAAGCCCCGCCTTATCTCAGCTCACTGGTCACCATAGCAGCACCCACTCGTAGCAACCGCTCCAGCAGGTATATCTCACTGGTCACCCCCAAAGCCAATTCCTCCTTTGGTCGCCTTTCCTTCCAGTTCTCTGCTGCCAATGACTGGAACGAACTGCAAAAATCTCTGAAGCTGGAGACTCATATCTCCCTCACTAGCTTTAAGCACCAGCTGTCAGAGCAGCTCACAGATCACTGCACCTGTACATAGCCCATCTGTAAACAGCCCATCTATCTACCTACCTCATCCCCATACAGTATTTATTTATTTATCTTGCTCCTTTGCACCCCAGTATCTCTACTTGCACATTCATCTTCTGCACATCTACCATTCCAGTGTTTAATTGCTATATTGTAATTACTTCACCACCATGGCTTATTTATTGCCTTAACTCCCTTATCTTACCTCATTTTCACTCACTATATATAGACTTTTTGTTTTCTTTTGTTCTACTGTATTATTGACTGTATGTTTTGTTTATTTCATGTGTAACTCTGTGTTGTTGTATGTGTCGAATTGCTATGCTTTATCTTGGCCAGGTCGCAGTTGTAAATGATAACATGTTCTCAACTAGCCTACCTGGTGAAATAAAGGTGAAATAAATCAAATTTAAAAAAAAATCTAATAAATCAAGAAGACACTGAGCTACAGTTTTGAATTAAATCTACCTGAAAATCTATGGCAAGACCTGAAAATGGTTGTCTAGCAATGATCAACAACCAATTTGGCAGAAGATTTGGCAGAAGATCTTGAAGATTTTAGCAAATAATGATGGGAAAATGTTGCACAATCCAGGTGTTGAACCCTCTTAGAGATTTACCCAGAAAGACTCACAGCTGTAATCACTGCCAAAGGGAGTAATGTGGCACCTGAATCAGGTGATTTTTGTCCCTGGTCCTTTTACACTTAGAGTACTGTCCAGTTATATGGTCAATCCCTGGTCCTTTCACACTTAGAGTACTGTCCAGTTATATGGTCAATCCCTGGTCCTATCACACTTAGAGTACTGTCCAGTTATATGGTCATGTGCAGCAAAGAAAGATATATAAAAAAGCTCCAAATGGCTCAAAACAGGGCTGGCAGATTAGCTCTTCATTGCTCTAAACAGGGCTGCCAGATTAGCTCTTCATTGCTCTAAACAGGGCTGCCAGATTAGCTCTTCATTGCTCAAAACAGGGCTGCCAGATTAGCTCTTCATTGCTCTAAACAGGGCTGCCAGATTAGCTCTTCATTTCTCAAAACAGGGCTGGCAGATTAGCTCTTCATTGCTCTAAACAGGACTGCCAGATTAGCTCATCATTGCTCTAAACAGGGCTGCCAGATTAGCTCTTCATTGCTCTAAACAGGGCTGCCAGATTAGCTCTTCATTGCTCTAAACAGGGCTGCCAGATTAGCTCTTCATTGCTCTAAACAGGGCTGCCAGATTAGCTCTTCATTGCTCTAAACAGGGCTGCCAGATTAGCTCTTCATTGCTCTAAACAGGGCTGCCAGATTAGCTCTTCATTGCTCTAAACAGGGCTGCCAGATTAGCTCTTCATTGCTCTAAACAGGGCTGCCAGATTAGCTCTTCATTGCTCTAAACAGGGCTGCCAGATTAGCTCTTCATTGCTCTAAACAGGGCTGGCAGATTAGCTCTTCATTGCTCTAAACAGGGCTGCCAGATTAGTTTTTCATTTCTCAAAAAAAAAAAAAATGAACAGTAAAAAAAAGAAAAAAAAAGAACATCTAATGTGATAGACCATATGACTGGACAGGAAATAGAAAGAACATCTAATGTGATAGACCATATGACTGGACAGGAAATAGAAAGAACATCTAATGTGATAGACCATATGACTGGACAGGAAATAGAAAGAACATCTAATGTGATAGACCATATGACTGGACAGGAAATAGAAAGAACATCTAATGTGATAGACCATATGACTGGACAGGAAATAGAAAGAACATCTAATGTGATAGACCATATGACTGGACAGGAAATAGAAAGAACATCTAATGTGATAGACCATATGACTGGACAGGAAATAGAAAGAACATCTAATGTGATAGACCATATGACTGGACAGGAAATAGAAAGAACATCCAATGTGATAGACCATATGACTGGACAGGAAATAGAAAGAACATCCAATGTGATAGACCATATGACTGGACAGGAAATAGAAAGAACATCCAATGTGATAGACCATATGACTGGACAGGAAATAGAAAGAACATCTAATGTGATAGACCATATGACTGGACAGGAAATAGAAAGAACATCTAATGTGATAGACCATATGACTGGACAGGAAATAGAAAGAACATCTAATGTGATAGACCATATGACTGGACAGGAAATAGAAAGAACATCTAATGTGATAGACCATATGACTGGACAGGAAATAGACAGAACATCTAATGTGATAGACCATATGACTGGACAGGAAATAGACAGAACATCTAATGTGATAGACCATGTGTCTGGACAGGAAATAGAAAGCATCAACTGAGTTTCCTGTCATTGTCTACTTGTTGAATGTTTGTGAAGTCTTGATTTGTGGTTGTTTGTAATGTCTTGTTAATTGGTGTTACGACGTTAGCTAATGGGGATCCTAATAAAAATTACAAATGTAAATTCGACATTTATGTATTTCATTATCAAGACATTTGCTAACATTTCTGAAAACATGTTTTCACTTTGTCATGATGGGATATTGTGCGTAGATTGATTAGGGCTGTAACACACAAAACATGTTTTCACTTTGTCATGATGGGATATTGTGTGTAGATTGATTAGGGCTGTAACACACAAAACATGTTTTCACTTTGTCATGATGGGATATTGTGTGTAGATTGATTAGGGCTGTAACACACAAACAATGTGGAATAAGTCAAGGGGTACTGTATAAATACAGTATAGATTATTATTTTTTTAAACCTAACCCCGAAGCCTAAAATAGGCTTTTCCTTGTGGGGACTCTCAAAATGTCCCCACTTGTCAGAATTGTCCTTGTTTTACTGTCCTTGTGAGGACTTCTGGTCCCCACAAGGATAGTAAAACCAAACACACACACACACACAATATATAAGAGTTATATTGTCTATATACTATTTTTCAGTTTAATGTCAGTCTATTATTTTCCTTGCTGGCTGAATTGTGGATGGACTGTCCTAGTCCCATACCACCCCAGACTACACCTGTAATTCCCACTAGTCTTTAGCATAGTCCAGACTCCAGATAGACATCATTAGAGGGTGATGGGGATGCTGGTATTTACCTGAACACACCTGGACTCACACTCCTCTGATTTTACAGAGAGTTACCACTTTTCCCTCATTCTAGGGATTACACCACAGGTGGCTGGTGGCACCTTAATTGGGGAGGAAGGGCTCATAGTAATGGCTGGAACGAAGTGAAGGGAATGGCATCCAACAACTTCAAACCCATGGAAACCATATGTTTGATACCACTCTATTCACTTTATTACAACTATTATTATGAGCCATCCTCCCCTCACCAGCCTCCTGTGGATTACACTGTCTGTTTGTGAAACTTATCCTCTTAAAGCAGCAGGCAGCATCACCGAGCATGGAGTAATCCCCATACCGACGCCAATGCACTGACTGACTGAACGAGCACACACCTCACAAACAGTTCAAGTCAGGGTCTTTTCCCTAAGTCAAAGTGTTGCAAAAAGTGATGGTATATTCACATTGACAAACGCTGCCCATGCCATTAGATTAGACACACTTTGATTCGGGTCATGTTTGAATACTCTGAAACTGCATACTACCTCCCTTGATGCTATCACTGATTTGGACAGATGACATCGATTCAGTGGAACCCCTCACTTTCACCTATCCAATCACCTCAAATCTGGGATCATTTCAAGGAAGGGTGTTAGGAAGGATCCATTTGGAAAGAATTCAAATAATGGCCTCATTCAGTCTCCTGTTCAGTAAAGGGGGGAATCCTAACTTCTGCTTAAAGTTAAACAATTTACTTTGTCTCCCATTGACATCATTGCATGACTGTGTGATAATTCTACTTAAGTACAAGGATTTGCCCCTTAAACATCAAACCGCACATCCACGTTCTATCTTTCATGTTGATCAAGCTAGCAGATCCACTTCTCCTCGGACCGATCCGTGGGGCATAGATACGGGAGGTGGGTCTCAGTGTCTCCGTGTTTACGGTTTAATGGTAAGGTAGGGGACAATGGGAACCGGGAATGTAAAGTAACAACTAATCATAGTGACCTAAGGCTGTGGCTGTGAAGACAGAAACTGTATCCCAAGTGGCACCCTATTCCCTTTATAGTGCACTACTTTTGAACAGGACCCATAGGGAATATGGTGCCATTTGGGATGCGCTCATTGTCTATTGTCTTTGTATGTTCCTTAAGATGTTCGCAGCGAGGAAGAGACACAGAGGAACAACTGGAATTAGAAAACGGTGTGTCAAGCATTTCCTCCCCCGAGGAAGGATGGAGGGATGGGAGTGGAGTTTTCACAGAACATATAGTACACAGTTGTATACACACACACACACACACACACACACACACACACACACACACACACACACACACACACACACACACACACACACACACACACTAGAAGGCCCCCACAAAGAAACATCATGCATGGCCATTCACTCGATGACACACACACACAAAAACACAAACACTCACACACCTGCATGCAAATGCCAACACTCTCTCACTTTTAAAATACATCCCACATATACAGGAAGGTGTGGTGTTCAGGATACCTCTGCAGAGTCAAGGCAGCGTTTCAGGACCAGGTTTCTGGGTAGAGACCTCTCAGCCTTGGTCTTGTCCTGGTTCTCTGGGTGGTTCTCCGGTTCCTCATCCAATGTGTGGTCCTTCACAATGTAGGTGCACCTCTCCTGGAACTCAGCTTCACTCCAGTGGGTCATGTCTGGGTCCTGAGGGTCTGAGTCCGACATGGTCGGGGTGGTGACCACTGTGGTGTGAGGTGAAGGGGAGCTATCTGAGGTTAACATAACTGTGCTGTGCTGGGAGGAGGCCTAGAAGAGATGGAAGAAGAAGGATAAGAATGGGATAATGAGAACATAAGATCATTCTAATGTGCAATAGCCCAAGTAATCAGGGAAGTCATGGACTTCCTGTTTTCACTTTCTTTTATCTCTCCAAGTTCTGCCTTATTTATTTTTGTTCTCCTGTTCTCCTGTTCCCCTGTTCTCCTGTTCCCCTGTTCTCCTGTTCCTCTGTTCCTCTGTTCCCATGTTCTCCTGTTCCTCTGTTCTCCTGTTCTCCTGTTCCTCTGTTCCTCTGTTCCTCTGTTCCCCTGTTCTCCTGTTCCCCTGTTCTCCTGTTCCCCTGTTCTCATGTTCCTCTGTTCCTCTGTTCTCCTGTTCTCCTGTTCCCCTGTTCCTCAGTTCTTCTGTTCCTCTATCTTCTCCTTGTTTTTTTCTCTCTCTCCTATATATCTCTCTCTCCTATATATCTCTCGCTCCTATATATCTCTCGCTCCTATATATCTCTCTCTCCTATATATCTCTCGCTCCTATATATCTCTCGCTCCTATATATCTCTCTCTCCTATATATCTCTCTCTCCTATATATCTCTCGCTCCTATATATCTCTCTCTCCTATATATCTCTCGCTCCTATATATCTCTCGCTCCTATATATCTCTCTCTCCTATATATCTCTCTCTCCTATATATCTCTCGCTCCTATATATCTCTCGCTCCTATATATCTCTCTCTCCTATATATCTCTCTCTCCTATATATCTCTCTCTCCTATATATTTCTCGCTCCTATATATCTCTCGCTCCTATATATCTCTCGCTCCTATATATCTCTCTCTCCTATATATCTCTCTCTCCTATATATCTCTCGCTCCTATATATCTCTCGCTCCTATATATCTCTCTCTCCTATATATCTCTCGCTCCTATATATCTCTCGCTCCTATATATCTCTCTCTCCTATATATCTCTCTCTCCTATATATATATCTCTCTCCTATATATCTCTCTCTCCTATATATCTCTCTCTCCTGCTGTCCTAAGCAGTGGAAAACCATTGTGGAAAACAAACAGCGGATAAAGTGTGCTGAAGGAGGAAGCTCTCCTCTGTCTTGAATAGAGCTGAATGTGGAAGTAAGGAGGCCGAGGTGTGAGACAGAGAGGAAGGAGATAACAGCGGGATACGAGGGCTGTCGACCAGTCAAAGGGGGGGTACCCTAACTAAGTGTCCCACCGAACACTAGCGAACAAACAAACTTCAAAGGGTAGCGTCCATCCCTCCACCATCGCTGCCCCCTGTTCCAAACATCCTGTAAGCGTCCAAAACAGGACCCCAGGTTTCAGGAAGAGGTTCCTGTGCACGTCAAATAAGGAGTGTCAGCCACCACTTTCACAAGGAGGAAACCAGTATTACCAGTGAATCACCCCAGACTTCCTCTCTATACTGACTGGGACCTGGCTCAGTTATCTGTCTGTCTGTCTGTCTGTCTGTCTGTCTGTCTGTCTGTCTGTCTGTCTGTCTGTCTGTGTGTCTGTCCGTCCGTCCGTCTGTCTGTGTCTCCCTCCCTCCCTCCCTCCCTCCCTCCCTCCCTCCCTCCCTCCCTCCCTCCCTCCCTCCCTCCCTCCCTCCCTCCCTCTGTCTGTCTGTCTGTCTGTGTCCCCCTCTCTCCCTCCCTCCTGTCTGTCTGTCTGTCTGTGTCTCTCTCTCTCCCTCTCTGTCCGTCCGTCCGTCCGTCCGTCTGTCTGTCTGTCTGTCTCTCTCTCTGTCTGTCTGTCTGTCTGTCTGTCTGTCTGTCTGTCTGTCTGTCTGTCTGTCTGTCTCTCTGTCTCTCTGTCTCTCTGTCTGTCTGTGTCTCTCTCTATCCCTGGACTCCACTGGTCTGTCTGTCTGTCTGTCTGTGTCTCTCTCTCTCCCTCTCTCCCTCTGTCTGTCCGTCCGTCCATCCGTCTGTGCGTGTGCCTGAGGTGATCTGACCTAGACATTTTCTTTTCAGATGGTCCTTTCCAGGCCGGTTCCGGCACCTATGATGGATGTAGGACCAAACCAGTGGAGTACAGCTTGGCCCGACTCCACTCAGTAGTGTGAAAATATTTTCATTAAGACTGGACAAAGCCATGAACACAGAAAGATTGGATGGAGTTAGTCTGAAAAATGCTAATCCTAGATCGAGTTAAAATCCTAATCTTAGATCCAGAGTTAAAATCCTAGATCCATATAGTGCCTTTGCAGGTAAACGCAGACGTTTGGGTGGAATACAATCAGAAGATAGCTGGTGGTTTTATGTGCCATTAATCAGATGCTTTTATCCAAAGGGACTTACAATCATTTGTGCATACATTTTCCATATGGGTTGTCCTGGGAACCAAACCCACTACCCTGACGTTGTAAACGCCATGCCATACGAGCTGAGCTACAGAGTACCAGTTTGTCTTTTTATCCCAGTCGAGGGAAGATAAAGTTGAAGTTTCCCAACGTTTCTTATCTTCACTATAAATCACCAGTGATATCATATTATAAATTGGGTGGTTCGAGCCTTGAAGGATAATTGGCTGACAGCCGTTGTATATCAAAACATTTATTTTTACTGCTCTAAGTATGTTGGTAACCAGTTTATAATAGCAATAAGCAATAATGAATTAGAACACAAATAATTACATCTTCTCTAGAACTGTACACTGATCGGCCAACGTTGATAGATGACATTTCACAATGTGTGTATGGTACACACCACCGCCGAGTGGAATGACTGTCACAACGGACAGTGACAGCTCACTCTGAAACCATGAAACTATGAAACTGACAAAGCAGAAAATACACTGTGAAACCATGAAACCATGAAACCATGAAACTGACATAGCAGAAAATAAACTCTGAAATCGATGCATGATGATTCAAAGCCACACGGCTGTGGCCTCATGAGAAAACATTGCCACATGAACTTTAGAGGAATAATGTGAAATCTGTGTCGTGAGTGACTAAAAACACAGGCTTTCAGAAACTTCATGAAAGCCTGCAACTCCAATATCACAATCTCTGTATCCTTGTAAGACTGTCACACCAAATTAAACAAAATAAGACCTTTTGAATGAGACGAGCAAAGTGAAATCTGTGCTGTGTGTGAAAACAACTTTGTGACTGAAACCCTAATTTATACACACACACGCACACACAGACCTGGTAACAAAGAAGAGGGTGGTAATGGTGAATGAATACTTACTGTGAAGCCTTGATAGGACCCACACATAGGACAGGTTATCTGTGTCCTCCTCCAGTGTCTGCTCCCTCTACTTCCCTCCCTCCCTCTCTCTCTCTCGCTCTCTCTCACCCTATCTCCTTGTCTCTCTCTTGCTCTCTTTCCTTTTCTCTTTCTCTCTCTGTCTGGTGAAGTCTGTATCATGCGTGTACCTGTTGAGACTGAGTGACAGTGGTGTCTCTCTCTCTCTCTGGTGCGTGTGTGGGTCTGCCCCCTCTCTTCTTCCCGCCCTCTCTCCTCTGTGTATGACTCCTCCTTGGGGGCAGTGATCTGTTCATCTATTCACTCACTCTCTGCCCCGGGGTATCAGGGCTGAGATAAAACAACAAGAGCTTTCTCTCCAAAGGGTGAGTTTCCTGTCACACAGACATGTTCCGGTTCAGACACATCTATCTCCGTTATATTCTTCTGGGATGATTCTGACCCACCCCCCAAGGATACTGTGCTACGTGGTCTTTGTAGGCCTAAGTCAAGGTTCATGGAAACAGTGGCGCTACGAGAATGTTTGTTTGAAAAGATTCTAAGAAATCCACATTTTCTTATCAGTTCTTTGAAACAGAGAGTTGAATTCAAATTGAAACCGAGACTTTGGTTCGTTTCCAAACGACGACCATAACCACGATTTCGAGGTTAAATGTAAATGTTTGCTACAAGTTCAACCTAGAGACAATTATATAGGCTAGGTTAATAACTCTCATAACCCTATAACCCGTATAACCCTAGAAGGCCAGCCTCCCGGAGTCGCCTCTTCACCGTTGACATCGAGACTGGTGTTTTGTGGGTGCTATTTAATGAAACTGCCAGTTGTTTCTCAAACTAGACACTCTAACGTACTTGTCCTCGTGCTCAGTTGTGCACCGGGGCCTCCCACTTCTCTTCTAGTCTGGTTAGTGCCAGTTTGCGCTGTTCTGTGAAGGGAGTAGTACACAGCATTGTACGAAATCTTCAGTTTCTTGGCAATATATTGCCTGGAATAGCCTTAATTTCTCAGAACAAGAATAACTGATGAGTTTCAGAAGAAAGGCCTTTGTTTCTGGACATTTTGAGCCTGAAATCGAACCCACAAATGCTGATGCTCCAGATACTCAACTAGTCCAAAAAGGCCAGTTTTATTGCTTTTTTAATTAGAACAACAGTTTTCAGCTGTCCTAAAATAATTGCAAAAGCGTTTTCTAATGATCAATTAGCCTTTTAAAAAGATAAACTTGGATTAGCTAACACAACCTGCCATTGGTACAAAGGAGTGATGGTTGCTGATAATGGGCCTCTGTGCACTTGAAGTCGAAAGTTTACATACACCTTAGCCAAATACATTTCAATTCAGTTTTTCGGAATTCCATAGTAAAAATGCCCTGTCTTAGGTCAGTTAGGATCACCACTTTATTTTAAGAATGTGAAATGTCAGAATAATAGTAGAGAGAACGATTTATTTCAGCTTTTATGTCTTTCATCAGAAGTTTACATACACTCAATTAGTATTTGGTAGCATTTCCTTTAAATTGTTTAACTTGGGTCAAAAGTTTTTGTAGCCTTCCGCAAGCTTCCCACAATAAGTTGGGTGAATTTTGGCCCATTCCTCCTGGCAGAGCTGGTGTAACTAAGTCAGGTTTGTAGGCCTCCTTGCTCACACACGCTTTTTCAGTTCTGCCCACAAATATTCTATAGGATTGAGGTCAGGGCTTTGTGATGGCCACTACAATACCTTGACTTTGTTGTCCTTAAGCCATTTTGCCACAGCTTTGGAAGTATGCTTGGGGTCATTATCCATTTGGAAGACCCATTTGCGACCAAGCTTTAACTAATGTCTTGAGATGTTGCTTCAGTACATCCACATAATTTTTCTTTCTCATGATGCCATCTATTTTGTGAAGTGCACCAGTCCCTCCTGCAGCAAAGCACCTCCACAACATGATGCTGCCACCCCTGTTCTTCACGGTTGGGATAGTGTTCTTCGGTGTGCAAGCATCCCCCTTTTTCCTCCAAACATAATGATGTTCATTATGGCCAAACAGTTCTGTTTTTGTTTCATCAGACCAGAGGACATTTCTCCAAAAAGTACAATCTTTGTCCCCATGTGCAGTTGCAAACCGTAGTCTGACTATTTTATGGCGATAATGGAGCAGTGGCTTCTTCCTTGCTGAGCGGCCTTTCAGGTTATGTTGATATAGGACTCATTTTACTGTGGATATAAATACTTTTATACCTGTTTCCTCCAGCATCTTCACAAGGTCCTTTGCTGTTGTTCTGGGATTGATTTTCACTTTTCACACCAAAGTACGTTAATCTCTAGGAGACAGAATGCGTCTCCTTCCTGAGCGGTATGACGGCTGTGTGGTCCCATGGTGTTTATACTTGCGTACTATTGTTTGTACAGATGAACGTGGTACCTTCAGGCGTTTGAAAATTGCTCCCGAGGATGAACCAGACTTGGCTGATTTCTTTTGATGTTCCTATGATGTCAAGCAAAGAGGCACTGAGTTTGAAGGTAGGCCTTGAAATACATCCACAGGTACACCTCCAATTGACTCAAATTATGTCAATTAGCCTGTCAGAAGCTTCTAAAGCCATGATATCATTTACTGGAATTTTCCAAACTGTTTAAAGGGCACAGTCAACTTAGTGTATGTAAACTTCTGACCCATTGTTGGAAAAATGACTTGTGTCATGCACGAAGTAGATGTCCTAACCGATTTGCCAAAACTATAGTTTGTTAACAAGAAATGTGTGGAGCGGTTGAAAAACGAGTTTTAATGACTCCAACCTAAGTGTATGTAAACTTCCGACTTCAACTGTATGTAGATATTCCATTAAAAAATTGGCTGTTTCCAGCTCCAATAGTCATTTACAACATTAACAATGTCTGCACTGTATTTCTGATCAATTTGATGTTATTTTAATGGACAAAAAATGTGCTTTTCTTTAAAAAACAAGGACATTTCTAAGTGACCCCAAACTTTTGAACAGTACAATGCGAGGTGGAGAGAGACATATTTTATATTTATGTACTTTATATAGCACGCGCTCCAGCAGGTATATCTCTTTTTTTATTTATTTATTTATCTCTTTACCACTTTTTTTCTCCCCAATTTCGTGGTATCCAATTGGTAGTAGTTACAGTCTTGTCTCATGGCTGCAACTCCGGTATGGACTCGGAAGAGGCGAAGGTGGAGAGCCATGCGTCCTCCGAAACACAACCCAATCTAGCCGCACTGCTTCTTGTCACAACGCACATCCAACCCGGAAGCCAGCCGCACCAATGTGTCGGAGGAACACCGCACACCTGGCGACCTGGTCAGTGCACTGCGCCCGGCCCGCCACAGGAGTCGCTAGTGCGCGATGAGACAAGGAAATCCCTGCCGGCCAAACCCTCCGTAACCCGGACGACGCTGGGCCAATTGTGCGTCGCCCCATTGACCTCCCGGTCGCGGCTGGCTGCGACAGAGCCTGGGCTCGAACCCAGAGTCTCTGGTGGCACTGCCTTAGACCACTGTGCCACCCGGGAGGCCCCCAGCAGGTATATCTCACTGGTCACCCCCAAAGCCAAATCCTCTTTTGGTCGCCTTTCCTTCCAGTTCTCTGCTGCCAATGACTGGAACAAACTGCAAAAATCACTAAATCTGAAGACTCATATCTCCCTCCCTAGCTTTAAGCACCAGCTGTCAGAGCAGCTCACAGATCCTTGCACGTGTACATAGCCCATCCGTAAACAGCCCATCTATCTACCTACCTCATCCCCATACTGTATTTATTCATTTATCTTGCTCCTTTGCACCCCAGTATCTCTACCTGCACATTCATCTTCTGCACATCTACCATTCCAGTGTTTAATTGCCATATTGTAATTACTTCGCCATGAATTGCTACGCTTTATCTTGGCCAGGTCGCAGTTGCAAATGAGAACTTGTTCTCAACTAGCCTACCTGGTTAAATAAAGGTGTTCTCAACTAGCCTACCTGGTTAAATAAAGGTGTTCTCAACTAGCCTACCTGGTTAAATAAAGGTGTTCTCAACTAGCCTACCTGGTTAAATAAAGGTGTTCTCAACTAGCCTACCTGGTTAAATAAAGGTGTTCTCAACTAGCCTACCTGGTTAAATAAAGGTGTTCTCAACTAGCCTACCTGGTTAAATAAAGGTGTTCTCAACTAGCCTACCTGGTTAAATAAAGGTGTTCTCAACTAGCCTACCTGGTTAAATAAAGGTGTTCTCAACTAGCCTACCTGGTTAAATAAAGGTGTTCTCAACTGGCTTACCTGGTGAAATAAAGGTGTTCTCAACTGGCTTACCTGGTTAAATAAAGGTGTTCTCAACTGGCCTACCTGGTTAAATAAAGGTGTTCTCAACTAGCCTACCTGGTTAAATAAAGGTGTTCTCAACTAGCCTACCTGGTTAAATAAAGGTGTTCTCAACTGGCTTACCTGGTTAAATAAAGGTGTTCTCAACTAGCCTACCTGGTTAAATAAAGGTGTTCTCAACTAGCCTACCTGGTTAAATAAAGGTGTTCTCAACTAGCCTACCTGGTTAAATAAAGGTGTTCTCAACTGGCCTACCTGGTTAAATAAAGGTGTTCTCAACTAGCCTACCTAGTTAAATAAAGGTGTTCTCAACTAGCCTACCTGGTTAAATAAAGGTGTTCTCAACTAGCCTACCTGGTTAAATAAAGGTGTTCTCAACTGGCCTACCTGGTTAAATAAAGGTGTTCTCAACTAGCCTACCTAGTTAAATAAAGGTGTTCTCAACTAGCCTACCTGGTTAAATAAAGGTGTTCTCAACTAGCCTACCTGGTTAAATAAAGGTGTTCTCAACTAGCCTACCTGGTTAAATAAAGGTGTTCTCAACTAGCCTACCTGGTTAAATAAAGGTGTTCTCAACTAGCCTACCTGGTTAAATAAAGGTGTTCTCAACTAGCCTACCTGGTTAAATAAAGGTGTTCTCAACTAGCCTACCTGGTTAAATAAAGGTGTTCTCAACTAGCCTACCTGGTTAAATAAAGGTGTTCTCAACTAGCCTACCTGGTTAAATAAAGGTGTTCTCAACTAGCCTACCTGGTTAAATAAAGGTGTTCTCAACTGGCTTACCTGGTGAAATAAAGGTGTTCTCAACTGGCTTACCTGGTTAAATAAAGGTGTTCTCAACTGGCCTACCTGGTTAAATAAAGGTGTTCTCAACTAGCCTACCTGGTTAAATAAAGGTGTTCTCAACTAGCCTACCTGGTTAAATAAAGGTGTTCTCAACTGGCTTACCTGGTTAAATAAAGGTGTTCTCAACTAGCCTACCTGGTTAAATAAAGGTGTTCTCAACTAGCCTACCTGGTTAAATAAAGGTGTTCTCAACTAGCCTACCTGGTTAAATAAAGGTGTTCTCAACTGGCCTACCTGGTTAAATAAAGGTGTTCTCAACTAGCCTACCTAGTTAAATAAAGGTGTTCTCAACTAGCCTACCTGGTTAAATAAAGGTGTTCTCAACTAGCCTACCTGGTTAAATAAAGGTGTTCTCAACTGGCCTACCTGGTTAAATAAAGGTGTTCTCAACTGGCCTACCTGGTTAAATAAAGGTGTTCTCAACTAGCCTACCTGGTTAAATAAAGGTGTTCTCAACTAGCCTACCTGGTTAAATAAAGGTGTTCTCAACTGGCCTACCTGGTTAAATAAAGGTGTTCTCAACTAGCCTACCTGGTTAAATAAAGGTGTTCTCAACTAGCCTACCTGGTTAAATAAAGGTGTTCTCAACTGGCCTACCTGGTTAAATAAAGGTGTTCTCAACTGGCCTACCTGGTTAAATAAAGGTGTTCTCAACTAGCCTACCTGGTTAAATAAAGGTGTTCTCAACTAGCCTACCTGGTTAAATAAAGGTGTTCTCAACTAGCCTACCTGGTTAAATAAAGGTGTTCTCAACTAGCCTACCTGGTTAAATAAAGGTGAAATAAGAAAATAAAAAATATTAATATTTGAAGCTGCAGGGTTAATCTTGGCTGCTTAACAGCCATACTTTATATCTGAAGTTAAGCAGGTTAATCTTGGCTGCTTAACAGCCATACTTTATATCTGAAGTTAAGCAGGTTAATCTTGGCTGCTTAACAGCCATACTTTATATCTGAAGTTAAGCAGGTTAATCTTGGCTGCTTAACAGCCATACTTTATATCTGAAGTTAAGCAGGTTAGTCATGGTTGGTAACAGCCATACTTTATATCTGAAGTTAAGCAGGTTAGTCATGGTTGGTAACAGCCATACTTTATATCTGAAGTTAAGCAGGTTAGTCATGGTTGGTAACAGCCATACTTTATATCTGAAGTTAAGCAGGTTAGTCATGGTTGGTAACAGCCATACTTTATATCTGAAGCTAAGCAGGTTAGTCATGGTTGGTAACAGCCATACTTTATATCTGAAGCTAAGCAGGTTAGTCATGGTTGGTAACAGCCATACTTTGTATCTGAAGTTAAGCAGGTTAGTCATGGTTGGTAACAGCCATACTTTATATCTGAAGCTAAGCAGGTTAGTCATGGTTGGTAACAGCCATACTTTATATCTGAAGCTAAGCAGGTTAGTCATGGTTGGTAACAGCCATACTTTATATCTGAAGTTAAGCAGGTTAGTCATGGTTGGTAACAGCCATACTTTATATCTGAAGTTAAGCAGGTTAGTCATGGTTGGTAACAGCCATACTTTATATCTGAAGCTAAGCAGGTTAGTCATGGTTGGTAACAGCCATACTTTATATCTGAAGTTAAGCAGGTTAGTCATGGTTGGTAACAGCCATACTTTATATCTGAAGCTAAGCAGGTTAGTCATGGTTGGTAACAGCCATACTTTATATCTGAAGTTAAGCAGGTTAGTCATGGTTGGTAACAGCCATACTTTATATCTGAAGCTAAGCAGGTTAGTCATGGTTGGTAACAGCCATACTTTATATCTGAAGCTAAGCAGGTTAGTCATGGTTGGTAACAGCCATACTTTATATCTGAAGTTAAGCAGGTTAGTCATGGTTGGTAACAGCCATACTTTATATCTGAAGCTAAGCAGGTTAGTCATGGTTGGTAACAGCCATACTTTATATCTGAAGCTAAGCAGGTTAGTCATGGTTGGTAACAGCCATACTTTATATCTGAAGTTAAGCAGGTTAGTCATGGTTGGTAACAGCCATACTTTATATCTGAAGTTAAGCAGGTTAATCTTGGCTGCTTAACAGCCATACTTTATATCTGAAGTTAAGCAGGTTAGTCATGGTTGGTAACAGCCATACTTTATATCTGAAGTTAAGCAGGTTAGTCATGGTTGGTAACAGCCATACTTTATATCTGAAGCTAAGCAGGTTAGTCATGGTTGGTAACAGCCATACTTTATATCTGAAGTTAAGCAGGTTAGTCATGGTTGGTAACAGCCATACTTTATATCTGAAGTTAAGCAGGTTAATCTTGGCTGCTTAACAGCCATACTTTATATCTGAAGTTAAGCAGGTTAATCTTGGCTGCTTAACAGCCATACTTTATATCTGAAGTTAAGCAGGTTAGTCATGGTTGGTAACAGCCATACTTTATATCTGAAGTTAAGCAGGTTAGTCATGGTTGGTAACAGCCATACTTTATATCTGAAGTTAAGCAGGTTAGTCATGGTTGGTAACAGCCATACTTTATATCTGAAGTTAAGCAGGTTAGTCATGGTTGGTAACAGCCATACTTTATATCTGAAGCTAAGCAGGTTAGTCATGGTTGGTAACAGCCATACTTTATATCTGAAGCTAAGCAGGTTAGTCATGGTTGGTAACAGCCATACTTTATATCTGAAGTTAAGCAGGTTAGTCATGGTTGGTAACAGCCATACTTTATATCTGAAGCTAAGCAGGTTAGTCATGGTTGGTAACAGCCATACTTTATATCTGAAGCTAAGCAGGTTAGTCATGGTTGGTAACAGCCATACTTTATATCTGAAGTTAAGCAGGTTAGTCATGGTTGGTAACAGCCATACTTTATATCTGAAGTTAAGCAGGTTAATCTTGGCTGCTTAACAGCCATACTTTATATCTGAAGTTAAGCAGGTTAGTCATGGTTGGTAACAGCCATACTTTATATCTGAAGTTAAGCAGGTTAGTCATGGTTGGTAACAGCCATACTTTATATCTGAAGCTAAGCAGGTTAGTCATGGTTGGTAACAGCCATACTTTATATCTGAAGTTAAGCAGGTTAGTCATGGTTGGTAACAGCCATACTTTATATCTGAAGTTAAGCAGGTTAATCTTGGCTGCTTAACAGCCATACTTTATATCTGAAGTTAAGCAGGTTAGTCATGGTTGGTAACAGCCATACTTTATATCTGAAGTTAAGCAGGTTAGTCATGGTTGGTAACAGCCATACTTTATATCTGAAGCTAAGCAGGTTAGTCATGGTTGGTAACAGCCATACTTTATATTTGAAGCTAAGCAGGTTAGTCATGGTTGGTAACAGCCATACTTTATATCTGAAGTTAAGCAGGTTAGTCATGGTTGGTAACAGCCATACTTTATATCTGAAGTTAAGCAGGTTAGTCATGGTTGGTAACAGCCATACTTTATATCTGAAGTTAAGCAGGTTAGTCATGGTTGGTAACAGCCATACTTTATATCTGAAGTTAAGCAGGTTAGTCATGGTTGGTAACAGCCATACTTTATATCTGAAGCTAAGCAGGTTAGTCATGGTTGGTAACAGCCATACTTTATATCTGAAGCTAAGCAGGTTAGTCATGGTTGGTAACAGCCATACTTTATATCTGAAGTTAAGCAGGTTAGTCATGGTTGGTAACAGCCATACTTTATATCTGAAGTTAAGCAGGTTAATCTTGGCTGCTTAACAGCCATACTTTATATCTGAAGTTAAGCAGGTTAGTCATGGTTGGTAACAGCCATACTTTATATCTGAAGTTAAGCAGGTTAGTCATGGTTGGTAACAGCCATACTTTATATCTGAAGTTAAGCAGGTTAGTCATGGTTGGTAACAGCCATACTTTATATCTGAAGTTAAGCAGGTTAGTCATGGTTGTAACAGTAACAGCCATACTTTATATCTGAAGTTAAGCAGGTTAATCTTGGCTGCTTAACAGCCATACTTTATATCTGAAGTTAAGCAGGTTAATCTTGGCTGCTTAACAGCCATACTTTATATCTGAAGTTAAGCAGGTTAGTCATGGTTGGTAACAGCCATACTTTATATCTGAAGTTAAGCAGGTTAGTCATGGTTGGTAACAGCCATACTTTATATCTGAAGTTAAGCAGGTTAGTCATGGTTGGTAACAGCCATACTTTATATCTGAAGTTAAGCAGGTTAGTCATGGTTGGTAACAGCCATACTTTATATCTGAAGCTAAGCAGGTTAGTCATGGTTGGTAACAGCCATACTTTATATCTGAAGCTAAGCAGGTTAGTCATGGTTGGTAACAGCCATACTTTATATCTGAAGTTAAGCAGGTTAGTCATGGTTGGTAACAGCCATACTTTATATCTGAAGCTAAGCAGGTTAGTCATGGTTGGTAACAGCCATACTTTATATCTGAAGCTAAGCAGGTTAGTCATGGTTGGTAACAGCCATACTTTATATCTGAAGTTAAGCAGGTTAGTCATGGTTGGTAACAGCCATACTTTATATCTGAAGTTAAGCAGGTTAGTCATGGTTGGTAACAGCCATACTTTATATCTGAAGCTAAGCAGGTTAGTCATGGTTGGTAACAGCCATACTTTATATCTGAAGTTAAGCAGGTTAGTCATGGTTGGTAACAGCCATACTTTATATCTGAAGCTAAGCAGGTTAGTCATGGTTGGTAACAGCCATACTTTATATCTGAAGTTAAGCAGGTTAGTCATGGTTGGTAACAGCCATACTTTATATCTGAAGCTAAGCAGGTTAGTCATGGTTGGTAACAGCCATACTTTATATCTGAAGCTAAGCAGGTTAGTCATGGTTGGTAACAGCCATACTTTATATCTGAAGTTAAGCAGGTTAGTCATGGTTGGTAACAGCCATACTTTATATCTGAAGCTAAGCAGGTTAGTCATGGTTGGTAACAGCCATACTTTATATCTGAAGCTAAGCAGGTTAGTCATGGTTGGTAACAGCCATACTTTATATCTGAAGTTAAGCAGGTTAGTCATGGTTGGTAACAGCCATACTTTATATCTGAAGTTAAGCAGGTTAATCTTGGCTGCTTAACAGCCATACTTTATATCTGAAGTTAAGCAGGTTAGTCATGGTTGGTAACAGCCATACTTTATATCTGAAGTTAAGCAGGTTAGTCATGGTTGGTAACAGCCATACTTTATATCTGAAGCTAAGCAGGTTAGTCATGGTTGGTAACAGCCATACTTTATATCTGAAGTTAAGCAGGTTAGTCATGGTTGGTAACAGCCATACTTTATATCTGAAGTTAAGCAGGTTAATCTTGGCTGCTTAACAGCCATACTTTATATCTGAAGTTAAGCAGGTTAATCTTGGCTGCTTAACAGCCATACTTTATATCTGAAGTTAAGCAGGTTAATCTTGGCTGCTTAACAGCCATACTTTATATCTGAAGTTAAGCAGGTTAGTCATGGTTGGTAACAGCCATACTTTATATCTGAAGTTAAGCAGGTTAGTCATGGTTGGTAACAGCCATACTTTATATCTGAAGTTAAGCAGGTTAGTCATGGTTGGTAACAGCCATACTTTATATCTGAAGCTAAGCAGGTTAGTCATGGTTGGTAACAGCCATACTTTATATCTGAAGCTAAGCAGGTTAGTCATGGTTGGTAACAGCCATACTTTATATCTGAAGTTAAGCAGGTTAGTCATGGTTGGTAACAGCCATACTTTATATCTGAAGCTAAGCAGGTTAGTCATGGTTGGTAACAGCCATACTTTATATCTGAAGCTAAGCAGGTTAGTCATGGTTGGTAACAGCCATACTTTATATCTGAAGTTAAGCAGGTTAGTCATGGTTGGTAACAGCCATACTTTATATCTGAAGTTAAGCAGGTTAATCTTGGCTGCTTAACAGCCATACTTTATATCTGAAGTTAAGCAGGTTAGTCATGGTTGGTAACAGCCATACTTTATATCTGAAGTTAAGCAGGTTAGTCATGGTTGGTAACAGCCATACTTTATATCTGAAGCTAAGCAGGTTAGTCATGGTTGGTAACAGCCATACTTTATATCTGAAGTTAAGCAGGTTAGTCATGGTTGGTAACAGCCATACTTTATATCTGAAGTTAAGCAGGTTAATCTTGGCTGCTTAACAGCCATACTTTATATCTGAAGTTAAGCAGGTTAGTCATGGTTGGTAACAGCCATACTTTATATCTGAAGTTAAGCAGGTTAGTCATGGTTGGTAACAGCCATACTTTATATCTGAAGCTAAGCAGGTTAGTCATGGTTGGTAACAGCCATACTTTATATTTGAAGCTAAGCAGGTTAGTCATGGTTGGTAACAGCCATACTTTATATCTGAAGTTAAGCAGGTTAGTCATGGTTGGTAACAGCCATACTTTATATCTGAAGTTAAGCAGGTTAGTCATGGTTGGTAACAGCCATACTTTATATCTGAAGTTAAGCAGGTTAGTCATGGTTGGTAACAGCCATACTTTATATCTGAAGTTAAGCAGGTTAGTCATGGTTGGTAACAGCCATACTTTATATCTGAAGCTAAGCAGGTTAGTCATGGTTGGTAACAGCCATACTTTATATCTGAAGCTAAGCAGGTTAGTCATGGTTGGTAACAGCCATACTTTATATCTGAAGTTAAGCAGGTTAGTCATGGTTGGTAACAGCCATACTTTATATCTGAAGTTAAGCAGGTTAATCTTGGCTGCTTAACAGCCATACTTTATATCTGAAGTTAAGCAGGTTAGTCATGGTTGGTAACAGCCATACTTTATATCTGAAGTTAAGCAGGTTAGTCATGGTTGGTAACAGCCATACTTTATATCTGAAGCTAAGCAGGTTAGTCATGGTTGGTAACAGCCATACTTTATATCTGAAGTTAAGCAGGTTAGTCATGGTTGGTAACAGCCATACTTTATATCTGAAGTTAAGCAGGTTAATCTTGGCTGCTTAACAGCCATACTTTATATCTGAAGTTAAGCAGGTTAGTCATGGTTGGTAACAGCCATACTTTATATCTGAAGCTAAGCAGGTTAGTCATGGTTGGTAACAGCCATACTTTATATCTGAAGTTAAGCAGGTTAGTCATGGTTGGTAACAGCCATACTTTATATCTGAAGTTAAGCAGGTTAGTCATGGTTGGTAACAGCCATACTTTATATCTGAAGTTAAGCAGGTTAATCTTGGCTGCTTAACAGCCATACTTTATATCTGAAGCTAAGCAGGTTAGTCATGGTTGGTAACAGCCATACTTTATATCTGAAGCTAAGCAGGTTAGTCATGGTTGGTAACAGCCATACTTTATATTTGAAGCTAAGCAGGTTAGTCATGGTTGGTAACAGCCATACTTTATATCTGAAGCTAAGCAGGTTAGTCATGGTTGGTAACAGCCATACTTTATATCTGAAGCTAAGCAGGTTAGTCATGGTTGGTAACAGCCATACTTTATATCTGAAGCTAAGCAGGTTAGTCATGGTTGGTAACAGCCATACTTTATATCTGAAGTTAAGCAGGTTAGTCATGGTTGGTAACAGCCATACTTTATATCTGAAGCTAAGCAGGTTAGTCATGGTTGGTAACAGCCATACTTTATACTTTTTATACTTTATATTGTTGATACCAACAACACTACCAAGTACCAACAACACTACCAAGTACCAACAACACTACCAAGTACCAACAACACTACCAAGTGCCACGCAACACTACCAAGTGCCACGCAACACTACCAAGTGCCAACAACACTACCAGCCAACAACACTACCAAGTGCCACGCAACACTACCAAGTGCCACGCAACACTACCAAGTGCCAACAACACTACCAAGTGCCACGCAACACTACCAAGTGCCACGCAACACTACCAAGTGCCAACAACACTACCAAGCGCCAACAACACTACCAAGCGCCAACAACACTACCAAGCGCCAACAACACTACCAAGCGCCAACAACACTACCAAGCGCCAACAACACTACCAAGCGCCAACAACACTACCAAGCGCCAACAAAACTACCAAGTGCCACGCAACACTACCAAGTGCCACGCAACACTACCAAGTACCAACAACACTACCAAGTACCAACAACACTACCAAGTGCCAAGAACAGAAAGAGAATGGTGTGCGTGCATGGTTGGGTGGGTGGGTGGGGGCAAGATGTATTTGTTACGTTTAGGGGTGTATTCACAGGAAGCCCTAATGGACTGATATTGACATATTTTGGTACGGGTTCATTTTGAACCCTTTTTGGGGTGTGTCAGTCTACTGATACAATATCACTCGCTGTAATAGCCTCTCTCTCTCACTCTTGTTTTCTTTTTCTGTGTTGTTTTTACCCCAGTGTCTTTCCTCGTGTCCTGGTCTACTCACCACACTTCACGGGTAATAATTAGAGCCGTTGACAAGAAGTGCTGTGTAATTTAGAGTCCACTTCTCTCTCTCGCTCTCTCGCTCCCCTCAGACATCTCATTCATCACATTCTGTTGAGAGGGAGTTGTCTTCTCATCCTCTGTCCTCCCAGGATTTGACTTCTATCCTTCACACACATGCATATATGAGTGGTACCTGTTGGCAAATGATGTTTGTATATATATATTTTTTATTTAACCTTTATTTAACTAAGCAAGCCAGTTAAGAACAAATTATTATTTCCAATGACGGCCTACCCCGGCTAAACCCGGACGATGCTGGGCCAATTGTGCGCCACCCTTTCGGACTCCCAATCACAGCCGGTTGTGATACAGCCTGGAATCAAACCAGGGTCTGTAGTGACACCTCTAGCACTGAGATGCAGTGCCTTAGACCACTGTGCCACTCTGGAGCCCATGTTACTGACACCATGAACATTTACTACAGTAAGACTAGCTGAGATACATACAAAGAATATACTCAAAATTACTACAACAAATGCTAGTATGTCATCTGAGTGAGTCAGTCTGTCTGTCTGTCTGCTGACCTGTCTGTCTGTCTGTCTGCTGACCTGTCTGTCTGTCTGTCTGTCTGCCTGTCTGCATGCCAGTCTATCTGCCTGGATGCCTGTCTGTCTCTCTTTATGTCTCTCTGTCTGTCCGACATACTTGACCTTCCGTCCGTCTGTCTATAATGACAGAGAGTGAAGGAATTTGCTATAGGTAAGTGTCTGGAGCAACCGTGGAGTGTTTAAATATAACACAGAGATTTTACAGTATGCACATTTGATTGATTGATTATTTGGGCACATTCGCTATACAACGCAGGCTTTTGTGACAAAATCATCAGCAGTGTTGAAAATGCGATGGAAACCCATTGACAGTGCCTTCAGAAATTGTTCATACCATTTGACATATTATTCAAAATGTTGTTGTGTTATAGGCTGAATTAAAACAAAAAAATCTCAACTATCTACACACAATACCACATAATGACACAACTTTTTTAGACTGCCATAGAGATGAAAGATGAGTGTGCCTGCTGCTCCTGTCTCCCGTCCACTCCCGTCTCCTCCCGTCCACTCCTGTCTCCTCCCGTCCACTCCTGTCTCCTCCCATCTCCTCCCGTCTCCTCCCGTCCACTCCCATCTCCTCCCGTCCACTCCTGTCTCCTCCCGTCCACTCCTGTCTCCTCCCATCTCCTCCCGTCTCCTCCCGTCCACTACTGTCTCCTCCCGTCCACTCCTGTCTCCCCCTGTCTCCTCCCATCTCCTCCTGTCTCCTCCCATCTCCTCCTGTCTCCTCCCATCTCCTCCCTTCTCCTCCCGTCCACTCCTGTCTCCTCCCGTCCACTCCTGTCTCCTCCTGTCTCCTCCCATCTCCTCCCGTCTCCTCCCGTCCACTCCTGTCTCTCCCTGTCTCCTCCCGTCTCCTCCCGTCTCCTCCCGTCCACTCCTGTCTCCTCCCGTCCACTCCTGTCTCCTCCCGTCTCCTCCCGTCTCCTCCCGTCTTCTCCTCCTTCAACAAAACAGAATTGGAATGTGTCAGATAATGTCATTAACTGTCATTCCTTTGATATTTCCTGTGAAGAAAGTGCCATTAACAAAGGAGTAAATCCGATAGTTTAATATGATGGAAAGTTCCCAGGCACAGTAGAGAGAGCCTCTATTTTACAGGCAGAAGCAGGGACGCCTTTGAGGGGCCTCTTCAAATGGCCTTTATAAAGGGTTAACCCTGTAATTACCACTGTTGCATCTGTCTGTACCTGCCTTGGGACATTTCTCGCAGGGCTCGCTGGACCAAATATCTACCACCCCTTCTGTCACAGCTGGTGAGCGATGACAATGCTCCTACACTGGGGTTGTTTGGCGATCCACAGAGTTTTTACGACTCCCGTTCCTTCTAACTGTTTTATGGCTCACTTTTGAGGAAAATATTTTGCATTCTGAGTGTCCCTATTGGTCACTGTCCCATCCCTCCCTCCCTCTCTGCTCCACCTTTCTCTCTGTCTGTCTGTCTGTGTGTCTGTCTGTCTGTCTCCATCTCTCTTCCTATCTGTCTCTCTGTTGTAATTTCTCTCTCTCTGCCTGCCGCATTCATTCTGCGGTTGAGAAGTAACTCTCTCACGCTCTCTATTTCTCCACCCCTCTCTTTTTCACCATAATTTCATCAGGTCTCCCTCCATGTCATCTTCCTCCTCTCTCCTGTCTGATCTGCTGTTGACAGGACGTTGGTTATTATTATTGTGATTTCAGTCAGAGGAGGAATGCTGGTAGGGAGAGGAACGACTGTGATAAGGAGCCTTGACTATATCACCCACTGTCAAGTGTCAGTGTACAGCGGTGAGGACGGAGACAGGCGCAGGACACAGAACTGAGTAAAATAACGTACTTTACTTGAAAAGAAACAACCATAAAATTCCACGCAGGGAAAACACACCATGACACAGCAGTCCAATAATACTCAACAAGGAACAAACACGCACAAAACATATTGGGAACCAGAGGGTTGAATAGGGAAAATAATTATAACATAATGGGAACCAGGTGTGTACAATCAAGACAAAACAAATAGAAAAAGAAACATAGATCGTGGCAGCTAGAAAGCCGGTGACGACGACCGCCGTATGCCCCGAACAAGTAGAGGCACCAACTTCGGCGGAAGTCGTAACAGTACCCCCCCCCCCCCCCCCCCCCCCCCTCCTCCTGACGTGCGGCTTCAGCAGCTCGCCGACACCGGCCTCGGGGATGACCCGGAGGACGAGGCGCAGGGCGATCTGGTTGGAGACGGTGAAATCCCTGCAGTAAGGAAGGGTCCAGGATGTCCTCCACTGGCACCCAGCATCTCTCCTCCGGACCAAACCCCTCCCACTCCACGTGGTACTAAAGGCCTCTCGCCCGACGCCTTGAGTCCATGATGGCTCGCACAGTATATGCCGGGGCCCCCTCGATGTCCAGAGGGGGCGGAGGAACCTCCTGCACCTCAGTCTGCGGGAGCAGGCCAGCCACCACCGGCCTGAGGAGAGACACATGGAACCAGGGGTTAATATGATAATCAGGGGGAGCTGTAACCTGTAACACACCTCGTTCAGTCTCCTCAGGACTTTGAATGGCCCCACAAACCGCGGACCCAGCTTCCGGCAAGGCAGGCGAAGGGGCAGGTTTCGGGTCGAGAGCCAGACCAGGTCTCCCGGTGCATACACCGGGGCCTCACTGCGGTGGTGGTCGGTGCTCGCCTTCTGTCGCCTAATGGCCCGTTGCAGGCGCACATGGGCAGCGTCCCAGGTCTCCTCCGAGCGCCGAAACCACTCATCCACCTCGATCTGGCTCTGATGCCACGGTGCCAGGACCGGCTGATAACCTAGTACACACTGAAACGGAGACAGGTTAGTGAATGTGTTACCTTCCTAATATACAGAAGACATCTCCTACATGTCCCCTCCACCCATCCACCCCAACCCAATCAGACACTCTCAGACTATAAATGCCACTTGAGGAAGTGCAGTTTAATACCCTCAGGAGGGGCATGTCTCTGTCTCGGTTGCTTTAAGATGCTCCTCTCATTGTTTTGTCTGGTACACACACACACACACAGATAAACAAAACACTTAGAAACAGTCCGTAGTCCATAACCATATGACTGGATGTCATCGACAATGTTTCTGAAAAATGTACACTGCTGTGGAGATATGTCATGAACACTGCTGTGGAGACATGTCATGAACACTGCTGTGGAGATATATGTCATGAACACTGCTGTGGAGATATCTGTCATGAACACTGCTGTGGAGACATGTCATGAACACTGCTGTGGAGACATGTCATGAACACTGCTGTGGAGTTATGTCATGAACACTGCTGTGGAGATATGTCATGAACACTGCTGTGGAGATATGTCATGAACACTGCTGTGGAGACATGTCATGAACACTGCTGTGGAGACATGTCATGAACACTGCTGTGGAGATATGTCATGAACACTGCTGTGGAGATATGTCATGAACACTGCTGTGGAGATATGTCATGAACACTGCTGTGGAGATAGGTCATGAACACTGCTGTGGAGATATGTCATGAACACGGCTGTGGAGACATGTCATGTACACTGCTGTGGAGATATGTCATGAACACTGCTGTGGAGATATATGTCATGAACACTGCTGTGGAGATATGTCATGAACACTGCTGTGGAGATATATGTCATGAACACTGCTGTGGAGACATGTCATGAACACTGCTGTGGAGACATGTCATGAACACTGCTGTGGAGACATGTCATGAACACTGCTGTGGAGATATCTGTCATGAACACTGCTGTGGAGATATTTCATGAACACTGCTGTGGAGATATCTGTCATGAACACTGCTGTGGAGATATATGTCATGAACACTGCTGTGGAGATATATGTCATGAACACTGCTGTGGAGATATATGTCATGAACACTGCTTTGGAGACATGTCATGAACACTGCTGTGGAGATATGCCATGAACACTGCTGTGGAGACATGTCATGTACACTGCTGTGGAGATATCTGCCATGAACACTGCTGTGGAGACATGTCATGTACACTGCTGTGGAGATATCAGCCATGAACACTGCTGTGGAGATATTTCATGAACACTGCTGTGGAGATATCTGTCATGAACACTGCTGTGGAGATATATGTCATGAACACTGCTGTGGAGATATATGTCATGAACACTGCTGTGGAGATATATGTCATGAACACTGCTTTGGAGACATGTCATGAACACTGCTGTGGAGATATGCCATGAACACTGCTGTGGAGACATGTCATGTACACTGCTGTGGAGATATCTGCCATGAACACTGCTGTGGAGACATGTCATGTACACTGCTGTGGAGATATCTGCCATGAACACTGCGATGGATGAAGATGGTCTCGGAGGAAATAGGAAAATATCTCTAGTAGTGTAAAGTGTTGAAACCATCTATGAACAGTAACAGTAATTGATTCTTCACTCTCTCTCTCTCACTCCCCCCCTCTCTCTCTGCACCCCCTCTCTCTCTCTCACTCCCTCAGGCTCCCTCCTTTCTCTCTCACTCCCTCTCGCTCCCCCCTTTCTCTCACTCCTTCATGCTCCCCCCTCTCTCTCTCACTCCTCATGATTCCCCCTCTCTCTCACTCCCTCACGCTCCTCCCCACTCTCTCTCACTCCCTCATGCTCCCCTTCTCTCTCTCACTCCCTCACGCCCCCCCTCTCATTCCCTCACACCACCGCTCCTCTCTCTCTGTCTCTCCTTAAACCTCCCTCTCTCTCTCTCTCTCTCTCTCTCTCTTTCTCTCTCTCTCTTTGCGTCTCAAAGCCCCAGCCCCATGCCTCTCAGATTCCTGCCATATTTTGGGGTAGCCGCTGAACAACACCAGTAAACCTGATCCCAACAGTCACACTCTGACGCGGTGCTAGAGTTTCCTCTGACAGACAGACAGACAGACAGACAGACCTAAACAACCTCACTAGGACAAGGCCCAGCCATGACCCTGAAGAGGTACATAGAAGCTGTGTGTGTGTGTGTGTCTGCAGGTGTGCACAAGTGTGTTTGTCACCAACAGTGTGTTTGTCACGGTGCAGTAAATGATACTACCACAGATCTCTTCTAGATAACGCTGTCAATAAAGACGCCTGGGGTGGAGCCCTCCAGATTTAAAATAACCTTTCTCAATGGAAATTGACATCATGCTGTGAACTCATTGACTGAATTGAACTCATAGTGTGACAGTAAAAAGTCACAGGTTCTATAATGAGCAAGAGTGTACAGTGTCCATATTAGGACAGCATCAGTCTCGGCAGGACTTGTTTAAATGTAAGTTGAGGGCCATAAAAGGATGAGGGCCATAAACTGACTAGGATTGCGTAATAACCGATATCACTGTGGGGTTCTCATGAGTATGCTGACCAGGAATGGTAAAATATAATAAAGGGGGAATTTTACTGCAGCTTTAATGACAAATTCAATGACATCGGTGTCTGTCTACACCTCTTTTTCAGTGTCCCTCTGTTTCTCTGACAGGCCCATCCTTTCCACCTGTCTCTATTGTAACCTGCCCCAGTCATTACATCTGTCCCTGAGCCGTGCTGTAAGTGCACATGTCAACGTGCAAATTACAGGACAGCGGCACACGTTGTACGCAACCGATACACTCATCCTCTCTCCCTCCCTCCCTCCCTTTTCTGATTACGAAGCCCAAAGTGATGGAGTCTGACAGACAGAAGAGAAGAGCAAAACAAAGACTTGAGTGGTGGAGTCTGGGTGGCGGTGAAGAAAGAGGGAAGGTGGGAACACGCCCTCCGGGGGGGGGGGGGGGGGGGGGGTGATAATACATGATAACACAGAAGGTGAGAGGGAAGGGATGTAGCTGATATTGAGGCCTTGTTCTCTGGTCAGACACTGGACCTGGGTGACACCCCTATGATCACATGATCCCAAACCACAGAGTCTACTTCCATAAGGGGTCAAGGTGATATGTGGGGTTAAAACGGTTCACTTTGTTCAGCATTCTTCTCTTGTCGTCTTACTTGTAATTTAAACACAAAAAAACGCAAGGAGTTGGGTTTTAAGTGAAGAGCTCTGCTTGGTAAAGTATATACTGTACCCACTGGGCAGTGGTGGAAAAAGTACCCATAAGTATATACTGTACCCACTGGGCAGTGGTGGAAAAAGTACCCACAGGTCATACCTGAGTAAGTACTAGCTAGTACCTTAATAGAAAGTTACTCAAGTAAAAGTGAAAGTCAACCAGTAAAAAACTACTTGAGTAAAAGTCTAAAAGTATTTGGTTTTAAATGTACTTAAGTACCAAAAGTAAATGTAATTGCTAAAATATACTAAGTATCAAAAGTATAATTAAAAGTATAAATAATGTTAAATTCCTTATATTAAGCAAAGCAGATGGCACCATTTTCTTGTTTTTAAAATGTACGGTGTGTTAGAGGGTTGTGTGTGTTTCAAATAGACGTTTCTGGGTCTGTGACAGTGTTTCTTCAGTACGTTGTGTTAGAGGGTTGTGTGTGTTTCAAATAGACGTTTCTGGGTCTGTGACAGTGTTTCTTCAGTACGTTGTGTTAGAGGGTTGTGTGTGTTTCGAATAGGCGTTTCTGGGTCTGTGACAGTGCTTCTTCAGTACGGTGTGTCATGGTGCAGAGGGTTGTGTGTGTTTTGGGCCACAGTTTGAGGCTGACATTCCGTTCTGCTACAGATGGACAAGTCGATCTAATAGAGATCGGTTGGAAATACAGGTGCTTGTTGAGTAACCTTTTCTGTGACCTGAAGATTCGTGTTGGCTACCCAAGCTTATACGTTAGCTTTAGCTCAGCGGGTTAAGATAGTATCGTGGCACACGGGAGACCTGGGTTTGAGCCCCGGTGGGTCACATAAAGTACAGATGATGTAGACCTAGTTAGTAGATTCTCTTGATTTCTGTCTGTCTTTCAAACAAAGATAAACGATTAATCTCCAAACTGACATTATTGCTTCCTCTTAACTGCCTTACCTGTACCGTGTGTGTGTGTGTGTGTGTGTCCTCACAAGCAGTACGCATAAACATGGGAGTATTCAAGCTTTCAGAGGAACTCTTTCACTTGTGTCATTGTGGAGTTGTGTTTACTATAGAGCTGTCTCTTTGTGTTCTCCTCTCTCAGCGGGTATGGCGCAAGGCCGTAACTAACCTGAGTACCATTCTTACCCCTTTCAACACGCTCAATTCCAACAACTTCCCCCTTGTCTCAAGAAGACTGGCAAACACTAATCTTGTCTTTCTTCTGGGAGAAGTGTATGTGTGAAATGAATACTGTGTGCTATAAAAAAAATTGTTCTGAAAAAGGATAGGTTAAGTCAACCACAAACAATAACACTCAATCTACATACCTCACCCAGAGTGGTGTAAGATGCTTTCAGTAACATTTAAGTCATATCATTATCCTACATGTCTGTATATTTCACCTGTATCAAATCATTTCTCAGTCAGTGTATCTCATTCGCTCCAATGAGATCCTAAATCACTCAAATTGAGGCTAAAGTGAGATGGCACCCTATTTGCCCAAATGGCACCCTATTTCCCTTTATCGTGTACTACTTTTGACCAGGACCCCTAGGGAATAGGGTGCCATTTGGGTCTCAGGCCTAACAGGCACAGATGATGACAACACACTTTATACTTCCTGTAATTTGCGCTGTAGGGTTATTTTCCTTGGGCACTGTAATTTCCTTGTCTGGCTCTTCAATAACATCCTGTTGTCAGTGAGTGTAGGCCTACAGCTGAGGGGGACGGGTTTCTTTGACGGACCGAGACATCACACAGGACAGTGGAGACAGACACTATTATTCTATTGTGAAATAATGACACCTGAATGGGGGGAAAGCGGAAGGAAAATGTGGTGTTTTTTTTTTGGTCTCTTTTGTATGAGCTCTGTTGTTGTTGTTGTTGTTTTGTTGTCGGATGAGATCCCTCAGACAACAACTTTTAGAAGCAGTGGGATGGTGACACTGGTTCCAACATTTAAATGATTCCTTGGTTTTATTCTGGTCCCTGGTTCCCATTAATGCCCTAAAATATTTTACAATTAACTTTTCATCAACCTACATTATTTAGTGATCAGAAATGTGCCTTTTGCCTCACCTCAGCAGTATTACAAGTATGTCAGGTAAAGTTTAACGGGTAAGAAACTAAGCCTTTGCACAATATTGTTGTTCCAGCGAAAAGGAAAGAGGATACCAATGAATAAAACCCCACTCTGACACACAAAAGTTGGGTAGTTAACCTGCTCACTCATACCACAATGGATGTGAGATGTATGTTCTATCTGACCCAATGACGTTCTGCAGTGAACAAGGCAGGTGGTCATCCCTCATCCACAATGGTGTAAAGTACTTAAGTAAAAATACTTTAAAGTACTACTAAAGTAGTTTTTGGGGGGTATCTGTACTTTACTATTTATATATTTTTGGCAACTTTTACTTTTACTTCACTACATTCCTAAAGAAAATGCTGTACTTTTTACTCCATACATTTTCCCTGACATCCAATAGTACTCGTTACATTTTGAATGCTTAGCAGGGCAGAAAATGGTCCAATTCGCACTCTTATCAAGAGAACATCCTGGTCATCCCTACTGCCTCTCATCTGGAGGACTAACTAAACACAAATGCCATGTTTTTAAATGATGTCTGACTTTTGGAGTATGACCCTGGCTATCCGTAAATTTAAAAAACAAGAAAATTGTTCCATCTGGTTTGCTTAATATAAGGAATTTTAAATGATTTGTACTTTTACTTTTGATACGTATGTATATTTTAGCAACTACATTTACTTTTGATACTTAAGTACATTTAAAACCAAATACTTTTAGACTTTTACTCAAGTTGTATTTTAATGGGTGACTTTCACTTTTACTAGTAATTTTCTATTAAGGTATCTTTACTTTTACTCAAGTATGACAAATGCGTACTTTTTCCACCACTGCTCTTCCAGCCACACAACAGAGACAGACAGGTGCTTCCTGTGAGGGTGTACACTGTTGTTGACCATGAGGTCTGGACAGTGGAGAATGTGGGAGATGACTACTCATTCAGAGGGATAGACACACACACACACACACACACTACTCTGCTTAGGATACAGAGGCAGGAGCAGGAGACAAGGACTCTGTGAGCTGTATCTACAGTTGACATAAGCAAACAAGATAATCCCTTTTGTGGAGGATGGCATTCCTGACATGAGGTCATTCAGGGGAAGTGGGAGTAGGGTCATTTTTATTTAACTAGGTAAGTCAGTTAAGAACAAATTCTTATTTCCAATGACGGCTAAACCCGGACGATGCTGGACCAATTGTGCGCTGCCCTATGGGACTCCCAATCACGGCCGGTTGTGATACAGCCGGAATCAAACCAGGGTCTGTAGTGACACCTCTAGCACTGAGATGCAGTGCCTTAGACCGCCGCGCCACTCTGGAGCCCATGTTACTGACACCATGAACATTTACTACAGTAAGACTAGCTGAGATACATACAAAGATTATACTCTTACTACAACAAATGTTAGTATGTCATCTGAGTGAGTCAGTCAGTCAGTCAGTCAGTCAGTCAGTCTGTCTGTCTGTCTGTCTGTCTGTTGACCTGTCTATCTGTCTGCCTGCCTGTCTGTCTGCTTGCCAGTCTATCTGCCTGGATGCCTGTCTGTCTCTCTTTAGGTCTCTCTGTCTGTCCGACATACTTGACCTTCCGTCTGTCTGTCTATAATGACAGAGAGTGAAGGAATGTGCTATAGGTAAGTGTCTGGAGCAACCGTGGAGTGTTTAAATATAACACAGAGGTTTTACGTCACTTTTTAACACTGCCATAGAGATGAAAGATTAACAAACATGCAAAACTACCAACACAAACGCCTCGGACAACTCCTGTCCGTCGCTGACCAATCAGGAAGTTAACCCACATAGCAGGAGAACAGGAATGTACCGACCCGAGAAACAAAACCCCTGTGACACCTGGGACCATATATATCTGCAGGTGAAATTGTCTTGTTTATTACAACACCTCGTCTCTCAACTTCCACTGTGCATTTGACCATGAGTGGAAGTCATGTGACTTGTCATTGAGTGAAGTCATAAAACAAGTGTTCTGTTCTACTTGTCAACTCTGAAAAGTGTGTCTCAGTCCAACATAACAGTTTTGATATTAGGGGATTTGTATTTTTTTTAAATAAGATTACTTTGACACCACATGCAGCAGGAATGAAATAATGCTTTCGACTGGAGATTTAGCATTCTAAGTTTAGGCTTATTTCTCTTTTTTACTTCTGATTTGCTTTTCTGTGATGGCATCCCAAAAAAAGTATAATTCCTAGAACAAAACTCCAGTATGGGGCCTCTCGAGTGTCGCAGCGGTCTAAGGCACTGAATTGCAGTGCTTGAGGTGTCACTACAGACCCAGGTTCGATCCCAGGCTGTGTCATAACCGGTTATGACCAGGAATCCCATAGGGTGGCGCACAATTGGCCCAGCGTTGTCTGGGTTAGGGGAGGGCGTGGCCAGGTGTGCTTAACTTGGCTCATTGCGTGGCGGGCCGGGCGCCTGCAGACTGAATTAAGTTGAGCGGTGTGTCCTCTGACACACTGGGGGATCAGACAGTGTTGATGCTGGGTGTCTTTATCAGTGTGTGCTTGACAACACTTTTGTCATTCCACTTGGTCACATAGGGTTTGGTTAAAAAAAGTAGTAGCTATGACATCAGTGTTTTAGGACCTTGTTTACACACACACACACACACACACACACACACAAATGCTGTAAAGTAAGAATGCTAAGACATGTTAATAGATTATATTTATCAATTAACAAAATGCAAAGTGAGTGAACAGAAGACAAATCTACATCAAATCAATATTTGGTGTGACCACCCTTTGCCTTCAAAACAGCATCAATTCTTCTAGGTGCACTTGCACACAGTTTTTGAAGGAACTCGGCAGGTAGGTTGGCCCAAACATCTTGGAGAACTAACCACAGAACTTCTGTGGATTTAGGCAGCCTCAGGTGCTTCTCTCTCTTCATGTAATCCCAGACAGTTTCGATGATGTTGAGATCAGGGCTCTGTGGGGGCCATACCATCACTTCCAGGACTCCTTGTTCTTCTTTACACTGAAGATAGTTCTTAATGACTTTCCCTGATGATATTGCATGATGGATAAGTATCTGCCTGTACTCCTCAGCATTGATGAGACCATTAATTCTGACCAAATCTCCAAGTCTATTTCCAGAAATGCAGCTCCACCATGCTTCACTGTTGAACCCCCACCATGCTTCACTGTTGCCTGCAGACACTCATTCTTGTACTTCTCTCCATCCCTTCGGCAAACAAACTGCCTTCTGCTACAGACAAATAATAAATGTTTTGACTCATCAGTCCAGAGCACCTGCTGCCATGTTTCTGCATGCCAGTTCCTGTGTTTTTATGCATAGTTGAGTCACTTGGCCTTGTTTTCACGTCGGAGGTATGGCTTTTTGGCCGCAAGTCTTCCATGATGGCCACTTCCGACCAGACTTCTCCGGACAGTAGATGGGTGTACCAGGGTACCACTGTTTTCTGACAATTCTGAGCTGATGACACTGCTGTACATCTTCTGACTGTGAAGGGAGGTAAACATGATGTGTTTTTCATCTGCTGCAGTGAGTTTCCTTGGCCGACCACAGTCCTCAACATTGCCCGTTTCTTTGTGCTTCTTCAAAAGAGCTTGGACAGCACATCTGGAAAGCCCTGTCTGCCTTGACATTTCTGCCTGGGAGAGACCTTGCTGATGCAGTATAACTAACCGGGTCTTGTTGCTGGGCTCAGTCTTGTCATGGTGTATGACTTTTGACAGTAAACTGTCTTCAGCAACCTCGCCTTGTTAGCTGAGTTTGGCTGTTCCTCACCCAGTTTTATTCCTCCTACACAGCTGTTTCTGTTTCAGTTAATGATTGTGTTTCAATCTACATATTGAATTGATGATCATTAGCACCTGTTTGGTATAATTGTTTAATCATACACCTGATTATATGCCTACAAAATCCCTGACTTTGTGCAAATGTACCAATAAGAATTGATGCTGTTTTGACAGCAAAGGGTGGTCACACTAAATATGGATTTGATTTAGATTTTTCTTCTGTCCAAGAAGTGAAGAATCAACAACAAGTGGGACACAATCATGAAGTGGAACGACATTTATTGGATATTTCAAACTTTTTTAACAAATCAAAAACTGAAAAATTGGGCGTGCAAAATTATTCAGCCCCCTTAAGTTAATACTTTGTAGCGCCACCTTTTGCTGCGATTACAGCTGTAAGTCGCTTGGGGTATGTCTCTATCAGTTTTGCACATCGAGAGACTGACATTTTTTCCCATTCCTCCTTGCAAAACAGCTCGAGCTCAGTGAGGTTGGATGGAGAGCATTTGTGAACAGCAGTTTTCAGTTCTTTCCACAGATTCTCGATTGGATTCAGGTCTGGACTTTGACTTGGCCATTCTAACACCTGGATATGTTTATTTTTGAACCATTCCATTGTAGATTTTGCTTTATGTTTTGGATCATTGTCTTGTTGGAAGACAAATCTCCGTCCCAGTCTCAGGTCTTTTGCAGACTCCATCAGGTTTTCTTCCAGAATGGTCCTGTATTTGGCTCCATCCATCTTCCCATCAATTTTAACCATCTTCCCTGTCCCTGCTGAAGAAAAGCAGGCCCAAACCATGATGCTGCCACCACCATGTTTGACAGTGGGGATGGTGTGTTCAGCTGTGTTGCTTTTACGCCAAACATAACGTTTTGCATTGTTGCTAAAAAGTTCAATTTTGGTTTCATCTGACCAGAGCACCTTCTTCCACATGTTTGGTGTGTCTCCCATGTGGCTTGTGGCAAACTTTAAACAACACTTTTTATGGATATCTTTAAGAAATGGCTTTCTTCTTGCCACTCTTCCATAAAGGCCAGATTTGTGCAATATACGACTGATTGTTGTCCAATGGACAGTCTCCCACCTCAGCTGTAGATCTCTGCAGTTCATCCAGAGTGATCATGGGCCTCTTGGCTGCATCTCTGATCAGTCTTCTCCTTGTATGAGCTGAAAGTTTAGAGGGACGGCCAGGTCTTGGTAGATTTGCAGTGGTCTGATACTCCTTCCATTTCAATATTATCGCTTGCACAGTGCTCCTTGGGATGTTTAAAGCTTGGGAAATCTTTTTGTATCCAAATCGAGCTTTAAACTTCTTCACAACAGTATCTCGGACCTGCCTGGTGTGTTCCTTGTTCTTCATGATGCTCTCTGCGCTTTTAACAGACCTCTGAGACTTTCACAGTGCAGGTGCATTTATACGGAGACTTGATTACACACAGGTGGATTGTATTTATCATCATTAGTCATTTAGGTCAACATTGGATCATTCAGAGATCCTCGCTGAACTTCTGGAGAGAGTTTGCTGCACTGAAAGTAAAGGGGCTAAATAATTTTGCACGCCCAATTTTTCAGTTTTTGATTTGTTAAGAAAGTTTGAAATATCCAATAAATGTCGTTCCACTTCATGATTGTGTCCCACTTGTTGTTGATTCTTCACAAAAAAAATACAGTTTTATATCTTTATGTTTGAAGCCTGAAATGTGGCAAAAGGTCGCAAAGTTCAAGGGGGCCGAATACTTTCGCAAGGCACTGTACATATATATAGTACCAGTCTAAAGTTTGAACACACCTACTCATTCAAGGGTTTTTCTTTATTTAAATGTTTTTCTACGTTGTAGAATAATAGTGAAGACATCAAAACTATGAAATAACGCATATGGAATCATGTAGTAACCAAAAAAGTGTTCAACAAATCAAAATACGTTTTATATTTGAGATTCTTCAAAGTAGCCACCCTTTGCCTTGATGACAACTTTGCACACTCTTGGCATTCTCTCAACCTGGAATGCATTTCAATTAACAGGTGTGGCTTGTTAATTTGTAGAATTGCTTTCCTTCTTAATGTGTTTGAAACAATCAGTTGTGTTGTGACAAGGTAGGGGTGGTATACAGAATATAGTCCTATTTGGTAAAAAACCAAGTCCATATTATTGCAAGAACAGCTCAAATAAGCAAAGAGAAACAACAGTCCATCATTACTTAAAGACATGAAGGTCAGTCAATCCGGAAAAAGTCAAGAATTGTGTGTGTAGTTGCAAAAACCATCCAGCGCTATGATGTAACTGGCTTTCATGAGGACCGCCACAGGAAAGGAAGACCCAGAGTTTCCTCTGCCGCAGAGGATAAGTTATTTACAGTTACCAGCCTCAGATTGCAGCCCAAATAAATGCTTCACGGAGTTCAAGTAACAGACATATGTCAACATGAACTGTTCAGAGGAGAATCAGGCCTTCATTTTTTTTAAAAATTATTATTATTGACAATAGGATGCTGGCAGAGTTCCTCTGTCCAGTGTCTGTGTTCTTTTGCCCATCTTAATCTTTTCTTTTGATTGGCCAGTCTGAGATATTTTTCTTTGCAACTCTGCCTAGAAGGCCAGCATCTCGGAGTTGCTTCTTTGCTGTTGATGTTGAGACGGGTGTTTTGAGGGTACTATTTAATGAAGCTGCCAGTTTAGGACTAGACACTCTAATGTACTTGTCCTCTTGCTCAGTTGTGCACCGGGCCTCCCACTCCTCTTTCTATTCTGGTTAGAGACAGTTTGCAATGTTCTGTAGTACACAGCGTTGTACGAGATCTTCAGTTTCTTGGCAATTTTTCGCATGGAATAGCCTTAATTTCTCAGAACAAGAATAGGCTGCCGAGTTTCAGAAGAAAGTTCTTTGTTTCTGGCCATTTGGAGGCTGTAATCAAACCCACAAATGCTGATGCTCCAGATACTCAACTAGTCTAAAGGCCAGTTTTATTGCTTCTTTAATCAGAACAACAGTTTTCAGCTGTGCTAACATAATTGCAAAAGGGTTTTCTAATGATCAATTAGCCTTTTAAAATGATAAACTTGGATTAGCTAACACTACATGTCGTTGGAACATGATGGTTGCTGATAATGGGCCTCCGTACGCCTATGTAGGTATTCCATAAAGAATCAGAAGTTTCCAGCTGCAATAGTATTTTACAACATTAATGTCTACCCTGTATTTCTGATCAATTTGATGTTATTTTAATGGACAATAAATGTGCTTTTCTTTCAAAAACAAGGACATTTCTAAGTGACCGCAAACTTTTGAACGGTAGTGTACATATTTTTTCCTTCGTTTTTTCCCGGTTTTGCATGTTATTTTGGCATTAATAAGTGTCACATTTCAGTTTGTAAACAATGTCAAATTAATTGTAAGCATTGAGTTAATAAAGCCGCATACAAACCTGGTCTATTTTTTGCTTGAGTAAGGTAGCTCCAAAATGCAGGTGTTTCAGCATAACTAAGTGCTTTGTGTGGTGGTGTTGCAGCCAGGGGAATATACTGAGCATTGGAGTTGGTAATGTTCTCTAGTTGCGCTGTGATTGGCTAAGTGTTCTATAACTCATGGGGACACTACGTCACAGCAAAATTTACTGGTAGAGCTTGAAAATTCAAGCCCCTTGAGTGCTGCCATAGAGTTACATTATAAGTGCCCATCCAGAAGGCTCAAGGTCATTGGCCACAGATAAAATTATGTCAAATCACGTTATATCCTGCCTGGTTGGCACTCTTCGTGGAATCGTTGGACGGGGCCACAGTGTCTCCCGACTCCTCCTGTCTCAGCCTCCAGTATCTATGCTGCAATAGTTTGTGTCGGGGGGCTAGGGTCAGTCTGTTATATCTGGCGTAATTCTCCTGTCTGATCCGGTGTCCTGTGTGAATTTAAGTATGCTCCCTCTAATTCACTTTCTCTCCCTCTCCCTCCCCTCCCGGAAGACCTGAGCCCTGGGACCATGCCTCAGGACTATCTGGCCTGATGACTCCTTGCTGTCCCCAGTCCACCTGGTCATGCTGCTGCTCCAGTTTCAACTGTTCTGTCGGCGGTTATGGAACGCTGACCTGTTCACCGGACGTGTTACCTTGTCCCGGACCTGCTATTTTTGATTCTCTCCCTCTACCGCACCTGCTGTCTCAAACTCTGAATGCTCGGCTATGAAAAGCCAACTGACATTTACTCCTGAGGTGCTGACCAGTTGTACCCTCTACAACCACTGTGATTATTATGATTTTACCATGCTGGTCATCTATGAACGTCTGAACACCTTGGCCATATACTGTTATACTCTCCACCCAGCACAGCCAGAAGAAGACTGGCCACCCCTCAGAGCTTGGTTCCTCTCTAGGTTTCTTTCTAAGTTCCTGCCTTTCTAGGGAGTTTTTCTTAGCCACCGTGCTTCTACATCTGCATTCCTTGCTTTTTGGGGTTTTAGGCTGGGTTTCGGTATAGCACTTTGTGACATCGGCTGATGTAAAAAGGACTTCATAAATCAATTTGATTATCAACATCATTTTTCTTAATCTTAGCTAGCAAACTAGCAGTCATCATCATGAATCAAGTCCACAATCTACTGGCAAATCCTATTCAATTCTCTGTCACATGAAGAGAAATTAAAGATAAAATGAATCGGTGCTCATTGGCCATAAAGATTACACAACAAGTTGAATATCGCAAATTCAACAATGAGTGGTTTGGAAGAAATCAGTGGCTAACTGCAAGCATTGCAAAGCAATCACTAGCCTGCTATTCAGTGGAGTGGGTGTGTGGTCCAAGTCTGGGTTTAAGGGTCTCTTTTCCCTAATAATTTGGTCCCTTTTCCCCTCATAATTTAGAATACTGTTCTGACTTGCATATGTAGCCTATAGCCTGTTTTAGAGAAATGTCATCATCGAATGTTGTAAGCGCTTTCATTGTCTGCTAATATGCCCCCTTTATTTATCCTATGGTTCTGACTTGGTGTACAGGGAGAATACTGTAAGAACGGCCAAAGGTCTGACAATTCTGTCGTTGTACATTTCAAAAGTGCTAAACAAATAGTTAGATTGACTACATCGTCCTAGCTCGCTCATGAATGTTGTAATCAAAATGACGGATTGCCTCTTATCTGCTCGTTGTCCACTTATGCCATAGTTTGTACATCTCAATTGTCAGTAGAAATCGCATTTGTTTAAGCAAGTCAGACAAGGCAGTAAATAAGGCTGAATTAACTGTTTCACTGCCAGACAAGGCTCTGCTGATAGCTAGGTGTAGCAGTGGTAAATTATTGGGACTGCTGTTGGGACAGCTTTATGTAGGTCCTAACAGTCTGTGGGCACCGTTTGTCACCGTTAGTGCAATTACTGGATTGTTTAGTGTAGTGTAGTGGCTTTGCTGTCATCAATCTACAAATTGTTGGGTTTGTTTGCCCCACCAAAATTGACATGCTAAAATCATCATTGTTTGTATTTACTTTCAAATATTGCACGTAAATAGCCTCATCATTATAGATCCAAATTTAGCCGTCCAAAACCCACTCTTCCATCCACAAATCCACCGACAGGGGGCATTCTCGTGACTCAACCGCTCCTATCAGCCAACCTGGATGCTGTCTTGGAGGTGGTGACTTTTGATTGTGTCCAGCTAATGCTGCATTTAAAACCACGTGTGATGGTGGTAATTGCCAGTAAAGTCGCAAAAACGTACCCACGTGCTTTAAACTTGTTGAGTAACGCTGATTGGCTAATGGAAAACAAGCTGCGTCTACCATAAACTAAAAGCACAGATATCATGCTGGTGAACCATGTATAGTTTTCAAAATCCACATTAATATATGTTTTTTATAAATAATGTTTTGTTTGTATTTAATTTCCGAAAATGTTGATATCGAGGTCATATCCTTAGTAGGTAACATCAGAGTTTAGCCTGTGGGAGAAGTCGGAGCTCGGTGATGATATAGTAATTACCAGTTGGGGGCCGTTCTACTAGAATTTCCCCAGTCGTATGTGGCAAATACCACCTTCCCACTTGGTTTTGAACGCAGCATAAATAAGCAAATCCATTCTGGCCAGAGCTTCGACATTCAAGTTGATGTTTGTTCGGATCCAGAAAGTCATAATAAAACCAGTCATTCATTATTTTACTAAACTTTTCTTATTACGGAATCTCCGAACAGTCACTTCTAAAATGTCTTTCCAGTACCCACATGCTTACCGTGACGAGGCAGTTGTAAGTAACATGCTAACTAGCTTGCTAGCTAGTAGTAACCAGTAACAGCTAGCTAGACATGTCGCTTTCAAGTGAATGGTGAGGAGCTAGCCACTTGCTAGTTAGCTTGTTCTTTATTACCCAGTGAGCGTGTCATGTACCTCTATTTAGTTGGATAGCTTGAGGCTACTAAAATAACTTAATTAGTGACGTTATTTGAACAAATTAACATATCAACCGAGTTCGCTAATTTATCTTGTAGCATAGCTAGGTCAAATGAATGAGCCAGCTAGCTAGGATTTTGTTAGCTTTATTTCATGTTAGCTCCTAGCCATGCTTAGGCTGGCTAGTTAGCAAGCTAACGTTGCCTCTTGTCCTTTTAGCTTAGCTAGTTATCACATACCAGCCAGCAGCAAACGATGAATGATCAAAGTTGTTGTCTGACTGCTGGCGCACATTCTGGATTTCACCGGCTGGTTATTTCTGACAGGCAGATGACTACCATGGTAACAAGATTCCTGACCCGTACAGTTGGCTGGAGGACCCAGACAGCGAGAAGACGCAGGTAAATGCTATCTTTCATGTCACTCCAAATACGGTGTGTATTTCAGCACCACTGGCTCAAGGAATGTTGTGGCAACGTTACCAGAACGTTTGTCAGGGAGTTCTTAGTCCGTTTCAATTTGGTGACAGAAATTCACATGGAATGTAATATTAACTCCATTATCTAGGTATAAAGTTAATTGGCCAATGTGGATTGTGTGCCACTGTCAACTCCTTCCCACAATCAAGGACAAAGACCCATGTCTGTATTGTCTAACAGATATGGGACAGTCAAGTCACTAACTCGGCATATACCTAGAATGTCCAAACATACCGTTGACACAGGCAGCTGCTGAGTTTCTGAGCTGGCAGTGACTCTTCAGAGCAAAAAGTTATATAAAGAATATTGTTTATTTTTGGACATAAAAGATGGTAAAAATACTAGCAAATCAACTGCAAGTTATTTTTAGTTTCGGAAATCTGTTCCAAAGTATTCCCACACATAATAAAGATATATGTGATTGTATATAAATGTAAGGTTTGAAATAATTATGTTTTAGTTCATTATTATATCTGTTTGGGCTTCTTGCGGTCAATTTGCAGTCTACAAATGATTTGTCATTATGTTCCTGTCCCCGACCATCCGCTCATGAAAAGTTGATGATCCCTGAGCTACTGACACCGTAGATCAGTGGTTCCCAAACTTGTTTGACCCATGACCCCATTTTGATATATGAAAAGTCTCGTGACCCCTTTTTGATATATGAAAAGTCTCGTGACCCACCCATGTGAAAAATTATGTAATTAACAGCCAACAAGTTAACTTTTTTAATTGGGGCTATGAGAATCAATTGCAAATTAGTCTGACATAATTTATCTTATCTCACATCCACTAATGAGATGGGTGTGCTTGATGCGTGTTGCATCGGAGCTTCTCGAAGTCAGGGGCCTGGTCGACAGTGTGCCCTCATCTCTCCTGTCACATCCAACCTGGATCGATATTTGTCTTTAATGCAGATGAGAGCACTGAATCAGCGTACCATGAGTTTTAATGCTCGGCGGGAGACGGAACAATATTCCCTTTGACTCAGGAACCTAAACTCTTCCATAGTGACCCGTGAATGCATGGTCTGCAGCATTTGACCACATGACAGCTCGATCAACTGTTAGGTTTCACTTACCAGCATGTTAACTGAGCCAGGATCACAGTCAAATTAATTTTGCTGATTCGGTCACTCATATGTAGAATATTTTGCATTAACCCCCTTTCTAAATATTTCTTACATAGGCAAGGAGACACACATTTTCTTTTCACGAAGTTGTGTTTTTATTTTTTACATCCATTGTGAATGACAACAGTTCCTCTCTCAATGGGAAAAATCTTTTCAACACTCCCCCTTGATAACCACCAAGCCTCAGAGTAAAATAGAACATTGTCCTTCTCTGATCCCATATCTCCACACACAGTAGTTTTGTGAACAGGTGTGCACGATGTAGTTTACAATCAAAGTTAGCTGCTGCATATCTCAAGAGTTCTGCGCTCAGCTCTTTTTCCACAGGTTGCTTTCGGTGTATCCATTCTAGCTCAGTGAGTGTATCATACAATGCGTCCATATGGCAGAGGGAGACACATTCATAACTAGAATGCAGAGGCCTGCCCGCCGTCCCGCCGTAGATGTAGACCCATCTGTGGAAAAGCCCACCATTCAATCCCATGGAATCTGTTTTTCGTCAATATAGCCATGCAGCACACTGAACATCCCCTGTGCCGTTTCATGCCCAGAAATCGTGAGACAGAACAATATGTCCTCTTAGAGAGCACCTGTAGTGAACAAAAGTCAATGCGTGGGCATCTCGGCCCTCACAGCTAAAATCCATTTGGAGAGGGGAGTTTTTGAGTCGTTCAGTCATTTTCCTCTTGATTGCTAGCCATAGCATAAAATGTTAGTTTCACATTGTTATCTGACAGAAGTATTGATGTGAGTTTCTGTGCTTCTGCCTCCCCACACATTGTTTTCACCATATCAATTGTGGACGGTAATATCAGTCTCTGCAATAGTGTGTGGTTTCTTTGCGTAGTGGGCTGAGCCATTCACAGTGGCCTTTTCCCACTACCTAAGGGTTCTGGTTGAATTTCTGGTTGAATTTTTACTTTTATATTTGAATAATTTTCCTTTAGGTTTTTAAGGTTAACCACATTAAAATGATTTTGAGAGACAAAGACAATTATTAGATATTTTTTTACCAGGATTTTGGAAATTCTCCCACAACCCCATTTTCATATCAGGCGACCCCTATTTTGAGATCAGCTGCGTAGATGTTGCAACCAGCCCCACCTTCTGTGAGTTAGTGGTCATTGCAGTGGTGTTAATAAACTCAGAAAATAAACATCCTCTCACTGTCAACTGTGTTTATTTTCAGCAAACTTAACATGTAAATATTTGTATGAACATAACAAGATTCAACAACTGAGCCATAAACTGAACAAGTTCCACAGACATGTGACTAACAGAAATTGAATAATGTGTCCCTGAACAAAGGGGCGGTCAAAATCAAAAGTAACAGTCAGTATCTGGTGTGGCCACCAGCTGCATTAAGTACTGGAGTGCATCTCCTCCTTGTGGACTGCACCAGACTTGCCAGTTCTTGCTGTGAGATGTTACCCCACTCTTCCACCAAGGCACCTGCAAGTTCCAAGGACATTTCTGGGGGGAACGGCCCTAGCCCTCACCCTCCGATCCAACAGGTCCCAGACATGCTCAATGGGATTGAGATCCGGGCTCTTCGCTGGCCATGGCAGAACACTGACATTCCTGTCTTGCAGGAAATCACACAGAACGAGCAGTATGGCTGGTGGCATTGTCATGCTGGAGGGTCATGTCAGGATGAGCCTGCAGGAAGGGTACCACATGAGGGAGGAGGATGTCTTTCCTGTAACACGCAGTGTTGAGACTGCCTGCAATGTCAACAAGCTCAGTCATTGCTTTCCTGTGACACACCACCCCAGACGATGACGGACCCTCCACCTCCAAATCGATCCCGCTCCAGAGTACAGGCCTCGGTATAACGCTCATTCCTTCGACGATAAACGCAAATCTGACCATCACCCCTGGTGAGACAAAACCGCGATTCGTCAGTGAAGAGCACTTTTTGCCAGTCCTGTCTGGTCCAGCTAAGGTGGGTTTGTGCCCATAGGCGACGTTGTTGCCGGTGAGGTCTGGTGAGGACCTGCCTTACAACAGGCCCACAAGCCCTCAGTCCAGCCTCTCTCAGCCTATTGCGGACAGCATGATCACTGATGGAGGGATTGTGTGTTCCTGGTGTAACCCTGGCAGTTGTTGTTGCCATCCTGTACCTGTCACGCAGGTGTGATGTTCAGATGTACCGATCCTGTGCAGGTGTTGTTACATGTGGTCTGCCACTGCGAGGATGATCAGCTGTCCGTCCTGTCTCCCTGTAGCGCTGTCTTAGGCGTCTCACAGTACGGACATTGCAATTTATTGCCCTGGCCACATCTGCAGTCCTCATGCCTCCTTGCAGCATGCCTAAGGCACGTTCACGCAGATGAGCAGGGACCCTGGGCATCTTTATTTTGTTTTTTTTCAGAGTCAGTCTAAAGGCCTCTTTAGTGTCCTAAGTTTTTATAACAGTGACCTTAAAATTGACACTAATAGCTGTTAGTGTCTTAACGACTCTTCCACAGGTGCATGTTCATTAATTGTTTATGGTTCATTGAACAAGCATGGGAAACAGTGTTTAAACACTTTACAATGAAGATCTGTGAAGTTAATTTGTAAAAATCCAAATATCTTTGAAAGACAGGGTCCTGAAAAAGAGAGATTTATTTTTTTTGCTGAGTTTGTCTTGTGTTTCTTCCCAGGCTTTTGTCAATGCTCAGAACCAGCTGACGTTGCCCTACCTGGACCGCTGTGAGGTGCGGGACCTGTTCAAGGAGCGCATGACGGAGCTCTATGACTACCCCAAATACAGCTGCCCCTTCAAGAGGGGGAGCAGGTGAGATAATGAAAGAAAGAGGGAGACTTGAGGTGGTACATGGAGGTTTTGGACTTTTCTCAATTTGTTTTTCCGTGATTCCTCACATCCTATCTCTCTGCCTCGTTCTCAACTGTAGTGGAGGAGGAGGTCCAAGCTTCCTCCTCATGTACCTTCTGGTCCAATGCATTTTGAGAAGGAAGCAAGGAGAGAGGACTTGAGGCAAGATTAATTGAGGATGAGCCAAAATATTGCATTCCCCTAAAGATGGAGACTGTTGTCTTTTGGTTAGTTTAGTTCCTTGGCTTTGTGCTGACACTCTATCCCCCCCCACTGCAGATATTTCCATTTCTACAACACGGGCCTCCAGAACCAGAGTGTAATGTATGTTCAGGAGAGTCTAGAGGCAGAGCCCACAGTCTTCCTGGACCCAAACACTTTCTCTGAGGATGGGACTGTCGCTTTACGAGGTGGGGGATGGAGACAAGGTCAAGCAATGCTCATTATGATGTAGAATATTGTCCTGTTTGTAATACTGTACAGATGACGGTTTCCTTCATGAAGGTGCGTTTCTGACATCACGTTCTACTGTACTGAACAGCCTAGAATCTACCAGTATACTGTATCAGCCTTTACACTGCACTGGCATGTTTAGACATCTACCACAGTTGCTGGAACCGTGCTGGAAAGGACCATGTGAAAGGGAAAGTGAAATTATAAGCCAGTACAGCTCGTGTTGGCACTAAAATACAGTAACTACTAGAACCAGCCAATGACGTGAATATAAACGCAATTTTTATTTATATCATTTATATTTACAATGCATTCTAAATGAATATACTCAACACTATTCACAATGCATTCTAAATGAATATATTCAACACTATTCACAATGCATTCTAAATGAATATATTCAACACTATTCACAATGCATTCTAAATGAATATATTCAACACTATTCACAATGCATTCTAAATGAATATATTCAACACTATTCACAATGCATTCTAAATGAATATATTCAACACTATTCACAATGCATTCTAAATGAATATATTCAACACTATTCACAATGCATTCTAAATGAATATATTCAACACTATTCACAATGCATTCTAAATGAACATATTCACTATTCACAATGCATTCTAAATGAATATATTCAACACTATTCACAATGCATAATAAATGAATATATTCAACACTATTCACAATGCATTCTAAATGAATATATTCACTATTCACAATGCATTCTAAATGAATATATTCAACACTATTCACAATGCATTCTAAATGAACATATTCAACGCTATTCACAATGCATTCTAAATGAACATATACAACACTATTCACAATGCATTCTAAATGAATATATTCAACACTATTCACAATGCATTCTAAATGAACATATTCAACACTATTCACAATGTAGATAACGTGACTGGTTCCTCTGACTATGCGCGACTTGTGTCCCTCAGGTTATGCTTTCTCAGAGGACGGCGAGTACCTGGCATATGGCACCAGCGCCAGCGGCTCTGATTGGGTGGAGATGCACTTCCTGCGGGTGGAGGGGGCTGTGGCCCTAAATGACCGGCTGGAGAGGGTGAAGTTCAGCTGCATGTCCTGGACCCATGACGGCAAGGGCCTCTTCTACAACTCCTACCCCAAGCAGGAGGGCAAGAGTGACGGTGAGGGGATGTTTGGATATTTAGAGGGGAACTAGTTTGTTCCATTTTATGCTTTAGTTAAATGTATGAACACATAACTCTCCTCTTCTAGGCACTGAGACGTCCACGAACCTGCACCAGAAGCTCTACTTCCACGTGTTGGGTACCCCCCAGTCTCAGGACTGCCTGTGTGCCGAGTTCCCCGACCACCCTAAGTGGATGAGTGGGGTCGAGGTACGCTGCTGGACTTGGCTAGACACTAAACAGACCGGGACTTGACTGTCTCATATCTTTTAGACAATGCAGAAATGGTTCTTATCTTTAGTCCAAGTACCCTTTTGAGGAGACATAACGTGTATCCTAATATCTGTCGTTCTCCTGAAGTCTGTACTTTGGTGTAACACAGATGGTGGAAACTCACTCACAGTCTTCTCCCTTTATGTCCATAGAGGGAAGTGGACAGCACAGAATCTGACTTGTAGTTCTTGTGTCCCTGATATTTAGAATCCTGATTATAGTGTCATAATGCCTCTAGTCATCAGTGTAGGTTTCTGGTTGATTAGCGCTAGCGGGCACAGTGTTGTATTAGCATTCTGAAAGGTGTCCGTGTGCGATCTCACTCCAGGTGTCAGATGACGGGCGCTACGTACTGCTGTCCATCAGGAAGGGCTGTGACCCGGTCAACCGGCTGTGGTACTGTGACCTTCAAACCACTCTTCAGGGTATCACAGGTACCATGCACACCACAACCTAATCAGATCAGTCTTTCTCTTTAGTCTCCTTAACGCATAATCACCATCCACTGACCGGCCACCATATTTGTTGTAGGGCATAGGCTTTGACTTGATGTGTTATCAAGAACATCCACTATAGATTGTGAATGTCTTGTATTGTCAATGTCTTGTGTTGTGAATAGGGTTGTGGCGATCATGACATTTCGTCAGCCGGAGATTGTCAAGCAAATAACTGGCGGTCTCATGGTAATTGACTGTTAATTAACATTGTCACATTTAGCAACTCCTGGCTTCCACAGACCTTTGGAACATCTACATTTTAAAAAGTCGTAAGAAATCCATTATTTTAGACAAGTCTAAAGAAACATGATATGAAGAACATTTCAGAAGGACCGACTAGCATACTCCGAGTTGTCCTTATGTTTGGTCTGGCTATGCCAAATGGCTGTAGGCTACACTAGTTCATTTAGCAGACAAGATTTGCTTAGAATTCTGTGGCTTCGGGGCCTCCTGAGTGACGCAGTGGTCTAAGGGACTGCATCGCAGTGCTAGCTGTGCCACTACAGATCCTGGTTCGAGTCCAGGCTCTGTCGCAGCCGGCAGCGACCTAGAGACCCATGGATCGGCGCACAATTGGCCCAGCGTTGTCCGGGTTAGGGGAGGGTTTGGCCGACAGGGATGTTCTTGTCCCATCGCGCTCTAGCGACTCCTGTGGCGGGTCGGGCGCAGTGCACTCTGACACAGTCAGCCAGGTGTACTGTGTTTTCTCCGACACATTGGTGCGGCTGACTTCCAGGTTAAGCGGGCATTATGTCAAGAAGCAGTGCGGATTGGTTGTGTTTCGGAGGACGCACGGCTCTCGACCTTCGCCTCTTCAGAGTCCGTATGGGAGTTGCAACGATGGGACAAGATTGTAATTACCAATTGGATACCATGAAATTGGGGAGAAAAAGATAGAATGGCCCATTATCATGCCTCGAAACAGGGGCAGTGGAAAATAATTAGTCATCTATGCACTTAAATAGCAAATGGAGGACGTTTTTCCTGTGGTTAATTTTCATTCCAGCCAGGTAGGCAATACTCCTGTTGTAAAGAGAAGCAATATGCTTAATATTAGGGAAGTTGATAAATCGATATAGAAGGCTTAGCCTATAGAAAGCCTCCATTAAAAAGAGCATCCCATCAGCTATCTCTGTTTTCTCACACAATTGCATAGTCTATAAAAATGTTGCGCAACATGAGCTCATGCTTAAAGTGTTTGATCAGATTTTTGTGGAGCGGCAGGTAGCCTAGTAGTTAGAGCGTTGGACTTGTCAACTCGGAGATTCGATCTTATAAGGTAAATATCTGTCGTTCTGCCCCTGAACAAGGCAGTTAACCCACTGTTCCTAGGCCGTCATTAAAAATAAGAAATTGTTCTTAACTGACTTGCCAAGTTAAATAAAGGTACATTTTTATTTTTTATTAATTGATGTCAGAGTGATTTAGAGGGACAATAGAGTGCTGAGTGCCAGGCAGTTAGCAAGTTTGGTAGGTTACTAAGGACCATCAGCAGCATCAGAGTTTGGAGAAGCCTAATTACCGTGACTAAGCGGTCACGTGGAATTTGACTATCTTCATGACTTGTGACTGCCGTTTTGGCGGAAATACGGTCACTGTAACAGCCCTAGTAGTGAATGTGTTGTGACTGTCTTGCGTTGTCTATGTCTTGGATGGCCCTCCCCATGTGTTGCCTTAGTAAGAGTATTTGTTTAGTTGACTAGCTTAGTTGAAGATGTCAAGTTATCTCTCTCCCCTCCAGGCCTGTTGCCGTGGGTGAAGCTGATAGACAACTTTGATGCGGAGTACGAGTATGTAACCAACGAGGGCACGGTGTTCACCTTCAAGACCAACCTGGTGGCCCCGCGTTACCGTCTCATCAACATCGATTTCGCCCAGCCCGCCCAGGCCAACTGGAAGGAGCTCATCCCCCAGCACGACAAGGACGTCATCGGTAGGTCACAGACTGAATGAATGGAGAGGGTTTTACCAACATAATATGCTAACTTTATAGCTCGACAACAAGAATATCCACTAAAAAGGAAAAGTAATGTCCGCTGTTTTCTGCTCTCAATAAGTAATGTTTTAGAATAGCTAAAGGTGAATTGGATAATTTAGATAATCACTTTTTGGCAGTAGGAGCAAACAGTGAAGACGTGCAGTGCCTTCATGCCTGGAGTTTGCAAAAAGGCACGTGAAAGACCGAGCATAAGGCAAAACATTCTGTGGTCTAATGAGCTAAAAAAAATGGAAACTATTTGGCCTAAATGCAAACCGCTCTGGAGGACAACAGGCACAGCACCTCGCCTGTCTAACACCATCCCTATTGTGAAGCATGGTGGTGAATGGAGCCAAATCCTTGATGAGAACCTGCTTCAGAGTGCAAACAATCTTAGACTGCGGCGAAGATTTACGTTCCAACAGGACAATGACCCCAAGCATACAGGCTTCAGAACAAGAATGTGAAAGTCTTTGAGTGGCCCAGCCAATGCCAAGACTTGAAAATCTGGAAAAAAAAATACCTTAAGATTGATGTTCACCATCGCTCCCCATCTAATTTAAGAGCTTGAAAAAAATCTGCAAGAATGAGCGGAAGAAAATCCCAGAATCCAGATGTGCAAAGCTGATGCAGACATACCCAAGACGACTCAAAGCTGATGCAGACATACCCAAGACGACTCAAAGCTGATGCAGACATACCCAAGACGACTCAAAGCTGACGCAGACATACCCAAGACGACTCAAAGCTGACGCAGACATGCCCAAGACGACTCAAAGCTGACGCAGACATGCCCAAGACGACTCAAAGCTGACGCAGACATGCCCAAGACGACTCAAAGCTGACGCAGACATGCCCAAGACGACTCAAAGCTGACGCAGACATGCCCAAGACGACTCAAAGCTGACGCAGACATGCCCAAGACGACTCAAAGCTGACGCAGACATGCCCAAGACGACTCAAAGCTGACGCAGACATGCCCAAGACGACTCAAAGCTGACGCAGACATGCCCAAGACGACTCAAAGCTGTAATCTCTGCCAAAGGTGCTTCTGCAGCAAAGTATTGACTCGGGTGTGAATAATTATGTAAATGAGATTTCTGTATTTAATTTTCAATAACATTTTAAAAACATGTCATTATGGGGTATTGTGTGTAGATGGGTGAGATTTGGATTGAATACCTTTTTGAATTCAGGTTGTAAACACAACGAAATGTGGATTAAGTCAAGGGGTATGAATACTTTCTGAAGGCTCTGTAACAGTTATTATTTACAGTTGGTTTAAAGCAGGTCCTAACAGGAAATAACATCCATATTCTGTCTAGGAATACTCTGTCTAGGTGATCATGGTTTTTAAACTTTTAGATTGACTAACCCCCGTCTTGCACTCCCCCTCTCTAGTGTTTGCCACCTGTACCTACAACAGCCTCCTCTTTGTGTGTTTCCTGCACGACGTGAAGAACGTGCTGAAGATGTACCGTCTGAGCTCGGGGGAGGAGCTCAGGACCTTCTCTCTGGATGTGGGCTCTGTGGTGGGCTTCACCGGACGCAAGAGAGACTCTGAGATCTTCTACTACTTCACCTCCTTTCTGTCGCCAGGTATCAGAGACAGACGTGTGGTGTCGAGAGCAGACGTGTGGTGTCATGGGGGCGGAGGTTTGGTGTCATGGGGGCGGAGGTGCAGTGTCATGGGGGCGGAGGTGCGGTGTCATGGGGGCGGAGGTGCGGTGTCATGGGGGCGGAGGTGCGGTGTCATGGGGGCGGAGGTGCGGCGTCATGGGGGCGGAGGTGCGGCGTCATGGGGGCGGAGGTGCGGCGTCATAGCGCACACACACTCTGTGGTGGGCTTCACCGGACGGACACAAGAGGGAATTAGAGGGAGACGTGGATACACGAATGCTGGCATGGGCACACGCATACATGTACCAATGCACACGCATTCACAAATGCGCACACACACACACACACTCAAAAACTTTCAACACCTCTTTCCCGCTGCCAGGAGTCGCTCATGCTGTCAGACAGTCTCATACAGGTTCTTGCAGGAGTCCGTATGGATCTTCTATCATACTGCAGTGAAACAGTGACAAGTCAATGACCTGTCCTCTCCCTGTCTTTGTCCTGTTGTCCAGCCATCATCTACCACTGTGACCTGACCAAGGAGCCCCTGCAACCCCACGTGTTCCGCGAGGTCACCGTCAAAGGCTTTGACCCCTCCGACTACCAAACCACTCAGGTAAGATGCCTACAACTGACTCAAAAACAAAAAAATGGCATGTTCGATTCTGTTATTTTTTCCCCCTGCGTTCTGAACAGCCAAAAAGCCCATAGAATCAGATATTTCAAACCACCTTTGTAGGTAGCTTGAAATCAGATACAAATCTTATTCTTGGTAACGTGACTTATCTGAACAGTCAAATTAGATTTATGTTCCCTCAGTTGGTTTGTAGACTGTTATTCTGCGTATCTCGTTTTTTACTGGCTACTCCGTTGACAGTTTGACAAGAGCGTGTGGTAGTCAATTAGCTTGTTAATTGTTTACCAACAAATTTTATTTTACCTTTATTAAACTAGGCAAGTCAGTTATTTTCAATGACGGTCAGGGGCAGAACGACAGATTTTTACCTTGTCAGGTCGGGGCTTTGAACTTGCAACTTTCCGGTTACTAGACCAACGCTCTAACCACTAGGCTACCCTGCCGCCCCAGATTAGTGAACGCTCTAGAAAACTAAACAGCTACCTAGCTAGTTGACTGCTGTAACTAGACAAAAATAACTTGTTTTAAAAGTTGGATTATATTTTGCGGCTTTTAAAGTGTTCTCAATTTGTCGGGGAGTGGGAGTACAAGGTGTCAAGCGTTCCACAGGAATGCTGGCCCATGTTGACTCCAATGCTTCCCACATGCTTCATGTTGGCTGGATGTCCTTTGGGTGGTGGAGCATTCTTGATACACACAGGAAACTATTGAGCATGAAAAACCCAGCAGCATTGCAGTTCTTGACACACACCGGTGTGCCTGGCACCTAATACCATACCCTGTTCAAAGGCCCTTTTGTCTTGCCTATTCACACTCTGAATGGTAGACATACACACAATCCATGTCTGTTGTCTCGAGTCTTAACAATCCTTCTTTAACCTGTCTCCTCTTCATCTACACTGATTGATGTGGATTGAACAAGTGACATCAATAAGGGATCATAGCTTTCACCTGGATTCACCTGGTCAGTCTGTAATGGAAAGAGCAGGAGTTTTTGTACACTACATTCATGCTATACAAATTAAAAAGAAAGTTGCACCTTCATCTGTCCTTGCGGTGGATATGTTTGACCAGTTTTTAGGCTAAAGATGAAACATTGGTCAAATATATCGACAGGAAGGAGCCATGAGTATGCCAATATATTTTTGTTATGTATAGTTTTATCTTCTGTTGTTCAGCACCTCTCCTAAAATGTCTTCTTTATTTAGATGGTTATCTATACTAATACAAACCACCAGAATTGACTGATATCATCTTTGTGTTTTCACACCAACAAGCACCTGTATCTGTGTGTCCAGGTATTCTACCCTAGTAAGGACGGCACAGAGATCCCCATGTTCATCGTCCATAAGAAGGGCCTGAAGCTGGACGGCTCTCACCCTGCCTTCCTCTATGGCTACGGAGGGTTCAACATCTCAATCACTCCCAGCTACAGGTACCACCACCAGGTCACTCCCCCAGCTACAGGTACCACCACCAGGTCACTTCCCCCAGCTACAGGCACCACCACCGGGTCACTTCCCCCAGCTACAGGTACCACCACCGGGTCACTTCCCCCAGCTACAGGTACCACCACCGGGTCACTTCCCCCAGCTACAGGTACCACCACCGGGTCACTTCCCCCAGCTACAGGTACCACCAGCAGGTCACTTCCCCCAGCTACCAGGTACCACCACCACCAGGTCACTTCCCCCAGCTACAGGTACCACCACCACCAGGTCACTTCCCCCAGCTACAGGTACCACCACCACCAGGTCACTTCCCCCAGCTACAGGTACCACCACCACCCGGTCACTTCCCCCAGCTACAGGTACCACCACCACCAGGTCACTTCCCCCAGCTACAGGTACCACCACCACCAGGTCACTTCCCCCAGCTACAGGTACCACCACCACCAGGTCACTCCCCCCAGCTACAGGTACCACCACCAGGTCACTTCCCCCAGCTACAGGTACCACCACCAGCAGGTCACTTCCCCCAGCTACAGGTACCACCACCAGCAGGTCACTTCCCCCAGCTACAGGTACCACCACCAGCAGGTCACTTCCCCCAGCTACAGGTACCACCACCAGCAGGTCAATTCCCCCAGCTACAGGTACCACCACCACCGGGTCACTTCCCCCAGCTACAGGTACCACCACCACCGGGTCACTTCCCCCAGCTACAGGTACCACCACCACCGGGTCACTCCCCCCAGCTACAGGTACCACCACCACCGGGTCACTCCCCCCAGCTACAGGTACCACCACCAGGTCACTCCCCCAGCTACATTTACCACCACCAGGTCACTCCCCCAGCTACAGGTACCACCACCGGGTCACTTCCCCCAGCTACAGGCACCACCACCGGGTCACTTCCCCCAGCTACAGGTACCACCAGCAGGTCACTTCCCCCAGCTACAGGTACCACCACCACCAGGTCACTTCCCCTAGCTACAGGTACCACCACCACCAGGTCACTCCCCCCAGCTACAGGTACCACCACCAGGTTACACTGGATGTATCATTCAGTTGCTACATGTAATGATGTCGCTTTAATCTTGATTTCTTCTTTTAATTTCCTCATGAAAATGTACTTGTTTACTGCTATACACAGTGGCCTTCGTGAATATTTGTATTCTTCTTTTGGCTCTTTGGATTTAGAAGTGATACAATGACTATGAGGTTAAAATACAGACAGTCATCTTTAATTTGAGGGTGTCTTCATCCATATCGAGTGAACTGTTTAACAATTGCAGCATTTGTTGTACCCAGTCCCCCCATTTTAGGGGACCAAAAGTATTAGGACATATTTACTTATATGTGTATTAAGGTAGTCAAAAGTTTAGTATTTGGTCCCATACTCCTAGCACACAATGATTACAACAAGCTTGTGACTCTACAAACTTGTTGGATGGATTTGCTGGTTGTTTTGGTTGTATTTCAGATTATTTTGTGCCCAATAGAAATGAATGGTACATAATGTATTGTGTAATGTTGGAGTCACTTTTATTGTACATAAGAATATAATTGGTTTCTTAATACTTCTACATTAATGTGGATGCTACCATGATGACAGATCATCCTTAATAAATCGTGAATAATGGTGAGTGAGAAAGTTAGACGCACAAATATCATACCCCTAAGACATACCAACCTCACAAGCTTTATGGAATCATTGCTTGCTAAGAATATGGGACCATATACTAAACTTCTGACTACTTTAAAATATATAAATTGGGGGGGGGCTATGTACAAAGAGTGAAGTAATTTCTTAACAGTTCACCCGATAGGAATGAAAATACCCGCAAATAAAGCTGACAGTCTGGATTTGAAGTTATACAATGACTGAGGTTAAAGTGCAAAGTGCTGGAGTACAGAGCTCAACAACAACAATACTTCACTGTCCCAATAATTATGGATGGCACTGTGTATCATTTGACTTTTAGGGCCATTTTAAGATAACATTATTTGCAGGCACAATTGTTACATATAGCACCATTTTTCAAATGACTATCTTGTCTTGGCTCTTCTACATGATGCTTTGTATCTACCTGGACTTGTATGGACTGAGGAAAGGAAGTAAGGTGATGTTCAGATTGAGGAAAGGAAATGAGGTGATGTTCAGACTGAATAAAGGAAGTAAGGTGATGTTCAGACTGAGGAAAGTAAATAAGGTGATGTTAAATGTTGTTTCCCAGTGTATCACGGCTGATCTTTGTCCGACACATGGGAGGAGTCCTGGCTGTGGCCAACATCAGAGGAGGGGGGGAGTACGGAGAGACCTGGCACAAAGGTAACAAATCAAATGTATTTATATAGCCCTTCTTACATCAGCTGATATATCAAAGTGCTGTATAGAAACCCAGCCTAAAAACCCAAACAGCAAGCAATGCAGGTGTAGAAGCACGGTGGCTAGTAAAAACTCCCTAGAAAGGCCGAAACCTAGAGAGGAACCATGCTATGAGGGGTGGCCAGTCCTCTTCTGGCTGTGCCGGGTGGAGATTATAACAGAACATGGCCAAGATGTTTAAATGTTCATAAATGACCAGCATGGTCAAATAATAATAATCACAGTGGTTGTAGAGGGTGCAACAGGTCAGCACCTCGGGAGTAAATGTCGGCTTCTCATAGCCGGTCATTCAGAGTATCTCTACCGCTCCTGCTGTCTCTAGAGAGTTGAAAACAGCAGGTCTGGGACAGGTGGCACGTCCGGTGAACAGGTCAGGGTTCCATAGCCGCAGGCAGAACAGTTGAAACTGGAGCAGCAGCACAGCCAGGTGGACTGGGCACAGCATGGAATCATCAGGCCAGGTAGTCCTGAGGCATGGTCCTAGGGCTCAGGTCCTCCGAGAGAGAGAAATAAAGAAAAATAGAGAGAGCATACTTAAATTCACACAGGACACCGGATAAGACAGGAGAAATACTCCAGATATAACAGACTGACCCTAGCCCCCCGACATAAACTACTGCAGCGTAAATACTGGAGGCTGAGACAGGAGGGGTCAGGAGACACTGTGGCCCCATCCGATGATACCCCCGGACAGGGCCAAACAGGCAGGATATAACCCCACCCACTTTGCCAAAGCACAGCCCCCACACCACTAGAGGGATATCTTCAACCACCAACTTACCATCATGAGACAAGGCCGAGTATAGCCCACAAAGATCTCTGCCATGGCACAACCCAAGGGGGGGGTACGCCAACCCAGACCGGAAGACCACGTCAGCGACTCAACCCACTCAAGTGACGCACCCCTTTTAGGGACGGCATGGAAGAGCTCCAGTAAGCCAGTGACTCAGTTCCTTTAATAGGGTTAGAGGCAGAGAATCCCAGTGGAGAGAGGGGAACTGGCCAGGCAGAGACAGCAAGGGTGGTTCGTTGCTCCAGAGCCTTTCCGTTCACCTTCCCACTCCTGGGCCAGACTACACTCAGTCATATGACCTACTAAAGAGATGAGTCTTCAGTAAAGACTTAAAGGTTGAGACCGAGTCTGCGTCTCTCACATGGGTAGTCAGACCATTCCATAAAAATGGAATTAGGAGGCCTGCGTCTTGTGACCGTAGTGCACGTGTAGGTATGTACGGCAGGACCAAATCGGAAATATAGGTAAGAGCAAGCCCATGTAATGCTTTGTAGGTTAGCAGTAAAACCTTGAAAGCAGCCCTTGCCTTAACAGGAAGCCAGTGTAGGGAGGCTAGCACTGGAGTAATATGATCAATTTTTTTGGTTCTAGTCAGGATTCTAGCAGCCATATTTAGCACTAACTGAAGTTTATTTAGTGCTTTATCCGGGTAGCCGGAAAGTAGAGCATTGCAGTAGTCTAACCTAGAAGTAACAAAAGCATGGATTAATTTTTCAGCATTTTTGGACAAAGTTTCTGATTTTTGCAATGTTATGTAGATGGAAAAAAGCTGTCCTTGAAACAGTATTGATATGTTCGTCTAAAGAGAGATGAGGGTCCAGAGTAACGACGAGGTCCTTCAGTTTTATTTGAGACGACTGTACAACCATCAAGATTAATTGTCAGATTCAACAGAAGATCTCTTTGTTTCTTGGGACCTAGAACAAGTTTAAAAGTAGGAAGTTTGCAGCCATCCACTTCCTTATGTCTGAAACACAGGCTTCTAGCGAGGGCAATTTTGGGGCTTCACCATGTTTCATTGAAATGTACAGCTGTGTGTCATCCACCTAGCAGTGAAAGTTAACATTGTTTTCAAATGGCATCCCCAAGAGGTAAAATATATAGTGAAACAATAGTGGTCCTAAAACGGAACCTCGAGGAACACCAAAATGTACAGTTGATTTGTCAGAGGACAAACCATTCAGAGACAAACTGATATCTTTCCGACAGATAAGATCTAAATGAGGCCAGAACTTGTCCGTGTAGACCAATTTGGGTTTACGATCTCTCCAAAAGTAACACACACTGCCCCTCTCAATTCCCTCTGTGTGTTTTATACACTTTTACACACACACTCACACATTGAACTCTCTCGGTGTGTTTTTCTCCAGCGGGCATGTTGGCCAAAAAGCAAAACTGCTTCACAGATTTCCAGTGTGCAGCAGAGTACCTCATCAAGGAGGGTTACTCGTCCCCCTCCAAACTCACCATCAACGGAGGGTCCAACGGGGGCCTGCTCGTAGGTACGTTGCGGAATAACGACATCCCTTTTTCTTGTTGATGCTTTTAGTCATTGACCTGAAAACCAACCCTGACACTTTCCTAAGCTAACAGTTTTGTTGACATCTGAATGTCTGTCTGTATATACAGTGGTTTTGTCTTACTCTGTCTCTGTGTGTTTATCTCCTTACCTGTGTGTGTGTGTCTGTGTCTCTCGCTGCCTGATAACGTGTATCTGTCCCGCCCTCTGCCCCCACAGCAGCGTGTGTGAACCAGAGGCCAGAGCTGTTCGGCTGTGCCGTGGCCCAGGTGGGCGTCATGGACATGCTCAAGTTCCACAAGTTCACCATCGGCCACGCCTGGACCACTGACTTCGGCTGCTGTGAGGTCAAGGAGCAGTTTGACTGGCTCATCAAGTGAGTGCTAGTGCTACACTTCCCTAAGCCTAGCCTGGTTCCAGATAAGTTTAGCTTTGTAGCCAACTTCTATGGTGGTTGTCATGCCAGTAACCATAGGTGTTCGCTACACAGCATAAACAAATCTGGAACCTGGCTACATTTAGCCTGTTTGGGATATTAACATTAATCTTTCAGTATTCCAGAACCGCGTCAAATGCATGTTAAGTTCTTTCCAAGGCTTGTGCTCGCTTGATTTAATGTAATCCCAAAAGTGCAAACGTCAAGTGCAGCTATTTGACATACAGCGCATTCGGAAAGTATTCAGACCCCTGGACTTTCTCCACATTTTGTTACATTACAGCCTTCTAAAATGTATTAAATAAAAACATGTCCTCATCAATCTACACACACTACCCTATAATGACAAAGCGAAAACAGGTTTAGAATTTTTTGCAAATGTTTTAAAAATACACCTTATTTACATAAGTATTCAGACTCAGACTCGAAATTGAGCTCAGGTGCATCCATTTTCCATTGATCATCCTTGATGTTTCTACAACTTGATTGGAGTCCACATGTGATAAATTGATTGGACATGATTTTGAAAGGCTCACACCTGTCTATATAAGGTCCCGCAGTTGACAGTGCCTGTCAGAGCAAAAACCAAGCCATGATGTTGAAGGAATTGTTTGTGAGCGCCGAGACATGATTGTGTCGAGGCACAGATCTGGGGAAGGGTACCAAAACAATGCTGCAGCATTGAAGGTCAAGAACACAGTGGCCTCCATAATTCTTAAATGGAACAAGGTTGGAACCCCCAAGACTCTTCCTAGAGCTGGCCGCCTGGCCAGACTATGTAATCGGGGAAGAAGGGCCTTGGTCAGGGAGGTGACCAAGAACCTGATGGGCACTCTGACAGAGCTCCTCTGTGGAGATGGGGGGAAATTCCAGAAGGACAACCATCTCTGCAGCACTCCACCAAACAGGCATTTATGGTAGAGTAGCCAGACGGAAGCTACTCCTCAGTAAAAGGCACTTGACAGCCCGCTTGGAGTTTGCCAAAAGGCAAATAAAAATTCTTAGACCATAATGAACAAGATTCTCTGGTGAAACCAAGATTGAACTCTGGTCTGAATGCCTAACGTCATGTCTGGAGGAAACCTGGCACCATCCCTACAGTGGCAGGTACTTGGAGACGAGTCAGAATCGAGAGAAAGATGAAGGAGTAAAGTTCAAAGAGATCCTTGATGAAAACCTGCTCCCGAGCGCTCAGGACCTCCGACTGGGGGTGAAGGTTCACCATCCAGCTGGACAACACCCCAAAGCACACAGCCAAGACAATGCAGAAATGGCTTCAGGACAGGTCTCTGAATGTCCTTGAGTGGCCGAGCCAGAGCCCGGACTTGAAACCGATCGAACATCTCTGGAGAGACCTGAAAATAGCTGTGCAGCGACGCTCCCCATCCAACCTGACAGAGCTTGAGAAGATCTGCAGAAAAGAATGGGGAAAATCTCCCCGAATACAGATGTGCCAAGCTTGTAGCATCATACCCAAGAAGACTCGAGGCTGCAGTCGCTGCCAAAGGTGCTTCAACAAAGTCCTGACTAAAGGGGCTGAATAGTTACGTAAATGCATTATTTCATTTTTTTTATTTTTATACATTTGCAAAAATTTATAAACTGTTTTTGCTTTGTCATTATGGGCTATTGTGTGTAGATTGATTAACTTTAAAAAAATATATATTTGAGAATAAGGCTGTGAAGTAAACAGGTGAAAAATGTGAAGGTGTGTGAATACCTGAGGATTGCACTGTATCTATTTGCTCCATGTTTGGTGTTTTAAAACCTGTACACAATACTTTCACCGTACATCATCGTCCCTGTAGAAATCTCCTCTTCTCCCTCCAGGTACTCCCCGCTCCACAACATACGTGTGCCCGAGGGTGAGGGCGTCCAGTACCCCGCTGTCCTCCTCCTCACGGGTGACCACGATGACCGCGTGGTCCCCCTACACTCCCTGAAGTACATCGCCACACTGCAGCACGTGGTGGGCCGCTGGTCGGGTCAGAGCAATCCACTGTTCATCCACGTGGATACAAAGTCGGGCCACGGCGCCGGAAAGCCCACCAGAAAGGTCATCCAGGAGGTGGCCGACACATACGCCTTCATCGCCCGCTGCCTCAGCCTCTCCTGGGTCAAATGAAGAGGAGGAGGGGGGGGGGTTCCCTGGAAGTCTGTTTCTAGGGGAAGTGTCTCTATCGGTGTCTTAGAAGTTTCTTACTCGTTCTCGTTATTTTTTTTAATGATCACTAATCTTTTTGTTCAGCTGTTCTCCTTCCCTCCTTATCACTACTGATTTGTTCCTGAGCAGTAATCAATCTCTTCCTACCCGGTTGTCTGGCCTGTATTAACCACCCCTCTCTCTTCCTGGCTCTCCATTCCCAGTGTAGGCTTGCTTTGGGCATGGGCTCCAGGTCAGCCAGACTATAAAGTTACCCCCCCACCCCCATGGGCCAGCCCCAGGACTTACCCCCGGTCTCCACTCCTCACCTCTCTGGCCCAGACTCCCCTACCAAACCTCCCTCTCTTCCCCCATGGGCCAGCCCCAGGACTGAACCCCGGTCTCCACTCCTCACCTCTCTTACAAGTGATTCACTACATATATCTAGAAGAAGAAAAACACATCTCTGAATAAGCTTTGTTGTTCAATTAAAGGTCAAATCCACTGCATTTAAAACAGTCAAATAATTTAATGAATTCAGAGTTTGTGTAATCATACCGAGGCTGAATATATTCCTTCCACAACCATAAGACCCACTAATCATTACTTCATCAAAATAGTTCTACCTGCTTTATTTTCTTCTATAATCACTGATCTGGCTTTCAGGTCTGTCTAAAAATGAACTTTTTGTTACAAATGTAACCAGAACCATGCATAATGCACATTCACTAATAATGTAGCAGGTATTCTATAAAATGAACACTGGTCTCAAGCACAAGGCCACGTGCTAGTTAGTGCCCAGCTAATATTTATATTTCTAGTTCAGCAAACTTGGATCGAGGTATAATTTCACTAGCTCTGGATTCAGCTAACAAGGAGAACAGGTGAATCGTTATAAACACACCCTTCTGTCTGTCTCCAACTGTTTGAACAGCATGCTAGCCTGTCCACTTTGTTCAGATGTTGGAATCAAGTGGCCTACTTTATCTCTGAATGAGAACGACATGACAACTCCTTCGTTTTATGCTTATTGCACATTTATAAAACAGACTAGACAGCTGGTGTAAGTCTTTATTTGACTAAAATACTGCTAGTGATACGTGGTACCATAATGCGCTTGTGACAAACTGAGCGTTCATTTTCCAGGTGAAGGTTCATTGGTAAATATGTTTTAGTAGTGTCTGCTCTGCTCAAAATCTGAGGAGTTGAAACGTAAACAGGGTTTCATTAGAAAGGTTCATTTCTCTATTACAGTATAATAATTTCTCCATGTGTTGTGGTGTCCATATGATCCATTCTGTTGGACCAAACGTCAAATGCAAATAGAGAGTTGAAACCGTTTGTCAGTGAAGAAGTGGTGATCTCTCATCTTTGTTGTTGTGTGTGGTAGGGGCTTGGGAGAAAGAGGCGAAGCGAGAGGTGTCACTCCAAGCCCTATGCGCTTATTTTGAACTTAAGCTTGTCACCTGCCTTCCTGCCTTTGGGACAGCGACTCCCATTGTTAAGGTGGAAACATGAGCATCTAGTCATTATATACAGATCTCTGGTGTAAATGTACACAGCACAGAAGGAGTGAATGAGACTAAGAGGACATAAACGCTCATAAAAACAAAGAATACGAAAACTTGGACCAGCCTCAGGACTTCACCTCTCTGGCCCCAGACTCCCCTACCAAACCTTCCTCTCTTCCCCCATGAGCCAGCCACAGGACTTACCCCCGTCTCCTCCCCCATGAGCCAGCCACAGGACTTACCCCCGTCTCCACCCCTCACCTCTCTGGCCCCAGACTCCCCCACCAACCCCAGGACCATGAGCCAGCTCCAGGACTCAGCTCTTCCTCATGAGTCATTCTCCTGTATTGTCTCTCTAATAGGTAAAACCTGGTTAAAGTGTTAGTTCAATGTTGAGAGATGGGTGATACATGGTTGGACTTAACTTGAACTGTATAGTTTTATCAGCCTAGAGGTCAAGGATCAAGTCTGCAAAGGTCCTCAGTCGGGGAACATGAAATGGCACCCAATTGGTGCTCCCCCTACCACCACAAACACAGACGATTGTATGTGTTAATCAATTGGAAGGCTGTTTGTCAGTAGGTTATTGATTTCAGCACTCTTCAGTGTTCGCGTGAATGATGATAGATTTAGGTCATTTTGTTTTGTGTTTAGGAGGACTAATGCAGAGTGTGTGTGTATCTGACTGATATTAATTTCTACCTCTTGGCATGCTGATTGTTAGTTTACCTAATAAAGGGACATAAACAACAACAATGTACTACAATGCCACAACTTCAATAAACCGTTATTTTGAATAGTGCTTTTTTGTTGTTGTAACTCACCACTTTATGGACCTCGGGTATAAACTTCTAAAATGTATCCAACACTTCTTGACACCATCAATTATTGTACTCATTTGACTATCTTCCATACAGCCATTATGAAAATGCTAATCTGATGCATGAAGTCCCTAGGAGAGTCACCAGGGACAACTGGAAACACTACCATAGTGAGATGTTGTGTTTGTTACAATCATTGGATAGTTCATACTACAGAGAGCAATAGTAATGGTGTCTTTTTGTAGGCTGTTACTCCTCCATGGTTCGTTGGACAAAGCCTATGGGGCTTTAATGAAGTTTTGGCTAAACTCAAAATAGGGTCTGTGGTAAACAAACACAGGCTTAGGAGATCTTATACATTTCTATGAGAATCATCAGCGAATGTCACTTTTTGTGAATTTTATGTTTCCCAACTTATAAATTAGGATCTGTTCCTTGACTTCTTCATATTCTCAGGCCTGAAGATATGGGGTACAGTCTTCTGAGCTGCTCCCAGGCCAGCTATTCATTTTCTGCTGCTTGGGCGACACAGACGCCAGGATGAGTCCCTATCACTTCATTTATTTCAATGTATTTATTTTGCCGGGATAGTCCACTCAGTCAAATTTACCAGAGTCCTCTTCGCTCCTCTCTGACTCCAGCCCCGCTATGAGCGGATGGAGCTGCCAGAGCTCAGGACAGAGCCCAGGAATCACTGTGTCTGTAGAGTTTGAAGGCAAGCAGTTAGTCAGGGTATTCTCCCCTGTTGTGAGCTCCTCTGTAAATAGTGTCTGACTACAGTCCTGGGGGCTGGTGTTCTGTTCCTTCACCACTACCACTAGTAGTATTAGCAGGAAGAACCAGGGCAGTGAGGACGCAGAGTTAGGGTTAGTAACCAGGGCAGTGATGAGGCAGAGTTAGGGTTAGTAACCAGGGCAGTGAGGAGGCAGGGTTAGGGTTAGTAACCAGGGCAGTGAGGATGCAGGGTTAGGGTTAGTAACCAGGGCAGTGAGGAGTTAGGGTTAGTAACCAGGGCAGTGAGGAGGCAGGGTTAGGGTTAGTAACCAGGGCAGTGAGGAGGCAGGGTTAGGGTTAGTAACCAGGGCAGTGAGGAGGCAGGGTTAGGGTTAGTAACCAGGGCAGTGAGGAGGCAGGGTTAGGGTTAGTAACCAGGGCAGTGAGGAGGCAGGGTTAGGGTTAGTAACCAGGGCAGTGAGGAGGCAGGGTTAGGGTTAGTAACCAGGGCAGTGAGGAGGCAGGGTTAGGGTTAGTAACCAGGGCAGTGAGGAGGCAGGGTTAGGGTTAGTAACCAGGGCAGTGAGGAGGCAGGGTTAGGGTTAGTAACCAGGGCAGTGAGGAGGCAGGGTTAGGGTTAGTAACCAGGGCAGTGAGGAGTTAGGGTTAGTAACCAGGGCAGTGAGGAGTTAGGGTTAGTAACCAGGGCAGTGAGGAGTTAGGGTTAGTAACCAGGGCAGTGAGGAGGCAGGGTTAGGGTTAGTAACCAGGGCAGTGAGGAGGCAGGGTTAGGGTTAGTAACCAGGGCAGTGAGGAGGCAGGGTTAGGGTTTGTAACCAGGGCAGTGAGGAGGCAGGGTTAGGGTTAGTAACCAGGGCAGTGAGGAGGCAGGGTTAGGGTTAGTAACCAGGGCAGGGAGAGCAGCTCTGACTGCACACCCTCACCCAAGAGGCCTCTGAGGATTTGAAAAAGTTGAGAACTCTTAGAAGTTAACATCATTTTGAATAAATATAAAGTAGATATCTTAAAGGCCCATTGCAATCAAAACTCAGTTTTTCTGTGTTTATCATATATTAATATCGTACAACAGCTGATGAAAGTAACACTAAAATTGTGGATTTTTTAAAATCAGTGGTATTTCCTGGTTGAAAATACAATCTACACAGAAACTTCTAATCAGCAGGTTTTCATGGGTGGGAGTTTCCGCTTTCCATGATGACCTCACCATACCGTAAATTGGTTAATAGACCAATACAAAAGATAGTTCCATACCTCTCTGCCAATAACAGCTAGTTTCCCCTCCCAACTCCCAGACAGAATCTGATGTGAAAGAAACTGGAATGGTGGATGCAAATGCCTAGGAGAACTCTGCTATATTGATTTCACCTAGTCTGTGTTTTCACATCAGTGCAGATGAAGGAGATGAGGAGAGATAGATAGGACTCATTATGGATATAATCTATTTGACCATGAATAGTGCCATTGAGGGCTTCCACTATTTTAAGTAGTTGACTTGGTGGAGATTCTTATAAGTTGGGAGCAATCAGCCGATGAAGAAGAAAATGTACAACTTTTAAAATGAAGAAAGCCTCAATGTCGATGCCCATGCAGTCACTGACAATTATTGTATGTGAATAATTTGTCAAATGTTGTTATGCTCTGTAGTGTCTTATAAGCCTATGGGGGGCTGGGCACCGGCAGGTGTATGATACTTAAATACATATCAATCACAAATAAATGCACAGATACAAAGATGAGTTCTCTATCTCTGAGAGAGAAGGAAGCCATTTTGGAAAATGGCCGGTAGGAAGCAATGTATTACGCATGGCTTTTGTCAGACATTCGTTCTGCTACATTTTTCCAGGTTCAAACACTTTGTGCTCCTCTAGCGTTTCCAACCACATTTTGTATTTAAGAATGAAGAAATTACAGTCAACATTTGTCACCAGACCGATGTGTCGGTGTGTCGGTTCATGTGTCGGTTAGAGTTTAATATTTTTAAAATACAAGATGTGCAATACTTGATGTAAATGTTGAAAGAGCTGATTGGTACTGTTAAACTCTACATCAGAACTAGGCTATTACACTTTTTGGATCTTCTGAGATCCCTTACATTTGACCAGTGTTGGAGTTTCTTCATGTTCACAGTGTTTTTCTCCATATACCTGGAAATACACACAACATTTCTTTCAAGTACATTTTCTATTAGCCATGGATGAATGGCTAACTCCTTTCTCTTGGCAAAACCCCACCAACGTCACAATCCTGGATACTTATGACATTGTTGTAAATAGATGGGATATACTGTTCAATGCACCTTTCTGTATTTTATACCCACATATTTGATCTGTTTAAAAAAAATCAGTATTAAACTTTCTCTGTGGGACTATTAGATGGAACATAATAGAATGGCTTGTTGTGTGAGTTACATGCGAGATCAGAAGATCCAAAGGGAAATTACCCAAAATGTCAACAGCATGTATGAGGAAATGTTCTTAATCTAGAATGTGGTTATATTAATTCACAAAAACATTCTCATGAAAAAAAGCAATCCATTAGATCAAATCAAATAAAATTGTATTTGTCACATACACATGGTTAATGCGAGTGTAGCGAAATGCTTGTGCTTCTAGTTCCGACAATGCAGTAATAACCAACAAGTAATCTAGCTAACAATTCCAAAACTGGGAATATGAAGATATGTCACATGAAACAGCTCCATGGTTTCATTTTATTTTATTTCACCCTTTATTTATTCAGCTGAACCTCATTGATATAGGAATCAAGCATATAAAATACAACCACAAAGCAAAATAAAAGACAGGATACTGCAGGATATTATATCAATATGTAGAATATCCTTCAGTGATCACAGATACTGTTACACCAAACATGTATTTATTTCCATCTGGGCAGTTTATTGAACACAACACAAAAGAGCATCCTTTAAACAAGTTGACCATTTAAATGGTTGTAATATTTAATTTGCCTCTTTTTTTTTTAACCATCATTTGAATTAATCTATTGTGTTTGCGATGGACAAAATTGTAATGTTAAAAGGCTTCAAATCTCATCCCTTTTTAAAAAGGCATAGCCTTTTATTCCTTCAATTATCCCAATAGAGTGAAATTGGCTTTTAGTTTGACAATTTTAAAAGCACAATTAATAAACAGGTATGACAACCTATATTCAGGCATAGCTTACAACACATAATGTAGTTGCAAAAAAATCTATCAAAACATTATGGCAAATATGTGAATTTTGTCATTCTGATAAGAAAAGCACATGTTTTCATGTGAAGTTAACGTGATAACATGAAACTACACATGTAAAGTCTTCAAAACAAAACCGTGAAATCATGTGGATGTTTTTCTGTAAACCAAACCTACTCTTGAATAATTGTTCATTTACAGTGTTTGAAGAGCATACACATGTTTCTATTCAGATTGTTTTGTTTAATTCAGGGTGATTTAGCCTATCACTCCTGCTCAAATTCCATCAGGTCTATACACCGTTTTTTGATACTTTGACTCTCTCGACTGATGTTCAATGCTATCTAATGTATCACTACTTACTGGTAGTGTATGTGTCTATTTAGAAAAAAATTTGTGAACGAATACTGGGGTGACATTTCTGGCACGCTTCAGAGCAATGTAGATTTGTTTTAAAGGGTAAATAAATAAAGGTTTAAACTTCTATCATGTGTGGAAACAACTTTCTTTTCAGAAATCTTAGCCTATTTGTGTAGTACAAACCACTTTTAGCAGACCTTTTTAAGTATTATTTAGTATTGTTAAATGCTAAAATGAGGTGAAACTTCACTGAATATGCTATGCTTATTAGCGGTAGGCCTAAAACAGACTTAGTACAGCACTTGGCCTGAGTTAACCATTTGAATGATATTATTTCAAGATCAGTTTTTCCACTCTAATAATACATGATTTTTATAAAAATGTATTTCCCACGGTATGCTTTGTATTTAGACATTTAATCTAAACCGAATTGAATAAGGTCAATATATTAAACAAATGTAAAAGAATAGGCAATTGAACATATAAACATGTCAGATATCCATTAAAAAATTCGCGCAAAATGACAGTTTATAGACAGCGTTCAAAATGGTCATTTATTGTTTTAAGAATAGAAATGGTTGAAAAAAATGAGGTTACACACACCAAAAAAATGGTTCAATAAGATACATTAACATTTTAATGAAACTGTAATTGGCTTAACTTTTGACTGGGATGAAGAGACAAGTTTGAATTCATTCACGAATATAATACGATTTCTAAACGATACTGATTTTTAAATTGTCTCATTCAATAATTATCTGTCATACAGACAGGGACTACTTTTTCTCAAGGCTTAAATGGCGGACCGTTGTAACAGTTCCCCACCACAAGATGACGCATGTGAGCACAGTAGCCTACACTCTCACCCACATGTTAGAAACTACTTGATTTGTGGATCCTTCTTGATTAATAAAATAAATACAAAACTCTACCAATTAAATCGAAAGATAGAAGTTTAAATATTCTACAAAATGTACCAGACAGTGAGCGCGCACAGGCGCCCGGAGAGAGAACCAGCGTGAAGCAATAAAAACATAATAATATTCAAGTCACCAGGCCTTTTTGTACTGTAGGCTACCTAAATAAAACATGATAACTGAACAATGTATCAGTCAACCGCGGACTAAAGGTAACAGGCCACACCGCCCAATAACCCATGACAAACATGTAAACAATGCAGTGTGCTTGACACCAGCACAAAAAACGAACATTAAAGTTATAGAAGAGGTTGTATTTTATCGAGACCTAATTGAACATGAGAAATAATCTTAAAAACAAACGAAGAAAATCAGTCAATGTATGGACTAAATGAAAAATTGTATATTGAACTAAAAATAGCCTGCCAAGAAATCATGAGGCATGCATGTTGCTGTGAATGGTAGGCCGTTAGGAGGCGCTATTCTCTCCAATAGGGCCTACTAAAGCTGAGGGCTACTAAAGCTCTTAGACTCTAGAGGAGCATGCGCCAACAAGCGCTGGTCCAAGAACAGTTGAGCTGATTAAGTCAAAGTGTAATGAGATTGGGACAGCAGATCCCAAATCAGTTGATAGACCAGGAGGCTAAAACAGGCAAAGGCCATATCTGTCTGGATGAGAGCAATGTGCCTGATCAAATTCCTAGCTGTGTAAAGTGATTTTTCTGAGGTAGCATATATTTTTATTTGTGGAGGGTTCACACGCAAAAAAATATATGCCATTTTATTTATTCAGGCAAACTGTTTGTTTTTGCTCTTGTTGCCTCTGAGTAAAATAGCATAACATATATTTGAAAATGTATGTGTTAATTTAGGTTAACACATGAGTTTTCAGTGCACCAGTTGTCATTTTTGAAATGCAGGTGCTCCATATACTGGGGAGGGGAAGGAGAGGTGTGGGGATCGTTATATGACTAAGAGATGTGCTTGTTGGGGGAGTGGGATTATGATGAAATCAAATGTATTTACAAAGTCCAAAAATACTTGTCAACGTTCTTTACGATGAAACCCAATTTATAGTTTTTCAATATGTAACACAGTAGCTACGCAAAATGGCTTCCCTGTGTGTAATTCAATTCGTGTTTGTTTTTGTTTGTATACTGCACTAAAGTTGTATTTATATTGGAGGATGCAGGACAAAGTAGGCTTATATGTGAATTAGACTTCAGAGCAGTCTGACTGCGGGTTGGAAGCCTTTTTACCCGATTCCCCCAGAGAATCTTTAATCCTTATCTGTGGACCTGCTAGCACTCTGATTGTGTACCACATGAGGGACCATTCAGGTACTGATATAAATTGCCTGTGGGCCTTTGTGGGGAGAATTCTAAGGTGTCGGGAACTGGGACTTGCGTTCTGACCCGGATGTGTTTAAATTTAGCTTGAGATTTCCCGTTCGAGATCAAGTTTTTAGGTCTCACTTAAAGGTAGACTCAAGATGATGAGATGAAGTTGCCACGAGCAGCGCCGCAGATAGTGAGATGATGACATTGCTCTCGTATGGTCACACAGAGTATCTGCGCATGTGTAAGGGGGTTCGCTTCACGATGCTACAACGTTGGTAGCTACGGGACCAAAACAGCAGCGAAGTGGAGCCTCACGCTTCAACACTCTTAGTTGTTGCGAAAATTGAACCACTGTGAATACGTCGTGCATGCAACATCATATCGCCGAGACTACCTTTTAACAAACTAGGCTATTTAAGAAAAACTTAATGGAGCGTTTGCCTCCATATTCACTATAAATGCTTCATAAATCATTGAAGCAAATTCATACATAACGGGTGATCTAAAGTTCCTCATATTTAGCGCTTTGCCAAATAGCATAAATCATTTAAAGGGGCAACCCTTAAATGAAACCATAAAAATACATTTCCCCGCCTCTGTTTCAGTAAAAAAGCTGAGGGATGTGGCTGGAGAAATATAACCCCTCTAAAATTCATAGAGCTAAGGACTGACCATCAACATTTTATAGTTTGAACCATGTTTTGAGGAAATACAGGGTTTGATTACATTTTCTTTTTTTTAAAAATTATTATTATTATAATTTTTTTTACAAACATTGAAGTAAAAAAAGGTTCTGATATGGTATGACAGTTGAACCATGCTTACGAGGCATTTATAAGTTATCAAAAATTAATGGGTATTTTTTTACTCCAAAAACGGATGTACCAACTAAGGATTGCCCCTTTAATGTAATATGACATCTAAATGTTATAATGGGTTTATGAAGACGTCATCAACCTTTTCAAAGTAGTTTGCTTTCAATTGACTTCCCCCCCCTCCATCTTAATCCTCCTCTGGCTGTATCAGGTAGATGATGTCTGGGAGTAGCCTAGAATTGACAACATTTAAAATGTGTCAATTCTGATAGAAACATGGCTTATCGTTTATACTGAACTCCAGACGACCCTTATAGCCACACCTACACCCTATAGCTACAGAGCTAAAAGGATAGGTGTAGCCTATCAGAGGACACGATGAAGATAATGCCATATTGTTTAAGCCTATCCAATCCTACAGATCTTCATCTCCAACTGGTAATGAGTTGACGTGGACATTTATAATTGTATGTAGTAAACATACATCTGTCACATTCATGGGAGCTACAAGTTAACGCAATATAGACCTTCAGGGATACAAGAGGTGGGATTTGCGTAGGGGAAATGTGACACCAGTGCATGCTGAATTGAAACACCTAGTGTCTGCTTTTGGAACACTCTATAATTAAAAAGGCAACACACTCCATAATCTCAGTTGCCTGTGTGGCAAATGTCTCCATTTACCTTCGACATTGTGTTGTTAAATTGTAGTGCCATATAATAAAGAATGTTAAAAGAATGTTTTGAAACTGTAAATAGGCTCTACTACTTAAACATTCAAACATCTGAGTCTTAGTTTAAAAAATATATATTTACAATTGAGTCGTTCTCATGGACTGTCAGTCATTGCATCCATAGCTCCATCTACGAATTTAAGAGTTGTTATATTTCCCCAGGCCCCAAGTCTGAGTGCAAGGGTCAAACTGTTGAAATGACAGATTGTGCCTTTAAATAAAGGTTGTGTCTTATTTCCAACTGGCCTATGTGTTGTTTTCAATTCTTTGTAGTCATTGGGGTTTTAGTTTAATGTAGTAGCCTAAACCCTCAAGTCTACCTGGTAGGGTTGTTGAAGGAGGGTGTTTTCTAAGATATGTTAGGAAAGCTGATAACAGCCTACTTTATGATTAGGGCTACTTATTACGACACAAAATAAAGACAATAACATGTAGTCAGCTAGTGTAAACCTTAGTGCATGCGCCTCCATTCCATTCCATTTTTTCATGACAAAATAATATAAATGAATTTCTAATCTAAAAACCAGCATAGCTTTATGTTTTGAGGAATAAATCAAAATGACGTAGGCCTACGGTTTTGCTTTCGTCCTCATAAATATTTTAGGTAGAGTAGGCCTATAAGAATGGAAAACACTAGGCTAATTATTAATTTATTAGACACAATTCTTTTTTAAAGACTATCACTGTTACCCTGTCTGTCAACAATCATTATTTCCTCTGACAAATTCAGACAAATCTTCAAGGGTTATCCCGCACGCAGGTCCGCTTAAATTACAGTGTCTGTAAAATATTCAGCGGTGGAAATAAATAATCTACCGGCAACCGGCAGATAACCAGAAATGCCATTGTAAACATGCCGGTACCGGTAATCGACGTGCATGCTTGAACTCAGTCCACTTCTTTCGGCTGTAGCCTATGAGCGTGTGTCACTTTGACAGTTTCATTAGTTCAGCACAACAATAAAATCAAGTGGACAAAGACATTCGATCAGGACGACGGGTTAATTTGTCCACAGCAGCACGTCTGAAGACAGAGAAAGACGAGGATGACAATGGCTGTTCCGTCGCTCACAGGTTAGTGAATGATCTTTCGGAATATACATTGGTAGACCTTATATCTCTCTGTCATGGTGAACACACCTGTTCAACACGGCAACAGTTGGGTATAATCAGACTCAATGTGGTCGATATTGTCACCACTTGGAAATGCCATTCCATTGTCCTCTACAGGAATTGTTAGCATATTTAACATTGAACTTCTTGTTTTAGTTAACTAGAAAACAAGATGCATTATTGGGTAGTCCTATCAAATAGGCTATGCATTCTATTCTCAGATCAAACTGTTCCGGTTCAAGCTAGTTTAAAACCAAAATGCATGTATTTTTCCATGCATTTGGCTTTTTTTGTTAGGTACCTGAAGGAATTAATGAAAACATTAAAATCAAACAAGCTAGCGCGGTTTAGCCTATTTCTAAACAAACGTGGCCATAGGAAAACAATTACTGACCATACCTATATTTTTACAATAAAATAACGAGAATTCGTGCACAGGCGCTATTCTTTGTTCTATGCCAGTTTTCTGTAAATAGTTTGGCTTTCCCAAGCCAATTGCGTCTTTCTTGCCGGGGGCGGAGAGAGGCGCTTCTCACTCATGTTACCCTCTGACGTCACTGATATTTCATTCAAGTATTTGTAGGCTTTGTGTTCTCCTATTTAACATTTATCTCAAATCACAGAGCAGCATATGTCGTTGAATGACTAACTCTTAAATAAACAACAGAAAATGTAGGCCATGTGATTCTTATAGTTCACACCACTTTCTAGAATGAATTTGCCAATGGGAATTTTCAGATATCTCTTAAATGTTTTGGGCGTTAGTCTACTCAAAGTAAAGATGTATCAGTTCAAAACTTTGATTTGAATTGTGGAAGCCTACAATTTATTAATTTAGGCTATTCAAGGAATTTCCGTTAAATCCTAATCCTAATACAGGAAATAGTTCAATTTGATTGAATTTCAAATAAATAACTATTATTAGAAAGAAAAGCTCGTTTAAAAACATTTTATTTAATCTAGATAGCTAGGGTTGGTTTGCTCAAACAAAACACCTACAAGTATGGGGGTTTTACAATCCTTATACTTTACATTTTCGTTTAATATAAATGTATCTTAACGAATGTTACAAGTAAGACAAGAAGGGACTTTCTTACATGAAACCAAGTAAAAATGTGCATATGATTGAAATGTTTCCCAGGTAGACAAAAGTAAATCACAATCTCATTGAAATAAACGCATGATTAGCTGGTAGGCCTATTGTCCTAAACAAATTAAATGAATTCAAATAGAAAAAAACAAAAAACATTTACCTTTTGCTTGTAAAATGCTGTTAGACTCCCCAACACACATTTCCTTCCAACAGCATGGCATGGCCTGACCTATAACTATGTCAACAATGTTACGTATTTCCTAGCAGTGGATATATAAAAGTGAGATATTGCTGTCTGGAATACATGTTAAAACGTCGAAATAAATCCCCCGCACTAAAAGAAGGGAGAAAAGGAGAGAGGAATTGAATAACCCCTTTGAACTCTATTGACAGAAATGCAGGGTATAGAGGAGGCAAACTTCCTTCCCTTTGGGAGCCTGGTTGGTGAGGTGTGGGGGTTGGGTGGGGTTGGCTAGGGTGAAGGAGTCCACCAAATCTCGGGTTGGTATGTTACTATTGAAAAAAAGCTGAGAAAGCTCTGGAATCTCGATTTGGGACTTGTTTACCTCCTGTGAATGTGTCAGTAAATGTAGGATAATTTTGAGCGGTGTAGGCTACTTCTGATCTGTTGGTTTGGCTATGGTTACATTCTTATTTCTCCGTTGACTTTAACTGGTTAAATGTCTTATTAATCACTTTGTTTATGTCCATAAGCCTTTATTTATGGTGAGAATCAGCTTTATTCGCAAATGACATTTACATGTTGCCTATACCAGGAATTTGACCTGTTGGAATGGTGCTGACAACAACAAGAATATATACAAAATAATTGACACAATCTACAGATTATATTTCTACTCTTTTATGCAGAATTGTAGCTTTTGTAATGTTGGCCTTATCAGGGTTTGTGAACCATATAGAATCCTAATGTTATTATTGTAGTCTTCAAATGATTGTCTATAGGTTAGCTCAGATATATCAAATACAGTGCGAGCAGGCCTATTAGCCTAGGATTGTGGGTGATAACATAGCTCTGTCCGATCAGAAAAAGCCATACTCGGGATGTGAGTGAGTCGATAACATCCGACACAAGTGGCCGGCCCTGTGACCCAAGCCATAATTTATGTTGCCACTGTGGAGGACTCCTCACCAGATTTTCAAAAACAGAATTTGCGCGGGGGTTGGGCGGGGACGGTCTGGGTGGGGGTAGGGGTAAACTCATGAATTCCGGAGGGTGGGCTCTTTGGGGTTGCTATGCTATTGGGTGGGTGGGGATGGGTTGTTGTTGATTCATTCCTTCCCAACGCGTTTTCCCCCTTTCACAAATGCTACCCGCCCCCTTCATTTTTATCAATGGAAATATTTGCAGTGTATTAACCATATTGATAGGTTACTACTCCAAATTAAATAAATATCCTATTTACATTTTAGTTATTTAGCAGAAGCTCTTATCAAAAGCGACTTATAGGAACAATTAGGGTTAAGTGCCTTGCTCAAGGGCACATAAACAGATTTTTCACCTACTCGGTTTGTGGATTTGATCGAGCGACCTTTCGGTTACTGGCCCAAAGCTCTTAATGGCCCCGCTAGGCTACCTGCCTTTACTTGACTCTAAATGTATCTTCCATTTATTTTGTATTCTAGATATTCAATTGAAGGCCTCCACTTGTTTGGTGTTTGCGTTCTACTACTCAATCTCATTCCAAAGGCCTGACATTGTCCTGGTTTACCACATTGGAGCATAGTAGTTTACGCAAGAGGAGGAACAGGGGGTTGGCCATGTGAACAAGCACTCAACCTAAATAAATTGTCTAAAATGCATATGTAACATTCTATCTTATTTTAATACTCAACGGCTAGAACTGACTTGCCTAGTTAAATAAAGTAAAAAAAAAAAAAAATGTTGGACTATAATCTGTATTAATTAACGATATGTTGAACGAATTAATTTTCCACCTTAGTAAACGTAGCAAAATATGTGTCCAGCAAACAAATGTAATCTATCAATTCAAATAAACGCCTCAATTCAATCTCAAAGAGATTTTCTATAGGTCTATTTTACCACATGCATCTCAGTGAATCGTAAGGGTTTAGGAACGTAGAAAATAAAATGTAGTACTAGTGTATAAAATAAGCAGAACAACAGATTTAATATTTACTACACCAAATGTTTGTTTGCATTCATTAGTTGTTTCACAGTCTTTATAGTTCCAATTTAGTGCATTCGCTGCTGTTATTCAAATGTCAGTTATTGCATTTTAGAAACCGATTTGGCTATTAAAAATTGTATGAAGCAGGCGAAAACCAGGCTGACCATTAGGCAGAAGGCTACTTGCCTTTCACACAACTCTTGGCCGAAGTTGTTACATTTGAAGCAAGATAACGCATCCTTCTTTAATAAAGGTGTGTTATTGTGAGGACACGGCTGACCACTTGGACCTAATCGGTTCCGAGCCAGTTTTCTTCGCTGCTCTACCGTCCCTAGATCAGTGGTAAAATTAGTAGCAAGAAAGCATGTAATTGACAAAGTCACGTGTCTAGTACTGGCAGAGGCACAGCCAGTAAGCGAGCGAATGAGAGAGAGAGCAAGCGCTCGAAGTGGAGTGAACGAGGAAAGGATTGAAGGAGAGAGACATGACAAAATATCAAAAGAGGGAAAGCACACTGTACCATGCGAGCTAAATTTGTGACCGCTGGAATTGAGGATGTCGGATTAATGGTGACTATCATAACCCGTTTTCGCAGAGGAAGCTTTTCGATTGGAACTTTCGAACAGAAGGTCCGCGGGGAAACATGGCCGAAGGTTATTCTCCAATTATTTGTAAAAAAAAAAAATTGTCCTTACTTTTTGGTATAGAGGGGGGCTGCGACGGGCTATTGTTACATATAACGTGTTATGTAGCCTACCGCCCACGATTATTGCCATGTGAAAATACATATTGGGGTCTTGTTGGAGCGGTTTGTCAACGATAAAGAGCGTATTGTGCCCAACATGGGCTTGCATGGTGAACCATGTGTGTACACCTGCCCTTGGAGTTCCATACAATGCTGGTTATTAACAGTGGTAGATGTAAGTAAATATGCTCCAGAAGTTACATCAGTGAGCATGCACGTGCAAGGGGGAATCGACCAAATCAATCGCATATCGCTGTGCGCCATGCAGTTAGAAGCCCCATAAGTATCCTGTTTTACACCGATTTGCGTGATGTTCAAATCATTCTACCATGCGCTAAAATCGTTACGTGGAGACGAATTATAGCAAAGATGAACATCACATCGTCAAGTGGCGGGGATTCCCCATCGCTTAGGCTATGGAGATTTCCAACCAACTGGGCTCCATAAAAGTTGTGTAAAGGTTACTACTAGGCCTAATAACTGCGCAGGCACGGCTATAGGTTAAATACATATGCCACATCCACACTCGTCTATCAATACACAGCCTACTGTAGCTTACTACTTTCATATGCCTTTTAGGAGGGGCGGGTAAAGGTGGCGGAGAAGACGAAGCCAAGTCGACGGAGCAAGAAGAGCGAATTCGGCCCCAGCTTCTGTCAGGAACAGGCCACTGCAAGTGGTTTAATGTTCGAATGGGGTTCGGATTTATATCAATGACCAGCAGCGAGGGGAGCCCCGTAGATCCCCCTCTGGACGTATTTGTTCACCAAGTAAGTTCCCCGAACGAGAAAACCCGTGTAGGTTGACATTGTGCTGCTATGGGCATTGGGCATCTATCTCCCTCTTTGGTGCAGTCCTTTACCCTGTACGCTGTAGTCTACTCCATCCACCCTGTTGATGGAAAGCAAGGAGTCAGTAGGCTTGATCAAGCAGCCTAGGCCAATTATTTCTAAATGAGAAATGACTCAATTGTATAGTTGTATTAACCTTTGTCCTTGCTTGGCAATAACATCACGTGTTATTGCGAAAGTGACTTTTTTTTGTAGGCCAGAGTTTTGGTTGCAACATGTGTAGCTTATCTTTTAATTGACCATTTGTCCAAATGTGTTCTTTTGTATCATCATGATGTTTCCCCACCATGTAGGTTACAGGGCACACAACAACATGCTGTGGTGTTTCCTTAGTGGCACTATCCCTCTCCGAACCCGCACTCTCCCTTGAACTGCACAGTACAATGCTTGTATGACACAGTTTGTAGTTTTTTTAATTGCCTCATTGACAGGGAGAATATGGTTGATGGCACCACCATATTGGAAACCATGCAAAAAGACACTTTTGACAGTTAAAAACACTCAGTTGATCACGTGTTCGTACAACTGTTTCTTTGAAAGATACTTTTGGTAGTGTATGAGGATACCTGCTTGTCAAACATCTCGTTCCAAAATCATGGGCATTGGTATGGAGTTTGTCCCCCCCTTGCTGCTATAACAGCCTCCACTCATCTGGGAGGGCTTTCCATTAGATGTTAGAACATTGCTGCAGGGATTTGCTTTCATTCAGCCACGAGCATTAGTGAGTTCGGGCTCTGATGTTGGGCGATTAGGCCTGGCTCGCTGTCGGCGTTCCAATTCATCCCAGAGGGAAGGGGTTGAGGTCAGAGCTTGGTGCAGGCCAGTCAAGTTCTTCCACACCGATCTTGAAAAAACATTTCTGTATGGATCTCGCTTTGTGCACGGGGGCATTGTCAAGCTGAAATGGGAAAGGGCCTTCCCCCAACCTGTTGCCACAAAATTGGAACCACAGAATCATCTAGAATGTAGTTGTATGCTGTAGGGATCTAGCCCGAACCATGAAAAACAGCCCCAGACCATTATTCCTCCTTCACCAAACTTTACAGTTGGCACTATACATTGGGGCAGGTAGCGTTCTCCTGGCATCCGCCAAACCCAGATTTGTCTGTCGGACTGTCAGATGGTGAAGTGTAGCAGTTTAACTTTAGTCTTTAGACTTTAGTCCGTCCCCTCGCCCCTACCTGGGCTCGAACCAGGGGCTCGAAACAGGGACCCTCCGCACACATCAACTAGCGAGTGACGTCACCGATTGAAACGCTATTAGCGCGCACCACCACTAACTAGCTAGCCATTTCACGGTTACAGAAGCATGACACATCATTCCAGAGAACGTGTTTCCACTGGTCATGAGAACAATGGCAGCGAGGTTAACACCACTCCAGCTGATGCTTGGTATTGTGTATGGTGATCTTAGGCTTGTGTGCAGCTGCTCGGCCATGGAAACCCATTTCATGAAGCTCCAGACGAGCAGTTCATGTGCTGACGTTGCTTCCAGAGGCAGTTTGGAACTCGGTAGTGAGTGTTGCAACCGAGGACACTTCAGCACTAGGCTGTTCCATTCTGTGAGCTTGTGTGGCCTACCACTTCGTGGCTAAGCTGTTGTTGCTCCTAGACGTTTCCACTTCACAATAACAGCGCTTACAGTTGACCTGGGGGGGTTGGGGGTTGTAGAGGAGAGTTGAGGAGAGAGTTGGGGGGTGGGGTGGGAGAGAGTGGGGGAGCTGGAGGGGAGAGTTGAGGGAGGGAGTAGTTGGGGAGTTGTGGGGGAGAGAGAGAGGGGGCTCAGTTGGGGGGAGTTGAAAAGGGGAGATTTGAGGGGAGAGAGGGTTGTTGGGGTGGAAAAAGAGGGAGGGAGTTGTGGGCGAGGGAGTTGTGGGGGATGGAGGGAGTTGGGGGGGAAAGAGGAAGGGAGTTGGCGGGAAGGAAGTTGAGGGAGGGAGTTGAGAAGGGGAGATTTCAGGGGAGAGAGGGTGTTGGGGTGGAAAAAGAGGGAGGGAGTTGGGGTGGGGGGGGGTTTGAGGGGAGAATTGAGGGGGAGAAAGAGAGGGGGCCGAGTTGGGGGGAGTTGAGAAGGGGACAGTTGAGGGTGTTGGGGTGGAAAAGGAGAGAAGGAGTTGGGGGGGATGGAGGGTGTTGGGGGGGGGAGGGAGGGAGTTGTGGGGGATAGAGGGAGGGAGTTGAGGGGGAGTTGTGGGGGATAGAGGGAGGGAGTTGAGGGGGGGTTGTGGGGGATAGAGGGAGGGAGTTGGGGAGGAGGAAGTTGAGGGGGGGGGTTGTGGGGGATAGAGGGAGGGAGTTGAGAAGGGGAGAGAGGGTATTGGGGTGGAAAAAGAGGGGGGGAAGAAGGAGGGAGTTTGGGGGATAGGGGGAGGGAGTTGAGGGGAGAGAGGGTGTTGGGGGGAGGGGGAGGGAGTTGGGGGGGTTTGGGGGATAGAGGGAGTGAGTGGGGGGGAAGAGGGAGGGAGTGGGGGGGTGAGGGAGGGAGTGGAGGGGAGGAAGTTTAAGGGGGTTGTGGGGGATAGAGGGAGGGAGTTGGGAGGGGGGAGAGAAGAGAGAGAAAGAGTTGGTGAGAGAGGGAGACAGAAATAATGAGCTGCTTCCATGTCGACCTTGGAGAAATCTTCCTGGGGGGGCCCAGGCATCGGGGTTCCTGTCCAATCACTTCCTCTGTGTGTGCATGTGTAATTCTTCATCAGCTGCTACTCTATCAATGAACGGCACACTCCTACACAGCCTTCTGTATGCAGTGTGTGTTATTTACATTTCCTATTTTATAGATGCAGCTTTTAGTAAAAAGAAACGGAAATGAGTCAGCTTTCTCTACTTCAGAAGGGATGCTACAAAGCAGGATCAAGGAGTAAACCAGCGAACTTGCATACATATTCTGTTCTAACTTCTTATATTGCAGAAAACTAAGCTTGAAATGGGCATCATCTAACTGATTTGACAAACAAAAATTCAGGTTTACTGTTTTTAATGAACCAGAAAATCTGTAGTCATTTCTGTTTGCTTATCAAAGGTATCTTGCTAACTTATTGATCCTGCTTTGTAGTACACCTGGTTCGTTGGCCATTCTTATGGGGGTAAGAATGGGGTTTTGGGATAAATGCTGAAAATAAGGTCTGAGGTTAACACAGGTTTAGGAGATCTTAAATGTTTTGTTCTATGAGATAATCTGTCAGTTTACCTGACATTTATGAATTATGACCTTTATGTACTTGTGTTGGATACATAAGTGCTTAGCTGATGAAGATTATCTCATGTCGCAACTCTTGCCGTGTTTACAGACATCCCCCAAACAAACAAAAACCGACCCTTGGAGAATGAGTTCCCCAACTGGTTGGGGATGGGCATGTGACACATTTAGACTGTTTGATGACTCGTGATTTTTTTGTTGTTGAGTACTCTAATAATGTTTTATTTTTCAAACACGAGGCCCTTACTGGAAAAAATGTGCACATTTACCTATATACACTGAACACATATATAAAAGCAAGATGTAAAGTGTTGAACCTGTTTCATGAGCTGAAATAAAAGATCCCAGAAATGTAGCATGTGCACAAAAAGCTTATTTCTCTCAAATGTTGTGCAAAAATGTGTTAACATCCCTGTTAGTGAGCATTTCTCCTTTTCCAAGATAATCCATCCACTTGACAGGTGTGGCATATCAAGAAGCTGATTAAACAGCTTGATCATTACACAGGTGCACCAATAAAAGGCCACTCTAAAATGTGCAGTTTTGTCACACAACACAATGCCACGGATGTCTCAAGTTTTGCAGGAATGTCCACCAGAGCGGTTGCCAGAGAATTTAAGATAATTTCTCTACCATAAACCGGCTCCAACATCATTTAAGAGAATTTGGCAGTACTTCCAACCAGCCTCAGACCACGTGTATGGCCTTGTGTGGGTGAGCGGTTTTCTAATGTCAATGTGAACAGAGTGCCCCATTGTAGGGTTATGGTATGGGCAGGCATAAGCTACGGATAACGAACACAATTGCATTTTAGCGATGGCAATTTGAATGCACGAAAATACAGTGACGAGGTCCTGAGTCCCATTTAAAAAAAACTGTCTGTGAACAACAGATGCATATCTGTATTCCCAGTCATGTTAAATCCATAGATTAGGGCCTAATTAATTTATTTCAATTGACTGATTTCCTCATATGAACTGTAACTCAGTAAAATCTATGAAATTATTGCATTGCGTTTTATTTTTGTTCAATATAGATTGCAACAATGTCTAATTTATCATAACCATTACAGATGACAAATCCTCATTGCTAAATTGCCCCATATTCGGTACCATTCAGAAGTTTGGACACACCTACTCATTCCAGGGTTTTTCTTTATTTTTCCTATTTTCTACATTGTGGAATAATAGTGAATGCTTAACTATGAAATAGCACATATGGAATCATGTAGTAACCAAAAAAGTGTTAAACAAGATTATTCAAAGTAACCACCTGAAGGTGTGTTGGGTCATTGTCCTGTTGAAAAACAAATGATTGTCCCACTAATCGCAAACCAGATGGGAAGGTGTAATGCTGCAGAATGCTGTGGCAGCCATATGATGGTTAAGTGTGCCTTAAATTCTAAATAAATCACTGACAGTGTCACCAGCAAAGCACCATCACACCACCACCTCCATGCTTCATAGTGGGAACCACACATGCGGAGATCATCCATTCACCTACTCTGCATCTCACAATGACTTGCTGATTGGAACCAAAAATGTAAAATTTTGACTCCTCAGACCAATAGACAGATTTCCACCGGTTTAATGTCCATTGCCTGTGTTTTTTTGGCCCATGCAAGTCGTCTTCTTATTGGTGTCCTTTAGTAGTGGTTTCTTTGCAGCAATTTGACCAGGAAGACCTGACTCATGCAGTCTCCTTTTAGCAGTTTCATTACAGCGCTTGATGGTGTTTGCAACTGCTCTTGAAGAAACTTTTGACATTTTCCGGATTGACTGACCTTCATGTCTTAAAGTAATGATGGACTATGGTTTCTCTTTGCTTATTTGAGCTGTTCTTGTCATTTTATGGACTTGGTTTTTTACCAAATAGGGCTATCTTCTGCATACCACCCCTACCTTGTCACAATACAACTGATTGAACTGATTGGCTCAAACTCATTAAGAAGGAAAGCAACTCCACAAATGAAGTTTTAACAAGGCACACCTGTTAATTGAAATGCATTCCAGGTGACTACCTCATGAAGCTGGTTGAGAGAATGCCAAGGGTGGCTACTTTGAAGAGTTTTAAATATAAAATATTGTTTGATTTTTAACACTTCTTTGTCAACACATGATTCCATGTGTGTTATTTCATACTTTTGATGTCTTCATTATTATTCCACAAAGTAGAAAATATTAAAAATTAAGAAAACCCCGGAATGAGTAGGTGTCCAAACTTTTGACTGCTACTGTATATTCCCTCAATAAAAAAGCAAGTGCAGGACTTCTAATGTAGTAACGTTGAAGCGATCTGACTAGTGTTACTTAGCTTCTTACTTCTGGTTGGCTAACGTTAAATGGAGCCTACCTCAGCAGGAGCACATTTTTTTTGTTGACTAAGTTCTCCTAACTTTGCTTTACACAGAGTAGGCTACTGAGACAGACGGTGATGTGGCGCTCAGTGGTGAGGCTGAGGCAGGCTGCAATGCATGCAGAGGAGAGAGAGGTTAATACACTGGTTCCCAAACTTGGGGTCCCCTAAGAGAATTTGTACTAGTTTTTATCAAGCATCTGTTTCAATATGAGATTTCCACATGGTCTGTCATCTGATCTCGATCGTCCCCTGGAGTTTGTTTACTCTTTACCCACCTTTTTTCTTTTATCACGACAAATCAAATCACAGTTTTATTGGTCACATACACGTGTTTAGCAGATGTTATTATGGGTGTAGCGAAATGCTTGTAAAACTACATTGCTGATATTAATATAGAATCGTAAATAAGATTGAAATAATTCATGTGAATGTGATTATACGATCATCTGTGTGCTCCTTTGATGTCTGTCTGTGCGGCGCTTGATTAGTAATGCCTAGTAATACAAGTGTGAACATTGTCATTCGATAAAAGAGATCTATTTACAGAGTTGATGATTTGATCCAATTCATCATTACAACTGATTGAACAGTCGCTGATGCTACACATTTCTCATATTTCCCCCCTTTCAGGGGTATAACATTACACTTGTACAGCTAATAGGCTAGGTGTTTGTAGATGGACTGAGGTGAATGAACCTACAGCAGCCAAGGTGATAATGGCTGGGGTCATTTTGGCTTGTTTTTGCTGTTCTCCAAATTAGCATTTTAAAGTGTTTTAATTCTATAGAAATGCAGTAAATGAGCTTCAACTTAAAACTTAAAAAAAATAATTGCCCAGTTCCGGACCTTACTGAAAGCCTACTTATGCCCCTGTGTGTGTGTGTGTGTGTGTGTGCGCGTGTCAGCGTTCCAACCCTTCGTAGCAACTATGTCATAAAACTCAAGTCAGGCAAGTGTGTGTGTGTGTTCTCGCGTGGGGGTTGTTCCATCCTCAGGCATTCTTTTTAAAAGAGGAATTTGTTTAAAGACAAAAAAGGGAAGGGGCCTGATTTGCTGTTCTCCCTCTGCTGGGGATCAAGTCTAAACGTTGAGCATGGTGTGCTGCTGTACTGGCCCTTCCTCCATCGGAAACCTCCAAGATTGTGTGTTTGCACGAGTGCATGTGTGTTTTTTTTGGTTAGTTGTTGCCTTTTCTGCTGTTCCTGCCTGTTCCACTACGTAATAATAGTTGAGCACTTTGAGATTTTTGGTTGTGTGTGTGTGTGTTTGCATGTGTTTGTGGCATAGCAGAGGTTAAAATGGGCCCCTAGTGAGATTAACCTCTGACCCATGTCACCGTTTGGCATTCAAGCTCCACCTCTCCCCAGTCCCTGCCACCCCTCCCCAGTCCCTGCCTCTAGATAGCCAGTATCAGGCTTTGTCTCTAGTGCCACAGCCACACACCATCCTCCTTCTCACCTCCCCCCTCTTTACTTCAACGCTTCAAAAAAACGCAGAAGAAGAAAGCAGGGAGGTCATGTGACTTCCTCTTGAGGGGTCGTCCATATATGGGGAATGTGATTGGTAATTGGAAGGATGGATTGTGGGAGTTAGATTAGAAATGGTGCTAAAAATGATTTTCTATTGACATGACAAACAGGAAAGTTGAAGAACAGACGGATTCCATTTTTTAGTAGGGGATCTGTGTTTGTATTGTCTAGAACACAGAGATGCTCCAATGATGGTTTGGTTTTGGCATTGCTTCTGAAGAAGCTTGGTGGATTTGAATGCGTATTTTATGTAACTATGTTTCTGTGAAATTGTATAAAAGGGACATTTTGAATTTCAATGTAATAATGTTTACTTTAGTTTGTTTACTTCAGGATAATATTTTTTTTATATGTGTATTTGAACACATGAAAATATATTTTGTTCTCAATGATCTAAGACCCTGGATCAAATGCTCTTTAACAGAATAGAGTTCTTGGTTTGGTTATTTTGTCATTGTCAAGTTGCATTTCCCTTGAAGTTATGGAAAGAAAATGGAGCAACAAACTGTTAAGACCATTCCATTTCCCAGCTTAGTTAGCAAGTAGCCACAGTATACTTTTTCTCTGCTTTTATTACCAATAGTTTGTTTACAGGGCTTACATTGATAATTCGTTTTGGTCATACATTTACTTATTGCTGAACCTGAGTACTAAATGCTGTTTTAATGCAACCAAAGCTAGCATTTAACTAGCATTCACGTTGCATTTAGCTAGCATTCACCTAGCATTTGGCTAGCATTTAGCTAGCATTCACCTTGCATTTGCCTAGCATTTAGCTAGCACTGATCACAAGCCTTTATGATTATGATCTCAACCCATCTGGTGGGTTTTATTTTTTTTGAAACAGAAAATAAATGATATACCAAAGGGCTAAAGATAATCAATGAGGAATATTAAACAGAAAGGGAAACCACAGCTTTTATAATTGTGTGTAAAAAGGTCAAGCCAGTAATTTTTCAATAGTTCTGAAATTTGATTTGATAATAGGCAACTTGTTTCCTAAACCATCTCTTGTCATACAAATCCAGTCGCTGTCTAAAGTTTGCTTTATGTGCTCAGATTGAATGGATCCAGCAGTAGGTTTAATTCGGGTTATTTCCAAGTTTTTAATCGTGAACATTGATCCATCTTAGTTTATAAACCGATGGTATTTAACTTTGTTTTATGAACACAAAGTATTGTCAATGAAACCAAATGAAAATTGTGATAGGACAGCTACAGGTAGCATGCTAACAGTCATTTGATTTCATTTTCCTAGTGGTTTTTGAAGAATACTCTTCAGAAATATCTGAATGTCTTCACTGCTTTATTTTATAATAATCAATATCGATATGTGTGTGTGCTGCATGGACCTGAAGTTGTTATTGTTAACGCTGTAAACCAGTCATGATGTAACCGGCTCAATCACCAGTCAAAAAGCAACCTTTTAGTGTTTAAAAACGTATATAGTTGAAATCGGAAGTTTACATACACTTAGGTTGGAATCATTAAAACTAGTTTTTCAACCACTCCACAAATTTCTTGTTAACAAACTATCGTTTTGTCAAGTCGGTTAGGACATCTACTTTGTGCATGACACAAGTCATTTGTCCAACAATTGTTTACAGATGGATTATTTCACTTATAATTCACAGAATCACAATTCCAGGGGTCAGAAGTTTTCATACACTAAATTGACTGTGCCTTTTAAACAGCCTGGGAAATTCCAGAAATTATGTCATGGCTTTAGAAGCTTCTGATAGGCTAATTGACATTATTTGAGTCAATTGGAGGTGTAACGGTGGATATATTTCAAGGCCTACCTTCAAACTCAGTGCCTCTTTGCTTGAAATCACAGGAAAATCAAAAGAAAATCGGCGAAGACCTCAGAATTTTTTTTGTAGACCTCCACAAGTCTGGTTCATCCTTGGGAGCAATTTGCAAATGCCTGAAGGTACCACGTTCATCTGTACAAATAATAGTATGCAAGTATTAACACCATGGGACCACGCAGCCGCGTTCTGTCTCCTAGAGATGAACGTACTTTGGTGCAAAAAGTACAAATTAATCCCAGAACAACAGCAAAGGACCGTGTGAAGATGCTGGAGGAAACGGGTACAAAAGTATGTATATCCACAGTAAAACGAGTCCTATATCAACATAACCTGAAAGGCTGCTCAGCAAGGAAGAAGCCACTGCTCCAAAACCGCCATAAAAAAAGCCAGACTACAGTTTGCAACTGCACACAGGGACACATATCGTACTTTTTGGAGAAACGTCCTCTGGTCTGATGAAACAAAACTAGTACTGTTTGGCCGTGATGACCATCGTTATGTTTGGAGGAAAAAGGGGGAAGCTTGCAATCCGAAGAACACCGTCCCAACCGTGAAGCACCGGGGTGGCAGCATCATGTTGTGGGGGTGCTTTGCTGCAGGGGGACTGGTGTATTTCACAAAATAGATGGCATCATGAGGGAGGAAAATGATGTGGATATATTGAAGCAAAATCTCAAGACTTCAGTCAGGAAGTTAATGCCTGGTCGCAAACGGTTCTTCCGAATGGACAATGACCCCAAGCATACTTCCAAAGTTGTGGCAAAATGACTTAACGACAACAAAGTCAAGATATTGGAGTGGCCATTACAAAGCCCTGACCTCAATCCTATAGAAAATGTGTTGGCAGAACTGAAAAAGCGTGTGCGAGAAAGGAGGCCTACAAACCTGACTCAGTTACACCAGCTCTGTCGAGAAATGGGCCAAAATTCACCCAAACTATTGTGGGAAGCTTGTGGAAGGCTACGTGAAACGCTTGACCCAAGTTAAACAATTTGTAATGCAATGCTACCAAATACTAATTGAGTGTATGTCAACTTCTGACCACTGGGAATGTCAACTTCTGACCACTGGGAATGTGATGAAAGAAATAAAACCTGAAATAAATCATTATCTCTACTATTATCCTAACTGACCTGGATTAAATGTCATGAATTGTGAAAAACTGAGTTTAAATGTATTTGGCTAAGGTGTATGTAAACTTCCGACTTCAACTGTATATTTAATTGGGGGGAAATCTATGTCCATAGCTTGATATTTAGCTCTATTCCCAAGTGGAAATGTCATATGTCTTAGATTTGATTGAAAGTCTTTTTAGACCGGGGTCCCCTTCATTAGGCACCAAACCGAAGAGAACGGACTGAAACACGGAGCAACTACCTGGATGCTCATTTTCCTTTTCTTTTTTTGTTGTTGTTGTTCAATTTTACCCCCTTTTTTCTCCCCAATTTCGTGGTATCCAATTGTTAGTAGCTACTATCTTGTCTTATCGCTACAACTCCCGTACGGGCTTGGGAGAGACGAAGGTTGAAAGTCATGCGTCCTCCGATACACAACCCAACCAAGCCGCACTGCTTCTTAACACAGCGCGCATCCAACCCGGAAGCCAGCCGCACCAATGTGTCGGAGGAAACACAGTGCACCTGGCATCCTTGGTTAGCGTGCACTGCGCCCGGCCAGCCACAGGAGTCGCTGGTGCGCGATGAGACAAGGATATCCCTACCGGCCAAACCCTCCCTAACCCAGACGACGTTAGGCCAATTGTGCGTCGCCCCATGGACCTCCTGGTCGCGACCGGTTACGACAGAGCCTGGGCGCGAACCCGGAGTCTCTGGTGGCACAGCTGGTGCTACAGTACAGCGCCCTTAACCACAGCGCCACCCAGGAGGCACCATTTTTCTTTTCTGTTGCAAAATGTTTTCAGTTGTGTGACCTAATAAACACTATCTAACTGTAGGCTTTATCACATTCCTGTTGTTTTTCAGTTCCAATTGAGAAACAATTATTTGTATTGAATTTATTTTGGGCAGCTGGGCTCCTTTCTCTTTTAATTCATGAAGGTCGGTTACATTTCATAATATTCACATTTAATACCAACGACAACAGCAGAAAACGAAACAAAAAAAATACATTTGAAAAAGTGTCCATTTCTCTGGCAGATGTCAAATGTCCATAAGGTGCCATTGTACTGTTCATTTTTGTTTGCGTCTAGTTTTCTTAGTTGGGTCTGATGACAGTTCTGCTTTTAATTAGTTACATTTATGACCATTGTTCTCCACAGTTTTGCGCTTCTCTCCAGTCCCGTACTGTACCTCAGCTTTACAGCAAAGCAAGAAGCAGGGCTGCTGTTTTGTTTATGTTCAAAAATACAACTCTATTTGCAATGTTGACCTGTGCTTCTTACCTTTTTTTTCCTTTACTAGGGCCCCCGTTTGCTGAAGTGAATTAAGGTTGTCACCCTACTTCTGCTAGTTCTTTCTTTCTCCCCAGTCACCTCACGTGGTTCTTCTCTTCTCCCCAGCCACCTCACCTTGGTTCTTTTCTTCTCCCCAGCCACCTCACGTGGTTCTTCTCTTCTCCCCAGCCACCTCACCTTGGTTCATTTCTTCTCCCCAGCCACCTCACCTTGGTTCTTTTCTTCTCCCCAGCCACCTCACGTGGTTCTTCTCTTCTCCCCAGCCACCTCACCTTGGTTCATTTCTTTCTCCCCAGCCACCTCACCTTGGTTCTTCTCTTCTCCCCAGCCACCTCACCGTGGTTCTTTTCTTCTCCCCATCCACCTCACCTTGGTTCTTTTCTTCTCCCCAGCCACCTCACCTTGGTTCATTTCTTCTCCCCAGCCACCTCACCTTGGTTCATTTCTTCTCCCCAGTCACCTCACCTTGATTCATTTCTTCTCCCCAGTCACCTCACCTTGGTTCTTTCCCGTCCTCCTTCCGTCCTGATAAACCCATAGCAGAATTATCTACTTCTTACCCAACCCCCCCCCCCCCCCCCCCCCCCATCAAATATGGTCCGCTCCATAATCAGTGTGCGCTAGCGGTTAGCGTGTTGTTAATTTGGGCCAGGGGGGAAATGGGAACACTCTTAAATGTTTGATGGGGGTTTGGGTAGAGGTTAGGGGGGTGTTGGGTAGAGGTCAGGGGTTAGTGGCTGTAATGAAAACGTGCGGAGGAGGGCGAGGGATGTTAGCGCGGTGAGGTTTCGTCTTTTGATGTTTTTTTTATTTTATATGCATCCTGTTGGGTCACGTCCATCTGTGACAATCGGGGCCAGCTTTGTCCACTTAGCACTTCCTGTGTGTAAAAAGATACTTAATGGCACCGCACCACATGGTCGTCACACACACACACAGTTGTGCGCATGGACACAGTCCCCCCCCCCCCCCCCCCCCCCCCACACACACTGCTTCCAATAGGCTACTTCACTCCGACCAGCAGCTCCATCCCATAATTAGCCCTCACACAGCTCCTTTCTCGTTCCACTTCCTGCATCGATTACCGCGACTGGTGATGACGATGGTTAGGCTATTTTCATCCAGGGCGCTGGGTTTATTATTTGCTTCCTTCGCAGTTTGCACACACTCGCATGCACGCTACGCATGTACACACACATTCTGGAGGTAGTCTTATGAGCGTAATAAGTACATAATCATTTTCTCCTCCCAGGTTGCTGTGAAAGACAATGTCTTCTCAGCGTTTCTTGTAATTTAACGATGAAAAATAGATGAGCACACAAACACCACTCTGAAACAGAACACACACACACTCGGTCCAAATCCTTATTATTTGTATGTGGAAATGGACAAAGCACATGGGTAACTCAGAATGGGCAGGCAGTTTTGGAGGTGTGTGGGGGTTGGTGTGTTCCCTGCCTCTTTCCCTGTCAGTGGGTCCTCTTCCTGGGGGGGGGGGGGACCTGCAAGGCTCCTGATCAAATGGAGGTTTTGTTCCTTGTCATTCCTGGTCCCCGCCAGGCCTGATCAGGAGTTGCTCCTCCATTGGAGCTGAACAGAATGTGCTAGAGGCATTTCTCTCTCGCCTCCCCTTCTCCCTCTCGCACAGCACACCCCCACCCTGCTCCAGGCCACTCCTCCATTTTGTTCTCTCTCTTTCTCTCCTCTGACCATGCCCTCTCTTGACCTCTGTGTGTAAACTGAAACCAGGCAGGACACCCGCCAGGTCACCTGAGAGGACACCCGCCAGGTCACCTGAGAGGAGGGCACTCGGGTTGCAGGTTCTGATTCTTCAGGTTTACACACACAGACACAGACACATATGTGCACGTACGTGCATGCAAACACACACACACATAGACACACACACACACGCACACACATATGCACGTACGTACATGCAAGCACACACAAACGCACATCTGGCATAATATGCATTCCTTTGTCCGGAATTTATTTTATTAGGGAATAACTCAATTTCATTCATCTGATTTAGTTCATAGTCGAGTAGCTTGAATAAAGTCCTGCGGCAATTTGTAATTACTGACACATTATTTTACACACGTAGATACTGTGGTTATATAAAAAGCCAATTGTATATCTTTACTATAATTTCCTAGATACTAGATATTCATTAAAGTATCTAGGAAATGTGAGTTGACATATTTCTAGTGGACAAAAGGACTTGTGTGCTTTTCTAACTGACAATCACTGGACCAGTGTTATGAAGGCTCAGGGGGTGGGGATGCGGGGACCACTGAACTTTGACCCGGAAACACATGCTGCTTTCATAAAATGATGACTGGCGCAGACGAGGAAGGCTCTCATTGATTGGCTGAGCCAGAGAATCAATGACTAGTCATAATTATGCCTTGAAAGAAAGAGAGAAGCAGTTCTGCTGAATTTTTATTTTTTAAATGCCCGTAACATTTTAGAATTTATAATATATATCCATCATAAAGTCGCTGGGATTGAAATAATTTATTAGCTATTTGAAGTTGTGGTTTTAGTTTGTTTTAATGCTGTTGTGATTTGTACCAAAATGTATAATCATCTCCTGAAGTGACCCACTACAGCTGAGACGAACATATAATACCCACCTTGGTTGTCATTAGCAACTTGTATGCATATTAATATTAATTCAGTTCACCATGACATCGCATTCTCTGTCCTTTTCTTTCCCCTCATCCCTTGTTTTGTCGTGAGTGTTTGCCCTGTTGAATAGAGGTGTAGAATCCTTGCTGTCTCTCATTCTATCCCTTGTTTTGTCGTGAGTGTTTGCCCTGTTGAATAGAGGTGTAGAATCCTTGCTGTCTCTCTCATTCTATCCCTTGTTTTGTCGTGAGTGTTTGCCCTGTTGAATAGAGGTGTAGAATCCTTGCTGTCTCTCTCATTCTATCCCTCACAGCATATCCAAAACATCCAGAACGGTCTCCTACTTTCAGCTAGCTGGAGTGAGCTAAGCTAATCACCTACTGCTTGCTAGCAGGAGACAGGGAATGATTTGAGTGAACGAAGGGATAAATGAACGAATGAATACATTGTGTGAAATCATGTATGATTGAGGAGTCTTTTTCACCCTTCGTGAAACGAGGTGTTTTAAATGATGAATGTGTCGATTCCCCTGTCTTTCGTAGTTATGGAGTTTTTCACCAATATTCTTTATAAAGAGTTTGTAGTGCTTTTAGTAATTTGGTTAGTAGTGTTGGTGATGTCTTTTAGTGATGATGTTCACGTCTTTATTGTCAAGAAGCACAACGATTTGTCCTCACCAAAATGACTAAATAATATCTATAGTAATAATCATGCATAGTGAAATCTCTGAACTACGGTGCTGATTTGACCACTTTGAATGAATTGGTATGATTTGATATATTTTGTAGTTTACAGTACTTTAAGTCAAATGTGACATTGTAATTTTCGAGACGCAGTTGTTGTAAGTATTTTAATTAACCATACAGTATTACATTTATTGATTCCAATGGGTTATCCCAAATGTGTCTTGTGTATAACAGAAGGATTTGTTTCTATGTTATGTGAAAACAATTAGTGTTAGAAATGATGCAAACTGGTATTTTAGATATATAAAAAAATATATATATTTAGAAAACTCACTGTATTAGAAATAATAAAATATATTGAAATAATTGAGTGGTTTAGAGATGTGAAGTATATAATTTACTTGGATCTTTGGACTGCCTTTTTGCCCCTCCCACTTGTCTTTTTATTTCAAGCAATAAATTAAAATGAATATTACTGTAGTGATTTTAAATAATTGTTAGATATCATCAGAATAAGGGTCTAAATATCATCTAGGACAGATAGTAGCTGTTATTTTCATGTATTAAAATCATTAGTAGATAATGAATTCATGTTGATTAGTCAGTAGAAAGCTTCAGGGTATGTGAGATGATAAACACACCATTATAAAGATATTCAAGCTTCTATAATAGCGTTATTGTGTTCATAATTCTAGGCAACATTTTGTGTGAAATATTAAATGGATTATAGCAAATATACACGTATAAATCTATTCCAAAAACGGGTTAATTCATAAAGAAATTCCTTGTTTCATCTTTGAAGAAATAAACTGTAATAACTTTAGTGCAGCTATTATTTCTGTCTTTCCTATTGGATTCCAGAGATAATATTTAACTAATAATATTTATATCAAAGATTAATACAAAATAAAGCTATACATTGGACCAGATGTATTATATTTTCATGAAACATGAACATGAAATGATTGGTAACACTTGTGGAACACTATGTGGATAATCCATCTGTAGGTGCTCTACTGACTATCAGTAACATTTCATTTCAACCAACTAACTATCTACTAACCCTAACCTTAACCCTTATCCAAATACTAACCGTAACCTTAGCAAGCAGTTCCTTATCAACAGATCAAACTAACAATCTGTCGAGGATTCTACAGATGGAAACTCCAGACCATACAAATAGTGTGACCAAATAGTTTTATATGCATGAACTTTAATGGTTTATAGTCCTATTTTGTCTTTTGAACTTGTTTACCACAGATAAACACAAGCAACATTTGCACTGTGGTAAATTACTTAGTAAAGATAACCCAAATAGTAGCCATTCTTCCCAACTGTACTCTTGTTTATACAATCATTCAGCCTCTCTTTCTCACTCTCGTGGCAACATGCTTGTTTGAATAGCTCTTCATTGGCCTGCATACTGTTGGCTTGCTCTGACACTCCTTCAACAGCATGTATACATTTTGATGGTGTGTGTGTTTGTTCCCCTCTGCTAAATTCGGTTATGCGTCGGGTGCGATCCGTAAAAGATACATGATATCAGTCATATTATGTTGTTGTCAAATCATACATCTTTGATTTATATGTAGCCTAGTGTTTACGTAGTAACCAGATGAATAATTCAGATGGAACTGATAAAGACATATTTCTTGGGTAGAGGGAAGTGACAGCATTGGGTGCGAAACCCTATTTACCCCCCCCCTCCCCCCTCCCTCCCTGTCAGAAGGAAACTGTCTAAGTGAGAACTAAAATGGGAGGGATGAGGAAGGGATGCACCTAAGCTACCAATTTTTCGATTTAATTACATTTTGTCATTTGATAAGGATGAACATTGACAATGACTGGAATTAAATAGTCGACATTCCAAAGGTTTGCTATAAATGCTAGCCCAAAAATCATTAATTGTAACAGTGCAGTGTTTCTAAAGAGGGGTGTTCTGGATGTAATTGTAATTACATGGTAATAATTCAGTATCTTTTAAAGGATGGTCTGGTCGGTATAATTCAAATTCCATGTGAGCATTTCTTAAAGGGCTGGTGTGTTGATTTTTTTCCTCCACAGAGTAAACTGGTAATGGAGGGCTTCCGCAGCCTGAAGGAGGGCGAGCAGGTGGAGTTCACCTTTAAGAAGTCCTCCAAGGGCCTGGAGTCCCTGTGGGTGATGGGTCTGGGTGGGGGACCGTGTGCGGGCAGCGAAAGGAGACCCAAAGGGAAGGTCCCGCCCCAGAAGAACCGCAAACCAAAGGGAGACCGGTGAGTACAAGGGCAAAGCATGCTGAGAAGGCTCCGATTGACAGGAAGTACATTGTGGATGGAGCTTTGCTGCACAGGATTTTTAAAACGACATGGGCAAAATGGCTGTCATTTTGGGAAAGACCATGGACCTCACGATATTATCACGATACTTAGGTGCCGATATGATATGCATTGAGATTCTCACGGTTCTATATGTTTTGCAATTTGATTCTACAATTCTATTGTGATTTGACGTTCCAAACATATTGCTCACTATATGTCTGCTGCAGAGAGACGAGATAACATGATATAATTAGTTTTGATCAGTCATGGAAATAAGTGCTGAAAACATGTTTGCTCACTATTTAAAAAGAACAACAAGATATAGGATATAGGTACAGCCGACTAGCTGTGTGGTTTTGTTTTTGAAACCAGGTTTGCTGTTCACTTGTGCTATAAAAGATGGAAGGGAGTTCCATTCAATCATGACTTTGTATACTACTGTACTTTTCCTTGAATTTATTCTGGACCTGTGGACTGTGAAAAGACCCCTGGTGGCATGTCTGGTGGGGTGTGTCTCAGTGCTGTATGCAAGTCACAATACAGATGTAACTGTATTGAGACCCCCGGCACTACTGCTACTGGAAACCAACATTAAAGTAACGTGGACAACAAAGAATTAAAAAGGCTAAACTGATTTGTTAACATTTAAAAAGTAATCTGTTGATTTACGCTCAAATTTTACTGATGAAAAAACAACCGTTTAAAAAAAAAAAAAACACGAAACATATTTTTGTTGTTGATGGGTATTAATATGGAAGAAAATGTTAGTATTAGCCTTACAAATCTGTATGTTTCTGCTTTCATCAGTTGGATAGTTATCAGGGGGCCTAGGTTGTAGATTTAACACAGATCTAAGTACATAGTGATTGCCATGGTTATTCAGCTTGAGTCATGCATTGAATAGGGCACTTTTCCCGCTATTCAAAGTCAATTTATCACCTTCCACAATCTTAAAATTGTGCCTGGGTAGGTTTGTGAATCTCAATGCATTTTACTGCAGGTATTATGAAAGGGGGTGTTTTGACTATATCTGAATACTGTCTGTGGTGTTGAGCTGGACTGTTACAAGACTTTCAGGAGTAGTGAACGTTAAATGTGAACTCTTTCCCGACATCAACATTTTTAACGTCTTGTTTAGTCCCTAAGGCTTATATGGAACTCGCTGAAATAGTTTGATGGTTGCTGTATCTGTGCTCTAACTCTCTGTCCCTCTTCTACTGAGAAAACATGCAGTTCCTCCTCCTCTCCATGTGTCAGAGCACCTGGTGCTGCAGTGAACACACAGAGACGGACTGGGATGGAGCTATATGTGGCTGCCATCGTGGGAGGCTACTTCACATAGTTCCACTGTACAGTGTACATTAAAGCCAAAATCTGGAGTTTGTGTATCCACTAGCAGTAAGATGAAGAATGGGGGCTGGAGAAATGTAACCTAACTACTCTCAAATTCATAAACGCAACTCAAGTTATTCTTAAATAATCAATGAATATAGGGCAGGCTGTCATCAAAGAACCATTGAACAAGGAAATATCACAGATTATTCCTTAATTTAAAAAAAAATTAAGCTGTGTGCCTTTAACGTTTGCAATCTCAAGGCTAATGTAATTCTTTCCCTACAGTGGATGTAAGATGGACAGTGCCTTCAGAAAATATTCATACCCCTTGGCTTATTCCAAATGTTGTTACAACCTGAATTCAAAAAGGATTAAACTGATTTTTTCTCTCTCACCCGTCTACACACAATACCCCATAATGACATGGAAAACATGTTTTTAGACATTTTTGCAAATGTATTGAAAATTAAATACAGATCTAATTTACATACAGGAAGTATTCACACCCCTGAATCAACACATGTTAGAATCCCCTTTGGCAGTGATTACAGCTGAAAATCTCTTAGAGCTTTACACACCTGGATTGTACAATATTTACACACCTGGATTGTACAATATTTACACACCTGGATTGTACAATATTTACACACCTGGATTGTACAATATTTACACACCTGGATTGTACAATATTTGCACATTATTATTAAAAAAATTCTTCAAGCTCTGTCAAGTTGTTTGTTCATCATTGCTAAACAGCCATTTTCAAGTCTTGCCTTAGATTTTCTAGCTGAGTTTTTAAGTTAAAACTGTAACTAGCCAGTACAGATCCAGGTTCGATCCCGGGCTGTGTCGCAGCCGGACGCGACCAGGAGACCCATGAGGCGCAATTGGCCCAGCATCATCCGGGTTAGGGAAGGGTTTGGCCTGCTGGGATGTCCTTGTCCCATTGTGCTCTAGCGACTCCTTGTGGCGGCCATGTGCATGCACACTGACTTCGGTTGCCAGCTGTACGGTGTTTCCTCCAACACATAGGAGCAACAATAAAATAACAGTTGCGAGGCTGGTACTGGTACAGAGTCAATGTGCGAGGTCACCGGTTAGTTGAGGTAATATGTAGGTAGAGGTAAAGTGACTATGCATGGATAATAAGCAGAGTAGCAGCAGCGTAAAAATTGGGGGTGGGTTGGGGACAAGGCAAATAGTCCGGGTAGCCATTTGATTAGCTGTTCAGGAGTCTTATGGCTTGGGGGTAGAAGCTGTTAACTTCTTTAGGACTGGGGGGCAGTATTGAGTAGCTTGGATAATAAGGTGTCCAGAGTAAACTGCCTGCTACTCAGGCCCAAAAGCTAGAATATGCATATAATTAGTAGATTTGGATAGAAAACACTGAAGTTTCTAAAACTGTTTGAATGATGTCTGAGTATAACAGAACTCACATGGCAGGCAAAAACCTGAGAATAAAATCCAACCAGGAAGTGGGAAATCTGAGGTTTGTAGTTTTTCAAGTCATTGCCTATCGAATGGGGTCATATTGCACTTCCTAAGGCTTCCACTAGATGCCAACAGTCTTTAGAACCTTGTTTGAGGCTTCTACTGTGAAGGGGGAGAGAATGAGAGCTGTTTCAGCCAGGTGTCTGGCAGAGTGCCATGAGCTCAGTCTCATGCGCACCCGTGAGAGTTAGCGTCGTTCCATTGCATTTCTAAAGACAAAGGAATTGTCCGGTTGAAACATTGAAGATTTATGATAAAAACATCCTAAAGATTGATTCTATACATCGTTTGACATGTTTCTACGACGTGTATTATAACTTTTGGGACTTTGTCTGAACTTTCGCCTGGACTTGCCCGCCTCGTGAGTTTGGATTTGTGAACAAAAAGGAGGTATTTGGACATAAATGATGGACTTTATCGAACAAAACAAACATTTATTGTGGAACTGAGATTCCTGGGAGTGCATGAAGATCATCAAGGGTAAGTGAATATTTATAATTCTATTTCTGACTTTTATGACACCTTTCCTTCTTTGGAAAATGGCTGTATGTTTTTCTGTGGCTAGGTGCTGACCTAACATAATCGCAAGGTTTGCTTTCGCCGTAAATCTGACACAGCGGTTGCATTAAGAAAAAGTTTATCTATATTTCCATGCATAACACTTGTATCTTTTATCAATGTTTATTATGAGTATTTCTGTAATTTGATGTGGCTCTCTGCCCTTTCACCGGATGTTTGTTTGAGACAATGCATTTCTGAACATAAAACAACAATTTCAAATGAGGTTTTTGGACATAAAGATAAACTTTATCGAACAAAACACACATTTATTGTGTAACATTAAGACCCGTGAGTGCCATCTGATGAAGATCAAAGGTTAGGGATTAATTTAATCGCTATTTCTGACTTTTGTGAGGGCTCTCCTTGGCTGGAAAATGGCTTTATGGTTTTCTGTGTCTAGGTGCTGACCTAAACTAATCATTTGGTGTGCTTTTGCCGTAAAGCCTATTAGAAATCGGACACTGTGGCTGGATTTACAAAAATATTATCTTTAAAATGGTGTAAAATACTATGTTTGAGGAATCTTAATTATGGAATTTCTGTTGTTTTGAATTTGGCGCCCTGCAATTTCACTGGCTGTTGGCGAGGTGGGACGCTAGCGTCTCACATATCCCAGAGAGGTTAAGAAGCCTTTAGGACCTAGACTTGGCGCTCTGGTACCGCTTGCCGTGCGGTAGCAGAGAGAACAGTCAATGACTACGGTGGCTGGGGCCTTTGACAATTTTTTGGGGCCTTCCTCTGACACCGCCTGGTATATAGGTCCTGGGTGGCAGGAAGCTTGGCCCCAGTGATGCACTGGGCCATACGGACTACCCTCTGTAGTGCCTTTCTGTCGGAGGCCGTGCAGTTGCCATACCCGGCGGTGATGCAACCAGTCAGGATGCTCTCGATGGTGCAGTTGTAGAACTTTTTGAGGCTCTGAGGACCCATGCCAAATATTTTCGGTGTCCTGAGGGAGAATATGCGTTGTTGTGCCCTCTTCACAATTGTCTTGGTGTGTTTGGACCATGATAGTTTAGGTGATATGGACACCAAGGAACTTGGGGCTCTCAACCTGCTCCTCTACAGCCCCATCGAGGAGAATGGGGGTGTGCTCGGTCCTCCATTTTCTGTAGTCCAGAATCATCTCCTTTGTCTCGATCATGTTGAGGGAGAGGTTGTTGTCCTGGCACCACATGGCCAGGTCTCTGACCTCCTCCCTATAGGCCTTCTCGTCGTTGTCGGTGATCAGGCCTACCACTGTTGTCATCAGCAAACTGAATGACGGTATTGGAGTCGTGCTTGGCCATGCAGTCATGGGTGAACAGGGAGTACAGGAGGGGACTGAGCACACTCCGCTGAGGGGCCCCTGTGTTGAAGATCAACATGGCATATGTTGTTACCTACCCATACCACTTGGAGGCGGCCCTTCATTGTCTCCAAGTGTTTGTGGAAAGCAGGCTGAACCAGGTTTTCCTAAGATTTTGCCTGTGCTTAGCTCTATTCCGTTTCTTTTTATCCCAAAGAACTCCCTATTCCTTGCCGAGGACAAGCATACCATAACATGATGCAGCCACCATCATGCTTGAAATTATAAAGAGTGGTTCTCAGTGATGTGTGGTGTTGGATTTGCCTCAAACATAGAACTTTGTATTCAGGACATGAAGTCAATTTCTTTGCAACGTTTTTTGCAGTTTTACTTTATTGCAAAAAGGATGCATGTTTTGGAAAAAATGTTTTCTGTACAGGCTTCCTTTTCATGCTGTCATTTAGGTTAGTATTGTAGATGAACTACAGTGTTGTTGATCCATCCTCAGTTCTCAGATCAAAACCATTAAACTCATGGTGAAATCCCCGAGCAGTTTCCTTCCTCTCCGGCAAAGGAGTTAGGAAGGACGCCTGTATCTTTGTAGTGACTGGGTGTAATGATACACCATCCAAAGTGTAGTTCATAACGTCACCATGCTCAAAGGGATATTCAATGTGAACGTTCGCCCCAGTCTGAGGTCCTGAGCGCTCTGGAGCAAGTTTTATTATGGGAAAAATGGAAGAAGTTTGGAACCACCAAGACTCTTCAATGTCTGTTTTTTTCTTTAGGCTTGCCATATCAAAGGGATTGAATACTTACTGACTCAAGAAATTTCAGCTTATCATTCTGAATTAATTTGTGAAAAAATCTAAAAACATAATTTCACTAACATTAAAGGGTATTATGTGGAGGCCAGTGACACAAAACCTAAGTGTAATACATTTTACACTCAGGCTGTAACACAACAAAATGTGGAAAAAGTCCAGGAGTATGAATACTTTCTGAAAGCAATGTATATCTGCATAGACCAAATCATTGTGTGATTGATATAGCTTTCTGGCTATCCAATCCCTCTCTTAATCAGGTGTGAAAATAAAGGTTTCCTCTTTAATAATAAAATCTGCCGAAAGGGTTCCCTGGATGTTTTACACCAGTGAATAATTCAGTGTATTTAGGATAATTGGGGCTACTTTGTGGTTGGTTATCTCCATGGGGATTTGGAAGGGGGGCTACTTTGTGGTTGGTTATCTCCCATAGTGATTTTTATCGTGTTGAGGATCAGAATCTGTGTTGGTAGGTAGCAGGTACTTAAGTTTGATTACACCTCTTGTTCTCTGCTGCTTACCGTATTCTTCCACAGGCTGGACAGAACTATAACTACAACCATACTTGAACACATCAGTGTATAAGTCCTGCGTTCCAATTATCTGTCCTTTTTCTTAGTGTGCACTTGTTCACTTCGTGGATTACAAGGAAAGGACCGTCAAAAGAAATATGGTGGAAACTCGTCACACTTTATTTGCATAGTCCAGATAGTCCGTGTATAGATGCTCTACAGATGGTTGATAGTATGATCATCTGTTGACGAGCAACTGCTTGATAAGGTTAGGAGTAGGTTTAGAGTAAGGGTTAGGAAAAAGGTTAAGTTCAGTGTTTTGTGTTAGTTAGTTGAAATGTTACTGACAGCCATGGGAAGATGAGGTTAAGTCAAAGTCAGAGAGGTTAGAGGTTCCAAAATCATTCAACGCAACAAGCTATTATAAATTTGGCTCGCACGCTGCCCACATTGTGGCCTTCCTGACTCTTAAGAGCCTGTGATAAAACTGAATCCACAGGTATTTTTTAGAAGCTATTGATCCTCTGTAGCTAAATTATGCAAAGTCTTATTTTATTTATGTTGGATGGTCTTTAGAGCATCTACAGATGGACTATCCAAATAAAGTGTCCCCGGAAACTCTGTTTAGCCTGTACTTTCACCAATCAAATGCTTTAAAATGCATGGGGAGGAGTGCACAAGTACAAACACTGAGAGAAGTGACATACAGTTCTTAGTTCTTCCACTAAAGTTTCCAGTTGATCTTATTAGATGCGAAACTGTTAGATAACCCTAACCTCAACTCATCATACATCAGTATAATGTTAGGGGTTTAGGATATGCTGAGAAGTGCTATGTTAGGGTGGCAGGTAGCCTAGCGTTTAAGACAGTTGGGCCAGTAACCGGAAGGTTTCTTGTTTGTAAATAAGAATTTGTTCTTAACTGACTTGCCTTGTTAAATTAATTAATCCCCTAGCCAACTAGGTGAAAAATCTGTTGATGTGCCATTTAGCAAGGCACTTAACCCTAATTGCTCCTGTAAGTTGCTCTGGATAAGCTAAATTACAAAATAAATAAAGATTTGCAGTTTAACGTTGACTCAAACGAAAGGAATATTTCACCACTCAAACCATTTTAAGTGAAACAGTAAACCAAAGTTGAAAATAGGTATAAATTACCTCTCGGCAATTGAGTTAGGATTTATATGGTCCTGTTTCAGCTCATATCTGTCAGAAGTTGTGGTTGCTATGGTTACTTTCTGGTACTCACTAAGGAGAATTGGGATTTGGTCATTTAACTGTTGCTTGTTTTGCTCAATTCAAATGAGGGTTGCAAACTTCTGAAAAACCCAGTCCTAAATCCAATAATAAATGGTGCAATCATTTTACCATCACCAATTTATCTTGGCATAAGGTATATTCATTGAAATATAAAGAGTTTATTCTCAACACTCAGAGTTAATTTAACACAAAAACAGTGTTTACTTTCAGTGTTAAATTTACACTGAGACATTTGCTGTCACCATGAATTCATAACGGAGTAAACCATATGATGCCCAGCAAATGTTTAGTCATTGTTTAGCCAGGGAGGAATATTGTGCATGGTGTGTCCACACTTCTCTGAGGAGGCAAGGACAAATGAGGCGGTCTAGGCTATATTTAAGTCCCAAATGACAGCCTATTCCCTATATACAGTAGTGCACTACATTTGACCAGATTCCTGGGTCAAAAGTAGTGCACTGAATAGGGAATTGGGGGCCATTTTGGATGCTACCATAGGCCAAGTATTACCGTGGTAACCACCACAAGCTCCTCAGTAACCCACAAGGTCCCGGTGAAGTGTGTCTAAACCATTTCATAGCTCGGTAAGAGCACATCATGGGAATATTGAGATGACGAGATCTTATTGCTTAACTAAACAAGATGTCTGAACCAAGGTCAATTCCTGTTTGGTTATTGAATTGGGTATGGAGTTTGTATCACGCAATTGTGTTTTCTATTCAGTTTTCTCAGGCAGTTAATTTGGAATTGAAATGTACTTGACCCTTGATCGGCACATTATGTTTTTTGAGAGTGAGGGACACAGAGTGAGGGACACAGAGTGAGGGACACAGAGTGAGGGACACAGAGTGAGGGACACAGAGTGAGGGACACAGAGTGAGGGACACAGAGTGAGGGACACAGAGAGAGGGACACAGAGAGAGACACAGACAGACAGACAGACAGACAGACAGACAGACAGACAGACAGACAGACAGCTCTCAATGGTTCATCTCAACATCCTTCGTTAAGTGCAGCATTCTTTAAAACATTTCTGCTGCTGTGCTCTTTATTTGTTATTTAGTGATTTGTTGGTCTTTTAACAGTGATCTTAAAGACTCAACGAAATGCACCAAGGCTAGCTTCTAATGCTCACCATCGATTGTGTCTGAGAATCAATGCAATAGAATGCCAACTGTTGTTTTCCCAAGCCATAATGTCTTTCACCAACTGTGTTCCATGCAACTTTGAGAAATCTCCCTATATGAGGATTGTAATTGAGGATGATATGTCTTTTATCCAACTTTAGAACTTTTGGTACTAATAAATAATATAAATATATATATTTTTCTTTTTTCCACAATTCCTGACATTTAATCCAAGTAAAAAAATCCCTGTTTTAGGTCAGTTAGTACAGATTAATGTGGTACCTTCAGGCATTTGGAAAATGCTCCCAAGGATGAACCAGACTTGAGGTCTTCAATGATTTATTTTCTGGGGTCTTGGCTGATTTCTTTTGATTTTCCCATGATGTCAAGCAAAGAGGCACTGAGTTTGAAGGTAGGCCTTAAAAAACATCCACAGGTACACCTCCAATTAGCCTATCAGAAGCTTCAAAAGCCAAGACATAATTTTCTGGAATTTTCCAAGCTGTTTAAAGGCACAGTCAACTTAGTGCATGTAAACTTCTGACCCCGGAATTGTGATATAGCGAGTTGTAAGTAAAATTCTGTCTTTCCAACAATTGTTGGAAAAATGACTTGTGTCATGCACAAAGTAGATGTCCTAACCAACTTGCCAAAACTATAGTTTGTTATTAAGACATTTGTGGAGTGGTTGAAACACTTAGGTTGGAGTCATTAAAACTTGTTTATGTAAACTTTCGACTTCAACTCTGTGTATATATATATTATAGTACCAGTCAAAAGTTGACACACCTACTCATTCAAGGGTTTTATTTTTTACTATTCTCTACATTGTTGAATAATAGTAAAGACTTCAAAACAATGAAGTAACCCATATGGAATCATGTAGTAACCAAGTGTCATAACTGAGATTCTTCAAAGTAGCCAACCTTTGCCTTGATGACAGCTTTGCACTCTTGCCATTCTCTCAACCAGCTTCATGATGTAGTCACATGGAATGCATTTCAATTAACATGCGTACCATGTTACTTCCGGCGCCGACAGAGATGGCCGCCTCGCTTCGTGTTCCTAGGAAACTATGCAGTTTTTTGTTTTTTTACGTGTTATTTCTTACATTAGTACCCCAGGTCATCTTAGGTTTCATCACATACAGTCGAGAAGAACTACTGAATATAAGATCAGCGTCAACTCACCATCAGTACGACCAAGAATACGCTTTTCGCGACGCGGATCCTGTGCTCTGCCTTACAAACAGGACAACGGAGTGGATCATATGCAGCGACCCAAAAAAACGACTCCGAAAAAGAGGGAAACGAGGCGGTCTTCTGGTCAGACTCCGGAGACGGGCACATCGTGCACCATTCCCTAGCATTCTTCTTGCCAATGTCCAGTCTCTTGACAACAAGGTTGATGAAATCCGAGCAAGGGTAGCATTCCAGAGGGACATCAGAGACTGTAACGTTCTTTGCTTCACGGAAACGTGGCTTACTGGAGAGACGCTATCCGAAGCGGTGCAGCCAACAGGTTTCTCCACGCATCGCGCAGACAGGAAAAAACATCTTTCTGGTAAAAAGAGGGGCGGGGGCGTATGCCTTATGACTAACGTGACATGGTGTGATGAAAGAAACATACAGGAACTCAAATCCTTCTGTTCACCTGATTTAGAATTCCTCACAATCAAATGTAGACCGCATTATCTACCAAGAGAATTTTCTTCGATTATAATCACAGCCGTATATATCCCCCCCCAAGCAGACACATCGTTGGCTCTGAATGAACTTTATTTGACTCTTTGCAAACTGGAAACCATTTATCCGGAGGCTGCATTCATTGTAGCTGGGGATTTTAACAAGGCTAATCTGAAAACAAGACTCCCCAAATTTTATCAGCATATCGATTGCGCAACCAGGGGTGGAAAGACCTTGGATCATTGTTACTCTAACTTCCGCGACGCATATAAGGCCCTGCCCCGCCCCCCTTTCGGAAAAGCTGACCACGACTCCATTTTGTTGATCCCTGCCTACAGACAGAAACTAAAACAAGAGGCTCCCACGCTGAGGTCTGTCCAACGCTGGTCCGACCAAGCTGACTCCACACTCCAAGACTGCTTCCATCACGTGGACTGGGACATGTTTCGTATTGCGTCAGACAACAACATTGACGAATACACTGATTCGGTGTGCGAGTTCATTAGAACGTGCGTTGAAGATGTCGTTCCCATAGCAACGATTAAAACATTCCCTAACCAGAAACCATGGATTGATGGCAGCATTCGTGTGAAACTGAAAGCGCGAACCACTGCTTTTAATCAGGGCAAGGTGTCTGGTAACATGACCGAATACAAACAGTGCAGCTATTCCCTCCGCAAGGCTATCAAACAAGCTAAGCGTCAGTACAGAGACAAAGTAGAATCTCAATTCAACGGCTCAGACACAAGAGGCATGTGGCAGGGTCTACAGTCAATCACGGACTACAGGAAGAAATCCAGCCCAGTCACGGACCAGGATGTCCTGCTCCCAGGCAGACTAAATAACTTTTTTGCCCGCTTTGAGGACAATACAGTGCCACTGACACGGCCTGCAACGAAAACTTGCGGTCTCTCCTTCACTGCAGCCGAGGTGAGTAAGACATTTAAACGTGTTAACCCTCGCAAGGCTGCAGGCCCAGACGGCATCCCCAGCCGCGCCCTCAGAGCATGCGCAGACCAGCTGGCCGGTGTGTTTACGGACATATTCAATCAATCCCTATACCAGTCTGCTGTTCCCACATGCTTCAAGAGGGCCACCATTGTTCCTGTTCCCAAGAAAGCTAAGGTAACTGAGCTAAACGACTACCGCCCCGTAGCACTCACTTCCGTCATCATGAAGTGCTTTGAGAGACTAGTCAAGGACCATATCACCTCCACCCTACCTGACACCCTAGACCCACTCCAATTTGCTTACCGCCCAAATAGGTCCACAGACGATGCAATCTCAACCACACTGCACACTGCCCTAACCCATCTGGACAAGAGGAATACCTATGTGAGAATGCTGTTCATTGACTACAGCTCGGCATTCAACACCATAGTACCCTCCAAGCTCGTCATCAAGCTCGAGACCCTGGGTCTCGACCCCGCCCTGTGCAACTGGGTACTGGACTTCCTGACGGGCCGCCCCCCAGGTGGTGAGGGTAGGCAACAACATCTCCTCCCCGCTGATCCTCAACACTGGGGCCCCACAAGGGTGCGTTCTGAGCCCTCTCCTGTACTCCCTGTTCACCCACGACTGCGTGGCCACGCACGCCTCCAACTCAATCATCAAGTTTGCGGACGACACAACAGTGGTAGGCTTGATTACCAACAACGACGAGACGGCCTACAGGGAGGAGGTGAGGGCCCTCGGAGTGTGGTGTCAGGAAAATAACCTCACACTCAACGTCAACAAAACTAAGGAGATGATTGTGGACTTCAGGAAACAGCAGAGGGAACACCCCCCTATCCACATTGATGGAACAGTAGTGGAGAGGGTAGCAAGTTTTAAGTTCCTCGGCATACACATCACAGACAAACTGAATTGGTCCACTCACACAGACAGCATTGTGAAGAAGGCGCAGCAGCGCCTCTTCAACCTCAGGAGGCTGAAGAAATTCGGCTTGTCACCAAAAGCACTCACAAACTTCTACAGATGCACAATCGAGAGCATCCTGGCGGGCTGTATCACCGCCTGTTACGGCAACTGCTCCGCCCTCAACCGTAAGGCTCTCCAGAGGGTAGTGAGGTCTGCACAACGCATCACCGGGGGCAAACTACCTGCCCTCCAGGACACCTACACCACCCGATGTCACAGGAAGGCCATAAAGATCATCAAGGACATCAACCACCCGAGCCACTGCCTGTTCACCCCGCTATCATCCAGAAGGCGAGGTCAGTACAGGTGCATCAAAGCTGGGACCGAGAGACTGAAAAACAGCTTCTATCTCAAGGCCATCAGACTGTTAAACAGCCACCACTAACACTGAGTGGCTGCTGCCAACACACTGACACTGACTCAACTCCAGCCACTTTAATAATGGGATTGATGGGAAATGATGTAAATATATCACTAGCCACTTTAAACAATGCTACCTTATATAATGTTACTTACCCTACATTATTCATCTCATAGGCATACGTATATACTGTACTCTATATCATCGACTGTATCCTTATGTAATACATGTATCACTAGCCACTTTAACTATGCCACTTTGTTTACATACTCATCTCATATGTATATCCTGTACTCGATACAATCTACTGTATCTGCCTATGCTGCTCTGTACCATCACTCATTCATATATCCTTATGTACATATTCTTTATCCCCTCACACTGTGTACAAGACAGTAGTTTTGGAATTGTTAGTTAGATTACTTGTTGGTTATTACTGCATTGTCGGAACTAGAAGCACAAGCATTTCGCTACACTCGCATTAACATCTGCTAACCATGTGTATGTGACAAATAAAATTTGATTTGATTTGAAGTTAATTTGTGGAATTTCTTTCTTAGTGTGTTTTAGACAATCCGTTGTGTTGTGAAGGCAGGGGTGGTATACAGATAGGGTTGCAATGGATCCGTTGTGTTGTGAAGGCAGGGGTGGTATACAGATAGGGTTGCAATGGGTCGGACACTTTCCCGAAAACAAAGTTAGCTTGTAACAGTGAACCTTTTTTTTGTGGGAAACACATAAAGCAATTCTAGGTCTTGTGGCATATTTTGGTTAAACTATCCCCAATTCAATGGAATTGCAACCCTCTGCCCTGCACAGTGCATTCTTCCATCACAAAGCAAAGTGAGAAGAATAAGAGCACCACATTGAAGCTTCCCAGCAACACCCGTTGGGGGTGTTGTTGTCATCATGTTTGGCAGTCTCCTGGAGGGGAAGGAGTGGCCATATCACAGTCTGCCGATATGGACAGCCCCATCCAGAGCATCCTCCTGGATGATGCGTTTTGGGAGAGCAGCCTGAAAATCCTGAAACCTATAGCAGTAGCCATTGCACGGATTGAGGGGGACAATGTCATCCTGTCTGATGTTCAGACTGCTTGCAGATGTAAGAGAAGACATATGTACTGCCCTGCCTTTTTTACTGTTGCTCCAAGCAGAGGAAACTGCAGTTCTGAAATACATCAAAAAGCATGAAGACTTCAGCCTGAAGCCCATACACGCCGCAGCGTACATGTTAGACCCCAAGTATGCTGTCAAAAGCATCCTGTCTGGTGCAGAGCTCAACAAGGCCTATGGTGTCATCACTACCGTGTCTCGCCACCTTGGCCTGGATGAGGGCAAGGTTCTTGGCAGTCTGGCGAAGTACACTGACAAGCAAGGGCTTTGGGATGGTGATGCATTATGGCAGTCTCATCAGCTACCTGGTGGAAGGGACTTTGTGGATCTGAAGCTCTTTCCCCTGTTGCCTCCATCATCCTCCAAATAACACCAACATCCACCACCTCAGAGTGGAAAATTTGAGGCTTTGAGCCTGACAACAAGCCATCCTCAACAAGGTTGGAAAGTGACAGTGAAGATGAGGCCTCAGAGCTGACTCTGACACCTCCAGAGGTGATATTTGATGATTTTTCACCTCTCGAGATGATAATTCTGGGAAGCTCACCTCTGGAGGTGATGTTGAGTCTGATGTTCACGAGGTGGACATTGAGGAGGTTCAGGGAGAAGACATGGAAGCCTGAGAGGAAGACAACCAAAGCTTTAGTTTCTAGACTATCATTTTACAGATGTATGTCAAAAATGTTTTTGGGAGATGCGATGGGATCATTGGGGATCATTCAATATTCCCTTTTGTTCAGTGAAATCATCCCATGTGAAGAGTCAACTCATTTAATAAAAGTTCAATCGATAACTAAATGTTTTTATTTATATTGGAAGGATGTAATAATTTGCATTTATGTCTCCTTATCATAAGGTAAAAGGTTTGTTTCTGTCTCCATATTTATTATATGGTAAATATATCCAATGCAAGAAACATCTACATTTAAGTGGTATTAATATTAATTTGCATATATTCCCATTAATTCCCACGGAATGTGTCCACCTCTGAATATTCCCCAAAATGTGCAACCCTATATACAGAAGATATACACTGGCATTAACATCTGCTAACCATGTGTATGTGAAGGTCAGTTAATCTAGAACATTTCAAGAACGTTGAAAGTTTCTTCAAGTGCAGTTGCAAACACCATCAAGAGCTGTGATTGGCTGTGCTATGATGAAACTGTCTCTATAGAGGACCGCGACTGCTGCAGAGGATAAGTTAATTTCATAGGGGCGGCAGGTAGCTTAGTGGTTAGAGCGTTGAACTTGTAACCGAAAGGTTGGAAGATTGAATCCCCGAGCTGACAAGGTAAAAATCTGTCCTTCTGCCCCTGAACAAGGCAGTCAACCCACTGTTCCTAGGCCGTCATTGAAAATAAGAATTTGTTCTTAACTGACTTGCCTAGTTAAATAAAGGTAAAATAAATTATAGTTTCCATCCTCAGAAATTGCAGCCCAAATAAATGCTACAGAGTTCAAGTAACAACTGTTCAGAGGAGACTGTGAATCAGACCTTCATGGTCGAATTGCTGCAAGTAAACCACTTCTACTAGACTCAGAGTAAGTGAACGGATCTCTGCATGTGATGTTCCCACGGTGAAGCATGGAGGAGGTGGTGTAATGGTTTGGGGGTGCTTTGCTGATGATTTATTTAGAATTCAAGGCACACGTAACCAGAATGGCTACCACACATACTCTGCGACTCACACAAACATGGCAGTTGGAACCAAAATTCTACCTTGTCACAACACAACTGATCAAGCGCATTAAGAAGGAAAGAAATTTGGCATAATCACCTTTAACAAGTCAAACCTGTTAATTGAAATGCATTCCAGGTGACTACCTCATTAAGCTGGTTGAGAGAATGCCAAGAGTGTGCAAATCAAGGTAAAGGGTGACTACTTTGAAGAATCTAAAATATAATATATAATTAGATTTGTTTAACACTTTTTTTGGGGTTACTACATGATTCCATATGTGTTATTGCATTTGGATGCCTTCACTATTATTCTACAATGTAGAAAATAGTAAAACAAAAAACCTGGAATGAGTAGGTGTCCATTTTGACTGTACTGTGTGTGAATATATAGAACAAAAATATAAATAGAACATGCAACAATAAGGAGGACCAAGGCACTCTTCATATAATTAAAATGCCTTTATTAGTATGGGATGTTCAATAGAAACAGAGTTTTAAAAATCTGACTCGTTTTGGCTGCATTGGCCTTCGTCAGGGTGTACAAAAAAACTATACGATGTCCTCTTTTGAACAGCTTTTCCAATTAGCCCTAATTAGAAGAGGGTGTGGTTACAGAATTGGACACACCTAGTAAGCAATACTATACACATTAAAAAGTGAAATACTGTAGCTATGTTATCATAAAGATACAACTCCAACCTAGAAGTATCAGGACACTTAAAGGTAGTTCTAACCTTAAATATGACTGGGATAAGTGTCAAGAATAAGAAAGCAATATATTCCATAGTACACTAGAACACAGCAAACATGAACAACAACAGTCTAAACATAGAGGGCAATTGAGGAAAATATCCTCTAGATGACAACAAATGGACCCATCACAACCCTACAGGAAGGGTGAGAAATCCATATCTTCATTTAAACCAGGTATTTAGTGGCCTGTAGTTTGTAAATCCAAAAACCTTCCCTTTGGTTTAACTGTTTAAGATGGTCCCCTTTTCAAATAGAGGCTGGAATATGATCAATACCCATAGCTTGTAGGGAGGCAGGGTTGACTTGGTGTAAGGACTTGTAGTGCCTTGCCATGGTGTAGTCTTCATTACCTACCCGTATGGCGTACTTGTGTTCCGCTAAGCGGTCTTGAAGGCGTCTCTTTGTCCTTCCAATGTAGAACACCTTGCACTGTGGACATTCTAATCTATAGATGACATGAGTGGTTTTGCAGTTAATTAAATGCTTGATGTAATACTCCATTTTGGAAGCTGTGTCAACAAAATACTTGTTCTGTGCCATATGTCTGCAATGGTTACATTTAAGAGCCCTTGGGTTTGTAGTCAAGCCAAGATAACTGTGGACTAATTTGTCATTTAGGGTAGGACATCTCTTAAAGCTTATGACTGGTGGCTCAGGAAAGACTTGGCGTAGTAGCGTATCACTTTGGATGATTCCCCAATTCTTTTAAATTATTATTTTAATGTTCTCTGCTTCAGTGCTATATTTTGTAACAAAATACACTCTCTGATGTGTCACGAGGCACTCACCTTCGCAACAAGTTCTCTGTCAAGTAATCCAGCCCTTATACCTGCATCTTTCAGGACCTGAATGCTGTAGCCTCGATTCAAGAAGCAGGTTTGACACTGTAGTCTGTTTCCTGATCTCAAATTCTGCGGACTCTTTGGAATTGGCCATATGGAATGTTCTCTTTTAGCCTTTTGGGGTGAAAGCTGTCTGCCCTCAGAATGGTATTCCCATCTGTAGGCTTGCACACATCTAAGATTCATGTGTGCAAACAACCCTTGTCATTTCTACTAATGTCGAGGTCCAAAAGATGAATGTTATCCTTGCTGTACTCCATAGTTAGTTTGATGTTAGGGTTGATGAATGTTACCCTTGCTGTACTCCATAGTTAGTTTGATGTTAGGGTTGATGAATGTTACCCTTGCTGTACTCCATAGTTAGTTTGATGTTAGGGTTGATGAATGTTACCCTTGCTGTACTCCATAGTTAGTTTGATGTTAGGGTTGATGAATGTTATCCTTGCTGTACTCCATAGTTAGTTTGATGTTAGGGTTGATGAATGTTACCCTTGCTGTACTCCATAGTTAGTTTGATGTTAGGGTTGATGAATGTTATCCTTGCTGTACTCCATAGTTAGTTTGATGTTAGGGTTGATGCTGTTAAGGTATTGGTGGAAGGAAATAAGTTCATCTTCTGAGCCGGACCAGAACAGGCAAACATCATCAATATAGCGTCCTCACCATATAATCCTGTCAAAGAAATGGTTATTAGAAGGATCCAAAATGAAGTCATTTACCCATTTACCCAAGTACAAACCAGCGTAGGAAGGGCTGTAGCTCCCATGGCACATCCTTTAACCTGTTTAATACGGTCCTGAAAGATAAAGATGTAATGATTAACTTCTTGGTGACAGGGGGCAGTATTTTCACGTCCGGATGAAATGCATGCCCAAATTCAACTGCCTGCTACTCATCCCCAGAAGATAAGATATGCATATTATTAGTAGAATTTGATAGAAAACACTCTGAAGTTTCTAAAAATGTTTGAATCATGTCTGTGAGTATAAACATAACTTATTAAGCAGGCGAAACCCCGAGGACAAACCATTCAGATTGTTTTTTATGAGGTCACTCTTCAATGGGTTTTCATTGGGAATCCAGATTTCTAAGGGACCTTCTTGCAGTTCCTATCGCTTCCACTGGATGTCAGTCTTTAGAAATTGGTTGAGGTTATTCCTTTGTGTAATGAAGAAGTACGGCCATCTTGAACGAGGGTCACTTGAAGTGTACTGTTAGATAGAGGCGCGTGACCAGAAAGCATGCTTCAGTTTGTTTTCTTCCTGTATTGAACACGGATCATCCCGTCTTCAATTTTATTGATTATTTACGTAAAAAAATACCTAAAGTTGTATTACAAAAGTAGTTTCAAATGTCTTGGCAAAGTATACAGGTAATTTTTTTGATATTTTGTAGTCACGTTGAGCAAGTTGGAACCGGTGTTTTTCTGGATCAAACGCGCCACATAAATGGACATTGTGGATATATATATCGACGGAATTAATCGAACAAAAGGACCATTTGTGATGTTTCTGGGACATATTGGAGTGCCAACAAAAGAAGCTCGTCACGAGCTGCTTGAAACTCCACACAACTGCTTGAATTATATTTTTATTTCTGCGTTTTGTGTCGCGCTTGCAGGGTTTAAATATGCTACTCTCATTGTTTACTGTTATGCTATCATCAGATAATAGCATCGTTTGCTTTCGCCGAAAAGCCTTTTTGAAATCTGACATGTTGGCTAGATTCACAACAAGTGTAGCTTTAATGTGCTATCTTGCATGTGTGATTTAATGTGCTATCTTGCATGTGTGATTTAATGTGCTATCTTGCATGTGTGATTTCATGAAAGTTTGATTTATTTGAATTTGGCGCTCTGCATTTTCCCTGGCTTTTGGCCTGGTGGGACGCTAGCACATATCCCAGAGAGGTTAAGAGTCCATTCAGTCAGTGAGACAATGAATTATGTAGGAGGCATCTCAGTCTTAGGTCAGGTACTCAAGAAATGGTACATAGCTGCCAAACCTTGTTCGTGTTCAATGGTGGTGTATAGAGACTCCACATCCATGGTGACTAAAAAGGAAGCTGTACCTATATTGTTCAATTCCTTCATTTTGTTCAACACATCTGTGGTATCTTGAAGATAGGCTGGGAGTGATGTCAGAAAAGGCTTAATAAAGTAATCAATGTACTTAGAGATGGGTTCTGTCAGACTTTCATTACCACTAATGACTGGTCTGCCTGGGGGATTTTCAGGATTTTTGTTGACATTTGGAAGAAGATAAATAGAAGCCATACGTGGACTGCCATTGAAAATAAATTTGAACTCATTGTCTGAAATGTAGCCATTCTCCTTAGCTTCTGTGGGGATCCCTTTCAATGCAGTTTTTAGGTCCTCTGTTGGGTTGAAGGTACGAGATTGGTAGAATTCATCATTGTCTAATTGACGGTAGGCTTCTGTCACATATTTGTCTTTACTCCACACTACTGTAGTACCACCTTTGTCTGCTTTTTTGTTCATTTTAGGACAATGATTCAACTGCATCCCTCTCTGTCTTAGAAAGATTACATTGTGGGGCCTCCCGGGTGGCGCAGTGGTCTAGGGCACTGGATCGCAGAGACCAGAGACTCTGGGTTCAAGCCCAGGCTCTGCCGCAGCCGGCCGGTCCATGGGGCGACGCACAATTGGCCTAGCATCGTCCGGGTTAGGGAAGGTTTGGCCGGTAGGGAAATCCTTGTCTCATCGCGCACTAGCGACTCCTGCGGCAGGCAGTGCAGGCTAACCAGGTCGCCAGGTGCACGGTGTTTCCTCCGACACAGTGCAGACAGATTAGGCCTTTCCTCCAATAGTCAGACAAGGTGATAGAATTGAGGTCAAGTTTGGTAAGCCTTTGTTTAAGTCCATTCTAGTATTCTCTGTGGATGTCATCTCATGGTAGGGATAATAATCATTTGGCTTTCTTCATGGCTTTCTTGCCTCTTGGGTAAAATCCATAGTTTGAGTTGTCCTCAAAAAAATTACTGTGGAGCTGCTTCCTCTAAGCACCACCCAAGTGCTATGCTTAATTAGTAGAAGGAGGAGGAAGGGAAGCGCTACTAAGGTACACAATAGTACATTTTGATAGACAGAAGGAGCTCTTTGGCCATCAAAAAGAATGGAGGACTAAGGCACTGTTCATATATATATATCTATTTATTTATTTATTTCACCTTTATTTAACCAGGTAGGCAAGTTGAGAACAAGTTCTCATTTACAATTGCGACCTGGCCAAGATAAAGCAAAGCAGTTCGACACATACAACGACACAGAGTTACACATGGAGTAAAACAAACATACAGTCAATAATACAGTATAAACAAGTCTATATACGATGTGAGCAAATGAGGTGAGATAAGGGAGGTAAAGGCAAAAAGGCCATGGTGGCAAAGTAAATACAATATAGCAAGTAAAACACTGGAATGGTAGATTTGCAATGGGAGAATGTGCAAAGTAGAAATAAAAATAATGGGGTGCAAAATAAATAAATAAATTAAATACAGTAGGGAAAGAGGTAGTTGTTTGGGCTAAATTATAGGTGGGCTATGGTGGGCTACAGGTGCAGTAATCTGTGAGCTGCTCTGACAGTTGGTGCTTAAAGCTAGTGAGGGAGATAAGTGTTTCCAGTTTCAGAGATTTTTGTATATATTTGTATATAATGAATTAAAATGTATTGATCATATTCCGGCCTCTATTAGAAAAGGGGACCGTCTTAAACAGTTAACCTCTCTGGGATATGTGCTAGCGTCCCACCAGGCCAAAAGCCAGGGAAAATGCAGAGCGCCAAATTCAAATAAATGACTATAAAAATCAAACTTTCATTAAATCACACATGTAAGATAGCACATTAAATCACATGCAAGATAGCACATTAAATCACACATGCAAGATAGCAAATTAAAGCTACACTTGTTGTGAATCCAGCCAACATGTCAGATTTCAATAATGCTTTTCGGCAAAAGCAAACGATGCTATTATCTGAGGATAGCACCTCCGTAAGCAAAGACAGAAAGCATATTTCAATCCTGCAGGCGCGACACAAAACACAGAAATAAAAATATAATTAATGCCTTACCTTTGACGAGCTTCTTCTGTTGGCACTCCAATATGTCCCATAAACATCACAAATGGTCCTTTTGTTTGATTAATTCCGTCGATATATATCCAAAATGTCCATTTAATGTGCTATCTTGCATGTGATTTAATGTGCTATCTTACATGTGTGATTTAATGAAAGTTTGAATGAAATTTTTTTTATAGTCATTTATTGATCCAGAAAAACACCGGTTCCAACTTGCTCAACGTGACTACAAAATATCTCAAAAGTTACCTGTATACTTTGCCAAAACATTTCAAACTATTTTTTTAACATAAATAATCAATAAAATTGAAGACGGGATGATCTGTGTTCAATACAGGAAGAAAACAAACTGAAGCATGCTTTCTGGTGACGCGCCTCTATCTAACAGTACACTTCAAGTGACCCTCGTTCAAGATGGCCGTACTTCTTCATTACACAAAGGAATAATATCAACCAATTTCTAAAGACTGTTGACATCCAGTGGAAGCGATAGGAACTGCAAGAAGGTCCCTTAGAAATCTGGATTCCCAATGAAAGCCCATTAAAAAGAGTGATCTAAAAAAAAAAAAATCTGAATGGTTTGTCCTCTGGGTTTTGCCTGCTAAATAAGTTCTGTTATACTCACAGACATGATTCAAATAGGTTTAGAAACTTCAGAGTGTTTTCTATCCAAATCTACTAATAATATGCATATCTTATCTTCTGGGGATGAGTAGCAGGCAGTTGAATTTGGGCATGCATTTAATCCGGACATGAAAATACTGCCCCCTGTCACCAAGAAGTTAAACCAAAGGGAAGATTTTTGGATTTACAAATTACAAGCCACTAAATATCCTGGTTTAAATGAAGATATGGATTTCTCACCCTTCCTGTAGGGTTGTGATAGGTCCATCTGCTGTCATCTAGTGGACATTGCCCTCAGCTATGTTTAGACTGTTGTTGTTCATGTTTTGCTGTGTTCTAGTGTACTATGGAATATATTGCTTTCTTATTCTTGACACTTATCCCAGTCATATTTAAGGTTAGAACTACCTTTAAGTGTCCTGATACTTCTAGGTTGGAGTTGTATCTTTATGATAACATAGCTACAGTATTTCACTTTTGAATGTGTATATTTTTGCTTACTAGGTGTGTCCAATCAATTTTGTAACCACTCTTTCTTTCAATTAGGGCTAATTGGAAAAGCTGTTCAAAAGAGGACATTGTATAATTTTTTTGTACTCCCTGACGAAGGCCATGAGCCGAAACGCGTCGGATTTTAAAAACTAAACTTTCTATTGAACATGCCATACTAAAAGGCATTTTAATTAATTATATGAAGAGTGCCTTGGTCCTCCTTTCTTTTTGATGACCAATTTACTATTTTGTACCTTAGTAGCGCTTCCCTTCCTCCTCTTTCTACTAGTGGAACATGCAACAATTTACTGAGTTACGGTTCAGAGAATGAAATCAGTCAATTGAAATGAATCCATTAGGCCCTAATCTATGGATTGCACATGACGGAGTACAGATCTGTATCGGTTGGTTACAGACACCTTAAAACAAGGTAGGGGTTTGGGTCAGAACCAGTCCGTATCTGCTGTGACCACAATTTGCCTCATGCAGCACAACACATCTCCTTCGCATAGAGTTGAACAGGCTTTTGATTGTGGCCTTTGGAATGTTGTCCCTTTCCTCTTCAATGTCTGTGCAAAATTGCTGGATATTGGCGGGAACTGGAACACGCTGTTATACACATAGATCCAGAACATCCTAAATAGGTGACATGTCTGGTGAGTATACAGGCCATGGAAGAACTGGGACATTTTCAGCTTCAAGAAATTGTGTACAGATCCTTGCAACATGGGGCCGTGCATTGTCATGCTGAAACATCAGGTGATGGCGGTGGATGAATGGCACAACAATGGGCCTCAGGATCTCGTCATGGCATCTCTGTGCATTCAAATTGCCATCAATAAAATACAATTGTTTGTTGTCCGTAGTTTATGCCTGCCCATAACATAACACCACCGCCACCATGGGGCACTCTGTTCACAACGTTGACATCAGAAAACCACGCCCCCACACGATACCATACACGCTGTCTGCACTAGATGACCTGGCCTCCACAATCACCTGACCTCAACCCAATTGAGATGGTTTGGGATGATTTGGACTGCAGAGTGAAGGAAAATCAGCCAACATATGTGGGAACTCCTTCAAGACTGTTGGAATAGCGTTTCTCATGAAGCTGATTGAGAGAATTCCAAGAGTGTGCAAAGCTGGCATTTAGGCAAAGGGTGGCTACTTTGAAGACCATAAAATATCAAATGATTTGTTTAAATAATATATTTTGATTTGTTTAACACTTTTTTTTGTTTGTTTACAACATGATTCCATATATGCTATTTTATAGTTTATGTCTTCACTATTATTCTACAATGTAGAAAATAGTAAAAAAGAAAGAAAAACCCTTGAATGAGTAGGTGTGTCCAAACTTGACTGATACTGTGTGTATATATACACTGCTCAAAAAAATAAAGGGAGCACTTAAACAACACAATGTAACTCCAAGTCAATCACACTTCTGTGAAATCAAACTGTCCACTTAGGAAGCAACACTGATTGACAATACATTTCACATGCTGTTGTGCAAATGGAATAGACAACAGGTGGAAATTATAGGCATTTAGCAAGACACCCCCAATAAAGGAGTGGTTCTGCAGGTGGTACCACAGTCCACTTCTCAGTTCCTATGCTTCCTGGCTGATGTTTTGGTCACTTTTGAATGCTGCCGCTGCTTTCACTCTAGTGGTAGCATGAGACGGAGTCTACAACCCACACAAGTGGCTCAGGTAGTGCAGCTCATCCAGGATGGCACATCAATGCGAGATGTGGCAAGAAGGTTTGCTGTGTCTGTCAGCGTAGTGTCCAGAGCATGGAGGCGCTACCAGGAGACAGGCCAGTACATCATGAGACGTGGAGGAGGCCGTAGGAGGGCAACAAATGTTGTTGACATGCACGTGGAGGCCACACACACTACTGAGCCTCATTTTGACTTGTTTTAAGGACATTACATCAAAGTTGGATCAGCCTGTAGTGTGGTTTTCCACTTTAATTTTGAGTGTGTCTCCAAATCCAGACCTCCATGAGTTGATACATTTGATTTCCATTGATCATTTTTGTGTGATTTTGTTGTCAGCACATTCAACTATGTAAAGAAAAAAGTATTTAATAAGAATATTTCATTCATTCAGATCTAGGATGTGTTATTTTAGTGTTCCCTCATTTTTTGAGCAGTGTGTGTGTGTGTGTGTGTGTGTATGTATATATATATATATATATATTAGATGAAACTGCTGGGTAGTGACAATAGTTTCTGGCATTTCAAAAGGATTTATGGTCTTTGTTATGCTGCCATCTAGTGGAGGAAAGTGCACTTGTACAGAAATCAAAGGGAATCCTGAATAAGGCCCCAATAATCTCCACCTCAGTACCAGTGGTGGAAAAAGTACCCAATTGTCAGACTTGTGTAAAAGTAGAGGTACGTTAATAGAAAATGACTCAAGTGAAAGTCACCCAGTAAAATACTACTTGAGTGAAAGTCTAAAAGTATTTGTTTTGAAATATATTTAAGTATCAAAAATAAAAGTGTAAATCATTTCAAATTCCTTATGAAGCAAACCAGACAACACCATTTTCTTGTTTTTAAAATGTACGGATAGCCAGGGGAACACTCAGACATCATTTACAAACAAAGCATTTGTGTTTAGTGAGTCTGCCAGATCAGAGGCAGTAGGGATGACCAGGGATGTTCTCTTGATAAGTGCATGAATTGGACCCAATTTCCTGTCCTGCTAAGCATTCAAAATGTATGGATTAAAAAGTACATTATTTCCTTTTAGGAATGTAGTGAAGTAAAAGTAGTCAAAAAGACAAGCAGTAAAATACAGACCCCAAAAATGAAGTAGTACTTTAAAGTACTAAAGTATTACTTAGTGTTACTTAAGTACTTTACACCGCTGCTCAGCCCATAGTACTGGGTTGATGTCAGGAAATTGCTTTTATTATTTTGGGTAACACTTTACATAAAGCTGACTGGTATACATTATTACATCTTATAAGAGTATGAGGCTTTATAATGTCTAATAATGTCTTGTTGGACTAGTAACCGAATGGTTGTTCTTAACTGACTTGCCTAGTTAAATAAAGGTAAAATAAATACGAAAATAATAATTAGGCTTGTAATATGTCACGTCTCTCAATGTAACACATTTTCATCATGACTTTGACGATAATAACAGATTAAGCCTAATGACAAGACTTGCTGTGTATTATAGCTCCATCGTAACACATTATACCTGTTGACTCCTATTAAAGCAGTATCCAATTATGACTTCATTCTTATGAGTCATTGAATGTTGTTTTCATACTAGTAGCAAATTATACTAGTAGCAAGTTATACTAGTAGCAAATTATACTAGTAGCAAGTTATACTAGTAGCAAGTTATACTAGTAGCAAATTATACTAGTAGCAAGTTATACTGGTAGCAAGTTATACTGGTAGCAAGTTATACTGGTAGCAAGTTATACTGGTAGCAAGTTATACTAGTAGAAAGTTATACTAGTAGCAAATTATACTAGTAGCAAGTTATACTAGTAGCAAATTATACTAGTAGCAAAAAATGTTTTATGTCCTTTACCTGTTTCTCCTTCTCTCCTCCTTTTCTCTCCATTCCCTCTGTCCTCTGTCCTCTGTCCAGCTGTTATAACTGTGGAGGTCTGGACCACCATGCCAAGGAGTGTGGCCTGCCCCCCCAGCCAAAGAAATGCCACTACTGCCAGAGCATCAGGCACATGGTGGCCCAGTGTCCCCACAAGGTGCTGGCGGCCCCCGCAGGCTTTCAGGACCCCCTGCACCCCTCTACCTCGGCCCACCTGTACCCCGCCGACGAGGAGGAGCGCTCGGGCTCGTCCCCCCTTGAGGGCCCCTCGCCCTCCCCAGAGGAGCTACCCCAGTCACACCGCGTTGGCCCCCAGAGGGGGAGGATATAGAGGGAGAGCTGTACCTCCCGACCCCTGACTCTTCTCACCCAAGGAACACCCCTTAACCCCCACCCCTAATCTACCTCGCACTTGTGGAAATAATAGGTCTATTTTTGGCAGGACCAGCGCAGCTATGGCAACGATCGTCAGGGGTACGGATGTATGTGACTGACTGGCTGTGGCAGCTATGACAACCATTGCTGGGGATATGGATGCATGTGAATGACTGTCTCTTTGTGTGTGACTGGTCTCAATCAGTGCAGCTCAAGAGACGATATGGTCTTAAAGAGAAACAAGGTTGGCGGTGAATCTGATGACTCTCTGGGTTAGATGACTCTCTGGGTTAGATGACTCTCTGGGTTAGATGATGTCATCCATAACTCTTTCTGTGGCAATTTCTGAATAGGACTCGCTTCTCTTTTAGATTTTGGTCCACCTGGTTCATATTTATATTATATAACCGTTCCAAAGGTCATGATGCGGCGATCCTTAAGCATTAAGGATTTTAAATAAGGCCTTGATGTAGGCCAGTGCTTCTTAATCCTGTGTATTTTAGTTGTATCCTTCGCATCTACACACTAGATTCAACTAATCAACTCACCACCAACTTTTTGATTAGAGTTCTACTTTTTTTTCTAAGAGTGCGGGATCAGGATTGGGTAACACTGATAGGCCCTGTATCAAAACAATGGAACCTCAACCAATCAGAAGCAAAATTATTATTTAATGTGGCCTATCCAATCAGTGTAGAGGAGATGACCATGGATACCAGAGTGAATGTCATACCTACCAGTAGCCTAACTGTCACTCCTAAACCACAGAATATTTTCTAGTTCAGTGGTACTGACAATTGACTGCAGAGTGCATAGCATTGAATCCAGGCATGTGTGCATACTTGCTTGTGTGCGAGTGGGGTTGTGTGTGTGTGTGTCGGCGTGTGTGTGTGTGTGTGGGGGGTTGTGTATGTGTGTGTATGTGGGGAGGGGGGGGGGGGGGGGTTGTGTGTATGTGTGGGGTTGTGTGTGTGTGCGAGAGACGCTGACCCTTTCATAAAACAACAGTGGCAGACGAGAAGTTTCATCTTTGAGATTAGGGGCCAACCTCTAGCTGGACTTGCTATTAACAATAATATTTCATATAATCCTACACATGCCTCATAAGAAACCATATAATCAATATCCACCGATAGGTTTGTTTCAAAACAGAAAAAAATACCATTATTTAATTGGACTAGATCTAGAGTTGGGTTGCTGGCAAATTAGTTGAACAGTTTATAAACTCACAATATATGTCAGTAATATATGTATGAAAGAATAGCATATTATTAAAATTTAAGTAATATTCTAACATAGTTTAAGAAAGCTCTGTATTGTGCGTAGGATTCTTTATTGTCAAGTTAACACAGCATTAAGTTAAAGCACCATCACACCCCTTGACCTGTGTGACATCACTATCTCCTCCTTTCACTCTACCCCTCTCTATCACCATCTATCCCCTCTCCTCCTTTGCCATCAAGTGCCTAAGGCCTGGAGGTTCTCCCTGACTTAATTAGGTAAAGCTCAGAATCCTAGATAAAGGCCCAGTAACAGTCAAGTCTACATACCCTCTAGATCTGTGTGATGTCACAATCCCCCTCAAAACGGGATTCCAAAACACCACTGCCGTGTTTCAAATAGTCCAGAGATTTACTAAGACAGGAAGGAGGGAGGCAGAAAAAACTCAAATGCTGGTTTTCGTATGACGTGAATCCTCTGCGACTTTCCAGTAGCGCGTATCCTAATGAAACGTGACAACTCTTCTCTGACCATATTGAATGTGAAAAGAACTTCTCTGAAGTGGCACTCCACCCAAAAGTTATTGTGGCTCACTTTGGGATTGTATCTTAATGTGCTGACAAATCAAATTACTTTGTATGATGATATCAAACTAGCTTGTGTTTTCTAAAGCTCTAAAACAAACGATGTAGGCAACCAACTGTTTTTGGTATACATTTCTGTACCAAAGAGCATGGCTTCATTTGAAGGCATTTTAAAAGTAGGAATTGTCGCTTTGCTGTTCCTGCTCCTGTGGAATTTCTAGGGACGATTGCTGAAAGTTCAACACTGAGGTTGTTTATGTACAGCTTTTTGAATGTGTGACATGCATCAAAATAAATCCAACAAGTGCACAACAACAGAGAGGAAGAGAATGACCAAACCACACAACGAGCACAGACCAAGGAGCACTCACCTGGATAATATTCCATTTTTGGTACAATGTTTTTTTTTATTTATTTTTATTTTTTTACCCACAATTCCTCTCAGGATGATAAACTGTTCTCAGGGAATAAAAAAATAATAATATTTTATTCTTTTGGGAATCATCCACCAAGTTTTAATGTTTCTGTACCTCATGTACTGATATTAGTTAACTACCTCTTGAGTTATGCATATTTGTGAATTTTTTTCATATGTTTTGTATTATTGATCTTGTATGAATAACTGTAGGACTATATTGTACTGAGGCTTTGTGAGTTTTTGAAGGGCCCTTTGTGTTGCCACAGATTTTTATCAGTCATTTCAACAAAAATATATATATTTTTTGTTTGTTTCCAGCAAAATCCTACCTCATTTCCTGTGTTTCCTCCTGGCCCCTCCTACCACCTCTGTGCAGTTTTTTGTTACAAGCCGGCGCTGTTGGCACAGGAGTCACAATGCCATTTCAATCAATCACATAACTGAAATAGTAGATCGGTTGTGACTATAACAATTGTTTTCACATGAAAGACAGTTTTTTAGGCCTTTTACTTGGGTTTGGGAGTGTTAATCACCACATCCAGGGTGAATTCTCTCTGCCAGCTCAGTCTGTGTGTGTGTGTGTCAGCTTTTCCGAGCATAAAATAGTGTTGACTTAGCTGCAGACAACAACCAGTGAGGAATCCTCCGTTTTGGGCCAGCTATATAGGCATGTCATTGGTCAAGTGTTTATACACCATTTTTATACTAACCTCATTTTAAAAGGATTTGACTTTGTTGTAAAATAAAAAAAACTTTTGTCATTGTTTGTAACCACTTGATAATGACCGGCATGAGGTGGACACAAATAATATTGTACTGCGTATACGCACAAGGAGATTGTGCCTATCAATGTTTTGTCTGAGTAGTCCCACCGCATTACCAAATAGCTATTTTTCTCTTTGGGTTCGTCAGTAAGTGACCTAAATGTCGGCCATTTTGACAACCTCCAAAAATCGCAAGTTGTGTTGGCTCAAGATCATTTCTTTTTGTAAACAACACTATGTAGTTATGAGTGGCATTAATAATACTTAACACGAAATATGTAGATTTTTATAGTAATAGTGACCTTGCATATGTAGAGATCTTTTTTTTTTAATGAATATTCTTATTTTTGGACTGAAAAACCAACTACTCTGAGATTAAAAGGACAGAGTTTTTTTGGTGAAGGCTGCAGTATTACAGTATAAACTCACCTCATAGTCTTACAGTTTGCAGTACATGGTCGACTAGTTTACGCCGAAATATGAACAAAAAGTACCAGAGTTTCTTCAAATCATTGTAACTACTGATTTGATTATTGTCTCATCTTGCTATCCTGTTCAGTATTTAACAGTCAGGTAGGGAATTATGTTGTGTGAATTGAGAACCTCTCATAGGCTCTGGTCAAATGCACGTACTAGCACTCCACTTTCAATACATGTCCAGTATGGTTGGAAATTGGAATATGTCCCACTTATAAAACACAACTGAAGACAGCGCATCATTTTTGGAGGAATCTGTGACAAAGGTGTTACGGTAGCTAGTAAAATAGCTTTTAGGAGCGGTCGGGGACTAACTGGAAATATTAACTTTAGCTAGCTAGGCCACTGTTGGCCAATTTGACTTAATTGTAGTTAGTTTGCTACAGCACTGTTTTTTGAGAGCAAACCTAACGCTGCCTCCAAAACTGACAGGGTGTAAACCACTACATCACGATGTTTGACGTCCCCACTTTCTTAGCGTGTACATGCCCAATACATCGGTTCATACTAGGTGGGATCAAGGTGCTAGTGTGGAATGTAAAAGAATACTGTCTCTCTAAAGTGGTTGTGTTCAGATTAGCTTTCTATTTGGGACTGAGGCACCATATGATTACTTGTCTAATAGGCTGCATTCAGGCGCATTGAGTCGAATGTTTCACACACTTGTGTATGATGTACTTGACTCCCATCTTCACTGTCAGCTGCCAAACCAGGTTGACACTTGATTGCCACATGCTTGAGAGTAGAGAGACCTAAATCAACAGTGACACGCTATTCCAGGTTCATAGGGTCTTTTCCTTCGATCCCGTTCAAGACCAAACCAGTTTGAAACATTATGATCCTGAATGCACCTGTTCTGTGTTATTTTCACCTTATTTGAACCAAAACCACTGCTTTCAGAAGCACTGCTTTCAGCTCAGTTTCAGAAGCACTGCTTTCAGCTCAGTTTCAGAAGAACTGCTTTCAGCTCAGTTTCAGAAGCACTGCTTTCAGCTCAGTTTCAGAAGCACTGCTTTCAGCTCAGTTTCAGAAGCACTGCTTTCAGCTCAGTTTCAGAAGCACTGCTTTCAGCTCAGTTTCAGAAGCACTGCTTTCAGCTCAGTTTCAGAAGAACTGCTTTCAGCTCAGTTTCAGAAGCACTGCTTTCAGCTCAGTTTCAGAAGCACTGCTTTCAGCTCAGTTTCAGAAGCACTGCTTTCAGCTCAGTTTCAGAACCACTGCTTTCAGCTCAGTTTCAGAACCACTGCTTTCAGCTCTGAGTTTCAGGCCTCGGTCTGTCTCTCGTGATTATTCTACTGGTGATGCCCCCCAAGTTCAGACTTTTACTTGATCAGATAAAGCCTAGTGTAGGAAGATTAATTCCAAATCGACCCCTTGTCCTTAATCCTTAGCCACTCCTAGGAGAATTGTATAGATGGATATTTGGCAACATTGCCACCTAGCTAATCTGAAAGTAAAATGAAGAGATCACCAGGGGTTGGAACCAAAAAAATGTTTTACAATCGTTTCGTTGTGAACAGAATTTTTTTTGTTCGCTTCCACTGTTCCGACTGCAAAAGAAAGTTCTGAACCGGTTCGAACCCCCAAAAGTACTGGTTTATATTGTTCCTTTCCATTCCTTTTTAAACCTCCGAAATCAACTTTTTTTTAATTTTTTTTTTACATTAAATAATTTCACCAATCAGTGTGGCTAGAGCAGCTTGCTGTGGAGTGGGCAAGCGACACTTGTTTAAGCCTAGACAGTGGATAGTAGTGCATGGGCGCTATCGGCTGCCTAGGCTATAGTTGTTTACATGCACAACCAAGTGTAGGGCAAGAGATGCTACTGAAATTTAGCAGAGAATTATACCTACGGAGCAGCGGCTTCTACAGAACAACTTTGAATCTTTGAACTTCTAGCTAACAAGCTTGTGTGTGCAGAGCGGAACCAGAATTAAAAACACATCTGACCTTTTTGTAGTTAGTAAATTTAATTTTAAACGTGATCACTACTGTATCTGTAACTAGCATTGAAACAATTAATCCATTCTTCTCTAATTATATATTTTTTTCTCTGAATCATCACGCTTGTAATGTCAGTAGGCTACATTAGCCTCGGAGGGGAGGGAGGGAGGGGCACGTTGCCTACACACACACAGTGATGCCAATTTAGCGATTTTGTTATTAGAATGAGCAACTTTTCAGACTAACCTGGCAACTTTTTTTTCCAAACAGCACCTAGCAACAAATTGAGCTACTTTTAAAAATGTATTTTGAACTTTAAGCAATTTATGAAAGGTGACTCAAACACTAAAATGCACACGTTCCCTCTAAATGACACAAAAACGTTTTTCTCTGTGTCACACTCAGTCACAACACGTGCCTGGCTGCAAAAGTGCATTGTGAGTGAGGTCAGCAGCAGGCGCTCAGCTCGTGCACAGGCAGCAGCAGGCGCTCAGCTCGTGCACAGGCAGCAGCAGGCGCTCAGCTCGTGCACAGGCAGCAGCAGGCGCTCAGCTCGTGCACAGGCAGCAGCAGGCGCTCAGCTCGTGCACAGGCAGCAGCAGGCCTGCAGCAATTTCAACAAATTGCAAATCATTGTTGGCTGACTGCAGCTGCAGTAGTACGGGTTTGACAAGCCAAACCCAATGAATATAGTTGGTCACGAATGTTTGATCTTGAAAAGAACTATCAACATGTCTCAATAAGAATTGTACAGCCAGAAGAACAGAAAAGAGGGAGTCTGTACCTGAACAAATGTCAAATCATATTTTTTTGCTGGGATGGCCAGTCAATTTGATTAACGTTGTTGTGTATTCTACGTAATGACATCACAATGTAATTTACCAACTTTTAGCAACAAATCAACCTGCCTCCAGCAACTTACCCTGAAAATGAGTTGGCAACACTGTACACTCACACATACTGGCAAAGATTTTCAGCTGGCAGGCAGATATTTGTATAAGCTTCTGAGTAAGATAGTGAGGGCTTTGGCATAGGTGCGTTGTTTTTTTGCGGGACTGAAAAAAAAATGCCCGCCACTTAAAATGACATTATTAACCGACTCCCATGCTTTTAAAATAACGATTCTGTTCCGGAACAGCATAGATCACTTTTGTTCCCTTTTATGATTTTGACCCTCAAATAATGTCTGTATTTTCCATTTGTCTGTTCTGATCCCTGAACCGGTTCCAACCCTTGGTTTCCACATATCCAATCCTCTGAAATCTACCGGAGTACCTAGGGTGTAGGGACTAGGGCGTAGGGACTAGGGTCGATTTGTAATTCAGCATGACTGGTTGTCATCCAGTATTGAGTCAGTTCTAGAGATCTGTAAAACCTTCAGAAACAAGACTTATCCATGTTGTGATGCTAAGAGGGGGACACTAAAGCACACAATGCCCTTTAGTGGGTGAATTAGGAAATTACTGACAATGATGGAAATTCACATACCTCAATAGCCATGGTGGCTGCTCTGTTCTTAGCCTGTTTTTGGGAACATTAATGTTTACTCATCCTTATATCATGTTTGATTCACAGAATGTCTATACACAATAAAACCTCAATAAAACCATACTGGAATAATGTGGATCTATGAGGAAATAGATAACACAATGCTTTAAACCTTAATGTTGTCAATATAAACCAATACCTTATTGTATTTCCAAGACAACATAATGCTTTAGAGATCGGTTTTAAAGGGGTATATATATACATATACAGTGCCTTGCGAAAGTATTCGGCCCCCTTGAACTTTGCGACCTTTTGCCACATTTCAGGCTTCAAACATAAAGATATAAAACTGTATTTTTTTGTGAAGAATCAACAACAAGTGGGACACAATCATGAAGTGGAACGACATTTATTGGATATTTCAAACTTTTTTAACAAATCAAAAACTGAAAAATTGGGCGTGCAAAATTATTCAGCCCCCTTAAGTTAATATTTTGTAGCGCCACCTTTTGCTGCGATTACAGCTGTAAGTCGCTTGGGGTATGTCTCTATCAGTTTTGCACATCGAGAGACTGACATTTTTTCCCATTCCTCCTTGCAAAACAGCTCGAGCTCAGTGAGGTTGGATGGAGAGCATTTGTGAACAGCAGTTTTCAGTTCTTTCCACAGATTCTCGATTGGATTCAGGTCTGGACTTTGACTTGGCCATTCTAACACCTGGATATGTTTATTTTTGAACCATTCCATTGTAGATTTTGCTTTATGTTTTGGATCATTGTCTTGTTGGAAGACAAATCTCTGTCCCAGTCTCAGGTCTTTTGCAGACTCCATCAGGTTTTCTTTCAGAATGGCCCTGTATTTGGCTCCATCCATCTTCCCATCAATTTTAACCATCTTCCCTGTCCCTGCTGAAGAAAAGCAGGCCCAAACCATGATGCTGCCACCACCATGTTTGACAGTGGGGATGGTGTGTTCAGCTGTGTTGCTTTTACGCCAAACATAACGTTTTGCATTGTTGCCAAAAAGTTAAATTTTGGTTTCATCTGACCAGAGTACCTTCTTCCACATGTTTGGTGTGTCTCCCAGGTGGCTTGTGGCAAACTTTAAACGACACTTTTTATGGATATCTTTAAGAAATGGCTTTCTTCTTGTCACTCTTCCATAAAGGCCAGATTTGTGCAATATACGACTGATTGTTATGGACAGAGTCTCCCACCTCAGCTGTAGATCTCTGCAGTTCATCCAGAGTGATCATGGGCCTCTTGGCTGCATCTGATCAGTCTTCTCCTTGTATGAGCTGAAAGTTTAGAGGGACGGCCAGGTCTTGGTAGATTTGCAGTGGTCTGATACTCCTTCCATTTCAATATTATCGCTTGCACAGTGCTCCTTGGGATATTTAAAGCTTGGGAATTATTTTTGTATCCAAATCCGGCTTTAAACTTCTTCACAACAGTATCTCGGACCTGCCTGGTGTGTTCCTTGTTCTTCATGATGCTCTCTGCGCTTTTAACGGACCTCTGAGACTATCACAGTGCAGGTGCATTTATACGGAGACTTGATTACACACAGGTGGATTGTATTTATCGTCATTAGTCATTTAGGTCAACATTGGATCATTCAGAGATCCTCACTGAACTTCTGGAGAGAGTTTGCTGCACTGAAAGTAAAGGGGCTGAATAATTTTGCACGCCCAATTTTTCAGTTTTTGATTTGTTAAAAAAGTTTGAAATATCCAATAAATGTCGTTCCACTTCATGATTGTGTCCCACTTGTTGTTGATTCTTCACAAAAAAATACAGTTTCATATCTTTATGTTTGAAGCCTGAAATGTGGCAAAAGGTCGCAAAGTTCAAGGGGGCCGAATACTTTCGCAAGGCACTGTATATATATATATCTATATCAATATCAATATCTCCTTGTATTTCCAAGACAACCCAATGCTTTAAACCTTATGTTCCAGTAGCAGATACCTCTGCATTTAGGTACGAGTACAGGTTTAGCTTTTGATTGAATAAACTTGACTTTTCTCTTGTTGGAGTTGTTCATTTTTTTTGGTTTTATCTCTGCCCTTAGTGGCTGAAGGGGTTCTCACCCCTGCCCCCTCGCTTGTGTAAGTTGAGAACCCAAGCACTGATTGATTTTATTGATACAAAAGTTGTATTTTATGTGCATATCACTCATTATTATAGCCTCAATATAAACATAATGCCTTTTTTTACCTCGGTGAATCTTGGATTTAAAAAAAAAAATATGTCTTGAATGTTTTACTTCATTTGAAAATAAACCTATTATGTTGGCATTAAACTCAATTGTGGGTTGGTTCTTTATAGTGAATAACAGGTTTGTTACAGGTCTAGGTAAAGAGACTTAATGAAGCTGATCCTATTGGTTCTTGTCTTATCAGGGGTATTAGTCAGATTCCATTGCAAAATGTTTTGAACAAGAGTTTCTATTGGACAAATTCAGGTAGGTCCCTCCCTGGGCTGGGTGGAATTTCTGCCATTTTGTGTACACCTATTCAATCCCTTTTCAGATCTAGGAGTAACTAGGGAGACGGTCTACCTTCCTATACAGTGTTAGCTAATGTTAGTTTAGCTACAGTGATGTAGTAGTGGAAAGAAAATGTTATTAAACAGATAGCTGTAAGTAAAATAGGCTAATGCTTCGTATACTGTCAATGCATTTTTCTGCATAAGGTGGGTGTGAGACCCAGTGAGGATTTTACAGTGAGGCAACTATACAGAACCAATTTTTTTTGCCAAGAGTGAGGCTTTTTTATTATCAAACGTGAAGATATAGCCACCAACATGTAGAAGTATTTACAAAAAGAATAAACGGGATCAAATAGAGCTCTTCAAAACCAAATCTAGCAGCGTGCCAACCTTACACCATCTCTGTTCCACAAAACAGTGAGAGAACAGGCTTATAGTAATACCCATGAAGCAACTGACCAATGGGAAACCCTTTCACATATCTGGTCAGTTAACATTCAACGGACATGAAATACCATGCATGTCCAGATTGTACTCTTAAGCCTATACTAGCACACATATCAATAACTGTGCTTAACCCATGCTTAAGAGAATACATATGACTGGGGATAGGAACGTCCCCCGGGATAAGCCACTACTGCACCACCCTACCATTAACTATGCGCTCCAGCGCGCCACATTTGCCCGTCAATTCTCTGAACAGGAAATGAACAGAACCCTCTTCAATAAACAACGAAATACAAGGTAAACTAATAAAAAAGGGAAACTAATCTACTTTCACGTTTTAATTAGTAAACAGAATGAATTACCAGAAATAACCTACATTATTGGGAGACTCACAACGAAAGGTTCCGGCATCAAACCAATTGCCAGTGCTCCCAACTCAAACTCTTAACACACAATTCTCTTTTTCAGGTGATCAACAACAATCAAGAGGAAATCTCTAACCCACATTATCACGAAATACATGTGCTTCTATAGTAATAATAATAAAATGCCTTAGATGATGTGATGGAGGACATGAGGACAATCTTCATAGTGGGTAACATTTGTGAAAATAAGAAAGGTGATTTATCAACTCTAAACTATAATTTCCAAAACAATATCTTACCTTGGTCATATTGATGCAAATATGGTTGTAGTGTGATGCATTTCAAAACATTTCTTTCAAGCACACTGACCAGTGGCAATCTTGACATTTTAAAGTTGTTTTGGTGTTGGTACCTTTTACGCTTCGAAAACACACCGACAGCGTCATTGCGTTTTGGTACACCAGAATTACAGTCCTTTCCAATGAATGCCTTGCAGCATTGCGTTGCAGAGGCAGTTGTAGTGCATTCTGTGTGGTGCATACGTTGGATTTATTATGCATCAAACTGAATGTATAGACGGCTGGACAGAAATGGTAGCAGAAGGTGAGTGTTGAACTTTTGTTGCACACACATCCAGATGATGATGCATATTATTTTTGGCAGTTCTATGCGTTGCAGTTTTGTCGCTACAGCTGGCAGCAGAAGATGAACCATTTCTAAAGATGTGCTTGGCTTTCAGCAAGCACACCTAATAAAATGACATTGTCCATGTGAAAGCTTAATTGATGGTGAGAATCCTTTACCAAGTTCAGCTGGTTCAATAAGCTTGCCATGTTTTGGCTTTCAGGGAGGGCACAAGTATGAATATGTTAAACTTGTTACACAGGGTTTTTCTCTTTCTCCCTTCATATCAAATTGCAGGTGAAGATTAGCCTGACTACCCAACCCCATCGCTCTGGCCAAGTGCAATGCCCGCTAAAGTTTCTTATCCACGATAAGTCAGGATTTGTTCTTCACTCCAACAACTTTCTCAAATGCGAACACATTCAAACCGCTCTGATTGGTCCCAGAAACGGATGCGCTGGGCCAGAGCCACTTCGGTAAAGCGGTGTTTAGAGACTATCCAATCGCTGATGACTTGTTTTGTCCAACACCTTTCAGTTTGGAGAAAGGACTTCTAGGTAGCGGCCTTCACAGGTCCAAAACGTTGGACCTGTTCCGAATTGGACCGTTCCCATCGGGATGCGATATGCATAAATAAATAAAAATGTAATATAGAGACGCGCTCCGTGTGAGGGAAGCCGCAGGATATATATTTTTAAGCTACTTTATTAACTGGAGCTGATAAAGCTTGAGGGAGTGCAGGTAGGAAGTGGTGATGCTCTAGCAGGGGCCGTGCTGTGTGTGTAGGCTATTGTGAGTGACACGGGGTGCAGGGAGGAAGTAAGGGAAGGAGAGACATCAACCAACCAAGCCAACTCACACAATAGTAGACTAATAGCTGCCGTAGCTCGGTCATTTATGACCTGTTGGCTCTTGGTCGTTGTAGCCTATCCTTCTCCTTTAACTTTTAATTCCATCTTTAACATCTTTCATTGATTAGTTCTCCTAACCTTTGCCACTTTGATGACTTAAGTTTGGCCAACAACAAGCTACATGCTCCACCAGGGCCGGATTAAGAAATCATAGGCCCTGGGGCTTCGTTTTTTGTATTTAATAGACTTCCCGGCACACCATCATTTTCTGTAAACAAATCAGTGCACCAAGATGCAATTTGATGGTAAATTTACTGTTGAAGAAGAAGGCCATCTATAATAAAGCACTAATGACATTTTCGATGTTGTGCAGGTTACAGTCGAGCAGAGCTGACTGGTCTTGAATTCAAACCAACAGTAGCCCAGGCCAATGAAGCCACATTATTATAGGTTACAGTCGAGCAGAGCTGACAAACTGAGATCAATCTGGCCTTGAATTCAAACCAACAGTAGCCCAGGCCAATGAAGCCACATTATTATAGGTTACAGTCGAGCAGAGCTGACAAACTGAGATCAATCTGGTCTTGAATTCAAACCAACAGTAGTCCAGGCCAATGAAGCCACATTATTATAGGTTACAGTCGAGCAGAGCTGACAAACTGAAATCAATCTGGTCTTGAATTCAAACCAACAGTAGTCCAGGCCAATGAAGCCACATTATTATAGGTTACAGTCGAGCAGAGCTGACAAACTGAGATCAATCTGGTCTTGAATTCAAACCAACAGTAGTCCAGGCCAATGAAGCCACATTATTATAGGTTACAGTCGAGCAGAGCTGACAAACTGAAATCAATCTGGTCTTGAATTCAAACCAACAGTAGTCCAGGCCAATGAAGCCACATTATTATAGGTTACAGTCGAGCAGAGCTGACAAACTGAGATCAATCTGGTCTTGAATTCAAACCAACAGTAGTCCAGGCCAATGAAGCCACATTATTATAGGTTACAGTCGAGCAGAGCTGACAAACTGAAATCAATCTGGTCTTGAATTCAAACCAACAGTAGTCCAGGCCAATGAAGCCACATTATTATAGGTTACAGTCGTGCAGAGCCCCCCCCCCCATTTATTGCCAGTCTACATAATTTACACGCCAGAAGACATTAGCTGAGTCTTTTTTTAATACCACACTAATGACTGTCTACTCTGACACTGACAAACTGAGATCAATCTGGTCTTGAATTCAAACCAACAGTAGCCCAGGCCAATGAAGCCACATTATTATAGGTTACAGTCGAGCAGAGCTGACAAACTGAAATCAATCTGGTCTTGAATTCAAACCAACAGTAGTCCAGGCCAATGAAGCCACATTATTATAGGTTACAGTCGAGCAGAGCTGACAAACTGAAATCAATCTGGTCTTGAATTCAAACCAATAGTAGTCCAGGCCAATGAAGCCACATTATTATAGGTTACAGTCGAGCAGAGCTGACAAACTGAAATCAATCTGGTCTTGAATTCAAACCAACAGTAGTCCAGGCCAATGAAGCCACATTATTATAGGTTACAGTCGAGCAGAGCTGACAAACTGAAATCAATCTGGTCTTGAATTCAAACCAACAGTAGTCCAGGCCAATGAAGCCACATTATTATAGGTTACAGTCGAGCAGAGCTGACAAACTGAGATCAATCTGGTCTTGAATTCAAACCAACAGTAGTCCAGGCCAATGAAGCCACATTATTATAGGTTACAGTCGAGCAGAGCTGACAAACTGAGATCAATCTGGTCTTGAATTCAAACCAACAGTAGTCCAGGCCAATGAAGCCACATTATTATAGGTTACAGTCGAGCAGAGCTGACAAACTGAAATCAATCTGGTCTTGAATTCAAACCAACAGTAGTCCAGGCCAATGAAGCCACATTATTATAGGTTACAGTCGAGCAGAGCTGACAAACTGAAATCAATCTGGTCTTGAATTCAAACCAACAGTAGTCCAGGCCAATGAAGCCACATTATTATAGGTTACAGTCGAGCAGAGCTGACAAACTGAAATCAATCTGGTCTTGAATTCAAACCAACAGTAGTCCAGGCCAATGAAGCCACATTATTATAGGTTACAGTCGAGCAGAGCTGACAAACTGAAATCAATCTGGTCTTGAATTCAAACCAACAGTAGTCCAGGCCAATGAAGCCACATTATTATAGGTTACAGTCGAGCAGAGCTGACAAACTGAGATCAATCTGGTCTTGAATTCAAACCAACAGTAGTCCAGGCCAATGAAGCCACATTATTATAGGTTACAGTCGAGCAGAGCTGACAAACTGAGATCAATCTGGTCTTGAATTCAAACCAACAGTAGTCCAGGCCAATGAAGCCACATTATTATAGGTTACAGTCGAGCAGAGCTGACAAACTGAAATCAATCTGGTCTTGAATTCAAACCAACAGTAGTCCAGGCCAATGAAGCCACATTATTATAGGTTACAGTCGAGCAGAGCTGACAAACTGAGATCAATCTGGTCTTGAATTCAAACCAACAGTAGTCCAGGCCAATGAAGCCACATTATTATAGGTTACAGTCGAGCAGAGCTGACAAACTGAGATCAATCTGGTCTTGAATTCAAACCAACAGTAGTCCAGGCCAATGAAGCCACATTATTATAGGCTACAGTCGAGCAGAGCTGACAAACTGAGATCAATCTGGTCTTGAATTCAAACCAACAGTAGTCCAGGCCAATGAAGCCACATTATTATAGGCTACAGTCGAGCAGAGCTGACAAACTGAGATCAATCTGGTCTTGAATTCAAACCAACAGTAGTCCAGGCCAATGAAGCCACATTATTATAGGCTACAGTAGGCTACTAAATGCAATTTCCAGTGGGACACTGACTCACCTAATGATGAATATGAAGCCCTAGGCTACTACTCCCGGTGATGGCTGATGCGCTCCTTTTGGCAATGCCCTAACTCAGCATGAGCTACTAAAAATTGTGTGGTTGAGAAATTATTTTCTTCTATTGGTTCTACAGACTGATTAGTCTTCTGATTTTCAGCAGTAGGCATTTGCCTTCCAAACTGTATGTTTTTCCCGTGATTGCATTTTGAAATGCACAAGGCAAACAGAAAGCCTCAACCAACCATAGAAATATAATCCATAAATGGCAATTCCAATTCAAGTCAAGACTGGTAGCCATTGCTAGTTTATCCATTAGATTAAAACTCAAATTGTCAGGGTAAGAGGTTCCAAAACCTTTCTATGGATTATATGTCTATGGCCCACAATGCAACAAGCTGTATATTTGGCGTGCATGCTGCCCAAACTGCGACATTCCCGACTGTAGGCTACCGGTAACTGATCAAATAAAGGAAACACTTGGTAAATGAGGGATACGATATGTTATGGTGTGCAGGGTTTTCACAAGGATAGAAGAAAACAAAAACACACACATGCTCATGCGCTCCCGAGTGGAGCAGCGACCTAAGGCACTGCATCTTCAGTGTAACAGGCGTCACTATAGTCCCTGGGTCGAATCCAGGTTGAATCACATCCGGCAGTGATTGGGAGTCCCATAGGGTGGCGCACAATTGGCCCAGCGTCGGTACAGGTTTGGCCGGGGTAGGCCGTCATTGTAAATAAGAATTTGTTCTTAACTGACTTGCCTAGTTAAATAAAGGTTAAATTAAAAACACACACACACTGTTCTGCTGTTCCTGCACTAGAGGGCAATAGAGTGCTGTTGTTACATTCTCTCTCCCACTCTGAAGGACACAGTAGCCAAGCCAAAGTGATCACCCATAGACACTTCGTAGAGTGTTTCTATGGTCAGCTTCCATTTAATAGGTGAGCTGCTTTGTCTATTTCTGCAGTCCTCAACTGTGTCCCTGCTTGGTCTGAGGGCTGCTTGGTCTGAGGGCTGCTTGGTCTGAGGGCTGCTTGGTCTGAGGGCTGCTTGGTCTGAGGGCTGCTTGGTCTGAGGAGGGGAAAGGAGAGAAGAGGAGGGTAGCAGATTACTGCAGCCTCTCTCTAACCCCCTCTCTCTCTCTCTAACCCCCTCTCTCTCTAACCCCCTCTCTCTCTCCCGCTCTATCTCTCTCTCGCTCTCTCTCTAACCCCCCCCCCCCCCCCCTCTCTCTCTCTCTCTCTCTCTCTCTCTCTCTCGCTCTATCTCTCTCTATATATTTCTCTAACCCCCCTCTCGCTCTATCTCTCTCTCTCGCTCTCTCTCTCTCTCTAACCCCCTTTCTCTCTCTCTCTCTCTCTCTCTCTCTCTCTCTCTCTCTCTCTCTATATATATATCTCTCTAACCCCCCCTCTCTCGCTCTATCTCTCTCTCGCTCTCTCTCTCTCTCTCTAACCCCCTCTCTCTCTATCTCTATCTCTCTCTCTCGCTCTATCTCTCTAACCCCCTCTCTCTCTCTCTCTCGTTCTATCTCTATCTCTCTCTCTCGCTTTCATAACGCTATCCCTCAGTCCTAAGCAGCATGTTGCCCTTTGTAGTTATGGCTACAGGCTGTATGTTTTAACCTTTCCAGTGAGGTACCGGGAGCCCGCTCACAGGGAATACAAGATAAATTGCATTTATCAGTGACTCTACCTCACGCGCGTAGCTACATCTGGCAGCACACTAGCCTCTTATTTTTAGAAGTCCACCTTGAATAATATATGCGTCATTAGTCTCCACTTTGAATAATCATAATAATCATATTCAGGAGTGTGTTCCCAGTCCATGTTTCCTCTTTCATCCGAACATAAAGGTTGTTAAGGAGTCATTTGATGGACAATTTCGACATAAAAACCCAGGCTCCGAAAGGAAAGATACTAATTTGTGCTAGATTCCATGTTGAAAGAAGGATGAAAGAGGCAGACTAAAAGAGGAGAGAAAGACAAGGTTCTACATCTTCTCTTCATTTGGATCCCTCTGAGTAAAGGGAAATTACTCTAAAGCAGAGGACAGGATGAAAGAGTGGAGCTTCGACTAGGCCTAATGCATTCCTCTAACACTGGGATGGATAGAATAGTGTGTGAGTGAATCACAAAAATTTAAAAAAATGGGGGCTGGTATTGGCTAATAAAGAATCCAATGCAACCTCTTGCATCTTGTAACCCCCCCGGTTCGATTCCAGGCTGTGACAGAACCGGCTGTGATTGAGAGTCCCATAGGGTGGTGCACAATTGGCCCAGTGTCGTCTGGGTTAGGCCTTCATTGTAAATAAGAATTTGTTATTAAATTTTAATACTTTAGCAGACACTTTTAATGCATAGTAAAATGTTTACATTTTAGTTGATGTGACCCCAGCGGGAATCGAACCCAAACATGTGCATGTGCCTCTCTCTTCCCAACTGAGCCATCAGGCAGTAGCAGTGCACTGATAACTTTGCTATTTGAAAGTAAGTTTTTTAATTTAATTTAAATAAAATCAGTTAATGAGGATCAGGCTTCTGTGGGATAGATATTTAGGCAGAGTGTGGGGGGGGATCAGGTATCTGTGGTATAGATATTTAGGCAGAGTGTGGGGGGTCAGGCTTATGTGGTATAGATATTTAGGCAGAGTGTGGGGGGGGATGGACAGGCTTCTGTGGTATAGATATTTAGGCAGAGTGTGGGGGGTCAGGCTTATGTGGTATAGATATTTAGGCAGAGTGTGGGGGGGATTAAGCTTCTCTGGTATAGATATTTAGGCAGAGTGTGGGGGGGATTAAGCTTCTCTGGTATAGATATTTAGGCAGAGTGTGGGGGATCAGGCTTCTCTGGTATAGACATTTAGGCAGAGTGTGGGGGATCAGGCTTCTCTGGTATAGACATTTAGGCAGAGTGTGTGTGTGGGGGATCAGGCTTCTGTGGCATAGCTATTTAGGCAGAGTGTGTGAGGGGGGAGGGATCAGGCTTCTGTGGAATATATATTTAGGCAGAGTGTGTGGGGGGAAGGATCAGGCTTCTGTGGTATAGATATTTAGGCAGAGTGTGTGGGGGGGAGGGATCAGGCTTCTGTGGTATAGACATTTAGGCAGAGCGTGGGGGGTATCAGGTATCTGTGGTATAGGTATTTAGGCAGAGTGTGTGTGTGGGGGGGGGGGGGGATCAGGCTTCTGTGGAATAGGACAGATGGCGGACAGATGGCGCCGACAGAGATGGTTGCCTCGCCTCGGGTTCTTAGGAAACTATGCAGTATTTTGTTTTTTTAATATATTATTTCTTCCACTGTTACTGCAGGAAATCATTGGATATAAGAGCAATGTCAACTTATCAACATTACGACCAGGAATACGACTGGTCTGTTTGGACCACCACCCAGGACATTGGATTGGATCACAGTAGGCGACCCAAAACAACGGCGCTGCAGAAGGGAGCGGTCTTCTGGTCAGGCACCGTAGTTCGGGCACATTGCTCACCGCTCTCCACATACTACTCGCCAATGTCCAGTCTCTTGACAATAAGGTAGACGAAATTCGAGCAAGGGTTGCCTTCCTGAGAGACATCAGAGATTGAACATTCTCTGTTTCATAGAAGCATAGCTCCCTCGGGATACATTATCAGAGTTGGTACAGCCACCTGGTTTCTTCACGCATCGCGCCAACAGAAACAAACATCTCTCTGGTAAGAAGAAGGGCAGGGGTGTATGCCTTATGATTAACGAGTTGTGGTGTGATCATAACAACATACAGGAACTCAAGTCCTTTTGTTCACCTGACCTAGAATTCCTTACAATCAAATGTCTACCGCATTATCTACCAAGAGAATTCTCTTTCGATTATAATCACAGCCATGTATATCCCCTCCAAGCAGACATCTCGACGGCCATGAAAGGACTTCATTGGACTCTATGTAAATTGGAAACCACATATCCTGAAGCTGCATTTATTGTAGCTGGGGATTTTAACAAAACTAATCTGAAAACAAGGCTCCCTAAATTGTGTCAGTATATCGAATGCGCGACCCGGGTAGGCAAAATCCTGGATCATTGTTACTCTAACTTCCACGACGCATACAAAGCCCTCCTTTAGGAAAATCTGACCACGACTACATTTTGTTGCTCACAGCCTATAGACAGAAACTAAAACAGGAAATGCCCGTGCTCAGGTCTGTTCAACGCTGGTCTGACCAATCTGATTCCACGCTTCAAGATTGCTTCAATCACATGTACTGGGATATGTTCTGTATAGCCTCAGACAACAACATTGATGTATACGCTGATCCTGTGAGCGAGTTTATTAGCAAGTGCATCGGTGATGTTGTACCCACGGTGACTTTTAAAACCTTCCCCAACCAGAAACTGTGGATTGATGGCAGCCTTCGCGCAAAACTGAAAGCGAGAACCACTGCTTTTAATCATGGCAAGGCGATAGGAAACATGACCGAATACAAACAGTGTAGCTATTCCCTCCGCAAGGCAATCAAACAAGCTAAGCGTCAGTATAGAGACAAAGTAGAGTTGCAATTCAACAGCTCAGACACCAGACGTATGTGACAGGGTCTACAGACAATCACAGATTACAAAAAGAAAAACAGCCCCATCGCGGGCACCGGCGTCTTGCTCGCAGACAAACTAAACTTTTTTGCTCACTTTGAGGACAATACAGTGCCACTGACACGGCCCGCTACGAAAACCCGCAGACTCTCCTTCGCCGCAGCCAACGTGAGTAAAACATTTAAACGTGTTAACCCTCGCAAGGCTGCAGGCCCAGACGGCATCCCCAGCCGCGTCCTCAGAGCATGTGCAGACCAGCTGGCTGGTATGTTTACGGACATATTCAATCAATCCCTATCTCAGTCTGCTGTTCCCACATGCTTCAAGAGGGCCACCATTATTCCTGTTCCCAAGAAAGCTAAGGTAACTGAACTAAACGACTTTCACTCACTTCCGTCATCATGAAGTGCTTTGAGAGACAATCAAGGATCATATCCCCTCCACCTTACCTGTCACCCGAGACCCACTCCAATTTGCTTACCGCCCAAATAGGTCCACAGACGAAGCAATGACAATCACTCTGCACACTGCCCTAACCCATCTGGAGAAGAGGAATACCGATGTAAGAATGCTGTTCATTGATTACAGCTCAGCATTTAACACCATAGTACCCTCCAAACTCGTCATTAATCTCGAGACCCTGGGTCTCGACCCCGCCCTGTGCAACTGGGTCCTGGACTTTCTGAAGGGCTACCCCCAGGTGGTGAGGGTAGGAAACAACATCTCCACCCCGCTGATCGTCAACACTGGGGGCCCACAAGGGTGCATTCTCAGCCCTCTCCTGTACTCCCTGTTCACCCATGACTGCGTGGCAATGCACGCCTCCAACGCAATCATCAAGTTTGCAGACGACACTACAGTGGTAGGCTTGATTACCAACAACCACGAGACGGCCTACAAGAAGGAGGTGAGGGCCCTCGGAGTGTGGTGCCAGGAAAATAATCTCACACTCAACGTCAACAAAACAAAGGAGATAATCGTGGACTTCAGAAAACAGCAGAGAGAGCACCCCCCTATCCACATCGACTGGACAGTAGTGGAGAAGGTGGAAAGTTTTAAGTTCCTAGGCGTACACATAATGGACAAACTGACACAGACAGTGTCGTGAAAAATCTGCAACAGCGCCTCTTCAACCTCAGGAGGCTGAAGAAATTTGGCTTGTCACTAAAAACACTCACAAACTTTTACAGATGCACAATCGATAGCATCCTGTTGGGCTGTGTCACCGCCTGGTACAGCAACTGCTCCGCCCACAGCTGTAAGGCTCTCCAGAGGGTAGTGCGGTCTGCACAACGCATCACCGTGGGCAAACTACCTGCCCTCCAGGACACCTACACCACCCGATGTCACAGGAAGGCCAAAAAGATAATCAAGGACAACAACCACCTGAGCCACTGCCTGTTCACCCCGCTATCATCCAGAAGGCGAGGTCAGTACAGGTGCATCAAAGCTGGGACCGAGAGACTGAAAAACAGCTTCTATTTCAAGGCCATCAGACTGTTAAACATCCATCACTAATATTGAGTGGCTGCTGCCAACATACAGACTCAAATCTCTAGCCACTTTGATAATTAAAAATTGGATATAATAAATGTATCACTAGTCACTTTAAACAATGCCACTTTAGATACTATTTACATACCCTACATTACTCATCTCATATGTACAGTGCCTTGCGAAAGTATTCGGCCCCCTTGAACTTTGCGACCTTTTGCCACATTTCAGGCTTCAAACATAAAGATATAAAACTGTATTTTTTTGTGAAGAATCAACAGCAAGTGGGACACAATCATGAAGTGGAACGACATTTATTGGATATTTCAAACTTTTTTAACAAATCAAAAACTGAAAAATTGGGCGTGCAAAATTATTCAGCCCCCTTAAGTTAATACTTTGTAGCGCCCCCTTTTGCTGCGATTACAGCTGTAAGTCGCTTGGGGTATGTCTCTATCAGTTTTGCACATCGAGAGACTGAAATTTTTTCCCATTCCTCCTTGCAAAACAGCTCGAGCTCAGTGAGGTTGGATGGAGAGCATTTGTGAACAGCAGTTTTCAGTTCTTTCCACAGATTCTCGATTGGATTCAGGTCTGGACTTTGACTTGGCCATTCTAACACCTCGATATGTTTATTTTTGAACCATTCCATTGTAGATTTTGCTTTATGTTTTGGATCATTGTCTTGTTGGAAGACAAATCTCCGTCCCAGTCTCAGGTCTTTTGACTCCATCAGGTTTTCTTCCAGAATGGTCCTGTATTTGGCTCCATCCATCTTCCCATCAATTTTAACCATCTTCCCTGTCCCTGCTGAAGAAAAGCAGGCCCAAACCATGATGCTGCCACCACCATGTTTGACAGTGGGGATGGTGTGTTCAGGGTGATGAGCTGTGTTGCTTTTACGCCAAACATAACGTTTTGCATTGTTGCCAAAAAGTTCAATTTTGGTTTCATCTGACCAGAGCACCTTCTTCCACATGTTTGGTGTGTCTCCCAGGTGGCTTGTGGCAAACTTTAAACAACACTTTTTATGGATATCTTTAAGAAATGGCTTTCTTCTTGCCACTCTTCCATAAAGGCCAGATTTGTGCAATATACGACTGATTGTTGTCCTATGGACAGAGTCTCCCACCTCAGCTGTAGATCTCTGCAGTTCATCCAGAGTGATCATGGGCCTCTTGGCTGCATCTCTGATCAGTCTTCTCCTTGTATGAGCTGAAAGTTTAGAGGGACGGCCAGGTCTTGGTAGATTTGCAGTGGTCTGATACTCCTTCCATTTCAATATTATCGCTTGCACAGTGCTCCTTGGGATGTTTAAAGCTTGGGAAATCTTTTTGTATCCAAATCCGGCTTTAAACTTCTTCACAACAGTATCTCGGACCTGCCTGGTGTGTTCCTTGTCCTTCATGATGCTCTCTGCGCTTTTGACGGACCTCTGAGACTATCACAGTGCAGGTGCATTTATACGGAGACTTGATTACACACAGGTGGATTGTATTTATCATCATTAGTCATTTAGGTCAACATTGGATCATTCAGAGATCCTCACGGAACTTCTGGAGAGAGTTTGCTGCACTGAAAGTAAAGGGGCTGAATAATTTTGCACGCCCAATTTTTCAGTTTTTGATTTGTTAAAAAAGTTTGAAATATCCAATAAATGTCGTTCCACTTCATGATTGTGTCCCACTTGTTGTTGATTCTTCACAAAAAAATACAGTTTTATATCTTTATATTTGAAGCCTGAAATGTGGCAAAAGGTCGCAAAGTTCAAGGGGGCCGAATACTTTCGCAAGGCACTGTATATACTGTACTCTATACCATCTACTGCATCTTGCCTATGCCGTTCGGCCAGCACTCATTCATATATTTATATGTACATATTCTTATTCATTCCTTTACACTTGTGTGTATGAGGTAGTTGTTGTGAAATTGTTAGATTATTTGTTAGATATTACTGCACGGTCGGAACTAGAAGCACTCGCATTAACATCTGCTAACCATGTGTATGTGACCAATAAAATGTTATTTTATTTGATATTTAGGCAGAGTGTGTGTGTGGGGGGGGGGGGGGGTGTAGGGATCAGGCTTCTGTGGTATAGATATTTAGGCAGAGTGTGGGGGAGGGGTGGATCAGGCTTTTGTGGTATAGACATTTAGGCAGAGTGTGGGAGGGTCAGGCTTCTGTGGTATAGACATTTAGGCAGAGTGTGGGAGGGTCAGGCTTCTGTGGTATAGATATTTAGGCAGAGTGTGGGGGAGGGGTGGATCAGGCTTCTGTGGTATAGACATTTAGGCAGAGTGTGGGAGGGTCAGGCTTCTGTGGTATAGACATTTAGGCAGAGTGTGGGAGGGTCAGGCTTCTGTGGTATAGGCATTTAGGCAGAGTGTGGGAGGGTCAGGCTTCTGTGGTATAGATATTTAGGCAGAGTGTGGGGGAGGGGTAGATCAGGCTTCTGTGGTATAGACATTTAGGCAGAGTGTGGAGGGTCAGGCTTCTGTGGTATAGACATTTAGGCAGAGTGTGGGAGGGTCAGGCTTCTGTGGTATAGACATTTAGGCAGAGTGTGGGAGGGTCAGGCTTCTGTGGTATAGACATTTAGGCAGAGTGTGGGAGGGTCAGGCTTCTGTGGTATAGATATTTAGGCAGAGTGTGGGGGAGGGGTGGATCAGGCTTCTGTGGTATAGACATTTAGGCAGAGTGTGGGGGAGGGGTAGATCAGGCTTCTGTGGTATAGACATTTAGGCAGAGTGTGGGAGGGTCAGGCTTCTGTGGTATAGATATTTAGGGTTAGGGTTAGGGGATAGGGTTAGGGGTTAGGGTTAGGGTTAGGGGTTAGGGTTAGGGTTAGGGTTAGGGGTTAGGGTTAGGGTTAGGGGTTAGGGTTAGGGTTAGGTGTCTCTATTGGGTGCACACGTTTGCGAGTCTAATAAAGACATCATTTTACAATCTTTTAACATTTAACAGTAAAAATGTATTACCCATCTTCATCTGATTGTCAAACAAATCACTTCAAAAAGTAGGCTACCTGTGCATGTTCGTCCACTCCAAAATAATCCAAACACCATTTGGTGAATGGAAATAAACATCTGTTTATAAAACACAAACAGTGTGCCTAATGACATTCAGCGATCGCCATTGATTAGGCCTACATTGATTAGGCCTAGATCGATTAGGCCTACATTAATTGATGCGCCTTGCTGACAAATTCATATTTTTTGTAGCCTGAAATGTCGGGACTCCTGAAATGTCGGGACTCCTGAAATGTGTCTGAAACTGTCCCGGGAAAAACAGGATGGTCACCAACACACAGGTCAATTTACTTGACTAAGCTACGATGTTTAGGCCTGTTACCATCAACATCGAATAGGCCTACCGGTAGCCAGTGATGTAGTGTTAACAACTGATGGCCAGCAGCAGTGAAAGAAGTTACGCTCGCTATACTTTCAATGCATTTTTCTGAAAAAGGTGGGTTAACTGTATTTAGTTAGCGTTTATCCTCCGCTAGGCCTACTCCAACGCCGGTCATTTTACAAACATGAACACACACAGAACAGGTAGCCTACATTCAATACCATACACGAGTTGAATCAAAACATGTTTACACCCTAGTTCACGAGTTGAATCAAAACATGTTTACACCCTAGTTAATGAGTTGAATCAAAACATGTTTACCCCCTAGTTCATGAGTTGAATCAAAACATGTTTACACCCTAGTTCATGAGTTGAATCAAAACATGTTTACACCCTAGTTCATGAGTTGAATCAAAACATGTTTACACCCTAGTTCATGAGTTGAATCAAAACATGTTTACACCCTAGTTCATGAGTTGAATCAAAACATGTTTACACCCTAGTTCATGAGTTGAATCAAAACATGTTTACACCCTAGTTCATGAGTTGAATCAAAACATGTTTACACCCTAGTTCATGAGTTGAATCAAAACATGTTTACACCCTAGTTCAAGAGTTGAATGAAAACATGTTTACACCCTAGTTCATGAGTTGAATCAAAACATGTTTACACCCTAGTTCATGAGTTGAATCAAAACATGTTTACACCCTAGTTCATGAGTTGAATCAAAACATGTTTACACCCTAGTTCATGAGTTGAATCAAAACATGTTTACAACCTAGTTCAAGAGTTGAATCAAAACATGTTTACACCCTAGTTCAAGAGTTGAATCAAAACATGTTTACACCCTAGTTCATGAGTTGAATCAAAACATGTTTACACCGTAGTTCATGAGTTGAATCAAAACATGTTTACACCCTAGTTCATGAGTTGAATCAAAACATGTTTACACCCTAGTTCAAGAGTTGAATCAAAACATGTTTACACCCTAGTTCATGAGTTGAATCAAAACATGTTTACACCGTAGTTCATGAGTTGAATCAAAACATGTTTAAACCCTAGTTCATGAGTTGAATGCTTTGTCTTCACAGATCGTGTGACATAAAACACTACCTTTCTTTCATTACATGAATTACATTTATGACAGTGTTAATTCTTAATCATTTTACAATTGAATTAGAAAAATTTAATTTACTGCAGTAGACTAAATCAGGGTCACTCAGTGTTTCGTGGTAGTATTAAACAAATCTACTTTGAAACAAAAGTATATACGTCACACGCATGGTTGTGGGCTTAGAAAAAGAAGACACCTGTACCATGTCAGATATAGAGTTGACATGTATTACATTTTGAGTTTGCATCCCAATAATACACTTTATATACGTCACAGAAGACAAATAACAAAACCAGTTGACATAGAAACACAGGATATTCTTCGTTTTATTTATTTTTCATGTTTATTAATAATGAAATAATGAAAAATATGAATAACATTCCACAAATAAGCCCACTAGAGGGTGACTTGATCATTTGACCGCAGGAAAGGCCTACACCCTGAATGATTCCTAGATTTTGGAGATCTCAGATAATGCAATGTAACTACTGTATGCCTACGTAACAGGTCATTATGTTTCTCCGTGAAAACAGTTCTCATGGGCACACAAATACAAAAGAGTGTAGGCCTATGCCATTACAAAATCAAATGCTTTTAACTGAAAGAGTCAACTATAGGCTTAGATCTATTCTCATCAATATTGGATGGGATGGTCTAGCTTTAGACACCAATACGTACCTACTTGTCAGGATCCTACCCATATAATAATATATGTCATTTAGCTGCCGCTTTTATCCTAAGAGACTTATAGTCATAAACGCATCATTATTTTACATATGAGTGGTCCCGGGAATTGAACCCACGCTCCTGGTATTGCAAGTGCCGTGCTCTACCAACTGATCTACACTGGCATCGTATGTCAGTCTGACTGTCTAAGGAGTGACTGTGGACTGTCCATTCACCCTAATCACTGTTCGTTCGGATGACTCACTTCCTGTTCCCTCCATAGACATGAATGGTTCCAGATGGGTCCTAGTCTATTCTATGCGATCATCAGAGAGAATCGGCGAACTCAGCTGTGTGAGAGACACGAAGCATTGTGGATCATCGATCATTCGTGGTTGACTGTATAGGGAATAGAAGGATGCTATTTCTGATGTATTGTTGCTTTCCCTAAATTGCAGTAGTAGTTGAGAAATGAGGCAAAATAAATCCCCAAGAAAAGTTGAACCAGGTAATCTGCGTAGTCTTATGCTCATAGTGTTGAGTGTGCAGGGCTCTAAACTAACATTAAATAGTCACACTTTAGTTTAGTCAGAAGTACCCACCGATTTTCACCCCCCCCCCCACCGCACCCCACCAACAACCTCTTTCTGAATGACCAAAACAATCTAAGACAGCATCCCACCAATCAGAATACAGAACCGCATGCCGTGGTGGTACGATAAGCAGATGAAACCAATCACGTGATGACAAAGTGGGATCAATTGAACGTGTAACAACATTATGATATAATCAGTGGGAGACCTACCCACTGCACTCCCTGGTTGACTTCTTGACCTCTGGGTGTAGGTCAGACTTATCAGACTGATGTAAAACAGTACTCCATCAGTTTCAATTGATCAACACAATAAGACACCACTCCTCAGTCAAATATATGTCAGGTATGTATTGATTCAATTTGGAGTTAGCACTTTTGAGACAATTCCATTGGTTCAAGGAGCACAGCTGAAGTATACCGAACAAAAATATAAACACAACATGCAACATTGTCAAATGTTTTGCTGAGTTACAGTTCATATGAGGAAATCAGTCAATTGAAATAAATAAATGAGGCCCTAAATCTATGGATTTCACATGACTGGGCACACATGACTCCGGGCCCTGCCGAACAGAATTTGTTTTCCCCCACAAAAGGGCTTTATTTCAGACAGAAATACTTCTCAGGATAAAAATGCTCACTAACAGGGATGTAAATGTAAACAAATTTGTGCACAAAATTTGAGAGAAATAAGCTTTTTGTATTTCTGGGATCTTTTCTTTCAGCTCATGAAACAAAAAGAGTTGCTCATAAAGTTTGACCATGCAGCGTTTCACATTGACCACCTGCTTAACTTAGCCAGTCAAAATAAACAACTAAATCCAGATTCCTAGAAACAAAACGTTCACATTATCTACTAACCCCCTCCCCTGGCTGTCAAGGAAACAGGCAGACATATCTAACAAGCTGGTGTCAGATGCAAGATGGAGTTGTCAAGGTGGCTGGCGCACATGACATTTTTTTCACATAAAACACACACTCAATGAAAACATTGCCAATGAAGGACTCCATTGGGGCAATGTGGAGAAGCGCTAGTAGCTAACGTGAATCATTTAGCAAGATGTGTTCTCCCACTCTGCAGCTGTCATATACCACACCGCATCTGCCACGGAGAGAATGGAGCAGAGCGGCACTGAGAGAGAAACCCAATGAAAATGCTTCATGACACAAATATCATTTTTAGTTGCATTTTTTTTATTCCTACCTGAGGGAAGTTGGGGGCTTAATCCTTCCCATGAGCATGTGTTGGGAAACATGTTATGTCCCACGTAGGAACAGTGAATACTGAGAGGACACACACACACAAGGGCAGACACAAACACGTGTGTTCCCATCTCTGCTGTCTGCCCAGACACATGCTACTGTTGAGAAAACCCCTAATGTTGTCCCCATGCTATCTCTACCCAGACACATGCTACTGTTGAGAAAACCCCTAATGTTGTCCCCATGCTATCTCTACCCAGACACATGCTACTGTTGACAAAATCCCTAATGTTGTCCCCATGCTATCTCTACCCAGACACATGCTACTGTTGAGAAAACCCCTAATGTTGTCCCCATGCTATCTCTGCCCAGACACATGCTACTGCTGAGAAAACCCCTAATGTTGTCCCCATGCTATCTCTGCCCAGACACATGCTACTGCTGAGAAAACCCCTAATGTTGTCCCCATGCTATCTCTACCCAGACACATGCTACTGTCGAGAAAACCCCTAATGTTGTCCCCATGCTATCTCTACCCAGACACATGCTACTGCTGAGAAAACCCCTAATGTTGTCCCCATGCTATCTCTACCCAGACACATGCTACTGTTGAGAAAACCCCCAATGTTGTCCCCATGCTATCTCTGCCCAGACACATGCTACTGCTGAGAAAACCCCTAATGTTGTCCCCATGCTATCTCTACCCAGACACATGCTACTGTTGAGAAAATCCCTAATGTTGTCCCCATGCTATCTCTGCCTAGACACAGAGAGAAAACCCCTAATGTTGTCCCCATGCTATCTCTGCCCAGACACATGCTACTGCTGAGAAAACCCCTAATGTTGTCCCCATGCTATCTCTACCCAGACACATGCTACTGTTGAGAAAATCCCTAATGTTGTCCCCATGCTATCTCTGCCTAGACACAGAGAGAAAACCCCTAATGTTGTCCCCATGCTATCTCTGCCTAGACACAGAGAGAAAACCCCTAATGCGTACCAAATCATCACATTTAAACCAACAATGCTTGCCTTGCTCAGCTAGCTGGTGCAGTGATTCCCCTTGTTATTGCATTTCCCCAGAATTTCATTTTGAAAATGCTGAATGCAGGAAAAGCATGTTTGCAGAGGTGTACAAAATAATAATATATAAAATGACTGAGAAAGGTGTTGTCATGCATGCATTAGTTTGACACTGACTTGGAAATCTATCTCAATCTTTCCTAGTCTATCCCAATCTATCTCAATCTTTCCCAGTCTATCCCAATCGATCTTAATCTATCCTAATCTATCCCAGTGAGGTATTCAAGGTCACTATATACTTATCAGGGGTTGGAACATATTGGAGCTGCGTCACTTGTGTCCTTCCAACCTTCCAAGACACATCAAAAGACAGTTGAGGCCATTTGTCCTGTTTTTTTTTAAATTATATATATCCCCGGACTCTGAGTACTCACGGTGCCATAGCTAAATGAAGAAAAGGCAGTGTTTTTCTTTGACCTTTTCATTTTCTCCTGGGCCACGGATGGTTGGTAGCCTAAGCAACTGGAACAAACATTATGAAACAAAAGACGTTTACGGCACTTGAACTTCTCCGACACCAACATATCATTCTCCTTCCTGTTTGTGTGTAACATCCAAGACCTTGTACAAGGAGGATACTTTCCCAATAGAAGCCATACACCATGGAGAAGCCATAATGTGATGGAAATAGGTGTGACAGACTAACTCCCTCCCTACTGAATGCACTGGCACATTCCCTGACCTTCCCTGTCACTGTGGAGGGCAGAGCGGGTGGTTTCGCTCCTGTTGTTGTGCCTTGGAAAACGCTATTAATCATTACTTTCAGAATGTACGCTGTCAGAAAAATCCTGAACCTCTCCCCATTTGCGCGAGAAGTAACAGCCTTCAAGAACGGCACTTGTCAGATTACACTTACCTCTGTGGCTGCACGGACAGTCAGACGGAAGGACAGACAAGCAGAAAGGCAGACAGACAGATGTAAAGACGGGCAGAGATGTAAACACACAGACAGAAAAACAATTTTCCCTACAACTTCAGCGCCTCACGCTAAATATCCTCATATATATACTACCTGATTTCCCTTCACCCGATTCCAGAATTTTTTTCTCAGTCCTCTCAGACAGTCATAATATGTGACATCCATAGGGATGATGGTAGAACACTTAGATAAAACAGTAATCCCGTTGGTTGTAAAAAGAAAAGTAAAAAAAATGGTTGGATATCTGTAAATGGATGATCGTCCTTCTGGCTGATACATTGCCATCAAAGAACTGAAAATATCAAAAAGTGAAATTCACTCTGATATTCTAGGATTTCCTTTTCTCTTTTGCTAATTGTCCTAGGCAACATCCTGGGTGGATTGTGAAACACCTGTGGGCTCAGTGACCGCTGAGTGGATATGACACGATGACACGCATCCCACAGTGCATTCTGGCAGACGTATTTAAGGCCCCCGTAACCAAAACCATCGTAGTTGTTATCCTGTCCTGTCTCCACCACCCATTGGGCTCTGTTTATTTTCATTGTATTTGGGACATCTTTCAGGTAAGATGAGGATGATGAAGCCTATTGTAATGTGTAATGTAATATTAGATATGATAATACCATTTTTGCTTTTCTATCAAAACTATTGCTGGTGTAAAAGAATGACACCCACATAATAAGTAGGAAAACTTAACCAATGAGCTGAACTAGACTAAACACAGAATGAGTTTCAAATCAAATCAAATCAAATCAAATTTTATTTGTCACATACACATGGTTAGCAGATGTTAATGCGAGTGTAGCGAAATGCTTGTGCTTCTAGTTCCGACAATGCAGTAATAACCAACAAGTAATCTAACTAACAATTCCAAAACTACTGTCTTGTACACAGTGTAAGGGGATAAAGAATATGTACATAAGGATATATGAATGAGTGATGGTACAGAGCAGCATAGGCAAGATACAGTAGATGGTATCGAGTACAGTATATACATATGAGATGAGTATGTAAACAAAGTGGCATAGTTAAAGTGGCTAGTGATACATGTATTACATAAGGATACAGTCGATGATATAGAGTACAGTATATACGTATGCATATGAGATGAATAATGTAGGGTAAGTAACATTATATAAGGTAGCATTGTTTAAAGTGGCTAGTGATATATTTACATAATTTCCCATCAATTCCCATTATTAAAGTGGCTGGAGTTGAGTCAGTGTCAGTGTGTTGGCAGCAGCCACTCAATGTTAGTGGTGGCTGTTTAACAGTCTGATGGCCTTGAGATAGAAGCTGTTTTTCAGTCTCTCGGTCCCAGCTTTGATGCACCTGTACTGACCTCGCCTTCTGGATGATAGCGGGGTGAACAGGCAGTGGCTCGGGTGGTTGATGTCCTTGATGATCTTTATGGCCTTCCTGTGACATCGGGTGGTGTAGGTGTCCTGGAGGGCAGGTAGTTTGCCCCCGGTGATGCGTTGTGCAGACCTCACTACCCTCTGGAGAGCCTTACGGTTGAGGGCGGAGCAGTTGCCGTACCAGGCGGTGATACAGCCCGCCAGGATGCTCTCGATTGTGCATCTGTAGAAGTTTGTGAGTGCTTTTGGTGACAAGCCAAATTTCTTCAGTCTCCTGAGGTTGAAGAGGCGCTGCTGCGCCTTCTTCACAATGCTGTCTGTGTGAGTGGACCAATTCAGTTTGTCTGTGATGTGTATGCCGAGGAACTTAAAACTTGCTACCCTCTCCACTACTGTTCCATCGATGTGGATAGGGGGGTGTTCCCTCTGCTGTTTCCTGAAGTCCACAATCATCTCCTTAGTTTTGTTGACGTTGAGTGTGAGGTTATTTTCCTGACACCACACTCCGAGGGCCCTCACCTCCTCCCTGTAGGCCGTCTCGTCGTTGTTGGTAATCAAGCCTACCACTGTTGTGTCGTCCGCAAACTTGATGATTGAGTTGGAGGCGTGCGTGGCCACGCAGTCGTGGGTGAACAGGGAGTACAGGAGAGGGCTCAGAACGCACCCTTGTGGGGCCCCAGTGTTTAGGATCAGCGGGGAGGAGATGTTGTTGCCTACCCTCACCACCTGGGGGCGGCCCATACAGTTTACCTGTATGCTTAAAGGGACAGTTCAGTTCACTCACCTTTTTTGGGATCTCCAAACATTCTTTAGACGTCGATTTTGTCTTGTCTCATTAGCGACTCAGTGAGACCAGGAAACTTCTTGTGGGTAGTGCTCCCGAGTGGCGCAGCGGTCTAAGGCACTGCATCTCAGTGCTAGAGGCGTCACTACAGACACTGGTTTGATCCCGGGCTGTATCACAACCGGCTGTGATTGGGAGTCCCATAGGGAGGAGAACAATTGGCCCAGCGTCATCCAGGTATTGGGAGGGTTTGGCCGGGGTAGGCCGTCATTGTAAAATAAGAATGTGTTCTTAACTGACTTTCCTAGTTAAATAAAGGTTCAATTAAAAAAAGCCTGGGGCCCCCAGATATCACAAGAACACGCCATAAACCATAGCAAAATGTTTAGAATTACAGGAAATTAGCTTTAAAACTGCAACATTTTCTCAGCCTCATGGCAATATGTGTAGAATAGCATGAGATTAGCTATGAAACTGCAAAACATTCTCTCTGCCCCATGGCAAAATGTCTAAAAATGCAGGAAATTTGTTTTAAAACAGCAACATTTTCACTCAGCCTCATGGCAAAATGTGTAAAATAGCATGAGATTAGCTATGAAACTGCAAAACATTCTCTTTGCCCCATGGCAAAATGTCTAGAAATGCAGGAAATTTGTTTTAAAACAGCAACATTTTCACTCAGCCTGATGGCAAAATGTGTTGAATTGCAAGAATTTAGGCTTTCTACCCCCACAACAACAACAAAAATCCAGCCAGAGGGGAGGTATGTACAGTGCCTTGCGAAAGTATTCGGCCCCCTTGAACTTTGCAACCTTTTGCCACATTTCAGGCTTCAAACATAAATATATAAAACTGTATTTTTTTGTGAAGAATCAACAACAAGTGGGACACAATCATGAAGTGGAACGACATTTATTGGATATTTCAAACTTTTTGAACAAATCAAAAACTGAAAAATTGGGCGTGCAAAATTATTCAGCCCCCTTAAGTTAATACTTTGTAGCGTCACCTTTTGCTGCGATTACAGCTGTAAGTCGCTTGGTGTATGTCTCTATCAGTTTTGCACATCGAGAGACTGACATTTTTTCCCATTCCTCCTTGCAAAACAGCTCGAGCTCAGTGAGGTTGGATGGAGAGCATTTGTGAACAGCAGTTTTCAGTTCTTTCCACAGATTCTTGATTGGATTCAGGTCTGGACTTTGACTTTCTAACACCTGGATATGTTTATTTTTGAACCATTCCATTGTAGATTTTGCTTTATGTTTTGGATCATTGTCTTGTTGGAAGACAAATCTCCGTCCCAGTCTCAGGTCTTTTGCAGACTCCATCAGGTTTTCTTCCATAATGGTCCTGTATTTGGCTCCATCCATCTTCCAATCAATTTTAACCATCTTCCCTGTCCCTGCTGAAGAAAAGCAGGCCCAAACCATGATGCTGCCACCACCATGTTTGACAGTGGGGATGGTGTGTTCAGCTGTGTTGCTTTTACTCCAAACATAACGTTTTGCATTGTTGCCAAAAAGTTCAATTTTGGTTTCATCTGACCAGAGCACCTTCTTCCACATGTTTGGTGTGTCTCCCAGGTGGCTTGTGGCAAACTTTAAACAACACTTTTTATGGATATCTTTAAGAAATGGCTTTCTTCTTGCCACTCTTCCATAAAGGCCAGATTTGTGCAATATACGACTGATTGTTGTCCTATGGACAGAGTCTCCCACCTCAGCTGTAGATCTCTGCAGTTCATCCAGAGTGATCATGGGCCTCTTGGCTGCATCTCTGATCAGTCTTCTCCTTGTATGAGCTGAAAGTTTAGAGGGACGGCCAGGTCTTGGTAGATTTGCAGTGGTCTGATACTCCTTCCATTTCAATATTATCGCTTGCACAGTGTTCCTTGGGATGTTTAAAGCTTGGGAAATCGTTTTGTATCCAAATCCAGCTTTAAACTTCTTCACAACAGTATCTCGGACCTGCCTGGTGTGTTCCTTGTTCTTCATGATGCTCTCTGCGCTTTTAACGGACCTCTGAGACTATCACAGTGCAGGTGCATTTATACGGAGACTTGATTAAACACAGGTGGATTGTATTTATCATCATTAGTCATTTAGGTCAACATTGGATCATTCAGAGATCCTCACTGAACTTCTGGAGAGAGTTTGCTGCACTGAAAGTAAAGGGGCTGAATAATTTTGCACGCCCAATTTTTCAGTTTTTGATTTGTTAAAAAAGTTTGAAATATCCAATAAATGTCATTCCACTTCATGATTGTGTCCCACTTGTTGTTGATTCTTCACAAAAAAAAATACAGTTTTATATCTTTATGTTTGAAGCCTGAAATGTGGCAAAAGGTCGCAAAGTTGAAGGGGGCCGAATACTTTCACAAGGCACTGTATGTGCTTATTTGGCAGCACCTATGACAGAAAAATTACACATTTACCTCATTTGTTGGATATTTAACAATTATTTACTTAACCAACAGTAAGATATTTCTGTTCTACTAATGCTGGGTTTTATGGTCTCCACTCTAGCACCCTGCAGCTAATCTGGGCGTATGATTTTACTAGAGATAGCTTGAGCTGACAAATGATTGATGTCTTGGTGATAAAAACCAATAGCCACATTCCATTCTATGATTAGTGGTGCATGTGAGGGAGATGTCTCCGGTCGGGCTGAGCATTCCATAGACAAGATGTGGTGTGTGTCACTGAGATAGAGAGAGCCTGGAGGAACAGAACAAAGGCCTCAGTACTCTTAATAATCCTGGCATCTGGGAAACTAAGACAAGGTGGGGTTAAAAACAACACCAGAGGCAGATGACCAGGAGATGAACCCAGAGTGGATTATGATGCCCCTTGGTCTGCATGGGAGGGGTGGAACCAGCCATGATTAAGCATTTTTAGGTATACTATATTAGGGCGGAAGGTGGTTAGAGCGTTGGGCGTTGAGCCAGTAACCGGAAGGTTGCGGGATCGAATCGCTGAACTGACAAGGTAAAAAATCTGAGCAAGGCAGTTATGTGGATGTTGATTAAGGCAGCCCCCTGCACCTCCTCTGATTCAGAGGAGTTGGGTTAAATGTGGAAGACACATTTCAATTGGACAACTGATTATGTATCCCCTTTTCCTTATAAAAACAACGCTGCATTTCTGTAAATGTTAAGCTCTCAGCAACACACACTTCAGAGTGCGCCGGTCGACGGCTTCATTATTGCAATGATTAATCTATGTAAAATAAAGATGATTGCTTGAAAAGTTGTCTAAGTCTCACTCAGTATTGAAATTTCCACGACACACCTAACTTGAAGGTTACCTACCTAAGAGCTTCATAACATATTCAGAGCTCATACACGTTGCATCCAAAGCATAAGCTATAAAACACATCAAACAACTGCAATATATGACAAACAGTATAAACAGTTGTGGACATATGACATTTTTATGTACTGTTTGTGAATGCAGTATGTTCGGGTTTTGAATATGTTATATGTTATAGGTCCTTGTATAAGTATCAGGTACCCTAATATAGGAGGTACCCGATAACTAACTGACCCATGATGTTTTTCCCAACTGGTGGCGATCCACTGTAATGCTGGTGTGGGCAGAACAGGCACCTTCCTGGCCTGTTACCTGGACCTGAAGAGGCCTCAGTGGGGACGAAGCCATGGCCCTGCGCTGACACACCAAGGAGGGCTCCCGTGGAGACCCATGGACAGGAAAGCTTTATCAAGGAGTTCTATACGCACGCTCACACACACACACACACACGGTCGGTCGGTCGGTCGGTCGGTCGGTCGGTCGGTCGGTCGGTCGGTCGGTCGGTCGGTCGGTCGGTCGGTCGGTCGGTCGGTCGGTCGGTCGGTCGGTCGGTCGGTCGGTCGGTCGGTCGGTCGGTCGGTCGGTCGGTCGGTCGGTCGGTCGGTCGGTCGGTCGGTCGGTCGGTCGGTCGGTCGGTCGGTCGGTCGGTCGGTCGGTCGGTCGGTCGGTCGGTCGGTCGGTCGGTCGGTCGGTCGGTCGGTCGGTCGGTCGGTCGGTCGGTCGGTCGGTCGGTCGGTCGGTCGGTCGGTCGGTCGGTCGGTCGGTCGGTCGGTCGGTCGGTCGGTCGGTCGGTCGGTCGGTCGGTCGGTCGGTCGGTCGGTCGGTCGGTCGGTCGGTCGGTCGGTCGGTCGAGTGAGGACCCATGGACAGGAAAGCTTTATCAAAGAGTTCTATACGCACACAGACATGTTCTTGTTATTCATGCATCAGAATGACTTAATTGTGTGGACTTAGTTGAACATCAGACAATGTGTAGATTTTATCTTGCACGGACGTCCACGCACACACACACACACATACGCACACACACACAGCAACAATAAAGGTTAAACAGTTTACAAAGATAAATATAGTATCAAAAACAAATGAATAGTTATGAGTTTTATTTATTATATATTTTTTTGTAAAACCTTGCATCAATGTCAAATAAATTCTATTACCTCATTTTTGGGGGGAAAATACAATTGGATATTTTCTGATAAATCTTCCAAATTATTATTCAACCATTACACGTTGTACCACTGAATCTAGCAGGTAGAAAATGACAAGCAATACTGGGAGAACAAAACCAACACATGGAACCCCCTCTATTGTTCCTAAATGGTTTCTTGAAATGACTCATAAATCCTACTTTCATTCATTCTTGTACAGCACAAATATTTTCAGAAACATCAACCTTTGTATTTTGCATTTTATTTTCTGGGGATGGAACCTTTTAGGAATGAGACGCTCCGGGGTGAAGTTTCCCCTTCCCAATCCTAACCTCAAAGGGCAACTGAACGCAAAAAAACGACTTCTCTGTGCGGCATCGATATTAGTCAGAAACATTTATTCCAGTGCCACTTGATTAAAAAGTGTAAGTAGAATAATTTGGATCAGTATATTCCAAAACTGAATTTTCTGAGATTTGTGTAACTGAGGTTGTCACAAATTACAACAGCGTTTGGTTTGGATTACATGCCCACAGGATGGTAACACCTAGGGAGATCTGTCCAATCATAGCAGTGAACCTCCAGACAGTGAGAAAACTCTGTCCATTATGCAGAGCCTCGGACTCGGACTGGTTCACATAAGACAAGACATCAGCAATGTTATGTTGAAAGAAGACTTGGCCCCAAAGCCCTTTAAAGAGTGGCTGTTTTCTGATGTGTTTCATAGTGTCTGCAAGTGTTTTGGGAAAAAATAAATTGAGATGATGCGCACCTGCATCTCAACTGCCACTTGTCAATATTAAAACCCATTCTCGAGAGTCTTGTGTCCAGCCGCGACCTGTTTTGTAACGTGATTCCCTATGAAACATTGCCAGACAAACAGACTGCCAGACCCACACTGTGGTAATAGATAGTGTGAAAGTTGTAAAAAACTAATTGTCACCGAAGCACGTCACGTCACCACTCACCAGCGGCTTGATAAGCTGATTTAGCTATCGTGGCCTGCCGGCTCTATGTGCCTGCTTGCTACTACTAACGAGCTTCATTGACATACACAGAGATGGAACTTATCTAGCTAGTGATTTGGGGCACTGATAAACACTGTGTAGCAGCTTGTGCTTTACTTACGATAGCTCAACAGCTTGCTGATGAGTTGAAGAGGTGTTCTCAGAAATCAGTCCTGAGCGCAGACAACAGCAGCTGTCTCAATACTGTCTGCAGTCCACTGACTTTTTCATGCACATCTTTTAACTTTTGAAATACTGCACCAAAACCTTAGAAAGATGTATTTTGAGGAAGTGCTAGTGGCTATATTGTTGCTATCGTGACTCAAGAGGGACAAACAACAGTAACTGCAAGGGTACGATAAAGTGAACATAACACACCCACATCGAACAACAACCCCAAGATTCAAATCTCGTTTTTCTTAATTAGCAGCAGGGAAACATATGGAATCGGTGAGTTCAGCCGCTCTTTAACAATTAGTGGGAAAATGCAAAAGTGACCCACTATCAGCATCTAGGGGCAACTTCATCCTACTCTGAACGAGCACACCATTCATCTTTCATGACCATTGATAGATAAAAGACTGGATAGGTTTTTACCATATTGCTTCCACCTGTCAAGTCCTACCAGATCAGTGGTCATAGAGAAAAGGAGTTCAAATTATTGAGACAACCACTGTGTAGCTATGTAAGCCAGGTTTAGTAGGGAGATGGGGAGGCAGCTGTAGAACGGCCCCATGGAGCAGACAGTGTGGCCCTATGACAGAGGAGGAGAGAAGGGCCCTACACGGCACAGTGAGGAGGCCCCAGACCGGGGGAGGGCCCTGAATCACCAGTAGACAGAATTAGGAGTTGACACCCCAAGTTGGCACCCAAGTTGGCACCTGCTACATACACTATGTGAAGTCCACAGAGAATGCTACTCTGATAGAAAGTACTACAAAACTTTGTCTGCATACAAAAAGAACATTTTTTTTTTGTAGAAATCCTGCCTTTAAACAGTGGATATTGACACCAAATGGCAAACTGTAATGTTATTTTGACACTGTACAGCATGTTTGTGGAGGCATTGAAAGTAATATGTCAGTTCTTTATGATGGCCGAACTTTGTCACAATGAAGGCATTACAGAAGATAAACAATGAGTATTAGGGAGATCAATCAACATCAATGATTTAAAATGAAATAAATACATATTTTAGAAACTGGCTATCCTCTCTATTTACTTTATACAGTTCTTATTCAACATTTGGCACTTTGTAACATTCCGTATCATTATCACCTGTAGTGAGATCCATTTTGATCGACTGGACACACACACAGATTTGACAATAGTGTAAATGACATCAACAGAAAAACAACAACTCATTTCTTGGGATGTTATGGTCTCAAGGTGTAGTGTGATGCTCAGGTGTGTTTCTGTGTGTGTGTGTGTTGAGTCACTGACTGAGAAGACAGTCTCAACAGACCTGCATTTTGAGTTCTTCCCTTTTAATTCCCATTGAGATCCATCTCAAAGATCCATCCACCTCACAATCCTTTAACTTGTCCCCACAATCCTCCAAAAAGTCTCTTTCACAAAGCGTCGGTCACAGTGAGGTGACAGTCTACATTTCCACAGGAAACATCTCTACCATACTACCAAAGCTGGGGGCAAATGCAATTTAGTTTCGGGTTACGTTAACATTGCGTCAACATTCATTCAACCCCTCCAGATCCTCTGGCTGTGTATTTGACCGTGACGGGTGTTTTTGACCTTCTCTTGACCTTTTGACCCCCATCACGCCATGGTCTCCTTGCCCGGCAGTCTCCTGTCATTCAACGTGTGCATGTTGATGACCTCCTCGGTCTTAACAATGACCGGCGGCTGAGGCTTCTGTTTGAGGCGCCGCTGGCACTTCAGGGAACCACGCAACTCATCCACCATGACACTACAGAAGGAGCGCTGGAGAGGGGGATAGGGGAGGGGAGAGGGAGGAAGATGGTTGAGGGTAAAATACGTACAGAACTGGCAACATTATCTGACACACAATCAGTCTATGTAGTCCATGCAGGAATCAAACCCACACTGGAGTTTGTCAGCACCATGGTCTAACCCACTGATACATTGAGACTACCCTGGTAGAGGGTGATAGTAAGAGAGGGAGGGAGAGGAGGAGGATGGGGGTATAAGGGGAGGGGAGAGATGTAGAGAGGTTGAGGCAGAGGAGAGAAGATGAGGTAGCGAGAGGACGGGGTAGAGGGAGGTGAATAGTGAGAGGACGGGAAAGAGGGAGGTGAATAGTGGGAGGACGGGAAAGAGGGAGGTGAATAGTGGGAGGACGGGGTAGAGGGAGGTGATTAGTGAGAGGACGGGAAAGAGGGAGGTGAATCGTGAGAGGACGGGGAAGAGGGAGGTGAATAGTGGGAGGACGGGAAAGAGGGAGGTGAATAGTGGGAGGACGGGAAAGAGGGAGGTGAATAGTGGGAGGACGGGAAAGAGGGAGGTGAATAGTGAGAGGACGGGGTAGAGGGAGATGAATAGTGAGAGGACGGGGTAGAGGGAGGTGAATAGTGAGAGGACAGGAAAGAGGGAGGTGAATAGTGAGAGGACGGGAAAGAGGGAGGTGAATAGTGGGAGGACAGGAAAGAGGGAGGTGAATAGTGGGAGGATGGGGTAGAGGGAGGTGAATAGTGAGAGGACAGGAAAGAGGGAGGTGAATAGTGAGAGGACGGGGAAGAGGGAGGTGAATAGTGGGAGGTGAATAGTGAGAGGACGGGGAAGAGGGAGGTGAATAGTGAGAGGACGGGGAAGAGGGAGGTGAATAGTGAACCTCATAACATCGTAACCTCATAACATCGTAACCTCATAACTTCGCAACCTTATAACAACCTTATAACATCGTAACCTCATAACATCATAACCTTATAACATCATAACCTCATAACATCGTAACCTCATAACATCATAACCTTATAACATTGTAACCTCATAACCTTATAACATCATAACCTCATAACATCGTAACCTTATGACATCATAACCTTATAACGTTGTGTAAACTAATCCAAGTTTATAATTTGTTGCTGTTCTGATTAAAGAAGCAATAAAACTGGCCTTCTTTAGACTAGTTGAGTATCTGGAGCATCTGCATTTGTGGGTTCGATTACAGGCTCAAAATGGCCAGAAACAAACAACTTTCTTCTGAAACTCATCAGTCTATTATTGTTCTGAGGAAATGAAGGCTATTCCATGCGAGAAATTGCCAAGAAACTGAAGATCTCGTACAATGCTGTGTACTACTCCTTTCACAGAACAGTGCAAACTGACTCTAACCAGAATAGATAGAGGAGTGGGAGGCCCCGGTGTACAACTGAACAAGAGGGCAAGTACATTAGAATCTCTAGTTTGAGAAACAGATGCATCACAAGTCCTCAACTGGCAGTTTCATGAAATAGTATCCGCAAAACACCAGTCTCAACGTCAACAGTGAAGAGGTGACTCCGGGATGCTGGCCTTCTAGGCAGAGTTCCTCTGTCCAGTGTCTGTGTTCTTTTGCTCATCTGAATCTTTTATTTTTATTAGCCAGTCTGGCTTTTTCTTTGCAAATCTGCCCAAAACAACAGTTTTCAGCTGTGCTAACATAATTGCAAAAGGGTTTGCTGATGATCAATTAGCCTTTTAAAATGATAAACTTGGATTAGCTAACACAACGTGCCACTGGAACACAGGACTGATGGTTGCTGATAATGAGCCTATGTAGATATTCCATTAAAAATCAGCCTTTTCCAGCTACAATAGTCATTTACAACATTAATAATGTCTACACTGTATTTCTGATCAATTTGATGTTATTTTAATGGACAAAAAATGTTATTTTCTTTCAAAAACAAGGACATTTGTAAGTGACCCCAAACGTTTGAATGGTAGTGTACACTACACTACACTATTCATGGCTTGCATGTTTCGTCAGAATAATGTTTCGAACGTTCGTTTTGGACTAATGCCCAACTGTGCATTCTAATCAATGCATTGAGCGCTGATGAAGTTTTTATCAAGAGTGCATTACAGTGGCTTGGAAATACAATGCATTGAGCGCTGATGAAGTTTTTATCAAGAGTGCATTACAGTGGCTTGGAAATACAATGCATTGAGCGCTGATGAAGTTTTTATCAAGAGTGCATTACAGTGGCTTGGAAATACAATGCATTGAGCGCTGATGAAGTTTTTATCAAGAGTGCATTACAGTGGCTTGGAAATACAATGCATTGAGCGCTGATGAAGTTTTTATCAAGAGTGCATTACAGTGGCTTGGAAATACAATGCATTGAGTGCTGATGAAGTTTTTATCAAGAGTGCATTACAGTGGCTTGGAAATACAATGCATTGAGCGCTGATGAAGTTTTTATCAAGAGTGCATTACAGTGGCTTGGAAATACAATGCATTGAGCGCTGATGAAGTTTTTATCAAGAGTGCATTACAGTGGCTTGGAAATACAATGCATTCAAAAGAAGGCAAATAATTAGTAGGAAAAACTTTTTTCATCATTTTGATAATGCCAGATTCACTTTAAATGCAGTGTAACGTTAGATAGTTAGCTAAGATTGAGGGGAGGACACTCGTTAGCAATGCTATCTATTTAAAAAAAAAACTTTGCTGGCTAATGACAACATTACCTTGTCTAAAGTAAATTTGATGACATGATAATGCTGGCAAAGTTGTTTCCTGCTAAACATTTGATTATTTTAGCAGTGTCATCGTATTTCCAGGCACTATAGTGTACTTTAGACTAAACAATCGTTAGCTGCCGTCCATAATGGCTGGACTTATCAAGACCTTAGGGCACCACATGGCGCCGCCTTTACGTAGTCTGGTATGATTTAGCTTGTACATGGTTTTGGAGGCATCTACAGTGGCTTCAGAAAGTATTCACACCTCTTGACTTTTTCCACATTTTGTTGTGTTACAGCCTGAATTTAAAATGGATTAAATTGCACACAAAAAATTGGGACACTGGCCTACACACAATGTCCTATAATGTCATAGTGGAATTATGTTATTTGAAATGTTTATAAATGAATTAAAACTAAAAAGCTAGAATGTCTTTATTGAATAAGTATTCAACCCCTTTGTTATGGCAAGTAAACATCTTCAGGAGTAAAAATGTGCCTACCAAGTCACATAATAAGTTGCATGGACTCACTGTGTGTGCAACAATTGTGTTTAATTAACATCTCTGCACCCCACACTTACAATTATATGTAAGGTCCCTCAGTCGAGCAGTGAATTTCAAATACAGATTCAACCATAAAGACCAGGAAGGTGCCTTACAATGCCTCACAAAGAAAGCCATCCGATTATCCCTTTGAGCATGGTGAAGTTATTAATTAGGCTATGGATGGTGTATCAATACACCCAGTCACTACAAAGATACAGACGTCCTTCCTAACTCAGTTCCCGGAGAGAAAAGAAACCGCTCAGGGATTTCACCTTGAGGCTAATTGTGACTTTAAAACAGTTACAGAGATTAATGGCTGTGATAGGAGAAAACTGAGGATGGCTCAACAACCTTGTAGTTACTTCATAATACTAACCTAATTGACAGAGTGAAAAGAAGGAATCCTGTACAGCAAAACAAAGCTATTAACATTTTGTACTGAATGTTTGGGGAAAATCCAATTCAACACATTACTGAGTACCACTATCCATATTTTCAAGCATAGCGTTGGCGGCATCATGTTATGGGTATGCTGGTAATCGTTAAAGACTGGGGAGTTTTTCAGGATAAAAAAGAAATGGAACAGAGCTAAGCACAGGCAAAATCCTAAAGGAAAATCAGGTTCAGTCTGCTTTCCACCAGACACTGGGAGATTAATTCAACTTTCAGCAGGACAATAACCTAAAACACAAGGACAAATCTACACTGGAGTTGCTTCCAAGAAGACAGTGAATGTTCCTGAGTGGCCGATTTTGTTTTGACTTAAATCTTTTTTTGGCTTAAATCTATGGCAAGACTTGAAAATGTTGTCTAGCAATGATCAACAACCAATTTGACAGAGTTTGAAGAATTTTGAAAGTAATAATGTGCAAATATTGTACAATCCAGGTGTGCAAAGCTCTTAGATACTTACCCAGAAAGACTCACAGCTGTAATCACTGCCAAATGTGATTGTAACATTTATTGACTAAAGGGTGTGAATACTTATGTAAATGAGATATTTACGTATTTTATTTTCAATCAATTTGCTTACATTTCTTAAAACATGTTTTCCCTTTGTCATTATGGGGTGTGTAGATGGGTGAGAAATAAATATATTGAATCCATTTTGAATTCAGGCTGCAACAAAACAAAAGGTGGAATAAGTAAATGGGTATGAATACTTTCTGGCACAGTACACAGTTTTTAAGAAGACCTTATAAATGTTCTATGACACCTACACTGTAAAAGAAAATCATGTTTTTACGGTAACTTACTTACCTGTAAGTTACTGTTAATTTACTGTTACCGTAAATTCCAAATTAACTTTGGTTTAACAGTACATGAGTTTAAAGTGATATAATGCTCTACGAAGCCTATAAACCTCACCTTCTCCAGTTCTGCGTTCTGTTTAGACTTGTACAGGACCTCTCCGACGGCCACAAACACAGACAGCACCAGCCCTGCAGCCAGCACGATGAAGATACCCCCGATGTTCTGCACCCCCAGAGCGCTAGCCTCCTTATTTTTCTCATCCTCCGGACAACCGTTCCCCCTCCACCACTTCTCCTTCATCATGTGCAACTTCCCTTCTTCCTGCAGCTGCAGGATCGCTATGGTGATCTTGTCCCGGTACGGAGAGCCTGGAGGGGACAAAAAGGACAGAAGATCTGAAAAACTATATAAATAAAACCGCAAAGTGAATTAATTCGTTTTGAAATGAATTAATTTAAAGACTAGGTATTGTTCAGTGCCTATATATTACATAGTATGCTTTGCGATGGTGATTTTGTTAGAAAAATGTTAGAAGATCAGATTTAGTTTTTCAAGAAAAAGGGCATCAGATTGGCTTGTTAAATCAAATCAAATCAAATCAAATGAATTAATAATGGTTGTTGTGTCTGTTTCAGCTGTATTGGTATTGTACTTGTATGTTTTAATATTGCAGACACATTTCCTGCATGGCGATCAATAACATTTGAATCCTATTTGATCTTATTTAATCTCATCTTAATTCAAAGGCTAGACAATGTTCAGTGGCTACACTGTAAAAGGGTTACCATGAATTTACAGGCTCGGTGACAAGCAAAATTCTGTATTTAATATTACAGTACAACTACTGTAAAATAAACATGATAGTGAAATGACACACAATACAATACAGTAAAATTATTATACTGTAAAAAAAAAAGTCAATGCTACCGTAATCGGAAGTAATGAATTAATGAATGGATGAATGAAATTCATTGAGGAGATGGGTTTGTATTTCACAGTATTTTATTATTTTACTGTAATTACAATGGGTTGGTGCAAGCAGGCTGGCAGTGTTTAGACATGACAGAATATTAATGAACGTTTGGTGTTTTATTTCACTTGCACTTCTAGAGGCCTTGACAAAGGCTTCCAAACTTGCAGTGACTACAGGGCTAAACAGACCAAAGGACAATGCAAAATGCTCAACCATTTAAGGTTTCAGACTTGCTGCCTCTCCAATCTGTCCCCTAAACATTTCAAATTAATAAGGCACTATAACCACTCACTCACGGGTGCAACAACTGTAGCCTCAAAATATGTTAATGAACCAGAAACAACAATACCATGCCTCCACTAATGATCAAAAGGTGTGTTGGGTTCCAAAGATGTGGTACGGTATTCTGTATTCTACAGTACCATTAGAAATACAGCCATTTTAACACTATGCACCATCCTTTACAGTATGCTGCAGTAAAACATTTCAGAGTTTTTTAATGTTGATAATACCAAATAATGTGCATATAAATGACAGTTTTCCATTACAGTGTAGTTATTAACAAGCAATGGTGGGAACAGGGCTCAACTTGTGGGCCTGCTTATCTTATGAGCATAACCTGTCATGGTGTTTTCATGGAAACACCCGTCCTTCATCCTATTAATTGCTAATCCTCACAGTATCTGGGAGACAGGCTACAGAATTAGCATCTCGTTCTCCAGCATTACAACGCCGCAAGGCGACACAGGGCTTTGTGTCCCGGAGTAGCAGGGCCACAGGGCTTTGTGTCCCGGAGTAGCAGGGCCACAGGGCTTTGTGTCCCGGAGTAGCAAGGCCACAGGGCTTTGTGTTCTGGAGTGGCAGGGCCACAGGGCTTTGTGTCCCGGAGTAGCAGGGCCACAGGGCTTTGTGTTCTGTAGTGGCAGGGCCACAGGGCTTTGTGTTCCGGAGTAGCAGGGCCACAGGGCTTTGTGTCCCGGAGTAGCAGGGCCACAGGGCTTTGTGTCCCGGAGTAGCAGGGCCACAGGGCTTTGTGTCCCAGAGTAGCAAGGCCACAGGGCTTTGTGTTCTGGAGTGGCAGGGCCACAGGGCTTTGTGTCCCGGAGTAGCAGGGCCACAGGGCTTTGTGTTCTGTAGTGGCAGGGCCACAGGGCTTTGTGTTCCGGAGTAGCAGGGCCACAGGGCTTTGTGTCCCGGAGTAGCAGGGCCACAGGGCTTTGTGTTCCGGAGTAGCAGGGCCACAGGGCTTTGTGTTCTGGAGTAGCAGGGCTCCCGTTGATCGTGTGTGAGATAGAGTGTGTTAGAGTGTGTGTGTGTGTGTGTGAGAGATAGAGTGAGAGAGTGTGTTAGAGTGTGTGTGTGTGAGATAGAGTGAGAGAGAGTGTGTTAGAGTGTGTGTGTGTGTGAGATAGAGTGAGAGAGAGTGTGTTAGAGTGTGTGTGTGTGTGAGATAGAGTGAGAGAGAGTGTGCTAGAGTGTGTGTGTGTGTGTGTGTGTGTGTGTGTGTGTGTGTGTGTGTGTGTGTGTGTGTGTGTGTGTGTGTGTGTGTGTGTGTGTGTGTGTGTGTGTGTGTGTGTGTGTGTGTGTGTGTGTGCACTTATGCACGTGTCCATATCCATGTGCCAAGATGAGCACAACTCCCCAAATCTGCAGACAGTAGGAGAACGCTGGAATTATCGCAGCGTATTAAGACACAGCGGGAGCCTCAGTGATCAAAGGAAGAGTAATCGCTCCAGTTCCAGAGTAGAACTGCTGTGTCCCCGCCTCTCCCCTCCTATCCCACAGCACGATACTGCTGTGTCCCCCCCTCTCCCCTCCTGTCCCACAGCACGACACTGCTGTGTCCCCCCCTCTCCCCTCCTATCCCACAGCACGACACTGCTGTGTCCCCCCTTCTCCCCCCTATCCCACAGCACGACACTGCTGTGTCCCCCCCTCTCCCTTCCTATCCCACAGCACAACACTGCTGTGTCCCCCCCTCTCCCCTTCTATCCCACAGCACGACACTGCTGTGTCCCCCCCTCTCCCCTCCTATCCCACAGCACGACACTGCTGTGTCCCCCCCTCTCCCCTCCTATCCCAAAGCACGACACTGCTGTGTCCCCCCCCGCCTCTCCCTTCCTATCCCACAGCACGACACTGCTGTGTCCCCCCCCCCGCCTCTCCCTTCCTATCCCACAGCACGATACTGCTGTGTCCCCACCTCTCCCCTTCTATCCCACAGCACGATACTACAAGGGCCTAGGCAGCTAACACACACAAACACACACACACACACTGAGGCAGCAGACTTTTAAATTAATATGAATTAATATTTGTGTCATTCTCAAAACTTTTGGCCGCGACTGCACACACACACACACACACACACACACACACACACACACACACACACACACACACACACACACACACACACACACACGACAAGATGAATGCTTACTGGGTGTTTTATTTCTATGTTTCGTTAATGAAAAACAACTTGAAACCATGTTAGTGTTTTCATAATCTGATTATTTAAAGGAGGTAGGGGGAAAAAAGGAGCTCTGCGCTGTCGTGCTAAGTTTGTGTGTGTGTGTGTGTGTGTGTGTGTGTGTGTGTGTGTGTGTATGTATGTATGTATGTATGTATGTGTGTGTGTGTGTGTGTGTGTGTGTGTGTGTGTGTGTGTGTGTGTGTGTGTGTGTGTGTGTGTGTGTGTGTGTGTGTGTGTGTGCGTGCGTGCGTGCGTGCGTGCGTGCGTGTGTGTGTGTGTGTGAGAGTGTACAGTCGTGGCCAAAAGTTTTGAGAATGACATAAATATTAATTTTCACAAAGTCTGCTGCCTCAGTTTGTATGATGGAAGTTTGTATATACTCCAGAATGGTATGAAGAGTGACCAGATAAATTGCAATTTATTGCAAATTCCCTCTTTGCCATGCAAATTATCACTGCATTTCAACCCTGTCACAAAAGGACCAGCTGACATCATGTCAGTGATTCTCTCGTTAGCACAGGTGTGTGTTGACGAGGACAAGGCTGGAGATCACTCTGTCATGCTGATTGAGTTCGAATAACAGACTGGAAGCTTCAAAAGGATGGTGGTGCTTGGAATCATTGTTCTTCCTCTGTCAATCATGTTTACCTGCAAGGAAACACGTGCCGTTGTCATTGCTTTGCACAAAAAGGGCTTCACAGGCAAGGATAATGCTGCCAGTAAGATTGCACCTAAATCAACCATTTATCGGATCATCAAGAACTTCAAAGAGAGCGGTTCAATTGTTGTGAAGAAGGCTTCAGGGTGCCCAAGAAAGTCCAGCTAGCGCCAGGACCGTCTCCTAAAGTTGATTCAGCTGCGGGATCGGGGCACCACCAGTACAGAGTTTGCTCAGGAATGGCAGCAGGTAGGTGTGTGTGCATCTGCACGTGAATACTTTTGGAGGATGGCCTGGTGTCAAGAAGGGCAGCAAAGAAGCCACTTCTCTCCAGGAAAAAAATCAGGGACAGATGGCTATTCTGCAAAAGGTACAGGGATTGGACTGCTGAAGACTGGGGTAAAGTCATTGTCTCTGATGAATTCCCTTTCCGATTGTTTGGGGCATCCGGAAAAAAGCTTGTCCGGAGAAGACAAGGTGAGCGCTACCATCAGTCCTGTGTCATGCCAACAGTAAAGCATCCTGAGACCATTCACGTGTGAGGTTTCTTCTCAGCCAAGGGAGTGGGCTCACTCACAATTTTGCCTAAGAACACACCCATGAATAAAGAATGGTACCAACACATCCTCTGAGAGCAACTTCTCCCAACCATCCAGGAACAGTTTGGTGACGAACAATGCCTTTTCCAGCATGATGGAGCACCTTGCCATACGGCAAAAGTGATAACTAAGTGTCTCGGGGAACAAAACATTGATATTTTGGGTCCATGGCCAGGAAACTCCCCAGACCTTAATCCCATTGAGAACTTGTGGTCAATCCTCAAGAGGCGGGTGGACAAACAAATTCTGACAAACTCCAAGCATTGATTATGCAAGAATGGGCTGCCATCAGTCAGGATGTGGCCTAGAAGTTAATTGACAGCATGCCAGGGCGGATTGCAGAGGTCTTGAAAAAGAAGGGTCAACACTGCAAATATTGACTCTTTGCATCAACTTCCTGTAAATGTCAATAAAAGACTTTGACACTTATGAAATGCTTGTAATTATACTTTAGTATTCCATAGTAACATCTGACAAAAAATATCTAAAGACACTGAAGCAGCAAACGTTGTGGAAATTCATATTTGTGTGATTCTCAAAACTTTTGGCCACAACTGTATGCCCTTGCATTTGTGTGTGAATAACCCACACCCAAGTATTCATCAAGAATCCTCTAATTCTCCCCCAGCTCACATTTCAAATGATTCAGAGCCACTTTAATAGGATGGATTCTTGGAGAGGCAGAATATGGAACCAGGGCTGAATGGCGGAGAGAGCTAATGCTACTGTTGACGCGACACTCATACGCAACTAACTGACAGATGTTCAACATATGAGGACATCACTCACTCCGCTGCTGTCGGGCCTCAAATATGAATGTGATCACAGTTCAGGTCAGTAAGGGTGACGGAGTGGGGATGGAGGGATGGCGTAGGGGAGTGTGGGGAATAGGAGGCGTGGATTGAATGGCAAGCTTTTAAATGGCGGCCTGCTGTTACCGTACCATAAGAGGGTAAGGTGGAGCTAAATGTGGCTTTGTAGGTTTTTGAAGGTTAAGTCGGCTACAGCAAAAATAAATTATTGAGGATTAAGATGAACTGTTGGTAATCTTCCCCTTGTTGAGAAGGTATATACTGTACATATCTACAGTGCATTCGGAAAGTATTCAGACCCCTTCACTTTTTACACATTTTGTTACGTTACAGCCTTATTCTAAAATGGATTAAATACAAAATGTTCCTCATCAATCTACACATAATACCCCATAATAACAAAGAGAAAAACAGAAATGCCTTAGTTACATAGGTATTCAGACCCTTTGCTATGAGACTCGAAATTGAGCTCAGGTGCATCCTGTTTCCATTGGTCATCCTTGAGATGTTTCTGCAACTTGATTAGAGTTCACCTTCGGTAAATTAAATTGATTGAACATGATCTGAAAGCCATACACCTGTCTATCTAAGGTCCCACAGTTGACAGTGCAAGTCAGAGCAAAAACCACGGCAAAAGGTTGAAGGAATTGTCCGTAGAGGTCCGAGACAGAATTGTGTCAAGGCACAGATCTGGGGAAGGGTACTAAAATATTTCTGCAGCATTGAAGGTCCCCAAGAACACAGTGGCCTCCATCATTCTTAAATGGAAGACGTTTGGAACCACCAAGAGCTGGCCACCCGGCCAAACTGAGCAACCAGGAAAAAGTACCTTGGTCAGGGAGGTTACCAAGAACCCGATGGCCACTCTGACAGATGTTCCTGAGTTCCTCTGTGGAGATGGGAGAACCTTCCAGAAGGAAAACCATCTCTGCAGCACTTCACCAATCAGGCCTTTATGGTATAGTGGCCAGACTGAAGCCACTCCCCATTAAAGGGCACATGGAGTTTGTCAAAAGGCACCTAAAGACTCTCAGACCATGATAAACAAGATTCTCTAGTCTGATGAAACCAAGATTGAACTTTTTGGCCTGAATGCCAAGCGTCACATCTGGAGGAATCCTGGCACCATCCCTACAGTGAAGCATGGTGGTGGCAGCATCATGCTGTGGGGATGTTTTCAGCGGCAGAGACTGGGAAACTAGTCAGGATCGAGGGAAAGATGATCGGAGCAAAGTACAGAGAGATCCTTGATGAAAACCTGCTCCAGAGCGCTCAGGACCTCAGACTGGGGCGAAGGTTCACCTTCCCTAAGCACAGAGCCAAGATAACGCAGGAGTGGCTTCGGGACAAGTCTCTGAATGTTCTTGAGTGGCCCAGCAAGAGCCCGGACTTGAACCCGATCGAACATCTCTAGAGAGACCTGAAACTAGCTGTGCAGCGATGCTCCCCATTCAACCTGACAGACCTTGAGAGGATCTGCAGAGAAGAATGGGAGAAACTCCCCAAATACAGGGGTCCGAAGCTTGTAGCGTCATACCCAAGAAGAATTGAGGCTGTAATCGCTGCCAAAGGTGCTTCAACAAAGTACAGAGTAAAGGGTCTGAACTCTTATGTAAATGTCATATTTAATTATTATTATTTTAAAATACATTTGCAACCATTTCTAAAAACCTGTTCTTGCTTCGTCATTATGGGGGGTTGTGTGTAGATTGACGAGGGGAAAAAAACAATTTAATCAATTTTAGAACAAGGCTGTAAGATTACAAAATGAGAAAAAAGTCAAGGGGTCTGAATACTTTCTGAATGCAATGTATATATATACTACCGGTCAAAAGTTGTAGAACACCTACTCAATCAAGGGTTTTTCTTTATTTTGACTGTTTTCTACATTGTAGAATAATAGTGAATATTTAAAACTATGAAATAACACATATGGAATCATGTAGTAACCAAAAACGTTTTAAAAAATCTAAACAAATTTTATATTTGAGATTCTTCAAGTAGTCACCCTTTGCCTTGATGACAGCTTTGCAGACTCTTGGCATTATCTCAACCAGCTTCACTTGGAATGCTTTTCTAACAGTCTTGAAAGAGTTCCAATATATGCTGAGCAGTTGTTAGCTGTTTTTCCTTCACTCAGTGGTCCGACTCATCCCAGACCATCTCAGTTTGGTTGAGGTCGGGTGATTGTGAAGGCCAGGTCATCTGATGCAGCACTTCATCACTCTCCTTCTTGGTAAAATAGTAAAAAAGACCTCACACAGCCTGTCCCACTAAGCCACTATTGCTCATATTTCTTGGCCCAAGCAAGTCTCTTCTTCTTATTGGTGTCCTTTAGTAGTGGTTTCTTTGCAGAAATCCAACCATGAAGGCTTGATTCACACAGTCTCCTCTGAACAGTTGATGTTGAGATGTGTCTGTTACTTGAACTCTGAAGCCTTTATTTGGGCTGCAATTTCTGAGGCTGGTAACTTATCCTCTGTAGCAGAGGTAACTCTGGGTCTTCCTTTCCTGTGGCGGTCCTCATGAGGGCCAGTTTCATGATTGCGCTTGATGGTTTTTAAGACTGCACTTGAAGATACTCTCAGAGTTCTTGAAATGTTTTTGGATTGACTGATCTTCATGTCTTAAAGTAATGATGGACTGTCATTTCTCTTTGCTTATATCAGCTGTTCTTGCCATAATATGGACTTGATGTTTTACCAAATAAGGCTATCTTCTGTATACCCCTCAACACAACTGATTGCCTCAAACGCATGAAGAAGGAAGAAAATTCCACAAATTAACTTTTAAGAAGACACACATGTTAATCGAATCAAATCAAATGTTATTGGTCACATACACATGGTTAGCAGATGTTAATGCGAGTGTAGCGAAATGCTTGTGCTTCTAGTAAGTAATATCTAACAAGTAATCTAACTCTTTCACAACAACTACACACAAGTGTAAAGGGATGAATAAGAATATGCACATATAAATACAGTTGAAGTCGTAGGTTTACATACACCTTAGACAAATTGTCACACCCTGACCTTAGTTATCTTTGTTTTCTGTATTATTTTGGTTAGGTCAGGGTGTGACAAGGGTGGTTTGTTTAGTTTTTGGATTGTCTAGGGTTTTTTGTTTGTCTAGGGTTTTTTATAAGTCTAGGTGTTTGTATGTCTATAGTTGCCTAGATTGGTTCTCAATCAGAGGCTGCTGTTTATCGTTGTCTCTGATTGGGGACCATATTTAGGTAGCCATATTCCTTGGGTATTTTGTGGGTTGTTATTCTATGTTTAGTTGCCTGTCTGCACTAGACATATTAGCTTCACGGTTCGGTTTGTTGTTTTGAATCGTTTGTTCAGTGTTTATTCTTCATTAAAAGAAGTATGTATTCATATCACGCTGCGCCTTGGTCTCCTCGTTATGATGACCGTGACACAAATACATTAACTCCGTTTTTCACAATTCCTGACATGTAATCCTAGTAAAAATTCCCTGTCTTAGGTCAGTTAGGATCACCACTTGATTTTAAGAATGTGAAATGTCAGAATAATAGTAGAGAATGATTTCTTTCAGCTGTTATTTCTTTCATCACATTCCCAGTGGGTCAGAAGTTTACATACACTCAATTAGTATATGGTAGCATTACCTTAAAATTGTTTAACTTGGGTCAAATGTTTCCGGAATCCTTCCACAAGCTTCCCACAATAAGTTGTTTTGGCCCATTTTTGGCCCATTCCTCCTGACAGAGCTGGTGTAACTGAGTCGGGTTTGTAGGCCTCCTTGCTCGCACACACTTTTCAGTTCTGCCCACAAATTTTCTATGGGATTGAGGTCAGGGCTTTGTGATGGCCACTCCAATACCTTGACTTTGTTGTCCTTAAGCCATTTGCCACAACGTTGGAAGTATGATTGGGGTCATTGTCCGTTTGGAAGACCCATTTACAAGCTTTTTTTTCCATTTTTTTTCACCTTTATTTAACCAGGTAGGCCAGTTGAGAACAAGTTCTCATTTACAACTGCGACCTGGCCAAGATAAAGCAAAGCAGTGCGACACAAACAACAACAAAGAGTTACAAATGAAATAAACAAACGTACAGTCAATAACTTTAACTTCCTGACTGATGTCTTGAGATGTTGCTTCAAGATCTCCACATATTTTTCCCTCCTTTTCCCATGCCATCCATTTTGTAAAGTGCACCAGTGTGCTGTTGCGCCTTCTTCACTACGCTGTCTATGTGGGTGGATAATTTCAGTTTGTCTGTGATGTGTACCCCGAAGATCTTAAAACTTTCCACCTTCTCCACTACTGTCCTGTTGATGTGGATAGGGGGGTGCCCCCTCTGCTGTTTCCTGAAGTCCACGATAATTTCCTTTGTTTTGTTGACGTTGAGTGTGAGGTTATTTTCCTGACACCACACTCCGAGGTCCCTCACCTCCTCCCTGTAGGCCGTCTCGTCATTGTTGGTAATCAAGCCTACCACTGTAGTGTCATCTGCAAACTTGATGATTGAGTTTGAGGCGTGCATGGCCACGCAGTCATGGTTGAACAGGGAGTACAGGAGAAGGCTGAGAATGCACCCTTGTGGGGCCCCAGTGTTGAGGATCAATGTTGTTTGTTTCCTACCCTCACCACCTGGAGGAGGCTCGTCAGACGGTCCAGGACCCAGTTGCACAGAGCGGGGTCGAGACCCAGGGTCTTGAGCTTAATGACGAGTTTGGAGGGAACTATGGTGTTAAATGCTGAGCTGTAATCGATGAACAGCATTCTTACATAGGTATTCCTCTTCTCCAGATGGGTTAGGGCAGTGTGCAGTGTGATTTCCATTGCGTCGTCTGTGGACTTATTGGGGCGGTAGGAGAATTGGAATGGGTCTAGGGTTTCAGGTAGGGTGGAGGTGATATGATCCTTGACTTGTCTCTCAAAGCACTTCATGATGACGGAAGTGAGTGCTTCGGGGCGATAGTCATTTAGCTCAGTTACCTTAGCTTTCTTGGGTACAGGAACAATGGTGGCCCTCTTGAAGCATGTGGGCACAGCAGACTGGGTTAGGGATTGATTGAATATGTCCGTAAACACACCAGCCAGCTGGTCTGCGCATGCTCTGAGGACGTGGCTAGGGATGCTGTCTGGACCAGCAGCCTTGCGAGGGTTAACACGTTTAAATGTTTTACTCACGTTGGCCACTGTGAAGAAGAGCCCACAGATTTTGATTTCGGGCTGTGTCATTGGCACTGTATTGTCCTCCAAGCGAGCAAAGAAGTTGTTTAGTTTGTCTGGGAGCAAGACGTCGGTGTCTGCGACGGGGCTGGTTTTCTTTTTGTAATCTGTGAATGACTGTACACCCTGCCACGTACGACTCGTGTTTGAGCCATTGAATTGTGACTTTACTTTGTCTCTATATTGACGCTTAGCTTGGTTGATTGTCTTGCGGAGGGAATAGCTACACCTTTTGTATTCAATCATGTTTCCGGTCACCTTGCCCTGATTAAAAGCAGTGGTTCGCGCTTTCAGTTTTGCTCGAATGCTGCCATCAATCCACGTTTTCTAGTTAGGGAAGATTTTAGTCACCGTGGGTACAACATCACAGATGCACTTGCTAATAAACTCACTCACCGAGCGTATACGCTGACTCTGTCTTTTATACTGATAAGTTCAAACAGGTGCCATTAATACAGGTAACGAGTGGAGGACAGAGGAGCCTCTTAAAGAAGAAGTTACAGGTCTGTGAGAGCCAGAAATCTTGCTTGTTTGTAGGTGACCAAATACTTATTTTCCACCATAAATAGCAAATAAATTCATTAAAAATCCTACAATGTGATTTTCTGGATTTTTTTTCTCATTTTGTCTGTCATAAAAAAGTGTGTAGTGTAGAAGTGTACCTATGATGAAAATGACAGGCCTCTCTCATCTTTTTAAGTGAGAGAACTTGCACAATTGGTGGCTGACTAAATACTTTTTTGCCCCACTGTATATGTATAATATATAAACATATTATACATATATATATGTATATATATATCTATATACACACACAGTATACATATATATATATTTTCCATTATCAATATCAGTGTCCACTACTAATAACCATACATACATTTGTGTTTGTCCCACCATTCTATGTAAACCCTTAGACACTGTCGTGCGTGAAATACCCCGGAGGGCGGACATTTCTGAGATACTGGAACCGGCGCTCCTGCCACCAAAAACAGCCGAGTCATATCAGCAACACACAGTATCCCTGCAGACCCATAACCACCAATACTAATCAACAGTGGACAGGTTCAGATGTTTTGATGGCGTTCATAATGCTGGTGATGGATGAGGCCATTATGGGGTAGGGGCAGTTATCTGCAGCCTCATCACTAACCCTAGAATTATAAAACACTAGCAGCAGCTTTCCTCCTGTTTCCTCTGGAGTCCATGAGATGTGACCTGCACACATACAGTATCAAGCGTTTCAGAGTAGGCATGTTGATCTAGAATATAGGTACCGCCTTTACATGAGATTTTGTTCATTATTATCCGAAATATGATATGTTTCAGGAAAACGGGCCCAGCACCTTCTCTGTTGTACAGAATCTTCACAGGCCAAGGGAAAAAGTTGTCCCAACAGAAAAAGCTGGTTATGTGAGGTGGATTATCATATACCGTACGTGTCAAGTGGAACAGTGTTAACACTGAAATGCCAGAGTTAAATCTGTTACTTCGTGATCCTGTCGGGCATTGTATTTTCACATTTGATTTCAAGCTGTACAAATCAAAAATAAGTTTATTATAAGTATAATTATCTTAATGTGTAGAGAAATCCTAGATACTATGTGAAATTCCTACATTTTTCTTATTGTCCATTTCCCCTTCACTTTACCTCCTGACCTCATTCATAACACTTCCTTGTTCGGCCCTTTCAGTTATGCATACAGTGTGTTATCACTCTCTGTCTCCAACAACCCAAACTCCAACCTTCATTTATCAGTTTACTCTGATATTTATTATTATTTTACCTTCATTTAACTAGGCAAGTCAGTGAAGAACAAATTCTTATTTTCAATGACGGCCTAGGTACAGCCTGGGTTAACTGCCTTGTTCAGGGGCAGAACGACAGATTTTTACCTTGTCAGCTTGGGGATTTGATCTTGCAACCTTTCGGGTACTAGTACAACGCTCTATCCACTAGGCTACCTGCCGCCCCAGTAACATACATTGCCATTGACAGGTAGAAGGGGATATAGGAGATATAAGCAATTTAGCCAATATGGATGATAGACTATATAGACAACAAGGACAATAGACCTTACCCATGGGTGTCCCCACTCCGTAGGCCTTGGAGTCGATGAGGCCTCCTATCTGGGTGAGGTTGCAGTTGCGCTGGGTGACGAACTCGATGGTGGTGGACTCCATGAGGAAGGCGTAGTCTGAGGTGAGCACGCGCTGGATTCCTGCGTCTATGTCTTTCACCATCACTGACGATCGCCGGCTGTTCATGAACTCCCACATCTTATCGTAGGTGGAGATCTTAGTCTTCTGAGAAACGACCAGAGGAAGAAAATGTGACAGATGAATTCCAACTGTTCTAATGATAGTAATGAATAAACTATTGGATGTACAGTACATAGAGCTGGCCTTTTCCAGTACATAGCACTGGCCTTTTCCAGTACATAGAGCTGGCCTTTTCCAGTACATAGAGCTGGCCTTTTCCAGTACATAGAGCTGGCCTTTTCCAGTACATAGAGCTGGCCTTTTCCAGTACATAGAGCTGGCCTTTTCCAGTACATAGCGCTGGCCTTTTCCAGTACATAGAGCTGGCCTTTTCCAGTACATAGCGCTGGCCTTTTCCAGTACATCACGCTGGCCTTTTCCAGTACATCACGCTGGCCTTTTCCAGTACATAGAGCTCGCCTTTTCCAGTACATAGCGCTGGCCTTTTCCAGTACATAGAGCTGGCCTTTTCCAGTACATAGAGCTGGCCTTTTCCAGTACATAGAGCTGGCCTTTTCCAGTACATAGCGCTGGCCTTTTCCAGTACATAGCGCTGGCCTTTTCCAGTACATAGCGCTGGCCTTTTCCAGTACATAGAGCTGTCCCTTTCCAGTACATAGAGCTGGCCTTTTCCAGTACATAGAGCTGGCCTTTTCCAGTACATAGCAAACGGCCTTTTCCAGTACATAGCGCTGGCCTTTTCCAGTACATAGAGCTAGCCTTTTCCAGTACATAGAGCTGGCCTTTTCCAGTGCATAGAGCTGGCCTTTTCCAGTACATAGCGCTGGCCTTTTCCAGTACATAGAGCTGTCCCTTTCCAGTACATAGAGCTGGCCTTTTCCAGTACATAGAGCTGGCCTTTTCCAGTACATAGCGCCTGCCTTTTCCAGTACATAGCGCTGGCCTTTTCCAGTACATAGCGCTGGCCTTTTCCAGTACATAGAGCTGACCTTTTCCAGTACATAGCGCTGGCCTTTTCCAGTACATAGCGCTGGCCTGTTCCAGTACATAGAGCTGTCCCTTTCCAGTACATAGAGCTGGCCTTTTCCAGTACATAGAGCTGGCCTTTTCCAGTACATAGCGCCGGCCTTTTCCAGTACATAGCGCTGGCCTTTTCCAGTACATAGAGCTAGCCTTTTCCAGTACATAGAGCTGGCCTTTTCTAGTGCATAGAGCTGGCCTTTTCCAGTACATAGAGCTAGCCTTTTCCAGTACATAGAGCTGGCCTTTTCCAGTACATAGCGCTGGCCTTTTCCAGTACATAGCGCTGGCCTTTTCCAGTACATAGAGCTGGCCTTTTCCAGTACATAGCGCTGGCCTTTTCCAGTACATAGCGCTGGCCTTTTCCAGTACATAGAGCTGTCCCTTTCCAGTACATAGAGCTGGCCTTTTCCAGTACATAGAGCTGGCCTTTTCCAGTACATAGCGCCTGCCTTTTCCAGTACATAGAGCTAGCCTTTTCCAGTACATAGAGCTGGCCTTTTCCAGTGCATAGAGCTAGCCTTTTCCAGTACATCACGCTGGCCTTTTCCAGTAGCTCAAAGTGCTTGACATAGTATGTGGAAATTACCTTATCAAATCAAATCCAATGTTTTTGCTCACATACACGTGTTTATGTTATTGCGGGTGTAGTGAAATGCTTGTGATCATCGCCAATCAGAGTCTAGTTGCTCTAAAGCAGGGTTGAGTCCAACGCTTCTTCTAGAGATCTGCTGTCCTGAAAGCTTTCGCTCCAACACAAATATAGCATACCTGATTCTACTAAATGGCTCCTCATCAGAACCTTAACCAGCTGAATCAGGTGTGTTACATTTGAGTTGGAGCAGATGCCTTTTTCCACAGCAGACACTTATTAAAATGACTAGCACTTTCCATGTCAATGTGACCTTGTCAAATCAATGCTTGATTAAACGGCATTGCAAGAAGTACGATGTAAAGAACAACAAAATAACTTGTGTGAAAAATATCAATATTTTCAGCAGCATAAGAAAACACAGTTTGAACTGGTTTCTCCACAACCACAACGCCTCAGAGGGCCACTTGTCGCATACAGCCCAATGGTTCGCCCAACTAGCTACCTTAAAGAAGGTCATGGTTGATCCGTCCTCCACCACTCCGTACAGGATCTTGGTCTGTTTGGCCAGGTCGTCTGCTGAGTCGATGGGCGACTCCATGCGCTCCACGGTGAGGAAGGCAGCCAGGTTGGCCGTGTAGGAGGAGATGATGATCAGGGTGAAGAACCACCAGATGCCTCCCACAATCCTGGTGGACAGGGCCTTGGGCATGAGCTCTGAGCCTGGGTTAGAAGGTGAGGAAAGGGGGGTAGGAAGTAGAGACAGATAAAAAGACTTCCAGAAGATGCAGCTGGGAGAAGATAGTATCTCCATGGAGAAGATATCCACACACTGTAGTGGGTAGCATTTACAAAAATCTGTGGGAGTTGTTTGGGCTGTATATTGAGTTGTTTGGGGTGTATATTGTGTACTAAAGCTAGGACTTGGGAAATAAGGGTCTGGTTTCCCAGACCAGATTAATACCACTCCTGGACTAAAAAGCATATTGAATGAAGAATATCCATTGACAGAGAATTTTTGTTCTAAAATAGACTTCACCTGGTCCAAGAAAGGTGTACTCATTCAACTTACCATCCGTTATCACAAATGAGTCACATCTTTGAATTTACATGTTAACATTTTACAATAAGCAACTTTTGTGGAAACAGACAAACTGGATGGGTCTGACTGTCATGTACCCAAGATAACCTCACATCCTGACCCCATGTCCCACTACTCTCTGGGTGCTGATTGGCTGTGGGCAATGGGAGAGTACTCTGTGTAGTGGCACATGACACCAACCTGTCATTGTTTTTTGGTTTTTTTTGATGGAGTGGATCAGCTTCAACATTATAAATAGGTAGCGGCTTCTATTAACGTAATTTTTTACATAATTTCCAATCCCCCATATATATTTTTTATAAATATATATATATTTTATATACACACTACCGGTCAAAAGTTTTAGAACACCTACTCATTCAAGGTTTAAAAAAAAAATGATTTTCTACATTGTAGAATAATAGTGAAGACATCAAAACTATGAAATAACACATATGGAATCATGTAGTAACCAAACAAGTATAAGCCAAATCAATATTCTTCAAAGTAGCCACCCTTTGCCTTGATGACAGCTTTGCACACTCTTGGCAATCTCTCAACCAGTTTCATGAGGAATGCATTTCCCACAGTCTTGAAGGAGTTCCCACATATGCTGAGCACTTGTTGGTTTCTTTTCCTTCACTCTGCGGTTCAACTTATCCCAAACCATCTCAATTGGATTGAGGTCATCTGATGCAACACTCCATCACTCTCCTTCTTGGTTAAACAGCCCTTACACAGCCTGGAGGTGTGTTTTGGGTCATTGTCCTGTTGAAAAACAAATGATAGTCCCACTAAACGCAAGCCAGATGGGATGGCGTATCGCTGCAGAATGCTGCAGTAGCCATGCTGGTTAAGTGTGCCTTGAATTCTAAATAAATCACAGACTGTGTCACCAGCAAAGCACACCATCACACCTCCTCCATGCTTCACGGTGGGAACCACACATGCGCAGATCTTCCGTTCACCTACTCTGCATCTCACAAAGACATGGAGGTTGGAACCAAAAATCTCAAATTCCACTCAGACGTTTTTATATATATATATTTATTTATTTTCCTTTATTATTTTACCCTAACCCTACCACCCCTCCCCTAATTGGAGTAAACTAATGGACAACAACACTTAGGCTTCTACCTCCAGCTTATACACATACTACAGTATATACATTTTATGTACACAGTATATTTTACATTAGTTATCTTTTGTTTGTTTTTAGCCCCATCCTTCATATACCATCCTTCATATACATATTCTTCATATACTTAATTGAGCTGCATCTTTTTTAAGGCTAAACTAAGCCTTTTCTAAGCCCTTTATAAAGCTTGTATAGATGCCACGTAACTCTTTTTTTCTTTCCACCTACACTATTAAGAAAAAACTGTTCCAAAATTGTTCTTCGGCTGTCCCCATTTGAGAACCATTTTTTGGCTCCAGGTAGAACCCTTTAAGGTTCCATGTAGAACCCTCTGTGGAAAGGGGTCTACCTGGAACCAAAAAGGGTTCACCTATGTAAACAGTCAAAGAATCCTTTTCGGTTTTCGATAGCACTTTTTTTTCTAAGAGTGTAGCAGCACACACCCAGAGACCCCTGTGTGTACCCCGGAGCCTGGCCTAAAACCTTGGCCCTTGGCCCCCAGAGAGAGTAGGACACAGAGATAGCCACAGCACCAGCAGGCTGAGGCAACTACCTTGCTGCATGAGAGCCCCGACGCCGAACCAGAAACTATTGAGCAGTGTAAAATTGTTTTCCACCACGTCCGAGTCTGGGTTGCACGGATGGGGGTTGTACCACTCGTACGGGCTGAACCTGTCGTTGGAGAGAACACACAGACAGTTCAGTCAAACAGAATAACATTAGTGGCCTCTACAATCTCTTCTCTATCCAGTTAAACACACAAAATTCCTTTACTTAAAAAAAAGAACATCGCTTGATGTCGATTTCCTAAAAATAGATACATGTACTGTATATCTGGAGTCATATTCCTGTTAGGCTGAGAGAGGATCTCCTGTCAGATGATTTGGATCTAATATGGCTACAGGTTAATCTACCTCACCTAAAGACTATTCTTGTAGGGAGTTTCTATAGACCAACAAGTGCTAAAAGTCAGTATTTGGACTATAATGTATGTGTGAAATGTTGGATAATGTACAGTGGGGCAAAAAAGTATTTAGTCAGATTGTAAAAGTTCTCCCACTTAAAAATAAAAAAAAATGAAGATGAGGGGGTGAGATCTTGCGTGGAGCCCCAGATCGAGGGAGATTATCAGTGGTCTTGTATGTCTTCCATTTCCTAATAATTGCTCCCAGAGTTGATTTCTTCAAACAAAGCTGCTTACCTATTGCAGATTCAGTCTTCCCAGCCTGGTGCAGGTCTACAATTTTGTTTCTGGTGTCCTTTGGCAGCTCTTTGGTCTTGGCCATAGTGGAGTTTGGAGTGTGACTGTTTGAGGTTGTGGACAAGTGTCTTTTATACTGATAACAAGTTCAAACAGGTGCCATTAATACAGGTAACGATTGGAGGACAGAGGAGCCTCTTAAAGAAGAAGTTACAGGTCTGTGAGAGCCAGAATTCTTGCTTGTTTGTAGGTGACCAAATACTTATTTTCCACCATAATTTGCAAATAAATAAATTAAAAATCCTACAATGTGATTTTCTGGATTTCTTTTAAAATTTAGTCTGTCATAGTTGAAGTGTACCTATGATGAACATTACAGGCCTCTCTCATCTATTTAAGTGGGAGAACTTGCACAATTGGTGGCTGACTAAATGCTTGTTTGCCCCACTGTATGTGTTATCAATAGAGTTGATGACTGGTTGTCATCAAGCTGCCTACTCAAAAAGAAGCTCCAAGCTGTAACCAGTGCTTGCAATCTGGTTCAAGTTATCAGTCAACCTACCTGGGTATTTACAAACAAAACATGAACTAAATCATCCACATGTATTGATCACATGTTTACTAATGTTGCAGAAATCTTCTCTAAAACAGTATCCACACATGCGCCAATCAAGAAACGGACTGTTAGAACGGCGAAATACAGTCAACTGAGAAATCAAGTAAATAAACTAAACAAAATGAAGAAGAAATGTACTATGGAACAAGGATAAATTATATAAAGAATGATAATAAACAGCTCTGTAGTACTTTAAATGAAATTCTAGGCAAAAAAAAGCAATCTTGGTTCCATCCTTCACTGAGGCAGAGGGTTTGTTCATAACTAAACCCTTTGATATTGTCAACCACTTTAGTAACTTTTTTGTTGATAAGACTAGCAAACTTAGGTAAGTCATGCAAACAACAAATGCTGAGCCTTCATAGTCATGCATAATGGATTAAATAATGAAAGACAAGCACTGTAGTTTTGAATTCCACAAAGGGGGTGTGGAAGAGGTGATTTTTTTTTTGTTGCAATCTATAAATAAGGCCAAACCCTCAGGAACCGACAACCTGGATGGTAAATTGCGGAGGTTGGTAGCGTAGTACATTGTGACTTCTGTTTGACACATCTTCCATTTAAGCCTAGAGTACAGTGTGGGCCCTCAGACTTGGAGGGAGGCAAAGGTCATTCCGCTACCCAAGAATAGCAGAGTACCAGGCCGACCAATCAGCCTGCTGAAAGTGCTTAGTAAACTTTAAGAGAAAAATGTGTCTGATCAAATAAAAAGGTGTTTTCCAGAAAACAAACTAACAACAGAGTTTCAGGGAAGGGCACTCAACATGCTCGGCACTGACACGAATAACAGATGATTGGCTGAAAGTAATGGATAGAAACTGTCTCTGCCTAGCCTCTGTCTCTGCCTCCCCTGTCTCCACTGGGATTCTCTGCCTCAGCCTCCAGTATCTATGCTGCAATAGTCTATGTGCCAGTGGGCTAGGGTCAGTCTGTTATATCTGGTATAATTCTCCTGTCTTACCTGGTGTCCTGTGTGAATTTAAGTATGCTCCCTCTAATTCTCTCTCTCTTCCTCTCTCCCTCCCGGAGGACCTGAGCACCTGGACCATACCTCAGGACTACCTGGCCTGATACCTGCACCCTCTACACCCTCTACAACCTCTGTGATTATTATTTGACCCTGCTGGTTGTCTTTGAACGTTTGAACATCTTGAAGAACAAACTGTCCTTAATTATTGGCCATGTACTCTTATAATCTCCACCTGGCACAGCCTGAAGAGGACTGGCCACCCAACAAAGCCTGGTTCCTATCTAGGTTTCTTCCTAGGTTCCTGCCTTTCTAGGGAGTTTTTCCTAGCCACCATGCTTCTACATCTGTATTGCTTGTTGTTTGGGGTTTTAGGCTGGGTCTCTGAATAGCACTTGGTGACAATTCATTCGATTGTGGGAGCTGTTTTGTTAGACTTCAGTGCAGCTTTTGATGTCATTGATCATAACCTATTGCTGAAAAAAAACGTAGGTGTTATGGATTTGCATCCTCTGCCTTATTATGGATTGACAGTTAGCTATCTAATAGAACACAGAGGGTTTTCGTTAACGGAAGCCTCTCTCATGAAAATTCAGTTGAGTGTGGTGTAGCTCAGGGCAGCCGCCTAGGGCCAATATTGTTTTCTAATTTTACAAATGCCCTTCCACTGACCTTGAATAAAGCCTGTGTGTCTCTGTACGCTGATGACAGTATACACTTTAGCTGCAACAGTAAAATAAATAACTGAGACACTTAACATAGAATAGGTAACTAGCAATAGGCTGGTGCAAAATATCTATATAACGGAAAGTATATTTTTTGGGACAAATCACTTGCTCAACGCTGAACCTCATTTAGAGCTATTATTGATTAATGTGGCTAATGAACTGCTGGGTGTCACCCTAGATAGCAAGCTGTCATGGTCAAAACATATAGACTCAATGGTTGCTAAAATGGGAAGAAGTCTGTCCACGATAAGGAGTTGCTCTGCCTTCTTGACATCTCAGTCGACCAGACAAGTCCTACAGGCCCTAGTTTTGTCACACCTGGGCTAATTCCCAGCTGTGCGGTCATGTGCGGCAAAGAAGGACATGCTGTAGGTAAATTGCAGTTGGTCCAGAACAAAGCAGCACGTATCGCACTTAGATGTACACAGAGAGAAAGTGTCAGTAACATTCATGTCAGGCCTTCATTGGAGAACCTATAGGCCTTCAGTGTGTGACAGGTTGGTACAATGGTGAACCTACTGTATAGGCCTTCAGTGGTGAACCTACTGTATAGGCCTTCAGTGGTGAACCTAGTGTGTGACAGGTTGGTGATTCTGAAAGGACAGCAACGGTAATACCAGCGCACTCATGTAGGAGAGAGCACTTTTTGAAAAACACAAAGAGTCAGTGGTGCAGTCGAGGGTTTACACAGGTATGAACCGTATACCCACTTTTTTTTCAGTGGGCATTGCTTATACTCACTGTTTAATCCCTATTTATGCATATCAAAGTAGTGTAGTGGAGGTATACGACTTATCCATTATGTAGTAGATAAATCATGCACAAAGTAGCCTACACAATGGCAAAGCACGTGAAATATATTCACATATGTGCCGCACACATAGCTTAGTTTCAGCATAATTTAATCTGCAGGCAGTAAGTGTGCAGCTCTCAACTTGTTTTGTCATGGAGCAGCTCACAGAAGAATGACATCGGTATCCGGTAGGGTAGGAAAGATGTTTCAACTTATCTACCAGTAAATGCTAACTAAGGCAACAATGGGTATGCAAACCAGGTATTGAAATAGTTAGAAGTGTTGGTTCGTAGGCTATTTGTGATGTGCAATTGTCATCATGTGCTGTTTGCATCAGGGGCGTAGACATGGATGGGCCTGGGTGGACAGAGGCCCAACCACTGGGGAGCCAGGCCTTCACAGGCCCACCCACTGGGGAGCCAGGCCCTCACAGACCCACCCACTGGGGAGCCAGGCCCACCCACTGGGGAGCCAGGCCCACCCACTGGGGAGCCAGGCCCTCACAGGCCCACTCAATCACATTGATGTGGTTTAAGCATTGTTGTGGACTTAGACCATCACATTTGTGAGTGGTGAACCTTTAAAAGAAAAAAGGTGTCATTTTGAGAGTGAAAATCTGAATAATCTATAGGAGAAAAAAAACCAAGAAAACAGGCTTTTTCACACAGGGGGCCTTTCCTTTGCTGGGGGGCCGTTTGGGGAACTTTGTGGCAAAATTAGACTATTCCCACTTCTCCAGGCACCACTACACCCCTGCATAGAGCCGATGGGAAGACAGCAGTCACACACAGCGTGATGTTAAAGCACCACTACACCCCTGCATAGAGCCGATGGAAAGACAGCAGTCACACACAGCATGATGTTAAAGGATAAGCAGTCCATAAAATCTGACATAATAAGCCAGTAGGTCCCAATCATAAGAATACAAAAACACAACCAATCTAAATGTACATCTAAGTATTTCCCAATCTAAATTTACACCCATTGCAAAAAATATTTCACATTTAGCACACAAAGTAACCGGTGACCTAAAGTTTACAGTGGAACTGACAGCGTTTTAACTACTTTGCAGATATGAAACAAACAGACAATCATAATATCAGTCAAAAATGTTAAATTCCCAGTTTATGCTACAAAAGCAACTTTATAAGAGGTTTTAAAAATAGGTTGTATTTGACTCAACGTTCCATGACGTACACTAAGTTATTTTTGGCAGAATAGATGGATGCAGTTCAATGCCTGATTCATATAATTCACCAATACATTTCTTGGTAGTCCAAAACATATTGCTATCAGGTTGTAAATCCCAGCTGGCCTGATACATTGTTTGCCTCCTCCATTTGGGATTCACTGTTTCAGATTCAATGACTCAAAATTCTGGACAAAAACAAAAACAATGTAACTAAGGCTTTGAATGGCAATACAATCAAACTATCAAGGGCAATGATCACAAGTCAGTCATAATGTGGCTAATAGGCCAGTGTAACTATTTATGTAGCAAGCTAAAAACATGGAGCCTAACAGCTAGCTTCTTGGAGGATGTCATGTCATCCCATTGGAGGAGTGGGTGAGTGACTGAGTTTTTCCCCTCATATCGTTTTTTGGTGGCTATGCACAGCTAGAGATGCAGGCGTCATTGGGTTAGCTAGAAAGAACTTAAACGACTGTTATGCAGTTAGCATATCTCCTGCATTCACAAATTCACTCTGGCTATTTACTCCTATTTCAGAGCACTCTCGTCTGAGTGTGCCAAAGTGCAGAACAACTGATGAATTTACAAACGCGCAACACCTGCTGAATATGACCAGTGTCAGTAAACGCAGGCAAAGAAAGTCATAGTTAGTCACAAAGCTCTAGATAACATGTAAACAGCCTAACCAGCTCTGCTAGGGCAAGTAGGGCATTTTCCGGTCACAACTTGCAGACTTGTTTACGTGCTGCTGTGCATTTTGTTGCTCACCTTACTTTTCTACCTGACAACTTTACGGTTTTTACTTTTTAATTACCTTTTATATTTTTAGTTTTTCCCTCATTCTACTTTTTTTCATTCAACTTTGGGTTTCCAAAGCCAAAAGGCTTCGGAGCCATCATCGACTCAGTGGGTTTTGTCCAACATGTCTCCGGACCTACTCACTGCCACAGTCATACTCTGGACCTAGTTGTGTCCCGTGGAATAAATGTTGTGGATCTTAATGTTTTTCCTCATAATCCTGGACTATAGGACCACAATTTTATTACGTTTGCAATCGCAACAAATAATATGCTCAGACCCTAACCAAGGATCATCAAGTCGTTCTATAAATTCTCAGACAACACAAAGATTCCTTGATGCCCTTCCAGACTCCCTCCGCCTACCCAAGGATGTCAGAGTACAAATTAACCACCTAATTTCATAAGAAACTAGCTCTCTGGTATACAGAACATACCAGAGCTCTGAAGCAAGCTTCCAGAAAATTGGTACGGAAATGGCGCCACACCAAACTGGAAGTCTTCCGACTAGCTTGGTAAGACAGTACTGCAGTTTCAAAGAGTTTCAAAGAGCACTTTCAAAGAGCCCTCACTGCTGCTCAATCATCCTATTTTTCCAACCTAATTGAGGAAAATAAGAACAATCCAAAATGTATTTTTGATACTGTCGCAAAGCTAACTAAAAAGCAGCATTCCCCAAGAGAGGATGGCTTTCACTTGCGGTAAATTCATTAGAAAGCAAATTACAGACTCCTTTTTAAATCTGCGTATTCCTCCAAAGCTCAGTTTTCCCGAGTCTACACAACTCTGCCAGGACCTAGGATCAAGGGAGACACTCAAGTGTTTTAGTACTATATCTCTTGACACAATGATGAAAATAATCATGGCCTCTAAACCTTCCAGCTGCATACTGGACCCTATTCCAACTAAACTACTGAAAGAGCTGCTTCCTGTGCTTGGCCCTCCTATGTTGAACATAATAAACGGCTCTCTATCCACCGGATGTGTACTCACTAAAACTCACTAAAAGTGGCAGTAATAAAGCCTCTCTTGAAAAAGCCAAACATTGGCCCAGAAAATATAAAAAACTATCGGCCAATATCAAGTCTCCCATTCCTCTCAATAAAAAAAAAAACTGTTGCTCAGCAACTCACTGCTTTCCTGAAGACAAACAATGTATACGAAATGCTTCAATTTGGTTTTAGACCCCATCATAGAACTGAGACTGCACTTGTGAAGGTGGTAAATGTTATTTTAATGGCGTCAGACCAAGGTTCTGCATCTGTCCTCGTGCTCCTAGACCTTAGCGCTGCTTTTGATACCATCGATCACCACATTTTGTTAGAGAGATTGGAAACCCAAATTGGTCTACACGAACAAGTTCTGGCCTGGATTAGATCTTATCTGTCAGAAAGATATCAGTTTGTTTCTGTAGATGGTTTGTCCTCTGACAAATCAACTGTATATTTCGGTGTTCCTCAAGGTTCGGTGTTCCTCAAGGTTCCACTCACCAGATGATGATCATTTGAAACTTAACTTCTTGTTGAAAGTTATCTTTGAAAAGGGAGAAGCTAACAAATTAGCAAAAACATCCTCTTTGATAACACCTGTTGCAGCTGCTGCAAACTAGCCGACAACAAAAGCTAGCTAGCTAGACCTTGGGAAAACTACTGCTCGCTATTAGCCTTCAAGAAGGCAGTTTCCATACGTTTTTGTAAAAACGGTCCCACTCATTAAGTCAAAATGTGATTGGTTGATTCCACTGCCACTCCAAAATGTTGACCTATGTTGAGTGGCAGATGCCTTTATCTAGCTTCTGATGGCCTAGCCAATGGCTGACTTAGCAAGCAACTGTAGCTTTACCTCCCCAGAGACCCCCCCCCAAAAAAACCTGATTGGATCTTTTTTTCTCTTCAGTGTTGACCCTTTCCTTTCCAATAAAAACTTAAGAGATTAAATCAGAAAATCATTAAAAATAATAAAATAATACTATTTTTATCATTATTATTCTATTATTCTAATAATTATTGTATAAATCCTTAGAACTTCTCTGAAGGCATAGAAGGCCAATTGTTCCCCACTGTGTTTGGGTTAGTAATAACTCAATTTGACCTCAGCATGCATTTTTTCACAATAATGAATTTCTAAGGAATCCATCCATATGTTGTTCTGAAATATAAACACAGAAATACCAGACATTTTGAACTCTTATTTGGTGATTTGACAAAATAACAATCATGGTCTTAAATTGGACTCGCTTTTTTCTGGTCCTGGTCTTGACTTGGTCTCGGTCTTGACTCGGTCTCGCCCCCCCCCCCCCCCCCCCCCCCCCAAGTCTTGGTCTTGTCTCGGACTCGAATTGACGCCCTTACAAGCTTTTACTCTGGCCTTAGATGCCTATTCTCCACTGGAGACCAAACACAAATAATTTCCCCTTTCCCCTAGATCAACATATTGACGTATTCAAATGCCTTCAGTTTATTGTGAGGCCCGATCGATGGAGTGGAATAACACTGTCACTGGAGATAACGTCCCCATCCCTGATCATCTATGGAGCTCATTGAGATTCATCGACTCCCCCTCTCCCTCGACTCCCCCTTCTTCTCTACCTTCTTCCTTCCTGATGCCTCCAGACTCCCTCATGCCCTCCCTATTCCTCCTTTATTATGGTAGCCCTTAACTGCAGTCAAATGTCATAGTGGCTTCATGGGTGTAATGTTATTAATACTTTTAATAATTTATAATTAATACACTTTTTTATACGCAGAAAGTCAGGTGTTTCAATGTCAAACGGTTTTGTTATATTTCAGTCTTCTGTTCTTTATATGAAATGTAATATTGGGATGCAAACTCAAAACATAATACATTTCAACTCTATATCTGCCATGGTATATGTATATTCTTTGTTTAAGACCATAACCATCTGTGTGAGGTGTATACTTTTGGTTCAAATTAGATTTGTTTAGGTCTACCAAGAAACACTCTGTGACCCTGATTTAGCCCACTGCAGTAAAAGCTTATTAAGTGAGAGTGGCATCAAATTAGCAGTGTGATTGGATTAGCATTAGGCATCAGAACCTGAGAGTGTGATTTGGTTAGTATTAGGCATCAGGACCTGAGAGTGTGATTGGATTAGCATTAGGCATCAGAACCTGAGAGTGTGATTTGGTTAGCATTAGGCATCAGGACCTGAGAGTGTGATTGGGTTAGCATTAGGCATCAGAACCCGAAAGTGTGATTTGGTTAACAATAGGCATCAGGACCTGTGTGTGTGATTGGGTTAGCATTAGGCATCAGGACCTTAGAGTGGGATTGGGTTAGTATTAGGTATCAGGACCTGAGAGTGTGATTGGGTTAGCATTAGGCATCAGGACCTGAGAGTGGGATTGGGTTAGCATTAGGCATCAGAACCTGAGAGTGTGATTTGGTTAGCTTTAGGCATCAGGACCCGAGAGTGGGATTGGGTTAGCATTAGGCATCAGGACCTGAGAGTGGGATTGGGTTAGCATTAGGCATCAGGACCTAAGAGTGGGATTGGGTTAGCATTAGGCATCAGGACTTGAGAGTGGGATTGGGTTAGCATTAGGCATCAGGACCTGAGAGTGGGATTGGGTTAGCATTAGGCATCAGGACCTTAGAGTGGGATTGGGTTAGCATTAGGCATGAGGACCTGAGAGTGGGATTGGGTTAGCATTAGGCATCAGGACCTGAGAGTGGGATTTGGTTAGCATTAGGCATCAGGACCTTAGAGTGGGATTGGGTTAGCATTAGTCATGAGGACCTGAGAGTGGGATTGGGTTAGCATTAGGCATCAGGACCTGATTACGTTTGTGCTACAGGAGTTGCCTAATATGGGCATGTCTGATCACCTATACAACATCCAATATGCAGTGATGTGAAGTACTTAAGTAAAAATACTTTAAAGTACTACTTAAGTAGTTTTTTGTGGGTATTTGTACTACTTTACTTTTGATAACTGTTACTTTTACTTCACTACATTCCTAAAGAAAATTCTGTACTTTTTACTCCATACATTTTCCCTGACACCCAAAAGTACTCGTTACATTTTGAATCTTCCGTTTCTTAGCAATTTCTTGCATGGATTAGCCTTCATTTCCTAGAACAAGAATAGACTGACAAGTTTCAGTAGAAAGGTCTTTGTTTCTGGCCATTTTGAGCCTGTAATCAAACCCACAAATGCTGATGCTCCAGATACTCAACGAGTCTAAAGAAGGCCAGTTTTATTGCTTCTTTAATCAGAACAACAATTTTCAGCTGTGCTAACATAATTGCAAAAGGGTTTTCTAATGATAAATGAGCCTTTTAAAATGATAAACTTGGATTAGCCAACAACAGTGCCATTGGAACAAAGGAATCCTCTGTATGCCTATGTAGATATTCCATAAACAATCATCCGTTTCCAGCTACAATAGTAATTTACAACATTAACAATGTCTACTCTGTATTCCTGATTCATTTGATGTTATTTTAATGGACGAAAAAATGTGCTTTTCTTTCAAAAACCAGGTCATTACTAAGTAACCCCAAACTTCTGAACGGGAGTGTAAGTGCTTATGAATGGGATATGGTATTAGGCCAGGCGCACCGGTTTGAGTGTCAAGAATGGCAAAACTGCTGGGTTTTTCACGCTCAACAGTTTTCTGTGTGTATCAAGAATGGTCCACCACTCAAAAGACATCCAGCCAACTTGACACAACTGTGGGAGGCATTAGAGTCAACATGGGCCAGCATCCCTGTGGAACGCTTTCAACACCTTGTAGAGTCCATTCTCTGACGAATTAAGGCTGTTCTGAGGACCAAAGCAGGAGCAAATCAATATTAGGAAGGTATTCTTAATGTTTTGTACACTCAGTGTATACTTCTCACATGAATAGCACCAGGGATATAGCAGAGGGTAAACGCTGTTTTACACACATTGTCAATTATAAAATAAAGTTAGCGTTGTTGTGCATTTACCAACCTTTGTGTTTACCACTACATCCCACTGTAAACTGTAACCACATTTCATCAGTATGACTTTGCTTAGTGTTTATGGTTCTCTGTAATAAAGGGACGTTTATTCCACAAACATGATGAATTGTGGGCCATTAAACTTCCTGCCAGCCCCATCCGACCGCCTGACAGGCCAGAATGTCAATGAGCTCCGTCTCCTTGTAACCGCTGGCGACCGTGCGCCACCGCTCAATGTCCCCTGTGGCATCATGTGGTTTGTGACAGTGTGAAACTCATTGTGTGTGTGTGTGTGTGTGTGTGTGTGAGAGAGGTTTTGCTGTGCGTTCCACTCCTGTATTCCTCTGGGTTATGTTCTGCACACTGATTCCCGCAGGAGAGAAGTGTCACCCTGCGCACACATGCACACTCACACACACACATACACACTCACATACACGTACATGCACACACACAGATGGCGTACACACAAACACAGATGGCACACACACAGACACACAGACAGAGCGCAGACAGGGGACATGCAGAGTCCCACACAGAATAACAAAAGGACTCCTCCTCTCATCTTTCTCTCCTCTCATCTTTCTCTCCTCCTCACCTCTCATCCTCCTCTCCTCCTCTCCTCTCCTCCTTCTCCTTCTCCTCTCCTCTCATCCTTCTCTCCTATCCTCTCATCCTTCTCCTCTCCTCATCCTCCTCTCCTCTTTCTCCTCTCCTCATCCTTCTCTTCTCTCATCTTTCTCTCCTCCTCACCTCTCATCCTCCTCTCCTCCTCTCCTCTCCTCTCCTCCTTCTCCTTCTCTTCTCCTCTCATCCTTCTCTCCTATCCTCTCATCCTCCTCTCCTCCTTCTCCTCTCCTCATCCTTCTCTCCTCTTATCCTCCTCTCCTCTCATCCTTCTCTCCTCCTCTCCTCTCCTCTCTTCCTCCTCTCCTCTCCTCTCATCTCACACTCCTCCTCTCATCCTCTCCTCTCATCCTCCTCTCCTCCCATCCTCCTCTCCTCTTCTCTCCTCCTATCCACAGCCACAAAAACTCATCAGGCACCCTCCTATTAGCCGTCTGCTGGACTCAATCACTCTAGCCGGTTTTATAGATCTGTTTCCCTTCTTGTCTCAGGGCATCTGAGGAGAGGTGTGTGTAGGTGTGTGTGTGTGTCTGTGCATGTGTGTATATGTGTGTGTGAGAGAATGTGTTTGAGTGCATGCATGCCTGTGTACTCTGTGTGTGTGTGTACTCTGTGTGTGTGTGTGTGTGTGTGTGTGTGTGTGTGTGTGTGTGTGTGTGTGTGTGTGTGTGTGTGTGTGTGTGTGTGTGTGTGTGTGTGTGTGTGTGTGTGTGTGTGTGAAGGAAAGAGCCTAACACTGTGATTTGTGCTTATCTAGTGTGTTAGCCAGAAGGAACAATTCCATATGTACTGGGACCTTATTGTGTATGGTGGCCCATGCATTGTCCGAGCTCTCTGAGATATTTTTCGCGACTCAATACGTAGGTGTTCTATGGTTGTGAACACCGTCTGAGGGAATTTCAACTGCGTTTCTTTCTCAATAAAGGAAGAGCATTTAAAGAACTACATTTCGTTAGGAACTGAATAAAAATACAATTTTGTAGAACGTAGGAAAATCCTTCCTTTTAGTCCTTTGGATGTGGATCAATTAGCTGTCAATTCGTTAGAGATCTATTTGTAGGGGATTAAAGAAAACAATATCCTTGACATAAAGGGACTCAACCAATCAATATGTTTGTTGAGTGGTCAATACTTCAATTATGAGAGAGCTCCGCTCAGCAAGTTGACGCCTGGGGGAAAATAGCATATAGCAGGCTTTGAGCTATTACACATCAACACCCCTATGGAAGACATAGAGCGAGTTATCTGATAATGAACACAATGGTATAGAGGCAATCGCCATTGCACTGTTTTAGCCTGCTGAGCTAAAGCCTCCTAAGACCATGTCTTCACGTTTCAGGCAAGGTTATTCACCAGGAGAGCCGCGTGGTTCACCGAACCATTTCCATTATGTTGGCACACAGTTCAAGGAAGTGGATGTGTTATAATACGCACAATGTCAAACACACAGCATGCAGAAACACACAAACATGCTTGCAGCTATATCTGGGTTCATTTCACTGTGTAAACGTAGGACCATGGAAAGGCTACATTGAAAATATAGAGAAACTTACCCAACATACGTTCGAAAAAGATTGCAATAAAATAAGTGCATATTCTGAACCAACTTAGGTGACAGTTGTTGCCTTCCTCTCAGCTGATCATAATGCCAGTAACATTTGGAATAAGTGCATTAACCACAAAACTCTTGGGGTCAAACCAAAGAATACGTAACAGCTGGCACCCCAGAGTTCTGGGGTTAGTTGACACTTTTCTACATAGGATTACGTAGCAATGCTCCAGTCAGGGGAATTCTACTACCCAGCGGTCAGCATTTGTAATGGGACTTCCCAATAACATCATATTCTGTGTGTGAACTGGTTTTCTGGATCCAGATAACCAGATTACAACCATCTAAAGATGTATTTTTCTGGTTGTGAAAAGGGTGTCTCAAAAACATCATTTTACAACCAGCATACAATATTACTTCATAATTATGTCATTGCAACCAGTTTTGCCCACTAAGATACTACTACACTTATAATAGCTAAATAAACATACTGTATTAAATGCCTAACACTGAGCAAACCAATATATAACCAAAGGTCAGACAAGGCCTCACACTGATTGTTTCATATTTTCCTCAGTCTGGAGCCAGGGCATGTCCACAGTACTTTACATAAGATATCTTTACATGAGCTTAAGGGCATAAACACAGTCTGTCAGACTGTCCCACTTCACTGTAAAAGCTTTCCTTTAAGGCATAGAGTTTACATTTTAGAAGTAGAATAACTCCACATTCTGGTTCTAGTATCATGAGTTGCAGAGAAAAGCCACTGTCTGGTTTGTGAAAGCGAGGGGATGGCATGTTACCTGGCTATGACAAACAGCACACAACTGACACCCAAGTAAGCCAGCAGAATATACATCCAGATATCGGGTGAGAGGGGGTTGAGGAAGGAGAAGACGCCCGGGTTGGTTCCATTGGGCTTGCGGTAGAGGATACTTATCCCCAGGGTCATGAAGGGCTTGGAAAAGTCGATGACCTTCTCCCTCACGTAGGTGATGGCCAACGGAGCCACTGCTAGGTCTGCTTTCTGCGAAGAGAGATGGGGAAGATAGCCTGGTCCCAGATCTGTTTGTGCCATCTTGACAACATGTTTGACGTGACCCTGGCTATAGGACAAGACATCAAACAGATCTGGGGCCAGGCTGGTTCACCACATTTGAACCAATTACATTAAAACAGAGATACAGGGGGGGGGGGGGGGGGGGGGGGGGGGTTGTTGGAGTTCACCAATCAGGGGATTTGGTATCACATTAAAAGAGCTGAGATAGACAAGGGACTAGGTTGTTTTATTTGAAATATAACTTACCTTGCTAAATAAAGGTGTAATGTAGTTGGTGGGAACTGGGAAGTCAAAGAACTGAAAAGCGTCCCTATTATAATTTGTGCACCACCCAAAACAGACCCCATTATACTGTAGATATAACCTCTGAACCCATCTGAAGACCATTTATTTATTTTTATTTAACTTTTAATTAAACAGGAAGTCACACTGAGATTAAAAATCAATTTTACAAGAGAGCCCTGTATACATTACAATAAAAACAGAATAATGAAACTAGAGGTCGACCGATTAATTGGCACGGGCGATTTCAAGTTTTCATGACAATCGATAATCTGCATTTTTGGATGCCGATTATGGCCAATAACATTGCACTCCACGAGGAGACTGTGTGGCAGGGAGACCACCTGTTACACAGGTGCAGCAAGGAGCCAAGGTAAGTTGCTAGCTAGCATTAAACTAAAAACAATCAATCTTAACATAATCACCAGGTTGATGATATTACTAGTTTAACTAGCTTGTCTTGCGTTGCAAATAATCAATGCGAATCAAAGTCTACTTCGCCAAACGGGTGATGATTTAACAAGCGCATTCGTGAAATGTCGTTGCACCAATGTACCTAACCATAAACATCAAAGCCTTTCTTAAAATCAATACACAAGTATATATTTTTAAACCTGCATATTTAGTTAAAAGAAATTCATGCTAGCAGGCAATATTAACTAAGGAAATTGTGTCATTTTTTTTGCGTTCTGTGCAAGCAGAGTCAGGGTATATACAGCAGTTTGGGCCGCCTGGCTCGTTGCGAACTGTGTGAAGACCATTTCTTCCTAACAAAGACTGTAATTAATTTGCCAGAATTTTACATAATTATGACATAACATTGACGGTTGTGCAATGTAACAGCAATATTTTTACTTATGGATGGTTCCGTATTTCACTGAAAGGATAAACATTTGTTTTGAAATGATAGTTTCCGGATTTGACCATATTAATGACCTAAGGCTCGTATTTCTGTGTGTTTATTATATTATAATTAAGTCTATGATTTGATATTTGATAGAGCAGTCTGACTGAGTGGTGGTAGGCCGCAGCAGGCTCATATGCAGTCATTCAAGCAGCACATTCCTGCATTTGCCAGCAGCTCGTCGCAATGCTTGAAGCACAGCGCTGTTTATGACTTCAAGCCTATCAACTCCCCAGAATAGGCTGGCAATACTATAGTGCCTATAAGAACATCCAATAGTCAAAGGTATATGAAATCCAAATATTATAGAGAGAAATAGTACTATAATTCCTATAATAACTACAACCTAAAACTTCTTAACTGGGAATATTGAAGACTCATGTTAAAAGGAACCACCGGCTTTCATATGTTCTCATGTTCTGAGCAAGGAACTTAAACATTAGCTTTTTTACATGGCACATACTGCACTTTTACTTTCTTCTCCAGCACTGTGTTTTTGCATTATTTAAACCAAATTGAACATGTTTCATTATTTATTTGAGACTAAATTGATTTTTATTTCTGTATTATGTTAAGTTAAAATAAAAGTGTCCATTCAGTATTGTTGTCATTATTACAAGTATATATATAAAAACCGTCCGATTAACCGGTATCAGCTTTTTTTGGTCCTCCAAGAATCGTCATCGGTATCAGCGTTGAAAGATCATAATCGGTTGACCTCTAAATAAAACATACACATATATGTGTTTTAAAACAATATAATTCAGAACACAATCAACCAAAATAAACATATTTAATAAATGCAATCACATTCAACTACATAAAAGTCGTCAATCAGTTATTAAACTGCCTGAGTGACACCAGCACATCTAACTGCAGTGAACTCGGCAGATTGTTCCACAAATTAGGGGCAAAAAAACTAAATGCAGATTTTCCCAAATCTGTGGAGACTGAAGGGATCTCTAGTGTTATCCATTCCTGGGAACGGGTTTGGTAATTTATGACTCTTAACTTAATTAATGACGTTACATATGGAGGGAGATTCTGTCAGATTGCTTTGGAAATAAATGAAAGAGAACGCAGCTCTCTTCTTACAGACAGAGAGGTCCATCCCACATTTTATACAGACTACAATGATGAGTCCTAACATTGCCCGCTGTGATAAAACGTACTGTGGAATGGTAGACTGTGTCCTAGGGTTTTAAAACAGCATGTAAACAATATCACCAAAAACCAATACAGGGAGAAACGTTATTTGAACAATCTTTCTCCTATTTTCAATACTGAGGCATGATTTATTTCAATATATAAAAACAATCTTGGATCTTAACATCTTAGTCAGATTTTATTTGTGTTATGAAGGACAACTTGTCATCAATCCAACCCAGGTACTTATATTGAGAAACAAGCTCAATTTCGGCTCCATTTGTAGCACAAATATGCAGGTCCTCAGGGTCAACCATGAAGCTACATTATAGACATAACCTTTGAACCTATCTGAAGACCACGAAACTCCATTATAGACATAACCTTTGAACCTATCTGAAGAACACGAAACTCCATTATAGACATAACTTCTGAACCTATCCAAAGACCATTAAACTCCATTATAGACATAACTTCTGAACCTATCTGAAGACCACGAAACTACATCATAGACATAACCTCTGAACCTATCTGAAGACCACGAAACTCCATCATAGACATAACCTCTGAACCTATCTGAAGACCATTAAACTCCATTATGGACATAACCTCTGAACCTATCTGAAGCCCATGAAGCTCCATTGTATCCATGATCCAACCAACCGACCGTAACCTCGTCAACACGGCAACCCACCAATAACCACTATGGTAACCATGACAATAGTCCACTTCTCCTCCCCCTACTCACATGGTCCATGAGCTCCCTGACCATGCCATTCCATTGGCCCGTGCTCTCCTCCAGCGCCCCGTACTTCCCGTCCTCCACCAGGCGCACCTATTAATGAGAATAAGAATGACTACAGCAACAACTATTAATATTAATATTAACAATATATGTCATTTAGTAGAAACTTGTAGTAGTACACGCATTCATTTTCATACCATCGTGATTGATCCCAGAACCCTGATGTTACAAGCACCATGCTACGCCAACTGAGACACATGGGAAGCCACTCACCTCATAGCGGAAGCCCAGGATCGCTGAGAGCTCGCGGAGAAGGTCGATGCAGTAGCCTTCGAAGCGGTCGTTGCCGTACAGCGGCTTGTCTGACTTCTTGAACATCACATAGGGCTCCACCTGTTAAGGAAAAGTGGGGGAGGGGGGAGGAGATGGAAGAAGAAGAAAGGAGAAAGAGGCAGAGAAGGGGCAAAAGACAAAGGTAGTTTGGTATTCGTTGGGATTTTATTAGGATCTCCAGTAGCTGTTGAGGAAGCAGCAGCTTCTCTTCCTTGGATCCACACAAAACATGAAACATGACATACAGTGGGAAGAAAACGTATGTGAACCCTTTAGAATGACCTGAATTTCTGCCAAAATTTGTCGTAAAATGTTATCTGATCTTCATCTAAGTCACAACAATAGACAAACTTAAACTAATAACACACAAACAATTATACGTTTTCATGTCTTTACTGAACACACCATGTAATCATTCACAGTGCAGGTTGGAAAAAGTATGTGAACCCTTGGATTTAATAACAGGTTGACCCTCCTTTGGCAGCAATAACCTCAACCAAACGTTTTCTGTAATTGCGGATCAGACCTGCACACCTGTCAGGAGGAATTTTGGATAATTTCTCTTTACAAAATTGTTTCAGTTCCACAATGTTCTTGGGATGTCTGGTGTGAACTGCTCTTTAGAGGTCATGACACAGCATCTCAATCGGCTTGAGGTCAGGACTGACTGGGCCACTCCAGAAGGGGTATTTTCAAGCCATTCTGTTATTGATTTACTTCTGGGTTTTGGAATGTTGTTCTGATGCATCACCTAACTTCTGTTGAGCTTCAATTGGTAAGACAATTTGTCTTACCATGGACTGACTTTTAGAGATAGTTTTGGAATCTTTTCCAGAATTTATGCAAGGCAACAATTCTTAATCTTAGGTCTTCTGAGATCTCTTTTGTTCGAGGCATGGTTCACATCAGGCAATGCTTCTTGTGAATAGCAAACTCACATTTTGTGATGAGTTTTTTATGGGGCAGGGCAGCTCTAACCAACATCTCCAATCTTGTCTCATTGATTGGACTCCAGGTTAGCTGACTCCTGACTCCAATTAGCTTTTGTAGAACTCATTAGCCTAATGGTTCACATACTTTTCCCAAGCTACACTGTGAATGTTTAAATTATGTATTCAATATAGACAAGAAACATACAATAATTTGTGTGATATTAGTTAAAGCACACTGTGTTTGTCTACTTTTGTGACTCTTATGAAGGTCGGATCAAATTTTATGCAAAGTTTATGCAGAAATCCAGGTAATTCCAAAGGGTTCACATACTTTTTCTTGCCACTGTAATACTGAACATTAATAGACAAGAACAGCTCAAGGACAGAACTACATCAATTTAAAAAAGGCACACGAGCCTACATATCAATACATACACACAAACTATCTAGGTCAAATAGGGGAAAGGCATTGTGCCGTAAGGTATTGCTTTATCTGTTTTTTGAAACCAGGTTTGTTGTTCATTTGAGCAATATGAGATGGAACTGTACGCTTTCTTGCATTTGTTCTGGATTTGGGGACTGTGAAAAGACCCCTGGTGGCATGTCTGGTGGGGTAAGTGTGTGTCTCAGAGCTGTGTGTAAGTTCACTATGCAAACAATTTGGGATTTTCAACACATTAATGTTTCTTAGAAACATAAGAAGTGATGCAGTCAATCTCTCCTCAACTCTTAGACATGCATAGTATTTATATTAGTCCTCTGATTACAATAAAGAGCAAGACGTGCCGCTCTGTTCTAGGTCAAATGCAACTTAACTAGGTCTGTCCTTGCAGCACTCGACCACACGACTGGGCAATAATCAAGATAAGACTAAACTAGAGCCTGCAGGACTTGACCACATGGCTGGACAATAATCAAGATTAGACTAAACTAGAGCCTGCAGGACTTGCTTTTTGGAGTGTAGTGTCAAAAAAGCAGAGCATCTCTTTATTACTGATAGACCTCTCCCCATGACAGTTTTTTACCTAGAGAGCTGCCCTGCGGTACACCTCACTTTACATGTTTGACATTAGAGAAGCTTCTATTAAAGAAAACCCTCTGAGTTCTATTAGATAGATAGATATGAATCCACAATATGGCAGAAGTTGAAAAGGCATAACACATACGTTTTCTCAACGACAGGTTATGGTCAATAAAATCAAAGGCTGCACTGAAATCTAACAGTACAGCTCCCACAATCGTGTTATTAGCAATTTCTTTCAACCAATCATCAGTAATTTGTGTCAGTGCAGTACATGTTGAGTGCCCTTCTCTATAAGCATGCTGAAAGTCTGTTGTTAATTTGTTTACAGAGAAATAGCATTATATTTGGTCAAACACCATTTTCCACAACAGTTTGTTAAGAGCTGGCAGCCGTCTGATTGGTCTGCTGTTAGAACCAGTATAGGCTGCTTTACCACTTTTTGGTAGCGAATGACTTTGGCTTCCCTCCAGCCCTGAGGACAAAGACTTTCCTCTAGGCTCAGATTAAAGATATGACAGATAGGAGTGGCTATAGAGTCAGCTACCATCCTCAGGAGTGGCTATAGAGTCAGCTACCATCCTCAGTAGCTTTCCATCTAAGTTGTCAATGCCAGGATGTTTTTCATTATTGATCGATAACAATTTTTCCGCCTCTCCCACACTAAACTTTACAAAATTCTAACTTGCAATGCTTTTCTTTCATTATTTGTTCTTTAATGTATGAGTACGATGGAATTTCCTGTCTAAGTTTTCCCACTTTGCCAATGAAGTAATCATTAAAATATTTGGCAACATCAAATAAGGGAGGGGGAGACAGGGGAGAGAGATGTGGAGAAAGGGAAGAGAGGAAATATGGAGAAGAGAGAGCAGAGAAAGACGGCAACAAAGAGTGTCAAAAAAGGAACAAGAAAGAGAATGATGAGAAAATAGAGAAAAAAAAACATCATACTCCATCCATGTCTGGTCTAGTAGTGTATGTTAGACTATGAAGTCCTATCCTTGATAGTACCGAAGGGTTAAATCTGTGCTGTCAGTCGTTGTGACTTCAGTGACGGAGACAGAGACCTAGCCCTTCAGTGATGCTGCTGTGAGGCTACAGACATACAGAGACCTAGCCAGATGTGTGTTTACCAGTATGGTGGAGACACGGAGGGATTTGTTAGCCAGAGAGTCTGTGATGTTGGTTGTCTTGCTCTTGTGGTTGTCCGTCATGTTCAGGCCACTGGGAGGGTCCCACGTTCCTATCTGTGGGTGACACATTTCTCATGTGATAAAATGGTAATTAGTGAAGCACGATATGACATTTTTGGCCGATACCAATATCCGATATTTTCCTTGCCCAAAAAATCCTGATACCGATAACCGATACCGATAACCGATATCGATAACCGATATTTAAAATGTTAGCGGCCTTTAAGCATTCTAGTACAGTTAAATAGTTAACACACACACATGGACACAGCGGTCTAAGGCACAGCATCTCAGTGCAAGAGGCGTCACTACAGTCACTGGTTCGAATCCAGGCTGTATCACATCTGGCCATGATTGGGAGTCCCATAGGGTGGCACACAATTGGCCCAGCATCGTCTGGGTTTAGCTGGGGTAGGCCGTCATTGTAAATAAGAATTTGTTCTTAACTGACTTGCTTAGTTAAATAAAGGTTACACACACACACACACACACACACACACACACACACACCACACTTACCAAAAGTTTTTTTGGGGGGCATTTACGCATGTCCCCATTACCAGTAAAACATAATCAAAACCTATTTCTTTCACTTACTTGCTGTGCTGTTTCTTTGTTCATTTGTTCAGTTGTTTCATTCTCAACCAGGGTTTATATGGAACCCCGTTTGGGTCTTTGCTATGGAACCCTGTTTGGGTCTTTGCTATGGAACCCTGTTTGGGTCTTTGCTATGGAACCCTGTTTGGGTCTTTGCTACGAAACCCCGTTTTGTTCTTTGCTATGGAACCCCGTTTTGGGTCTTTGCTATGGAACCACGTTTGGGTCTTTGCTATGGAACCCTGTTTGGGTCTTTGCTACGGAACCCCGTTTTGTTCTTTGCTATGGAACCCCGTTTTGGGTCTTTGCTATGGAACCCCGTTTTGGTCTTTGCTATGGAACCCCGTTTTGGGTCTTTGCTATGGAACCACGTTTGGGTCTTTGCTATGGAACCACGTTTGGGTCTTTGCTATGGAACCGTGTTTGGGTCTTTGCTATGGAACCCTGTTTGGGTCTTTGCTATGGAACCCCGTTTTGGGTCTTTGCTATGGAACCCTGTTTGGGTCTTTGCTATGGAACCCTGTTTGGGTCTTTGCGTGTCAAAAAAGAAAACAATGACCAGTAGATAACACTATTTGACGTGTCAAATAAGCTTGTTGACCAATCAGAACCTGAATATGACTGCACATCACAATAATTTAACACATTCATACATTTTTGACCTAGTTATTGCACATTGATTACACTATCACTTGCATTTCACGTCACAACGATTCATGCTATGCTATGATGCTGGTAAAGTTGTCTTGCGCACCTACAGTGCTGGTCATAAAAAATGGATGCAAACAATGTTCTTCCCCAAAAACAGCAAAATGACATGATCTGTTTCAGTAGCTATAGCTAGCTAGCTAACTATAGAGCTAGGTGTCATCATCTAAAATAAGCCTAATTTATAAGACAGTTTTTATTTGATTAATGGTGGTCGGACCCATCTATGTGAAGCTAGCCACAATAAGGATTAGCCACAATAGTGGACTTTTGAGGTTAGCCTGGCAAAGTATGGCATAACTCAACTATTTGAATTAATTTGCATCAATGCCAATGACATACTTTTATTTTGAAGGCAAACTGCAAATTCTACTATTGTGCTTATTCCTTATTGTGGCTAGCTTCACAACACAAAACCAAGTCCGGTCGAGCCTCACTAACCTGATGAAGCTAGCTGGCTGCTTATAACGTTAGCTTTGGGCAACAGGGTTAAGTAGCTGGCTAACTATTTATTTTCATGAACTGAAGGACAATTTCAATAGGCGAACAACAAGTGGCAACCTAGCTAATACTTACTCACAAGGATTCCTAAATAATTGCTAAGAATAATGAAAATGACTGTAGTTTCTACTGGTCATTGTTTTCAGGCTGGTTGTACTGGTGCCAGCTAGGTACCAAGCTAAAGCTAGCTACCCCAGAAATTGTGGTCGAACAAATGATGCTTTATTACCAACGTGGTATTGCAAACTCATCGTTCGTGTCCGGTGTTTGTTCGCAGACTTTTTTGTACAGCTTTTGACAGTATCTTTTTTGACACGCAAAGACCCAAACGGCATTCCATAGTATGTATGTCGTGAAGCTAATAGCAGTGACACTATTACTGTGTAGGGCAACATCTGAAAAATAGCGCACTTAGTAGTGTGTACTGGTGCTCGACCATTCGGTGAAGGCCAACATCACCCACGACAGAGAACGGTTGATTGTCAAGGGCAATACATTCCATTATCTTGGCTTTAATGGATTTCTCCTTTTGAGTGGTCTCGTTGAAATGTTTTTATTCTTTCAAATGACTGCTCGATTTGTTGACTGCTCAATCCACACACCAGATATTGTTGGCTAGTTTAGGGATGCTGTGTTGCACATGTAGCACAACATTTTACATGGTGTCATTACGTCATGTACCTACGTTATGTAGATATGCATGTCAGCTTTGACATCGGTTTTGCCCATCGGCGTTAAACTAGACATCGGCGGAATCAGATGTTGGCATTTTTAGCTAATATCCTCCGATTCCGATATGTTCACCGATATATCATTCATCCCTAATGGTAATTTATGTACACAGCACTGTGCCATCCTAAGACAGAACACCCCTTTCCTTAAGAACAATATGGTCATTAGAAGAAAAATATTCTCAATTATGTCATTATACTTGAACAATATGAATCAATCAGAAATATTGATGACGAGAAACCAGGAAATTGAGTAATGTAATTACTCAAGAAACCAGGGCAAAAAGGTACATTGGTAAGCAAACAGTCAAAGTATTGGATACAGTGGTGAAAATTATCTTACCAAAATAGAGGACAGTAGAACAATATATACCATTTACATTTAGTTTATTTGACTATTTTTGGGCTGAAAAGTCAAAAACAAAGGAAACGTTTATTTAATGATATGTGCTGTGCTGTATTTTGTTGTGATAATTATGTTTTTAAATAAAATACATTGCAAAAACTTCAGTCTGTGTGATTGACAGGAGTGATGATCAGAGGGGCAGAGTTTTTACCATCATTAAGACAGGAGCAGAAGTATGGATATAGTTTCTCAGTGAAGGTGCAGCCAGTGAAAGAGTAGATATGACACCTGGCCTCCACATCGTAAAAGGAGACCCGACCCTCCTCATAATCCCCAAACACCCCCACCTTCTGGGGCTTCTCTCTAAGTAGGAAGTTGACAGCTGGGTCATCATTAGCTGCATACAAATTTGTGTTCCTCAGCCATATGGTCCTGTAGCCATTCTCAGAACCCAGGAAAATGTCATTCTTCCTGTTGATGGACTCTTTGGCCACTCCTAAATCCCATTTAGTCTTCTCCTTGACTTGCACCTCATAGTATAATCTCCCAGAGAAGCCATCTTTTCCCAGGACACTGGTACCCTTTGAAAACCTCTTTGGCTTGTCAGGGAGATTCTGTTCTCTAAATCCATATCTGACTTGTTTCTTGTCCTTAGAGAGGATGAGAGAGGGGTGGGCTGTATCAGGGTCCAGAGTGACATCCACTGACCACTGCTGCATCCACTTCAGCTCAGCATCACACAACTTCTTCACTTCACTCCTGATTGTCTCATGCAGCTGAGACACAGATCTCTTCATTGTCTCCACACTCAGACTGCGGTGAACACTGATCTCAGACCAGTCCTTGTTAGGTGGAAGGCTGCAGAGGGATGGGGAGCTCTGAAGGAGGTGGTCCTCAGTGTGTGACAGCTGCTTCAGCTACGTAGATCAGTGTTTTCCTGCTCCAGATCAATAATGAGCCCTTCAGCCTGCCTCTCAGCTGCTTTCTGCTTCTCCTCAACTACCTCAATGAGCACAACCTGGCTTCTCTCAATGGAGCTCACCAGAGCAGTGAAGACCTGCACGCTGTCTGCTATCTCCCTCTCTGCTTCTCTCTTGCTGATCTCTACTGAGTGTTTCATTTCCTGAACCTTCTGCAGTCGCTCCTGGACCATCTGCTGCACTTCTGCCTCTGTCTGCCCCAGCTGAGCCTTCTTTTTTCCATACTCTTCTTCTAGAGGGACAGTGTAGTTAGTCTTGTGGTCTGTTTTCTTGCACTGGACACAAACACACATCTGATCAGTCCTACAGAACAGGTCCAGAGGTTTGTCATGTTCCTTACACATCCTGTCTTCCAGGTTCTTTACTGGGTCAATCAGCTCATGTCTCTTCAGGGCTGGGGCGGTCTGATGAGGCTGCAGGTGAGTCTCACAGTAAGAATAGGCATGACTTCAGAGCCTTCAGCTTTGTCCCAGTGCACACGTCACAGGCCACTCTCCCAAGCTCGGCAAAGTTTTGGTCTGGGCTGCGGCTAGCTCTCAGTTGAACTGACTTCCGGAACTGAGCAGCCATCTCAGAAATGAAAGCAGTGATACAAATCTCAGGTCTCCTGTCAAATTTCTTCCTACAGACTGGACACTGGCACAGGTCATCACTGTCCCAGTACTTTCTGATGCAGGCCATGCAGAAGTTGTGGTCACTGGCTCAGTGAACACATCCAGACAGATAGAGCACAGGAAGTTCTCTTCAGACAGGAGATTGTTGCATAATGCCATATCTAGACAGAGACCAAAAGTGAAACCATTGAGCAATTACTTGAATCTCTCAGCTCTCGTAGTTGATAATTCATGAAGTGTATTTGAGTGTAAATTAAAAACTAGTTGTAAAAATGTCATTATGATACAAGTTAATCTTGATAAATGGTTTCACCATAGAGATTGGAAATCGTCCTAAATGAGTCGTAAAACAGGTAAAGACATGAACACGGTAGTTAGTCAGTCGTCTCCTCTCACCTGCGTGTGTCTGTTCTTTCTGTTTGTGAAAGAGGTCTGGAGAAAGTTAGTTCAGAGAGATTAGTAGGTCTAAAGAGTCTGAGAAACCTTCTCTGAGAAACCTTCTCTGTGAAACCTTCTCTGAGAAACCTTCTCTGAGAAACCTTCTCTGTGAAACCTTCTCTGAGAAACCTTCTCTGAGAAACCTTCTCTGAGAAACCTTCTCTGTGAAACCTTCTCTGAGAAACCTTCTCTGAGAAACCTTCTTTAGTTTCACTTCAGCAGAATGACTTTAAAATGTTCCTCCTCGTCCGATACTGCTATTGGCTACAGCCCTGAATCATAGAGCTTTTCCCAAATGTACCACAAGTTTGGTTAGAGTTTTGGTTTCTTTTGTTTTCAAATATATCTTGGTATGTTTAAAACACAACTTAACCTTATGGAAAAGTAAGTTACAGGTATTTGGAAAGAGTAAAGGAAAATCCAAGAAATGTTGAAAACACACACACCTTTTCCAGTCCGTCCTCCTTAAGACTGATCACGTCCAGGTCGAAGTCTGTCCTCAGTCCGTTGGTTCTGTTGAAGAGGATTCGTCCAGTCAAGCCATCCCAATGGGCCTATAGAGACACACACACACACACACACACACACGCACACACACACACACACACACACACACACACACACACACACACACACACACACACACACACACACACACACAGACAGACACAGACAGACACACACACACACACACACAGACACACAGACACACACGCACGCACGCACGCAAACACACACCATCCAATTCAACTAAAAAACTAATCCAAAGTGTCCAAATTGTATCCCTCAATTACCCATAATCCTACATGCTCTTTCATTGTATTTCAATCCAAAACCATAGCCCCACAATGTTTCCATTTCAATTAGCTAGCTGTTCCGTCTGGCTCTCTCCACACTGTCTGCATTTCACAACAACAGACAACAGAGAGGAGGCTTGTTTGACAGGTATAAGAGGTCATTACGCTGTGAAGTTGGTTAGTGGTGCTTGAAGTTTCACTTCAAAGTGATTGGAGGATCAGAGAGACAGCGTGGGGAGAGATGAGAGATGGAGCGGAGAGGATGGAGGGAGGAGGGGAAGAGAGAGGGAGGAGGGTAAGAAAGTACAATGGTTCATTCTGTAAATGACCTACAATAACACCGCACACACAATGAAAGCGCTCCTGTCCGCAAAGCGAATGGCTGACCTTAGTGACCTTAGTGACTGGCATTCGAGAGATGTAACATGGCTTTGATATAGACACACGCCGAGATATGGTTATGCAGACAGGTAGAGATGTCTTCCTTGTCTCTATTATGCGTGATAGGACCACACACACACACACACACACACACACACACACGCACACACACACACACACACACACACACACACACACACACACACACACACACACACACACACACACACACACACACAGTGTCCTCTGTAATTATTGGGACAGTAAAAAAAAAATATTCTGTTGGCTCTGTACTTTGGATTTGAAATCAAACAATGACTATGAGGTTTAAGTGCAGATTCCAAAATGACACAATACATTATTTAAACACTATTTTTTTTTAACACACACAAGTGAATTTGTCCCAATACCTTTGATTCTCTAAAATGTGGGGACATATATTTTTTTATTTGTTTTGTTATACAAAGTTGTATTTATTACAAACAAACAAAACTATAATACAGACCTAAATTGGTTCACAAGCAATAGTCATCACCTCCCAGTCATAGAAACAGCACGACAAATAGAATGTGTCCAGATTCTAGAATTGTTGTTTCTACCAGTGATCCTAGAAAGCATTTGTTCATGCGATGCTACTTCCAACATTGAATCTATCCACGGTTTCAAAGTAGGAGTGGCATAACCCTTCCGGATTACTCTAGCTGCTGTAACCATACCAACAGTGATCAGTGGTGGAAAAAGTAGACAATTCTCATAATTGAGTAAATGTAAAGATACCTTAATAGAAAATGACTCAAGTAAAATTGAATGTCACCCAGTAAAATACTACTTGAGTAAAAGTCAAAAATGATTTTTTTGATATATTCTTAAGTATCAAAGTAAAAGTATAAATCATTTCAAATTCCTTATATTAATCAAACCAGACGGCACAATTTTTACATTTTATTTTACAGATAGCCAGGGGCACACTCCAACACTCATACATAATTTACAAACGGAGCATTTGTGTTTAGTAAGTCCGCCAGATCAGAGGCAGTAGGGAGGACCAGGGATGTTCTTTTGATAAGTGTGTGAATTGGACCATTTTCCTGTCCTCTTAATTAACCTTACATCCTGTAAGGTGTCCCTAAACCGGGACGTTTGTTGCTAACGTGCACTAATGTGACAAAAATGACGTTGTATACAACAGCCAACTTTCTGGGACATCGACATGTCTTATATGGGCAGAAAGCTTAAATTATTGTTAATCTAACTGAAGTGTCCAATTAACAGTAGCTATTACAGTGAAAAATACCATGCTATTGTTTGAGTAGAGTGCACAACAACAAAAAACTTTTATCATGGCAACTGGTTTGATACATTCTCCTCTGAAGGTAAATAATGTACTTACATTCAGTAATCTTGCTCTGATTTGCATAGCATAGTTTTGTTTGATAAAACCCCTGGCCATCTGGATGTGTGAAAGTTAGTGTATCTGCTAGTGATCCATCATGTATGACATTCCTGGGAGTGAGTAAACTTACATTTTCTTATTACCATAGCATTTTTGTGTGTTCTCTGTAGGTATGTACTTGAAAATGTATCAATTGACCAATTTGACACATTTGGGCAAATTCCTGGCAGACTTGATACAAAATATTGTGCAGTAATGTAATTTTTCACTGGATCAGTCTGAAACTTTGCACACACACTGCTGCCATCTGGTGGTCAAAATCTAAATTTCACCTAGATTCCTATCTGAAAGTATTTGCATTTCAAAGATGATGGAACAAAAATAAAAAATAAAAACACATGTTCTTTTGTTTGTATTATCTTTTTTCAGATCTAATGTGTTATATTCTCCTACATTAATTTCACATTCCCACAAACTTCAAAGTGTTTCCTTTCAAATGGTATCAATAATACGCATATTCTTGCTTCAGGTCCTGAGCTACAGGCAGTTCGATTTGGGTATGTCATTTTAGGCGATCCTAAAATCCTTTTTAAATGTAATGAGTGCTTTTGGGTGTCAGGGAAAATGTATGTAGTAAAAAGTACATTATTTTCTTTAGGAATGTAGTGAAGTAAAAGTTGTCAAAAATATAAATAGTAAAGTAAAGTACAGTACAGATACCCCCAAAAACTACTTACGTAGTACTTTTTTACTTAAGTACTTTACACAAAATCCAAATTTGTTACATTAGTTAACTCTGTTCTAATGCCCAGGAGGCATATTCTCGGGGAAACTAGAATTGTTAACCACAACGATTCCTTCAGATATTTCAAAACATCCTCCCAGAAAGGTAGCAATAATGTACATTCCCATACTGTGTGTTAAAATGTCCCAGTGTCTTTTTGGCATTTCCAACAGAGAATTGTTGGTCAGACCCATTTTATGAAGCCTTGTTGGGGTCCAATAAAACCTATGTAGAATCTTATATTGAGTAAGTCTCCTCCTGGCTTCCCTTATGTTCCTCCCTGAGCTGGACAAGATCTTCTACCAGGTATCATCCTCAATTTCACACTTAAGGTCAGTTTGCCATATTGTTCAAAAGTTTTTCCAGTCTTTACTCTGCAGATGGCTAAATATTGAGTAAAATAATTCTGCTTTAAGTTTGGGTAATTCCAAATACTCCGCTATTGGGTTATTTCCTGGATTTTGTTGACGGCCGGTTAACAAACATTCAAACTCATATTTCCAGAAATGTCCCTTGTCTCCCACATCATATTGTTGTACCAAATCTGAGTACGACATTGAACCTCTTCGTTGTACAGATCACCTAGGGTATGAATTCCTTTCATTAGCCATCGTTTTCAGTACACAGACTTCCCTCCTATCTGTAGCCTAGGATTGTGCCACAGTGATGAGTATCCTTTAAGATGTGAAATTCCACATATCTTGTGTAATGTTCTCCATGCCTCTTTTGAGTGTAACAAAATTGGGTTAGGAGTTTCAACAGACTTCTCCCCTGTAAAGTGCTGATATTTCTAAACGGTTCACCCGATATGGATGAAAATCCCCTCAAGTTAAAGCTGACAGTCAGCATTTTAACCTCATAGTCGTTGTTTGATTTCAAATCTAAACTGTTGAAGTACAGAGCCAAAAGAAGAAAAAATTGCTTCACTGTCCCAATAATTAGGGAGGGCACTGGATAGTAACACACACACCTGCATCTACACTCACAGCTATGTCGTCACATACACAAAAAGGATAACACAGCCATAGATTCACACGGTGCATATATTACCCACTGAAGGTGAAAAGGGGGTGTGTTCAGCAGAAGATGTGGGGGGGGGGGGGGGGGGGGGGGGGGGGTCTGCTCCATTAACCCAGCATGTGATTAGAAAAGGCCCAGTGTGTCACCTGAATTGACTAATTTTAAATGGAACTGTCCCCTGGTTTCCTATCCGAGAGTTCGGGGTTTGTTGGGTCAAACAGGGATGCTGCTGGTAGCTGGGTGGTCCAGTCGGTTTGTGCTTTAGCTAACTCCTCTCAGTGTTCATTCATTGTCATGCCAAACATGTACAGTATGTGTTGACAATGCTACAGCGCAATAGAATGAATAATATGTGTACACACGTAAAGCATGGATTCAAATGAATAGAAGAGACTCGGAGGAATATATGAAAGATACTCCGTATATTTGACGTTGTATATGCTACTACAGCACACAGTATGGCTTGATTGCATGAAGTCATAGTCGCTCAATTCATCATATACTGTATGTCAATGAAACTTGAACATTTTGCACTACAGTACCTCTTTGATGAGGCTGATGAAACGCCCCCCGAAGCGCCAGGGTTTGTGGCGGTTGCACTGCAGCGAGCTGACGGTGATCTGCTGCGACTGCTGCACCGCCACAGCCACAACGTGCACCGCGTCGAACATCAGCGCTGCGTCCGTCTGCACAGAGGTAGTCGTGATGTCAGAGCATTATTACATCATGAGACAAAAGGTCTCTCTTGCAAAAGAGATTTGATTAAATCTCTATGAGACAACCTGTGTAAAAGGTTACATCAAAATAAAGAGCATTGTTATGTCAGAGCATGATTACATCATATGAGGCATTATGACATCGGATCATTATTATTAAGAGCTGTGCAGACACAGAGCTATGGGCTATGGATGTTCGCTGAGGACCCACTTGTCCCTCTAGTCAAAGTGGCTAGTGCCTTCACACACAAGGGCGACAGTCGACGGTGACCATAGCAACTAAATAAACAAACATTATCGATGTGCGTGAAGTGAATCGCTATAACATCATAAACATGCATAAAAAAGTATTTACATCCAACACAAATCATAAACCCAAAAATAGATTAGAAAACAATGATTTGCTAGAGTGGCAAGTTAGCTGGTCCTGCTCAACAAAGATGGCACCGCTTCAAAAAATAGAGCAGAATCCTATTTCCTTGCCTCGGCTGAGCAGCTTCCAAGGGCCCGAGCACCTCCAACCTCTCTTTCTGGATAGAATTGGCTTCATTGAAAATGACTGGGGCACCACGCCTGTCACTTCTGTCTGCAAGTGCCTGTAGGCCTACTTCATCGAGGCCATTATGATGTCCGAATATTTATACTTCATAAAAGCCAATAATTGATGGGCTCCCTTGGTATTGTGATGTAGCTGGAACATTATGACATCTTGAAGCATCCCTCAAGAAACACAATGACATACTTATCCCGTCAGCAAATGATTCCATTACATTCACTGAATCATACATCTATTTAAGTAAGAGGGACATGAGCAAATTACATCGTCAAATAAACTGCATCGTAATGAATGTACTGTATTCTTGTGCTTCCAGCCACATGTCTATGTGGGCAACCTGGATTATTTAAATAAGTTGTAGGACTGCACGGGCTATGTACTGTATACAGTTAACTGCAATTCAGCTCTTAGCTGCAAATGTGTAACATGAGTAAACAAGAAGAAAACAAAGAGCGGCTGAATCATCCACTTCCCTCTGCATATCTTTAGGAGAACTATCTCTCAGTATAAGAGAGAGTAGAGACGAGAGAAGATTATCCAGCCAACGACAGCCTTTAGAATAGCCCAGTCGGTGTCGCATCCAATGAGAGAAGCTCTCTTTGGCCGGTCAGCCTGTAACTGTGGAGACTAATGGCTCCTGATAGCTGTGCCCACTCCCTGGAGAGCGAGGGCAGAGCGGGCGCTGCTGCAGATGGCACACGGGCTACAGTGTCAGTCAGCTCCACTCCAAAACAACACACTAAGTAGATGCAATGTGGGCACGCTATCATGTTCCCTCTCTGAGTAATACTTTGTCCATGTATCCTCCTAGATGGGGAGATACACTACAGAGGTAAATTATGTGCTATTGCAAATATGATCTTGTCTGATTGTGGGACCAAATCAGGATGATTGTGTCTGATTTCATCTTGATATTTAAAGTGACAACATGACACTTCAAAATTATAGTTTCTCAATCCAGCTGTACGCCTCAATCTAAAATGAATGGAAGAGAGAAGCACCATGTGATTTCCAGATTTGTGGTGCGTATCTTTTTAGGGCTGAAGTAGACGTTGTAACCAACAACCCACTGGGCAAAAACTGATTGAATTTCCATGTAATAAGACCTCCCGGGTGGCGCAGTGGTTAAGGGTGGTGTACGCCAGGCTCTCGTAACCGGCCGCGACGCACAATTGGCCTAGCGTCATCCGGGTTAGGGAGGGCTTGGTCGGTAGGGATGTCCTTGTTTTATCGTGCACCAGCGACTCCTGTGGCGGGCCAGGCGCAGTGCGCGCTAACCAAGGTTGCCAGGTGCACTGTGTTTCCTCTGACACATTGGTGCGGCTGGCTTCCGGGTTGGATGCGCGCTGTGTTAAAAAGCAGTGCGGCTAGGTTGGGTTGTGTATCGGAGGACGCATGACTTTCAACCGTATGGTCTCTCCTGAGCCCGTACGGGAGTTGTAGCAATGAGACAAGATAGTAGCTACTAACAATTGGACACCACAAAATTGGGGAGAAAAAGGGGTAAAAAAAAATAAGAAAAAAAAATATTTCCATGTAATTTCAACAACAATAATGATATGTAATGACGTTGAATGGATGTGGAAAACTGATTGGATTTAAAAAAAGTCATCAACATAAGGGAATATCTTATTTTTTTCACCCAACTTTTAACTTAAATTTTAACATGGTTAAAATGTTTGTTGATTTTACGTTGAATTGACATTAGTTGACAACTCAACCAAAACTAGATGTTGAAATTACGTCAGTGCCCAGTCGGAAGCTGTTATGGTTACATGTTATGAGTACACGTTGTGAGTTCCAACCCAGGCACTCCATAGCCACACCCATATTCACTTCCTGGTTTGAGTGGAAGGAAGCCATCTTGTCTACAGGTTGTAGTCAGACAGTTTCGTAACTAGGAAACTGTTTATACAGTGTAAACCCCAATGTGCTGTCATTACTCAAAACTTCTGAGGAAACCCATTGCACTTACTATATCTGAGTACAGTTACTTCTTAAAGTGGTTTTGTATTCATGAATCAAACCGATAGAGTCACTGTGATCTTGCAGAGCAGGGTTGTCAAACTCATTCCATGGAGGGCCTAGTGTCTGCAGGTTTTTGTTATTTCCTTTCAATTAAGACCTAGAAAACCAGGTGAGCGGAGTTCCTTACTAATTAATTAGTCAACCTTAATTCATCAATCTAGAATGGAGGGAGGAGCGAAAACCAACACACACTCTGCCCTCTGTGAAATTAGTTTGACACCTGTGCTGTAGGGGGTCCAGATTTGAGTTGTGTCAGCATAAACATTTTGAGTCACCCCCCCCCCCCACTAAGCCACGCCTCCAATATAATTTCAAAGTGTGCCTTGCCTTTCTGAGTGACTTGTAGAGTTACCACCCATGACTGTATTTGTTTTCAGTCCTGTGGCCTTCACCAAGAGTTCCTAGGCGAATGTTATCATTACAGTTACACTCTTTATGACAGTACATTAAAGATCTCATAAGGTCCTATTTTGAGGCCTAGCTTTAACCTAATACAGTGGCCATGAAACTCATGGTTTACAGGCATCAGGCTTGCAAGTTGGCTTGCAAACTTCTTTCCAATAGGGATTTCTAGAAAATCAAGGACATTTTCCAGAATTTTGCAACCCTACCTGCAAGTTACATTATACTGGCTTCCAAAATGATGTGTAATTCCAATTGGAATCCAGCCAGAGTTAAGATATTCAACCGTTTCTATTCACCCGCAACCTGCTTTCATACTGACTGCCAGGTTTACGAACAGTGTGAGGAGACTACCTACGCCATTTAAACTGGAACAACCATTTCAGTAACGGGTGCATAAAATCAAATGAAAATAATGGATTAGTTATGTTTAAAATTGATTTTATTTCATCTTTGTGTAGCATAAGATAAATCAATCAATCACTGAATGTACATGCAAAAACACAGATATTCAAAGCAATTCCAAAAATCTACCTGCGGTAGAGCACACTGCATTTGAGTTAAAATTGACTTGGGGTTCACAGTGTATTTAAAAAAAGACTTGGGGTTTATTGTATAGTTAAAAAAGACTTGGGGTTTACTGTATAGTTTAAACAGACTTGTGGTTTACTGTATAGTTTTAAAAAGTGTGTACAGTATAGTTTAAAAAAGACTTGGGGTTTACTGTATAGTTTAAAAAGACTTGGGATTTACCGTATAGTTAAAAAAGCTTGGAGTTTACTGTATAGTTAAAAAAGACTTGGGGTTTATTGTATAGTTTAAAAAGACTTGGGGTTTACTGTATAGTTTAAAAAGACTTGGGGTTTATTGTATAGTTAAAAAAGACTTGGGGTTTACTGTATAGTTTAAAAAGACTTGGGGTTTATTGTATAGTTAAAAAAGACTTGGGGTTTACTGTATAGTTAAAAAAGACTTGGGGTTTACAGTATAGTTAAAAAAGACTTGGGGTTTACAGTATAGTTAAAAAAGACTTGGGGTTTATTGTATAGTTAAAAAAGACTTGGGGTTTACTGTATAGTTAAAAAAGACTTGGGGTTTACAGTATAGTTTAAAAAGACTTGGGGTTTATTGTATAGTTAAAAAAGACTTGGGGTTTACAGTATAGTTAAAAAAGACTTGGGGTTTACTGTATAGTTAAAAAAGACTTGGGGTTTACAGTATAGTTAAAAAAGACTTGGGGTTTACAGTATAGTTAAAAAAGACTTGGGGTTTATTGTATAGTTTAAAAAGACTTGGGTTTACTGTATAGTTAAAAAATACTTGGGGTTTATTGTATAGTTAAAAAAGACTTGGGGTTTACTGTATAGTTAAAAAAGACTTGGGGTTTACTGTATAGTTTTAAAAAGCTTGGAGTTTACTGTATAGTTAAAAAATACTTGGGGTTTACAGTATAGTTTAAAAAGCTTGTACAGCATAGTTTTGAAAAGCGTGTACAGTATAGTTTAAAAAGCGTGTACAGTATAGTTTTAAAAAGCGTGTACTGTATAGTTTAAAAAGCGTGTACAGTATAGTTTTGAAAAGCGTGTACAGTATAGTTTAAAAAGCGTGTACAGTATAGTTTTAAAAAGCGTGTACAGTATAGTTTTAAAAAGCGTGTACTGTATAGTTTTAAAAAGCGTGTACAGTATAGTTTAAAAAGCATGTACAGTATAGTTTTAAAAAGCGTGTACAGTATAGTTTTAAAAAGCGTGTACAGTAGAGTTTTAAAAAGCGTGTACAGTATAGTTTAAAAAGCGTGTACTGTATAGTTTTAAAAAGCGTGTACAGTATAGTTTTAAAAAGCGTGCACAGTATAGTTTTAAAAAGCGTGTACAGTATAGTTTTAAAAAGCGTGTACAGTATAGTTTTAAAAAGCGTGTACTGTATAGTTTTAAAAAGCGTGTACAGTATAGTTTTAAAAAGCGTGTACAGTATAGTTTTAAAAAGCGTGTACTGTATAGTTTTAAAACGCGTGTACAGTATAGTTTTAAAAAGCGTGTACTGTATAGTTTAAAAAGCGTGTACTGTATAGTTTTAAAAAGCGTGTACTGTATAGTTTTAAAAAGCGTGTACTGTATAGTTTAAAAAGCGTGTACTGTATAGTTTTAAAAAGCGTGTACAGTATAGTTTTAAAAAGCGTGTACAGTATAGTTTAAAAAGCGTGTACAGTATAGTTTTAAAAAGCGTGTACAGTATAGTTTTAAAAAGCGTGTACAGTATAGTTTTAAAAAGCGTGTACTGTATAGTTTTAAAAAGCGTGTACTGTATAGTTTTAAAAAGCGTGTACTGTATAATTTCTGAATACAGATCATTCTTTACATGACATCTATGCTCTCCCTTGTTTTTTGAAAAGTGCTGTTGGGTTTACTGCTAACTAACCTTTATCGTGTCTAATTTCATACATGATAAACCATAACCCTACCCTTACCCTTACCATAACCCTAACCTTAACTATATCCCTTACCTAACCCTTACCTTAACCATTTTACATTTCAACTTCAATGGGGTGGCGTCAGAGTTGGGACGTCCCAAGGATCCCGTTTAGATATATCCCTCCTGCCTCTGCCATATCATATGAACTATTGAAATCATCCACTTCCAAACTCCAATTTAACTGAAGCTATTGAGGGCGTAGCTCCTTGGAGCTGTCAGTGTAAATGGATCTGTCAGAGGAGGGTCAGGCAGAAGGCCGGGGTGAACAGCAGGGAATCGTCTCAGCCTCGGCACAACTCTGCTACTCTCCTTTTCTAGTTTATCTCTCTGGGCACAAAGAATCCCATGTGTTATCTGACAGACAGCTCGAGAAGAGAGGAGAGAGGGGGAGGGAGAGAGATAGGGGGAAGGAGGGAGCAATAGCAATAGAGAGGGAGGGAAGGAGGGGGAGACAGAGAGCAAGAAAGACAGAAGGACAGAGATATAAGAAGAGAGGAAGGGAGGAAAAGAGACAGAAAGGATGGGGTAAAAAGAGTGAGAGAGTCAGCATTCAGCCCCCTGCCAGTCTTCCACTGTCGGCGTGGCTTTGGAGTTTGAGCCCTCTGGTGTCAAAGCCCAGATCAGATGATCTGATATTCATCCATCCCTGTTGATTCTTTTATCCCCAGAGCTTTGAGAGAGGTCAGTGTTATCTACACAGCCTGTCAATATGTATGTCCCTTTGTTGCCCCTGTGTGTTTGTTTGCTGGTGTGAGTGGGGAGAGGGGGGGAGTGTGTGGGGAGAGGGGGGGGGGGACTGTGTGTGGGGAGAGGGGGGGGAACTGTGTGTGGGGAGAGGGGGGGACTGTGTGTGGGAAGAGGGGGGGACTGTGTGTGGGGAGGGGGGGACTGTGTGTGTGTGGGGAGAGGGGGGGACTGTGTGTGTGGAGAGGGGGGGACTGTGTGTGGGGAGGGGGGGACTGTGTGTGTGTGGGGAGAGGGGGGGACTGTGTGTGTGGTCACAATCACATAGCTGGAAAACTCTACTGCAGTGGCTATGTATTTGTTTTAAAAATTGGCAGCGATTTTGCAGCATGCCATTTTTTAAATTTTACCTTTATTTAACTAGGCAAGTCAGTAAAGAACAAATTCTTATTTACAATGACAGCCTAGGAACAGTGGGTTAACTGCCTGCCTTGTTCAGGGGCAGAACAGCGGATTTTTACCTTGTCAGCTCTTGCAACCTTTCGGTAACAAGTCCAGCGCTCTAACCACTAGGCTACCTTCTGCCCTGACCCGTACAGTGTGTAAACGTGCATTTTTATGGGCTAGTGCTGTTGCAACTGCAACAATGTTTTTGTGTATACCATGTCAAAGGCTTTACCATGTCAAAGGCTTTTTAACTCCATCCATATGACTCAGCTCACTGATAACAGACAGTGTATTCTAGAAATGACCGTAATGCTTTTGAATCAGCACTTTTATAAGAGAGCAATGAACTAAAGTGATACCAGCTGATAGACTAACCCGAAAGTGACAATCTGAGCATCCACTGCCTTTTAAATGACCTTTTGTGACAGAACCGTCTGTACGTATCGTTTCATCCATATCAAAGCTCTTTTGTAAATTGTAGATGTGGAGTGGTGTCTCTTGCTATTGAAACTGGTCGATATACAAACACTCCCCTTGATAAACGTGTCTGTACTTTTTGTAACAATGGTTCCATTGAAACTGAAACTCATGCCTTCCTTTAGTGTAGGTTAAACAACGAAATTAAAGGATGATGTTTTTTTTGTCAGCTGTCCAGTCAAAATACAAATTTTTACGGTCTTAATAAATAATAAATTATGTGTAATTGGTTTAGGTAACAATAATGTAAATGCCTGCGCCAAAGCCAGTTTTTAGTGTCTCAAAATACCATTTGAATAGTCCAAAATGTGGTTTAAATAAAAATGCGTATTTTGTATTATTGTATCATTGTGGAGTGTCACTTAAATACATTTTTCTTACTCTAACTCTAGCTGTCCTCAAGCTCCCCATCACTCACTTTGTCACAGTCTTATTCCCTATGATCAGAACCAACATACATATACACTGTACAAGACATTAAGAATACCTTCCTAATATTGAGCTGCAGGATGACATGGAGTCCCAGAATGAAACGGGAGCAACTGAGAGCTAAAGATACAGCTAAGCGGCTAGCTAACGTTTAGTTAGCTGGCTAGCTAGAGCTGGGGGCTAGTTCAACCTGTTGACTTTACTTTGGATGCTTTATTTGATTTTATTATTATTATTAAGTACCAGATTTAATAAAATATGGTAATGTCTTCACTTTTTCAACCCCTGTATTTGCAGCAAACATTGGACTACCTAACGTTTTATTGATATTTAAATGGAGGTATGTTGAAGTTGGAACGTGATTAGTAGGGGTTGGGTGATTAACATTAACCACGTCCTTGTCTCCCTATTTCCCTAAACCACTGTAGCCAGGTTTTATTTTCAAGTTTGGCTGCACAGCTTCACAAGTGTCATTTCTCTTGGTTATATCGCCTTTATTTTTTCTGCTTTCTAGTTATTTTGTTTGGATAACCTGATTGGAATAGATTTTATTTAGGAGGGATTCTGGTGTTCTGGAGACCTACTACATAGTGTAGTGTACATGTGTGGATGTCACGCTTCTCAGAAACAAAGAGGGGGAGTCTGCCCCCCCTACATTGGAGCTTTCCAAGATGGCGTAACTGTCAGACGCCTTTGTCCTCATCCTGCCATGTCCCATGTATACATATTTTAATATATTTTTCTTCACATATCCTTTTTTATATTTTTCTAAACCTCAACTTCAAAATACTCTCCTGCAACTTGCCTCACCCAATGTGGTGCGGATCTTCTTTTTTCTAAAGTGTTTTTATTATCTTCGGAAATGGAATCCCCCAACAGAAGCTAGCCAGCTAACTTGCTACTAGCTAGTAGTCATCAGCTAACCACTGCTAGCGGTCATCAGCTAACCTTTAGCTCAGAAAACTCTTGGCAATTTGCACAACGCGATTCAAACCAGAGCATACGGACCTATTTTCTCTTCATATCCCCAGATTCTTATTGCAAGCTCTGAACCTTTTCACCTGGATCATCTGAGTGGCTACCCCCGGCTAACTGTCTCTGTCCCGAATTAAGCACCAATTAGCCTGGAGCTAGCCCGTGCTAGGCCCATCTCCCGGCTAGCTGAAGAGGTCCATCAGCCACTCTGCAATACCTATTTTGCCATTTGATCCGTCCGGACCCCTTTTACTGCCGGTACGGAGCTTCTTCACGACTGGACTACCGACACAATCTGCCCAAGGGGGTTAACTGGCTCCTACGTCATAACGTCCCCTGAATGCCCATCTGCTAGCCTGCTAGCCGCGGCCCGCTAGCTGTCTAGAGCATATCGGACTGTTAGCGAAATTTCTCCATCGGCCAATTTCTTGGGCCACTATACCTATTTTGGCTTGGATCCCTTTTACTAAATGAAGACCTGCTTATCCATCACGTCTGGACTACCGACGTAATCTGCCCAAGTTTTTTTTTCCTACAACAGGCCCCTCCGTCGCGACGTCCTCTGAATGCCCATCTGCCAGCCTGCTATCAGGGGCCCGCTAGCTGTCTAGAGCATATTGGACTGTTAGCTGAAGAGATCCATCTGCCAATATCTTGGACCACTATACCTATTTTGCCAATTGGACTGAACCCCTTTGCTACATGGAACCCTACTACTCCATCACGACTGGTCTATTCGACGTAACCGCACGAGGAGGCTATAACAGACTTCCTCCATCGCGATGTCCCTCTAAGTCCCTTCTGCTAGCTTTCTAGCCCTGGCCTGCTAGCTGTCTGACTAACTACTCACTGGACTCCTATGATGACTCGGCTACGCATGCCTCTCCCTAATGTCAATACGCCTTGTCCATTGCTGTTCTGGTTAGTAATAATGTCTTATTTCACTGTAGAGCCTCAAGCCCTCCTCAATACGGCTCAGCCAACCCGTTAGTTCCACCTCCCACACATGCGGCGAGATCAGCTGGTTTAAATGTTTCTAGAGACAATATCTCTCTCATCATCACACAATGCCTAGGTTTACCTCCAATGTATTCACATCCTACCATACCTTTGTCTGTACATTATGCCTTGAATTTATTCCATTGCTTACAGAAACCTGCTTCCTTTACTCTCTGTTCCGGACGTACTAAACAACCAGTTAGCCTTTAGCCGTACCCTTATCCTACTCCTCCTCTGCTCATCTGGTGATGTAGAGGTTAATCCAGGCCCTGCAGTGCCGAGTTCCACTCCTAATCCCCAGGTGCTCTCATTTGTTGACTTCTGTAACCGCAAAAGCCTTGGTTTCATGCATGTTAACATTAGAAGCCTTCTCTCTAAGTCTGTTTTATTCACTGTTTTAGCACACTCTGTCAACATGGATGTCTTAGCCGTGTCTGAATCCTGGCTTAGGAAGACCACCAAAAACCCTGAAATTTCCATCCCTAACTACAGTATAACCTTTTCCGACAAGATAGAACTGCCAAAGGGGGCGGAGTTGCAATCTACTGCCTTTACTATCCAGTTCTGTCTTACTATCCAGGTCTGTACCCAAACAATTCAAGCTTCTACTTTTAAAAATCTGCCTTTCCAGGAACAAGTCTCTCACCGTTGCTGATTGCTATAGACCACCCTCTGCCCCCAGCTGTGCTCTGGACACCATATGTGAATTAATTGCCCCCCCATCTATCTTCAGAGCTCGTGCTGCTAGGTGACCTAAACTGGGACATGCTTAACACCCCAGCCATCCTACAATCTAAGCCTGATACCCTCAATCTCACACAAATTATCAATGAACCTACCAGGTACAACCCCAAATCCGTAAACACGGGCACCCTCATAGATATCATCCTAACCAACTTGCCCTCCAAATACACCTCTGCTTTTTTCAACCAAGATCTCAGCGATCACTGCCTCATTGCCAGCATCCTTAATGGGTCTGCGGTCAAACGACCACCCCTCACCACTGTCAAACACTCCCTGAAACACTTCTGCGAGCAAGCCTTTCTAATCAGCCACACTCTGGAAGGATATTGACCTCATCCCGTCAGTAGAGGATGCCTGGTTATTCTTTAAAAGTGACTTACTAATCATTTTAAATAAACATGCCCCATTCAAACAGATAACAGATATAGCCCTTGGTTCTCTCCAGACCTGACTGCCCTTGACCAGCACAAAAACATCCTGTGGTGTACTGCATTACAATCGAATAGTCCCCGTGATATGCAACTTTTCAGGGAAGTTAGGAACCAATATACACAGGCAGTTAGGAAAGCTAAGGCTAGGTTTTTCAAACAGAAAATTACATCCTGTAGCACAAACTCAAAAAAGGTCTGGGACACTGTAAAGTCCATGGAGAATTTGAACACCTCCCAGCTGCCCACTGCACTGAGGCTAGAAAACACCACCTATAAATCCACTATAATTGAGAATTTCAATAAGCATTTTTCTATGGCTGGCTATGCTTTCGCCCTGGTTACACCTACCCCGGTCAACTGCCCTGCGTCCCCCACTTCAACTCGCCCAAGCCTCCCCAATATCTCCTTCACCCAAATCCAGATAGCTGATGTTCTGAAAGAGCTGCAAAACTGGACCCCTACATATCAGCTGGGCTAGACAATCTGGACCCTCTCGTTCTAAAATGATCTGCCGAAATTGTTGCAACCCCTATTACTAGCCTGTTCAACCTCTCTTTCGAATTGTCTGAGATTCCCAAAGACTGGAAAGCTGCCGCGATCATCCCCCTCTTCAAAGGGGGAGACACTCTAGACCCAAACTGCTACAGACAAATATCTATCCTACCCTGCCTTTCTGAGGTCTTCGAAAGTCAAGTTAACAAACAGATTAACGACCATTTCTCCACTATGCAATCTGGTTTCAGAGCTGGTCATGGGTGCACCTCGCCACACTCAAGGTCCTGAACAATATCATAACCGCCATCGATAAGAGACAATACTGTGCAGCCGTATTTATTGACCTGGTCAAGGCTTTTGACTCAACAGCCTTGGTTTCTCAAATGACTGCCTCGCCTGGTTCACCAACTACTTCTCTGATAGAGTTCAGTGTGTCAAATCGGAGGGCCTGTTGTCCAGACCTCTGGCAGTCTCTATGGTGGTGCCACAGGGTTCAATTCTTGGGCTGACTCGCTTCTCTGTATACATCAATGATGTCGCTCTTGCTGCTGGTGATTATTCGATCCACCTCTATGCAGACGACACCATTCTGTGTGCTTCTGGCCCTTCTTTGGACACTGTGTTAACTTACCTCCAGACGAGCTTCAATGCCATACAACTCTCCTTCCGTGGCCTCCAACTGCTCTTAAATGCAAGTAAACTAAATGCATGCTCTTCAATAAATCGCTGCCCGCACTTGCCCAACTGTCCAGCATCACTACTCTGGACAGTTCTGATTAGAATATGCGGACAACTACAAATACCTAGGTGTCTGGCTAGACTGTAAACTCTCCTTCCAGACTCACATTAAGCATCTCCAATCCAAAATTAAATCTAGAATCGGCTATTCCGCAACAAAGCCACTGATGCTGCCAAACATACCCTCGTAAAACTGACCATCCTGCCAATCCTCGACTTCGGCGATGTCATCTACAAAATAGCCTCCAACTAACTCTCTACTCAAGAAATTGGATGCAGTCTATCACAGTGCCATCCGTTTTGTCACCAAAGCCCCATACACTACCCACCATTGCGACCTGTACACTCTCGTTGGCTGGCCCTTGCTTCATACTCGTCGCCAAACCCACTGGCTCCAGGTCATCTACAAGTCTTTGCTAGGTAAAGTCCCGCCTTATCTCAGCTCACTGATCACCATAACAGCACCCACCCGTAGCACGTGCTCCAGCAGGTATATCTCACTGGTCACCCCCAAAGCCTCTTTGGCTGCCTTTCCTTTTCAGTTCTCTGCTGCCAATGACTGGAACGAACTGCAAAAGTCACTGAAGCTGGAGACTCATATCTCCTTCGCTAGCTTTAAGCACCAGCTGTCAGATGAGCTCACAGATCACCTCACCTGTACGTAGCCCATCCGACTACCTCATCCCCAAATATTTATTTATTTATCTTGCTCCTTTGCACCCCAGTATCCCTACTTGCATATTCATCTTCTGCACATCTATCACTCCAGTGTTTAATTGGTATATCGTAATAACTTCGCCACCATGGCCTATTTATTGCCTTACCTCCCTTATCTTACCTCATTTGCACACACTGTATATAGACTTTTTTTCTACTGTATTATTGACTGCATGTTTGTTTATTCCATGTGTAACTCTGTGTTATTGTATGTGTCGAACTGCTTTGCTTTATCTTGGCCAGGTCGCAGTTGTAAATGAGAACTTGTTCTCAACTAGCCTACCTGGTTAAATAAAGGTGCAGTAAAAAATGAATAATTGCATTTATGTCCACCCCAGTTTTATCATTGGAATGTGATATAAAACGAGGCAACGGCGTGCATTAGGACCATGCGGAAGCCTCCAAGCGGTCGTGTAGGCTCTTTGGAGTGTTTATCCGACCGAAGAAAATAAGACACATTTACATTTTTTTTGTCTCCCTCACTTTTGAAACCAAAGTTGCGCCCACTCTAAGTATGTGCGTCACGCCAATACAAATATTGCCTGTGACTCTTTCAGAGCATAATCCCCTGGTTACCCAAGTGGATGTGAGCTTTAAGGTGAATAAAACAAAACTTTGGCGTTTTAATACGACCCTTCTTCAAAAGAAATTGTTTGTGGTTGAATTTCAAGTAGTGGAATTCTTAGCAGAAAACAAGGACTCTGTAGAGGACCCAAAGTTTACATGGATGGCTACTAAAGGGTTAATCAGAGACATATATTTTGCATCTCAGCTCAATAAAGTCAGGAATCACAAAATCAAGTTATCGGAGAAACATTTTTAATGACTTGAACAGAATCTGAAAAGGAATTACTCTAATAATGTCAGCAATGATTTGAGGGTGGTTAAACTGAAACTGAATGATTTATTAAGGAGGAGAGCTTTCATCATGAATAGAGTGAGGCAGAACTATTATTTTAATGGGAGCAAACCAAGCAGGCTTCTAGTCTTAAAATTGAACAAGTGAATCTTGTACTTCTATAGAATCTATTCAATCCCCATCTAAAGGCTTACTTTCTGATCCACGGGAAATTATTGCAACATTTCAGTCTTTTTACCAGGAGTTATATAAATCTTCTATCCAGTTTGAACCAGACAAACGCAAGCAGTTTTTCAATCAACTTGATTTGCCCGTACTGGATGAGAAGCGATCTGCGGATCTGGGCCGACCCATCTCATTAGAGGAACTGGAGTCAGCACTGAAAGATGCTAAAAAGGGCAAATCACCTGGACCGGATGGCATTCCACCTCAACATTTACTACAAATCACCTGGACCGGATGGCATTCCACCTCAACTGTTACTACAAATCACCTGGACCGGATGGCATTCCACCTGAACTGTTACTACAAATCACCTGGACCGGATGGCATTCCACCTCAACTGTTACTACAAATCACCTGGACTGGATGGCATTCCACCTCAACATTTACTACAAATCACCTGGACCGGATGGCATTCCACCTCAACATTTACTACAAATCACCTGGACCGGATGGCATTCCACCTCAACATTTACTACAAATCATCTGGACCGGATGGCATTCCACCTCAACATTTACTCCAAATCACCTGGACCGGATGGCATTCCACCTCAACATTTACTACAAATCACCTGGACCGGATGGCATTCCACCTCAACATTTACTACAAATCACCTTGCCCGGATGGCATTCCACCTCAACATTTACTACAAATCACCTGGACCGGATGGCATTCCACCTCAACATTTACTACAAATCACCTGGACCGGATGGCATTCCACCTCAACATTTACTACAAATCACCTGGAATGGATGGCATTCCACCTCAACATTTACTACAATCACCTGGACCGGATGGCATTCCACCTCAACTGTTACTACAAATCACCTGGACTGGATGGCATTCCACCTCAACTGTTAATACAAATCACCTGGACCGGATGGCATTCCACCTCAACTGTTAATACAAATCACCTGGACTGGATGGCATTCCACCTCAACTGTTAATACAAATCACCTGGACCGGATGGCATTCCACCTCAACATTTACAACAAATCACCTGGACCGGATGGCATTCCACCTGAACTGTTACTACAAATCACCTGGACCGGATGGCATTCCACCTCAACTGTTACTACAAATCACCTGGACCGGATGGCATTCCACCTCAACTGTTACTACAAATCACCTGGACCGGATGGCATTCCACCTGAACTGTTACTACAAATCACCTGGACCGGATGGCATTCCACCTCAACTGTTACTACAAATCACCTGGACCGGATGGCATTCCACCTCAACTGTTAATACAAATCACCTGGACTGGATGGCATTCCACCTCAACTGTCAATACAAATCACCTGTACCGGATGGCATTCCACCTCAACTGTTACTACATTTTGGGGTCATTTTAGGACCAGTATTATTGGAGTCAATTCATCCAGCCATCAACAAGGTATCTTTTTATAAGCATACTAACTCTGCATTCATATCTCTACTGCCAAAGAAAGGGAAAGATCACACAGATTGTGCAAATTATCTTCGGATATCTTTAATTCACTCGGAACAAAAATGGTATTACATTTTTTTGGGCGTTACAGATGGAAAATATTTGCATAAGTTGATTCAGATGTACCAGTCAGGTTTTATGAGAGGTCGCCTTGCAGCTGACAATGTCAGATGATTAATGCAGGTAGTACATGAAACACAACAATTGGACACATCGTGTGCTGTGCTGTCTCTACAATAGATGCTGAGAAATACATTTTAACATGCTTGAATGGCAGTACTTGTGGGCTGCCATTTTGGGAAAATAATGTGACCGATATGGTTAGTGTGTTATATGCTAACCCTGTTGCTATGGTGTCTAGTGCTGTCATACCCTCAGGTCCATTCCTTATTTTTCTGGGATGTCGACAAGGGGATGGCCTATCCTCAATGTTATACATTCTGTTAATAGAGCCGTTAGCACTACCTCTAAGGCAGAATGTAATTGCTTCTCTTATACTGATAAAATCTTCCTCCTATATTCAGAATTCAATCTCATCTTTATTATCCATATTTGAAGAATTCAAGTTGCTGTCCGGGTATAAGATAAATTGGACAAAATCAGCATTAATGTTGCTTAATGAAGTGGCCAAGACAGTTTCACTTCCCTCAACAATTCCTATGAAAACACAGTTCACTTATTTGGGTATTGGTATACAAACATTCCTGCATGGTCTGGTGAAGTTTACTTATGAGAAAATGTACAAGGGGGTTGAATGAGATTTAACCGTTTGGGAGAAGTTACCTGCTTCTTTACAAACTAGGGTCGTTTCCATAAAGGTGAATGTGTTGCCACGTATCAGTTTCCTGAGCATAATGATCCCACTCCTTCCACCTGTAGGCTATTGGGGAATGATTAATAAACACATAGGTAAATACCTTTGGAATGACAAACATCCAAAGATTAGGGTTGTGTTACAATGACAGAAGTGTAATGGTAGACTTGCATTACCACATTTGTGTATTTACCACCAGTCTTTCCAGTTATGTGTCTGTTTTGTGTCTGCTACCGTATTTATTCTCATCTTCAACTATTAAAGCTGAAAGATCTTTCAATGGATAAAGCATGGGTAGATACTTTGGCTGTTGATGACGATGCTATTGACTGGGAGAATGTCTGGGAGAATATATTTCACTCATCAAAGAACCCAAACCACCATTTCATTCATTTTAAACATTGTCATAGTTCGTAGTGGACACCACTTGTAAGATTTCATGCAACCTATGTCACCTCCATACACTTGGCACATACGAACATAGGATATGGGATTGTCCTGAGGTTTATGAGTTTTGGAGGAAAGTGTTCTCTCTGACATGATTGATGAAACTGCTGCCCAAAAACTCGTTGTTCAACGCTGGTTGCCACCACCTTCATATAAGGAAATGGCTAGCATACTTTCAGGACATAATTATGTTGGAGTTATCCTCTGCCCGTATGAATAAAGCTAGTACTATCACTTTGAAAACATGGAAAGTAGCTGCCTCAGAAATCTCTAAACTGTTGAATATGATGTACAGTTGAAGTCGGAAGTTTACATACACCTTAGTCAAATATATTTAAACTCAGTTTTTCACAATTCCTGACATTTAATCAAAGTAAGTAGTTAGTCTTGTCTCATTGCTGCAACTACCGCACGGACTCAGGAGAGGCGAAGGTCGAGAGCCGTGTGTCTTCTAAAACACAACCCAACCAAGTCGCACTGCTTCTTGACATAATGTCCACTTAGCCCGGAAGCCAGCCGTACCAATGTGTCAGAGGAAACACTGTACACCTGGTGACCGTGTCAACATGCACTGCACCCGGCCCGCCACAGGAGTCGCTAGGAGCTCTCCCATTACCCGAACGACGCTGGGCCAATTGTGTGCCGCCCCATGGGTATCCCAGTCGCAGTGCCTTAGACCACTGCACCCAGCCCGCCACAGGGGTCGCTAGGAGCTCTCCCCTAACCCGAACCACGCTGGGCCAATTGTGCGCCGCCCCATGGGTATCCCGGTCGCAGTGCCTTAGACCACTGCACCACTCGGGAGGCCAAGATGCTGTCAGATCTTTATATCCATCTCTGTGGTGGAAACACAGCATCAAGCGAGATGAGAAAGACATATTTTGCATCACAAAGGACACCTTATATCCTATATTGTCCACTGAGCCATATGGGCCTTGGCCAAAAGTAGTGCACTATGTAGGCGATAGGGTGTAATTTGGGATCTATTCAGGATCACGAGGAGAAAATTAGAGATCATGACTCATATCTCTGGCAGATTATTGCATTCAGATTAAATACAATCCAGGAGCAATATTGATACATATTATAGAGAGCCTTGCTATGAGGTCCTTTGGGGCCCTTTAAATGCTGATGTGGCCCACTGGGGACACAGAGGCACAGCGAGGAGAGAGAGGGGTTTAGAATAACACTAGCTAGATACGACCCAACCCCATCCTTTGTTCTGCTTGTTTCGCTATTCTTTCTCTCTTTTTATGTGCCTATGTACAGTAGCTTCCTCCCTTTCTTTCTCTCTGTACCTCTGTGACAGCAATTCTTTCATTCTCTCTGTCTCTCTCTCTCTCCTCCACTCTCTTTTTCCCAACAAGCTCTCACAGTCTCACATCAGAATTAAACGTTCATCCATGTTTCTCAAACGTCAAATTTCGAAGTTGTTCCAAATGTTTCATGATACAACACAGACACACATCAGTGCATGGCTCAAAGTCCTGGGAAAACGTGTCTCTCCTTTTGCGTAATGCTTCCATCCGTGGACATATCAATAAAATAGCTGAGCAGACAATGCAATCCTCTCATATATGCTCACATCACTCACCAATGGGGCCAATGGGAATTCAATTAATTCAAACCTGATTAGCCAGTTTCCTGTTATATTCATTTATTCAACAATTGTTTTTAGGATTCCAAAGTAGAGTGCAGTGTTTCCTCAATGCAGTGTAACCAGTCTTGGCTTGGGTCTACCGTTTCAATGGGACTATGGTTTCTTGGCTGTTCCCACTGAGGATAAACAACTAGACAGCCATTTTGGGGACTTCCTGGGGCTTTGGCATAATTTCCTGTGTTTGGGTGAGGCTAGCGTGTCTGGGGATTTGTGTCTCTAAAATGCCTCTCTCTCTCTCTCTCTCTCTCTCTCTCTCTCTCTCTCTCTCTCTCTCTCTCTCTCTCCCTCTTTCCTTTTCTCTCTTTCTTTCTATTTCATTTTCTCTCTATCTTCCTCTTTCACTCTCTTATAGGATTCAGCTCATTACACCTTGTTCAGCTCTCCCAAGAGGAAGGGATGAGGAAGGGATGAGGAAGAGATGAGGAAGGGATGAGGAAGGGAAGAGGAAGGGATGAGGAAGGGAAGAGGAAGAGGAAGGGATGAGGAAGGGAAGAGGAAGGGATCAGGAAGGGATGAGTGAAGGATGATGATTGGAAGAGGAAGGGAAGAGGAAGGGATGAGGAATGGAAGAGGAAGAGCAAGGGAAGAGGAAGGGATGAGTAAGGGAAGAGGAACGGATGAGGAAGGGAAGAGGAAGTGATGAAGAAGGGATGAGGAAGGGATGAGGAAGGGATGAGGAAGGGGTGAGGAAGGGATGAGGAAGGGATGAGTAAGGGAAGAGGAAGAGATGAGTGAGGGAAGAGTGAGGGAAGAGGAAGGGTAGAGGAAGGGTAGAGGAAGGGATGAGGAACGGATGAGGAATTGATGAACAAGGGATGAGGACAGGATGAGTAAGGGATGAGTAAGGGATGAGTAAGGGATGAGTAAGGGAAGAGGAAGGGAAGAGGAAGGGATGAGGAACGGATGAGGAAGGGAAGAAGAAGTGATGAAGAAGGGATGAGGACGGGATGAGGAAAGGATGAGTGTGAACATCTACTCTGATCTAGAGTCCTGCACAGCACGGGTCAGTTTTATTGAGCCACACCCACCTGCGCCGACCACATAAATCCTGAGCCCTACACGATATCCGACATCGGGACAGATTTTACTTTGCTACCCTGAAGAGTTCCGAGAGCCGATCCGTGACCGGCCAAATAACCATTTATTCAACAATTGTTTTTAGGATTCCAAAGTAGAAGGCTATTTCCCTTCCCTGCATTAATACATATGTCTGCATGTCTATCAACATTTGGATTAAAGGAAACCATGCCATGAATTAAGAACAATAGGCCTATCTTCTCTCTCTCTTTCTCTCTCTCTCTCTTTCCTTCTCTTTCTTTCTTTCTTTCTCTCGCTCTCTCTCTCTATCGCTCTCTCTCTCTCTCTCTCTCTCTCTCTTTCCTTCTCTCTCTCTCTCTCTTTCTTTCCTTCTCTCTCTCTCTTTCCTTCTCTCTCTCTCTCTCTCTCTCTCTCTCTTTCCTTCTCTCTTTCTCTCTCTTTCCTTCCTTCTCTCTCTCCCTCTTTCCTTCTCTCTCTCTCTCTCTTTCCTTCTCTCTCTCTCTCTCTCTCTCTCTCTCTCTCTCTCTCTCTCTCTCTCTCTCTCTCTCTCTCTCACACATAAACACACACACACACACACACACACACACACACACACACACACACACACACACACACACACACACACACACACACACACACACACACACACACACACACACACACACACACACACACACACACACACAGTCTTGGCAGCCAGCTCAGTGGGGTTTGTGTTATCCCTGCTCCAAATGAGGAAACTCCATGAGACTAAGACAGATGAGGCATGTGGGGTTAGCTTGCGAGACGAGCCCTCAGTGTGTGTGTGTGTGTGTGTGTGTGTGTGTGTGTGTGTGTGTGTGTGTGTGTGTGTGTCTGCATCCACCATCCTCCTCCACCACATCAGTATTCTCACCCAGTCCGCACCTGGGTGCATAATTCCATCATTTCTGACATGACCCCCTCCTGCCCCGTGTGTTTGTGTGTATGTGAGAATCACTGTATAATGGTGTGTGTGTCTGTGTTTATACATATCATATACATCTGATTAACACTAATGAGATCATTGCTGAACTTATTCACATTGATACAGAGCCTTCAGAAAGTATTCACACAACTTGACATTTTCCCACATTTTGTTGTGTTACAGCCTGAAATGGAAAATGGATTACATTTTGTCACTGGCCTCCACACAGTACCCCATAATGTCAAAGTTGAATTATGCTTCAAAAAATGTTTGAAAAACCCTAAAATATGAAAAGCTGAAAGGTCTTGAATTAATATGTTTTCAACCCCTTTTTTTTATGGCAAGCCTAAATAAGTTCAGGAGTAAAAATGTGCTTAACAAGTCACATGACAAGTTGCTTGACTCTGTGTGCAATAAATGTGTTTAACATACATTTTTATTGACTACCTTATCTCTGTACCCCACACACAATTATCTGTAAGGTCCCTCAGTTGAGCTGTGAATTTCAAACACAGATTCAACCACAAAGACCAGGGAGGTTTTCCAATGCCTCTCAAAGAAGGGCACCTATTGGTAGATGGGTAAAAATATAAAAATCTGACATTGAATATCCCTTTGAGCATGTTGAAGTTATTAATTACACTTTAAATGTATATGTATCAATTCACCCAGTCACTACAAAGAAACAGGCGTCGTTCCTAACTCAGTTGCCGGAGAGGAAGGACTTTTTGTCCTGAATACAGTGTTATGTTTTGGGCAAATCCAATACAACACATTACTGAGTACCACTCTCCATATTTTCAATCACGGTGGTGGCTGAATCATGTTATGGGTATGCTTGTAATCCCATAACATGATCCACCAGACACTGGGAGGTGAATTCACCTTTCAGCAGGACACCAGACACTGGGAGGTGAATTCACCTTTCAGCAGGACAATAACACAAAACACAAGGCCAAATATAAACTGGAGTTGCTTACCAAAAAGACAGTGAATGTTCTGAGTGGCTGAGTTACAGTTTTGACATAAATCTACTTGAAAATCAATGGAAAGACCTGAAAATGATTGTCTAGCAATGATCAACAACCAATTTGACAGAACTTGTAGATTTTAGAAAATAATAATGGGTAAATGTTGAACAATCCAGGTGTGAAAAGTTCCTAGAGACTTACCCAGGAAGACTCACAGCTGTAATCACTGCCAAAGATGCTTATACAATGTATTGACTCAGGGGTGTGAATACTTATGTAAATGAGATATTTCTGTATTTATTTTTCAATATATTTAAAAAAGAAATCTAAAAACATGTTTTCATTTAGTCATTATGGGGTATTGTAACTACATGGGTGAGAGAGAAAAAACATTTGAATACATTTTGAATTCAGGTTGTAACACAACAAAGTGTCAAGGACTTCTGCCAAAGTCGATGCCTCTCCTAGTCCGGGCGGCGCTCGGCGGTCGACGTCGCCGGTCTTCTAGCCATTGCAGATCCATTTTTCATTTTCCATTTGTCTTGTCTTGTTTTCCCACACACCTGCTTCTAATTTCCCTCATTATGTGTTGTGTATTTACCCTCTGTTTCCCTCATGACTCTCTGAGGTCATTAAAGATCCCATGGTACTTATCGTAAGAGTAGGGATGCTAACCCCGGTGTCCTGGCTATATTACCAAACTGGCCCTCAAACCATCACGGTCACCTAATAATCCCAGTTTACATTTGGCTCATTCATCCCCCTCCTCTCCCCTGTAACTATTCCCCAGGTCGTTGCTGCAAATGAGAACGTGTTCTCAGTCAACTTACCTGGTAAAATAACGGATAAATAAATAAATGTCTTTGTGTGGTATTGTTTATTCTGTTTCATGTATTGCACACGTTAGTCTGTTGCGCTGGGTTATGTTAACCCCTATTGTTATTTCGTGTTCACTTTGTCGTGTGTTTTTGGTTCGCCAAAATAAAAGGCTCCGTTGGCTACACCATATCTGCTCTCCTACACCTGACTCCTTTACAACCATTTACGCATAGCTGACAACTACCTTGGTGGGGAGTGAGTGTGTGCTCAACACTGTATACTACTGTGTACAGAGGAAACGCAAACCGGGAAAAGCATAGAGTACTCAGGAAGTGGGGTATTATTATAAGTTTTATGGTAAAAGTGGCTCATTATTATAATAAAATAATAATAATAAGGGGATTATTATTTGAAGGTTTATTAAAAAATTGCTGTGTTTTTAGCATATAGCTCAATGAAAACCAAGCGAACAGTCTTCCTAATGAGAAGAATCTTGTCTAGGTGATATATTTCTTTTTTTATTCTATTTTATTTCTAGACAGTGACACAGTGGCATTTCCTGATACACTTTCTAATGATAAGAATCTTGTCTAGGTGATCTATTTCTATGTATATTAAATGATTACTTCTAGACATTGACAGTGGCATTTCCTCAAACTTCTCCTAATGAGAAGAATCCTGTCTAGCTTATCTTTTTCTATGTCTATTCTATTTTTAAATATGTCTCAGTGAAATTAGGAACGATCTTTCAAAATGTCTAGGCTATTTATTCCTATGGCTATTCTAGAGTAGCTGTTTCTATTTCTAAACATGTCACAGTGAACATGTCCTTGTTGAGACTTGATGGTTCTCTAGTAAGTACAGTGTAATTACATAGTTTGAGTAGAATCTTCCCTAGGACTTATCTCTTTCTACCCCTGTTCTACTTCTAAACATGTCACGGTGACATTTCCTCATTGAGAATACATAGCATGCTGTTGTTCTGAATGTCAAAAGACTGTTGATATGACATGACTCATGTGATGAATGTGATTTATGGTGAATGTCAGATCTGTTTCAGAGTTGTTAGCAGATAACAGAGGAGGCGAGAGCTCTCTCCCGATAGGCTCTAGTGGAAACAGCCTTGGGGTGACAGGAAGGAGTTGTTTTTTTACTGCCAACAATCTCCCTTTCTCTCCTCTAAATGTTGCTCCCGCTCTCTCCTTCATTCTCTCTCTGTCCTCTCCCTCGCTCGCTCTCTCGTTGTCTCCCGTCCTCCCTCTCTTTCTTCCTCTCTCTACCCCTCCTATCCCTCTCTCTTTCTCTCCCGCCCTCCCTCTCTTTCTTCGTCTCTCCTCCTCCTCCCTCTCTTTCTCTCCCATCCTCCCTCTCTTTCTTCGTCTCTCCTCCTCCTCCCTCTCTTTCTCTCCCGTCCTCCCTCTCTTTCTTCCTTTCTCCCCCTCCCCTCTCTCTCTCCAGGCAGAATGTGAGCATAGTTCTTATTCCTTTGAGTTTTAGAGGCATAATCCCTTCATCACATTGCATTTCCACACGCCGAAGCAACAGTGCAGCCCCTCCTTTTGCTTACTCAAATTAGTTTTTCCCTGCTTGCTTACTGAAATGAGGTCTCCACATAGGGAAATCAAGGTTTAAAAGCCCTCCCATGGAAAAAAGAAGGGAAAAGATTTGGTCGGCCACGATGGATTAACATACATGTACTGTTCTGACATGACAGGGGCCTCTGCTCTACTGTAGGTAGGCTTCTGCATAGGTAGCTAACTCTGGCTGCTCCAGGTATCTAACTCTGGCTGCTCCAGGTAGCTAACTCTGGCTGCTCCAGGTAGCTAACTCTGGCTGCTCCAGGTATCTAACTCTGGCTGCTCCAGGTATCTAACTCTGGCTGCTCCAGATAGCTAACTCTGGCTGCTCCAGGTAGCTAACTCTGGCTGCTCCAGATAGCTAACTATGGCTGCTCCAGATAGCTAACTCTGGCTGCTCCAGGTAGCTAACTCTGGCTGCTCCAGGTAGCTAACTCTGGCTGCTCCAGGTAGCTAACTCTGGCTGCTCCAGGTAGCTAACTCTGGCTGCTCCAGGTAGCTAACTCTGGCTGCTCCAGGTATCTAACTCTGGCTGCCCCAGGTAGCTAACCCTGGCTGCTCCAGGTAGCTAACTCTGGCTGCTACAGGTTGCTAACTCTGGCTGCTCCAGATAGCTAACTCTGGCTGCTCCAGGTAGCTAACTTTAGCTGCTCCAGGTAGCTAACTCTGGCTGCTCCAGGTATCTAACTCTGGCTGCTACAGGTTGCTAACTCGGGCTGCTCCAGATAGCTAACTCTGGCTGCTCCAGGTAGCTAACTCTAGCTGCTCCAGGTAGCTAACTCTGGCTGCTCCAGGTAGCTAACTCTAGCTGCTCCAGGTAGCTAACTCTGGCTGCTCCAGGTCGTTAACTCTGGCTGCTCCAGGTAGCTAACTCTGGCTGCTCCAGATAGCTAACTCTGGCTGCTACAGGTAGCTAAGAAAATGAAGGATTTAAATCTGATAAATGGAGAGTAAGAGGGAGAGTAAGAGGGAGGGAGGGAGAAAGGGAGAGAGTTAAATTGGCCAAGAGCACTTTGTGAGGGAGAGTGAATCGAGGAGTGCCATCGAGGAACAGAGCTCATGTGTTCGTTTGCTCGTTCATTCATTCGACAGAGTTAGACAAAGGGGGTTGCCAGATTCCAGAGCTCGCTTCCAGCTCCTTCCGGGGACAGTGTGTTATTGGCAGTGAGACCCACTTCCGCGGCCTCTGCCCATTTAGCACCACGCTGCCCAGCCGGTCTCTGATTAAGAAGGGTATTTAACCATGAACCCTCCCTTCCATATTAATTAACCCCGCGTGCCAGGCTTAGCTAGCCTAGCGAAGTTAGCAGGTGCCCTATCTATTCCCAGTCTCCTCCTCTCCCTCTCCTCCTCTCCATCTCCTCTTCTCCATCTCCTCCTCTCCCTCTCCTTTCCATCTCCTCTTCCTCCCCCTATCCTCCTCTCCCTCTCCTCCTCTCCCTCTCCTTCTTCCCATCTGTCTCTCCCTCTCCTCCTTTCCCTCTCCTCCCCTCCTCCTCTCCCTCTCCTGCCCTCCCTCTCCTCCTTTCCCTCTCTTCCCTCTCATCCTTTCCCTCTCCTGTCCATCTCCTCCTCCTGCCCCTCTACTCCTCCTCTCCCTCTCCTCCTTACCCTCTCCTCCCTCTCCTCCTTTCCCTCTCCTCCCTCTCCTCCTTTCCCTCTCCTGTCCATCTCATCCTCCTGCCCCTCTACTCCTCCTCTCCCCCTCCTTTTTTCCCTCTCCTCCCTCTCCTCCTTTCCCTCTCCTGTCCATCTCCTCCTCCTGCCCCTCTACTCCTCCTCTCCCTCTCCTCCTTTCCCTCTCCTCCCCTCCTCCTCTCCCTCTCCTGCCCTCCCTCTCCTCCTTTCCCTCTCCTGTCCATCCCCTCCTCCTGCCCCTCTACTCCTCTCCTCTCCCTCTGCACAATAGTTTAGCGGACTTCCTGAAAACCCACATCTGCCAAAGTCAGGGGGGGGGGACGGGACGGGACCTAGCAGGCAGGAGGTGGGCCTGACTAAATTCTTAGTGTAAACAAACTAGACAGAGATAATTAGATCTGTGGTCCCACGACGCAGTGGGCAGCTTGTGTGTGTGTGTCTCTGTTTGGAAGTCTGCTTGCATGAGTATGTCTTCTTATTGGGTGCCTGCTTTTGTGTGTATGTATACATATGACTGTGTATTTGTGTAAGCCTGCTTGTGTGTATGTATACATATGACTGTGTATTTGTGTAAGCCTGCTTGTGTGTATGTATACATATGACTGTGTATTTGTGTAAGCCTGCTTGTGTGTGAGTTGTGTGTGTGTATCAAATAGTCCCCCCAGAGCTCAAAGGACAACAGCTGATCACAAGAGACCCTGGAGCCAGACTGTCCATGACCGTGACAATGATAACACTGGCTGCACCTACGGGTGGTGAGAGGAGTAAGGGATGGAGGGATGGAGGAAGAGGAGGAGGGGGCAGGATTGTCAGTGGGTGACTGTGCTACTGAGCTGATGATGGCTCTAGGCCAGTCATTGTAGACCTAACATCACACACACTCCTTTAGACGAAGGACGACTCTCCGTATATACTCTCTTTGAGGAGTGTGTGTGTTTGTGTGTGAGTGTGTGTGTGTGAAGGGAGGAGGGATGCTTTGGTATCCTCTTTGATACTGTATTTTGTAACACCTGTTTGCCTGGTGCTGCATACTAAGATGACTATGGTTTCTATTTTTATTCTCTCTCTCTCTCTCTCTCTCTCTCTCTCTCTCTCTCTCTTTCTCTCTCTTTCTCTCTCTCTCTCTCTCTCTCTCTCTCTCTTCTCTCTCTCTCTCTCTCTCTCTCTCTCTCTCTCTCTCTCTCTCTCTCTGTCTCTGTCTCTGTCTCTGTCTCTCTCTCTCCCTCTCTCTCTCTCTCTCTCCCTCTCTCTCTCTCTCTCTGTACTCCGTCTCACAAAGGTTCTCTGGAGCACGGTGCGTGTGCCGCTAATAACGTTGATGCTCTGCCAAGCCCAGCTGGTGGTGCCCGGCACAGGGCAGTGCGTGTCTTCTCTCTACAGTCGCTCACTTCAAAAGGCTCTCCTCTGCCAAATGGGATCAGAGGACCCGCATCACAGGGACCTTAATGGCCGAAAAGAACCCTGTGTGAAGCTTATCTTAGTTTGGAGATCCAACACATCCACACCGCCGTTGTGTAGCCCGACAGTCAGGGGTGGGATTTGGTCTGACCGCGCGAACGTTGCCATGGCAACCGGAGCGCAGCGTTCCATTTCCCTCAAAACTGTTGCTGCATGAGGGCCCAAGGCCTTGGATGGAAGGATGGAGGGAAGGAGAGTATTGGCCACAAGTGCCAGGGAAGGGTAGGGACTGCATTGAGTAGTGGTTAAACCCAGAATCTCCCAACCCCTCCTCTTCCTCCTCCATCACCAAACTATGAAGGCAGTTTATTGCCAAAATTGATGTGCAATATTTGGCAGCAATCTACCTCCATACCAAATCCCCAGCTTGTTCCAGTCTAACGCGGCTAACAGGAGCGTGACCGTGTGGCTGTGGCTGTGACTTCCTCCATCTTTTCTCTGTGGGTGATACAACTTTCCTCCTTTTCCTCCCCACCTCTCTCTCTCTCTCTCTCTCTCTCTCTCTCTCTCTCTCTCTTCCTCTCTCCTCCTCTCTCTTCGCCATCTGTAAGTAGTGGGTGAGGCGCTAGCTGTTGCTCAGACTGACGTTAGGAGGCTACACACACACACACACACACACACACACACACACACACACACACACACACACACACACACACACACACACACACACACACACACACACACACACAGTAACGACTTAGGGAGGGAAAAGGAGTGATGTGAACTATATCATGTTATGTGTAAATATACCATTTTGAGTAAGTAGCCAACGCAATGTGCTTGATTTAACGGTGCAGTTGCTAGGTTTTTATGTGGTTTTATTGTGGTCGTTTAGCCCGCTAAGTATTTCACCTCGTTAGCGTGGTGGACTTGTCTGTGTTGTTTTTTAGGGACACTAACAGTAGCTGGAGGATGAATAATAATGGTGTATCATAATTCACTATACACCCATATACAAGCACACACACACACACACACACACACACACACACACACACACACACACACACACACACACACACACACACACACACACACACAAGTTGGTCTAATTAGTATCTCTGCTCTTGTTATGCATTCATACGTGTCAGAAATATAAATATGTGTGTGCTTCTAGTCCAGGCGGAGTAGACACACAGTACACATAGCTCATTATACTGTATTCATTCAGACACCGTTGGACCAACCCAGGGAACTCAGAGTAATTATACAGTATACTGCATTCATTCAGACAATGTTGGACCAACCCAGGGAACTCAGTGTAATTATACAGTATACTGCATTCATTCAGACACCGTTGGACCAACCCAGGGAACTCAGTGTAATTATACAGTATACTGCATTCATCCAGACAATGTTGGACCAACCCAGGGAACTCAGAGTAATTATACAGTATACTGCATTCATTCAGACACCGTTGGACCAACCCAGGGAACTCAGAGTAATTATACAGTATACTGCATTCATTCAGACAATGTTGGACCAACCCAGGAAACTCAGAGTAATTATACAGTATACTGCATTCATTCAGACAATGTCGGACCAACCCAGGGAACTCAGAGTAATTATACAGTATACTGCATTCATTCAGACAATGTTGGACCAACCCAGGGAACTCAGTGTAATTATACAGTATACTGCATTCATTCAGACAATGTTGGACCAACCCAGGAAACTCAGAGTAATTATACAGTATACTGCATTCATTCAGACAATGTTGGACCAACCCAGGAAACTCAGAGTAATTATACAGTATACTGCATTCATTCAGACAATGTCGGACCAACCCAGGGAACTCAGAGTAATTATACAGTATACTGCATTCATTCAGACAATGTTGGACCAACCCAGGGAACTCAGTGTAATTATACAGTATACTGCATTCATTCAGACAATGTTGGACCAACCCAGGAAACTCAGAGTAATTATACAGTATACTGCATTCATTCAGACAATGTCGGACCAACCCAGGGAACTCAGAGTAATTATACAGTATACTGAATTAATTCAGTGGCCAGTATAGTGATGCAAACACTGCATGTTTTACCGACACTGACCGTAGACATCCTCCTCCTTCTATTCCAGTCTATCAATCGTCCATGACACCACAAGGTGACCCTGGGAGGGTGTTGTCCTGGCAACCGTCTGCTACACAACTGTTGCCTGGTCACTGGATAGAGAGAAGCGCTAGGGATGCTTGATGGACCATAGAAACAGAATGTAACAGACACTCTGTATTGTGGAGAATGGAACAAAGATGTGTTCTGGATACTTTGGAAGATCATATAAGCTTGTTATGTACATTTCCTTTGGTTCGTTCCTAACTGACAGATTCCCTTCAAATGGCCGAATGATACTTGCTCACATAATAGGAAGTGCTGCTGATTAGGAAGACCTCAACGATTCCAGTTCTATTCCATTTCTATTTCTCTTTCGGAATGCAAAACGTATACCACTGAAAGGATGTTATATGTAAGGATCCAACCAAGAAAATGGGTACCATGTGCCTTTTATGTTTTTGAAATATTTGGATTAAACAGAGATGAATAATGAATAAAACAGAAGAAGAACTGCTATCGAATGTGACATCCTATTTCTTATAAAGACGGTCCAACTAATAAACAACAGAAAAACAGCTAATAAACTACAGAAAAACAACGAATTTTACTACAGAAAAACAGCTAATAAACTACAGAAAAACAACTAATAAATTACAGAAAAAATATTTTCAAACAAAACAAGAGCTTGATTTCCTTTCAAGTGCCAACAGGTTTGTCCCCCCCAACACTTCAGCGAGCAGGCCTTTCTAATCGACCTGACCCGGGTATCCTGGAAGGATATTGACCTCATCCCGTCAGTAGAGGATGCCTGGTTAGTCTTTAAGTGCCTTCCTCACCGTCCTAAATAAGCATGCCCCATTCAATAAAAAAAAACCAGGAACAGATATTGAAAGATTAGTGGAATCTGTGTGAGTAGCTGGACAGGTAGGATGACTAAAAGTGAAGGTGAACAGGTGGTCACGTGTCAGGTGACAGAGGAATGGATGAGACTGAGGCAGGAATTCCTTTAACCATAAAGTAGTATATTTACTGAGTAGTCTGTGATGGATTCATGGACGCACAGAACTTCTGGATCAGATGGAGTTAAGGAAGAGAAAGCAGTGAGATCAGGCGATGGCAATTTCCTCCTTTTATGGAGTTGAGATCTGTTGGACATTTCCACCTGACCTAATTAGAGCGCCCCTGGTCCAGCTGAGTAAATGGCAATGAATTAAAGGAGTATTCCACCAACTCCATGGGCCTTTTCTACAGCCACCCCAGAAATTTGTTAAATTCCACACTCCTCAAAAAAGGCTCATTGCTCCCCGTCCTCTGTCATCTCAGGGAGAGGAATTAGTCGGGCAACTGGCCGGATATATGTCCGGTTCTTCACCTGGATCTCCACTGATCTAACACGACCATCAGTCCCAGGCATAGTCTTAGTTATACGGCCCACCGGCCAGGAGGCTCGAGGCAGCTGAGGGTCCACCATCATTACTACTTGGCCAGTTTCCAGGCTGGCCATTTCTCTCCGCCATTTCCCTCTGTGCTGTAGACTTGGTAGGTAATCCCGAATGAATCGGGCCCAAAAATGGTCAGCTAAGATTTGGCTGTGTCGCCACCGGCGTCTGCCTACGAGGTTGGTATCAGCATACATGGCTTGAGGAAGTGACGCATCTCGGCGTCCCATCAAGAGCATAGTCGGTGTAACCGGATCGGGGTCAGCGATGTCTGCAGAGAGATATCCCAAGGGTTTGGAGTCAATGATAATTGGGTGGATAGCATCTGGGTCCAAAACCTCTGCTTGGCGCAGCCTCCCTCCGACTCTGATCACTCCAAGGATTGGATCATATTCTGGGGCAAGAGAGAGAAGACGGCTGTCCTTAGCCACTTCCCTACCGGCTTTCAGAGCTTTTAACTCCTCAGGGAAGCTAACTGCTTGTGCTTGCTGGAGGAGTAGTGTCTCTGCCGCGAGGGAGGTAGGTATAGAAGCCACCCCATCTGAGGTCTGGTTTGTGGCGGTGATCAGATCCGGCAGTGTTTGGGATTGTGCTAGGTCAGGGAGAGCCGTTGTTGGTTCCGTAGAAATGCTGTAGCATTGGGCGGACCTCCTTAACTCATGAGCTTCATTTGGTTGCGGAGGGGCCGTACGCCTGGGGGCTGTCGGCCACTCGTTCTCTGTTTGGGACAAGCCTGCCTTCACAGGGTTATGAATCTCTCGGTTATGAACTTCTGCAAGCTCAGGATTCTTCACCAGGCGTCGCTCCGTTCCATGCAGTAGTGGGGGTACAGCCCGTGTCGTGGTTGCCAGAGGAGGATGGTTGGGCACCCGTAGCAGTGGGGTTGCATACCTGCAAACGCCATCCATTTCAGTGGTGGTGGTGCTCTTCTCCAGGAGGTCTAATGCATAGGAGTCATGTTTCGAGCGAGTGACCTCCTGTAGCTTCCTGTTGGAGAATGTGTCCATCTTCCAGAGCATCTCAACATTCCGAAGGAGGTTAGTGGCTGCATATGGATTGCTTCTGGTGAAGAGGACTTGCTGTGACTGTACAGCTTGGGTGGAGAGAAGTAGATGGGATGGACCTTGCACAGCCCAACCCAAGGATGTATTGACAGCAATGGGCCCTCCTTCTGGTCCAGCTCGTATAGGCTCAGTCGGGGTGACGAGATATGGGTGGTCTGACCCAATCAGGATAAGTGGCGCTACTCTGGCCAGGTTAGGAAGAGGCAATCCTCGTAGATGAGGATATTGTTTCTGTAGAACACTTACCGGGCAGGAGTGCTCTGCGAGATTCAAGCCATCTGCCGTGAAGGCATTGGTGATGTTATAGGCCACGTCCCTGTTTCCTGAAGGTGAAATGCTAAATGTTACAGCAGAGCCTTTCATTTGGATGACATCATGTCGCAACGTTCTGAGATTAAGGGTCTCGGGGGTCCCCTCCAGGTTAAGCTGACGGGTGGCCGCCGTGAGAATGATTGTTCTTTCTGACCCATCATCTAGAACAGCGAATGTATCAATGCTTCTCCCTTCACTTTTCAGAGTGACCTTGACCACCTTCAACATGACCCTTGGAGACCGGTTCTGCTGGTCGAGGTACAGCTCCTTTGCAGCTCCTACCATGAGCATACTCTGCTCCTTCTGTGCTTGGGGAATTAGATCATGCAACACGGTGAGATGGATTTCTTTACAGCGGTTGCAGGGTTTCCTCAATGTGCAGGTCTCCGCCTTATGGCTACGGGCACACTTGTAGCATCGCTCGCCTGAAGTGATCCAGGCCTTCAATTGAGTTTGAGTGAGCTTTTTTACCCTTGGGCATGAGCCAAGGAAGTGCCCCTTACTATTGCAATATGGGCAGTAAGGCTGGCATTTGATGTTCTTGCTCTTGAGAGGGGTCTTCTTCCCGGGTTCCTCCCGGGCCTCACTATTTAGGTACATGGTAGTGGGATTTGGCCTTTTCTGTCCCTCCTGGTGTTCAAATTCCTTCCTTCCCCCGGTGGCTATGGCTGAGATTGTGGCCTGGTGAGCGATGCTCTTCGCCTTTGCCTTCACCTCCAACCATGCGGCCAGGTCTCTAAGAGCATAGGTGCTTCTCGAGCCCTCTTTCAGGATGCCCTTATTCAAACAATGTTCAATGAAACTGTCTCTGAGGTACACTGGAAGTTTGCTAAGAAGCCTGTCCACGTGGGAGCCACATTTCAGCTCGTTCCCGTCTTCTCCTTCAACGGATTGGAGTATCGAGGTCAGGGATTGGACAGCCAGGGAGAATTCTTGGAAGGCAGCATGGTCTCCCATTTTAGTTGGAGACGTGTTCAGGATGTTGTTTAGTTCATTCTGGACTAGCTGACGTGGCTCACCATATCTCGCCTTCAGGGCCTGGAGAGCTGCAGTGTACGGTGTTGCGGAGTGCATAAAGGATTGGGCCAGCCTGTATGCACTGGGAAACCGCAAATGATCCATTAGTACTTGGTATTTGTAGCGTTCTGACAGATGACTGTGAATACCCAGTAGACTCTCCAATGCCATTTCCAAAAGGACAAATTCACTCTCCTTTCCGTTTTCAAAGTATGGCAGTTTGGGTCTGGAATTCCATAGGCTGAGGCTACTAGAAGTTGCATAATGTTGGCTCCCTCTTCTGGTTGCGTGAAGGATAAACCCGGGACTTCTGATGAGCCCACTGTGGCCTCATTGGGACGGTCCCCTACTGTCCCAAACCCATCATTTGTGGCAGCCGGAATAGGGCGAGAGCCCTCCGACCTGTTGTTTGAGGACTGGCCTGGCCCTGGACGAAAGGAACGATTTGCCTTGGTTGGTAATTGGCGGAAAGGCGAAGGAGTGATGCTTTGTCCAGATGGAGGAATGCTAACTTGTGTCACTTGCATAGAGGGCGTTGGCGGAGCGGCCTGTCTCCCGTGCTCCGTGTTGGCTGTTGACCCCGGAGCCTCCGGGGACTGTGTGCCATGCTGTACCAGAGGGGCAGATTGAAAGGCAGACAGTTCAGGTCCATCTGGAGGGGTGGTCAGGTCAACTCCCTGTTCGTTCCTCTCCAGGAAGGATGAGACCATCCGTGCCTCCTCCAATTCCCTTCTGGCTTGACGGTGCCTTCGCTGCTGTGCCAGGTCCTTGGCAATGAATTCCCGTTCCTGTAGAGCTCTACGGGCCTGCACATCCAATTGGTGACATCGTTCATCAGCCTGTCGTTCCTCCTCAATCTGACGCTCAATTTCTTCCAAAGCTAATAGTTTCATCCTCTCTTGTAGGACAGCGGTCTGTGAATCGCTGAGGGCTAGTGAATGGCGGCTGCCATGGCCACTCCCAAAGGGGTATCCACTGGTCGAACTCCCACTCCGTCTACAGTGCTTCGATGATTTCCCATTAGTTTAGGAGTGAGTGGAGCCTGCCTCAGGAAGCTGGTCGACCTGTGCGGTGGGAGTTACCTCCTCCATAGGTTCTTCGTGTAGACCACTTTCCTGCTCCAAAGCAGTTTCCAGTCCTTGGCTCAGAGGGGATGGTTGATGGCTGAAACGTATAGTTGATCCATCAACACTTTGAGCTCTGGTGGGCTTGCCCTTTGATGTCGGAAACTTGACCACATAATCCTTAAGATAACCAGGTGCTTGCCTGGTTCTTCTGGTGCTGCTGGTGATTGAGAATGAAGCCTTTGTTGCTTTAGGCTTAGCTCCTGGATATTTCCTTTGTTCCAAGACCTTTCCCTCAGCTGCTCTCTCCTCCTCTCTTCTTCCTTCCAGTGGAGACAATTCTTCCATCTCCGCCTCCATTTCCTTTTCACCTGTCTTTGGTTCAGTCATCATCCGGTCCGAAGGACCATTGAAAGATTAGTGGAATCTGTGTGAGTAGCTGGACAGGTAGGATGACTGACAGTGAAGGTGACAGAGGAATGGATGAGACTGAGGCAGGAATTCCTTTAACCATAAAGTAGTATATTTACTGAGTAGTCTGTGATGGATTCATGGACGCACAGAACTTCTGGATCAGATGGAGTTAAGGAAGAGAAAGCAGTGAGATCAGGCGATGGCAATTTCCTCCTTTTATGGAGTTGAGATCTGTTGGACATTTCCACCTGACCTAATTAGAGCGCCCCTGGTCCAGCTGAGTAAATGGCAATGAATTAAAGGAGTATTCCACCAACTCCATGGGCCTTTTCTACAGATATAGCCCTTGGTTTTCTCCAGACCTGACTGCCCTTGACCTGCACAAAAACTGGGAAGATACGAACCAATATACACAGGCAGTTAGGAAAGCTAAAGGCTAGCTTTTTCAAGCAGAAACTCAAAAAAGTTCTGGGACACTGTAAAGTCCATGGAGAATAAGAGCACCTCCTCCAAGCTGCCCACTGCACTGAGGCTAGGAAACACTGTCACCACTGATAAATCCACTATAATTGAGAATTTCAATAAGCATTTTTCTACGGCCGGCCATGCTTTCCACCTGGCTACCGATACCCCGGTCAACAGCCCCGCACCCCCAAAGCAACTCGCCCAAGCCTCCCCATTTCTCCTTCACCCAAATCCAGATAACTGATGTTCTGGACCCCTACAAATCAGCCGGGCTAGACAATCTGGACCATCTCTTTCTAAAATGATCTGCCAAAATTGTTGCAACCTCTATTACTAGCCTGCTCAACCTCTCTTTCGTATCATCTGAGATTCCCAAAGATTTCAAAGCAGCCACGGTCATCCCCCGCATCAAAGGGGGAGACACTCTAGACCCAAACTGCTACAAACTATATCTATCCTGCCCTTTCTAAGGTCTTCAAAAGCCTTGTTACCGACCATTTCGAATCCCACCGCACCTTCTCCGCTATGCAATCTGGTTTCAGAGCTGGTCGTGGGTGCACCTCAGCCACGCTCAAGGTCCTAAATGATATCATAACCGCCATTGATAAGAGACAATACTGTGCAGCTGTATTCATCGACCTGGCCAAGGCTTTCGACTCTGTCAATCACCACATTCTTATTCTTATTACTCTGGACGGTTCTGACTTAGAATATGTGGACAACTACACATACCTAGGTGTCTGGTTAGATTGTAAACTCTCCTTCCAGACTCACATTAAGCATCTCCAATCCAAAATTAAATCTGGAATCGGCTTCCTATTTCACAACAAAGCATCCTTCACTCATGCTGCCAAACATACCCTCGTAAAACTGACCATCTTACGGATCCTCGACTTTGGCGATGTCATTTACAAAATAGCCTCCAACTCTCTACTCAACAAATTGGATGCATTCCATCACAGTGCCATCCGTTTTGTCACCAAAGTCCCATATACTACCCACCACTGCAACCTGTACGCTCCTGTTGGCTGGCCCTCGCTTCATACTCGTCGCCAAACCCACTGGCTCCAGGTCATCTGCAAGTCTTTGCTAGGTAAAGCCTCGCCTTATCTTAGCTCACTGGTCACCATAGCAGCACCCACCCATAGCACATGCTCCAGCAGGTATATCTCACTGGTCACCCACAAAGCCAATTCCCTCTTTGGCCACCTTTTCTTCCAGTTCTCTGCTGCCAATGATGGGAACAAACTGCAAAAATCACTGAAGCTGGAGACACATATCTCCCTCACTAGCTTTAAGCACCAGCTGTCAGTGCAGCTCACAGATCACTGCAACTGTACATAGCCCATCTGTAAATAGCCCATCTAACTACCTCATCCCCATACTGTATTTATTCATTTATCTTGCTCCTTTGCATCCCAGCATCTCTACTTGCACGTTCATCTTCTGCACATCTACCATTCCAGTATTTAAATGCTATATTGTAATAACTTCACCACCATGGCCTATTTATTGCCTGAACTCCCTTTTCTTACCTCATTTACACACAATGTATATATACTTTTTTTCTACTGTATTATTGACTGTATGTTTGTTTATTCCATTTGTAACTGTGTTGTTGTATGTTTCGAACTGCTTTGCTTTATCTTGGCCAGGTCGTAGTTGTAAATGACAACTTCTTCTCAAGTAGCCTACCTGGTTAAATAAAGGTGAAAAAAATAAAAAAAAATGTTTATATCAATACCATACTATTTGAATAATTTCTATAATTTTTCATCCACATATTTTCTCATTTATTTTATTAATCTTAAGGGAGAAGAGCATTATGGGCTGCGTCCCATATTTAGTGTCTACTTTTGGCCTCTACTTAGGGAATACGGAATAGGATGCTATTTGGGCCGCGGACATGGTGGAATACAGTATATCACTGTTGAATATATCACTGACTTATAAATAGAACACCCTAATGAAGTAATTTATCAAGCCTGGTACAGAGCCCAATGGACATTATTATTTAATATTTAGCAGAAGTTCTAGTCTGGTGCGATATGTCAATATGCGCTATGCCTAATTAATCAATCCATGAACATACAGAATCAAAAAAATGGATAAACATCCAGCATTTAACCTCTTTGTGCATTTCATTCATCTTTGCATACATGAATAACAGCGTTGTTGTGTTGTCTCGTGCCTAAGCCTAGGGGAATTGAAAGAAAACATGTGCCATTGCATTAAGGGGAGATATGTGACAATAGGGCTTTCTCTAGCAAGACATCAGAGCAGATTGCTACACCAAATGAATGCAGTTAACTGTGCATTGGATTATCAGATTTAAAAAAGACTTAGGGCCTACAGTGTCTTAGCTTTTTAGACAGTATTTGACATGCATGCACTCTAATTAAGGGGTTACAGCTTCCATGTAGAACATAAGTACAGTAGGGCATGCCATCATATGATGCCTTGTGCATTTCAATTCATTAGCATATATGACATTGTGTCTCTGACATTGTGTTACTGCCTTTTCTCATTGCATCTGTCTCTGTGAAGATTCACCATGGATCTACTGCCATTTTATAACCAGACAGAGGAAGCAGACAGGAAAGAGACACAAAACAGAAAAACACAGACATACATCTCCCCGGAGACTTTGTATCGTCCCCGCGAAATTAAATAATTGGCGGTTTCAGACAAATGGATACAGAGAGAGACCTTGAATGACCATGCCTGAGCTCCACTTATGTTTTTTCACTTTCAAATCACCTCATCGTCGCTGGCTTTTTTGGACGGCTCCCCAGAAAAAAGCAGAGGCCATCATTTCCGTCCAATTTGCTCTCTCGCTCTCTCTCCGCACACTGACAGATTGTCATATTTTGGCAGGGTTCCCGGCGGATAGAGGGAGAGAGGAGGCGAGTGAAGGAGTGCAGAGAAAGGACCATTACCATCCACACAGTCTCATTAGAGAGCATTTAGACCCAGGAACTCCAGGCTCAAAGCTCCAGACATTGGGCTACTGCCCAGCCTCGATGCCCTCCCAGAGAGCATCTCACCTGGGCTAAAGCCCCTGCCATCCTGCCCTGTTACCCTCTAACTATTTCATTACATTCCTATATTGTACATTTCATTGCTTCATGAATCATGTCATGGATATAAAATTATAAACTTCATACACCATGGCTTAAAATCTGCCTGTACTAGAAAGATCACAACACATGATAAATGTAGCAATATAATTTACAATGTCCTATCGATTTGGTCATTGAGACACTAGGGCGATAAAGCATGTTTGTTTGTGCACGCAGAGCATAAGGAAGATTTAGCAGTTTCAACCATACCGTCATGAATCCTTCCAGTAGGCCCGAGTCCGGTTTGGGCGGGGCTTGTAGGCGTTCCATGGACCATTTCTCGATGATGGACGACACCTGAGAGTTTTCCGTGTTTAGGATCCGGAAACCCGTCATGTTGACTCCGCTGTACCGATACGGCTCCATATCCAGGGCGAAAAGGTCCTAAAATAACAAAAATGGCTATGTTCATGCTTTTATACTTTAGAAAAATATAGAAACATGTCATAAACATGTAACAAGCACTTCATTAGTGTAGTATGGTATTACTGATTCTATATAGGGATTGTGTCCGTAGATTGAGATGCAAGGAGATCATTTATTGCCCATCATTGATTCTAAAGTGCTGACCGCACACCTGTTCTCACACTAAATTAAAACTGCGTTCGGGAGCCAGATTTAAGGGCGAGAGAGATTACCGGGGTACGTTCTGAAGTATTTTCAGGAAGCATTTCATCTCGTTCGCCGAGACAGTGAACTTGATTAAGCTAACGTTTTCAAGGGTACCAGACAGGGCCTTCGTGCGAGGCCACACGTCTGGCTTATGAAGGAAGACGCCTATGGGTTGTATAAGTGTACAAGGGCAAATAAGTCTAAGGGCAAAACAAGCCTCTGGATACCAGTTATATTGCAGCATTGGCCAGCACTACCGCCACTTCCTTGCCAAACTGACCTATGTTGTTGGAACCGGCAGGAGCCCAGACGAACAAGTAACAGCATGCCTCTGACACAGCCCTACCTTCGTTGCTCTATTTCCTGTTTGCCCATAACAACAGATTTAGGGTCAGTCTTTCTCCACCCTTGTCCTAACCTTATCTATAATTTTCCAAACAGCACAACAGATTTAGGGTCAGTCTTTCTCCACCCTTGTCCTAACCTTATCCATAATGTTCCAAACAGCACAACAGGCAGAGTTGTTGTCAGGGTCATGATGTACTGAGACGGTAATAGCCTCGTCTGAGCTGTTATGTACGCTCTGAATCTCTCATTCTCTCTCTCTCCATCCAGGAAAGACAGGCTTTTCATCCAGTGTGAACAGCGGAACTCTTTGTAGTGGATGGATCAAAATAACTTTGGAGAACTTAAGTAGCCGCCTTGAGTCAGAATAGACGAGCATATCAAACAGCTTTATTTTTTTACAATATCTTCAATAACACATTATAAATGTATTAATTGCCACCAGGACCAAGTATTTAAGTGGCAATATAAAGAATATGATTATGTGATATCTACTGTAAGGTGTCCATAATAGGACGGCATCAGGCATCTGCAACTTACATGGATACCTTCCTAATATGGGCAACGTATTGATCAGGAAGAAAACTCAGTATAGACGGGTTAGCTGACAACGTCACAAAAACGATGAGCAGGCTTCAATGGGGCAGAAGGCCATGTGTTGTTGTGATCTTGAATGGCCAGATATATAGTATTATTCTGCCATGTGGGGAATCGTAGGTGTCTCATTGCAGCTCGTTTCATCTTGATACCATGTCTTATTTTGAGGTGTTTTGATTGACGTCATGTCTAGGCTAATATGGCAAAAAAGAATTGCTAGCTAGCTAACCAACAAGTGTAACAATGTATTTGTGCGATAACAAGTGCTCATTGTGCAAATGTATTTATATTTTCAGGAACATTGGATATGAAATAGAGTTTAAATGTTGTCATCAATTTAAAGCCAATCCAGTCTGTTCTGCACCATAGTTTTTGTTGCTAAACAACCAACCCGTCTATAACTGTAAGGTGCTGGTAAACGTACCAGGGTGGTGAAGATGTAGTGGTAGTACTCGGTCATCATTCCCATGGCTAGAGCCTGTAGGAAAACAACAATACTGACTATGGGCAAAGTGCCAACACAAATATACAGCATGTGTGAGTGCAGAGTAGACAAACATTTTTTGGGACCAAATTACTTTCGATAAGTCAATATGCTAAACACATTTGGGGAATATCCTATTAACGTCTTAAGTATTATTTTGGCAACACACAGAGCAGATAATCAGAGCAATTTTTTAGAGTCATGATTCAGCAAGCCTTTGTGGTGGGTGTTTCACATTAAGAGGCCATGTTGGTGGCCATTGCTGTATATAATTAGTCAACCGAACACATGTCATCTACTCTGCCCGGAAACGGGTATTTTGGTGACGGATATACACACTTCTCATTAAGAATGTGGCTTAATCATAATGTCTCAAACATGCCTGCGAGCTGAGGCAGAGTTGCTAATTAAAACTATATTTTGGCATAGAGCATCCATTATGGAAGCACAGTAATAGAACTCTAATATTCTAAAAGAAGATGAACGAGGAAAATTAAATATCCAAATGAGTTGGTTGCAGATATAAAGGAATTGAATGAAGGTGCTGGACCTTAAAACATAGTATAAGTAATAACTATTCAATGAGTGACTCATTATTCTGGAGATAATTCACATAAAGAAATCTAACAAGGTCTAAGAATAACAAAGTACAACATGTATCTTGCCTAACTGACCTGTTTCAGGATCCAGGCAGCCATTTCATGGCCGCAGTCAAAGATCACGTGGAACTCCTTTGCTTTCTTCATCTCTTTCAGAAGTGGCTTGGCATCCTTGGTCTCCGCCGGCAACTGTCGGATCTTCAAACGAATGTTGTATCGGGATGGCGCCTTGATCAGCTCCTGCAACCGAATAAGACCTGCAGACCAAAAATGTACACCTTATACAAGTGTGACAGGAATTTGAAAAATGTGTAATGCAATGGAAATGAATAGAAGTGTGGCATTGGTAAGGCATACAGTTCAGATACAACCCAGCAGAATTGGTTATGTGAACATTCCCAGAACATATGGTCAGGGCGTGAGTTGGGGTGGGCAGTCTATGTTCTTTTTTCTATAATTTGGGATTTCTGTGTTTGGTCTGGTATGGTTCTCAATCAGAGGCAGCTGTCTAACGTTGTCCCTGATTGAGAACCATACTTAGGCAGCCTGGTTTCACCTTTGAGTTGTGGGTGATTATTTTCCGTTTCAGTGTTTGCACCATTCGGGACTGTTTCGGTTTTCATTTTGTATTCAGTCTCATTAAATTATATTATGGATACGTACCACGCTGCACATTGGTCCTCACCTTCTTCCACCACCAACGGCCGTTACACAAACTTTGTGGAAATGAATATGTGTCATTCTCAAAACTTTGGGCCACAAACTGTACATACTGCAGTTGTATGAGTGAGGAAGGTAGCACCGGGATCTTCACCTGAACTCATCCCAGAAGATCCCTACTCCAGTGTAATCTCAGATGATCCCTACTCTGGGGTAATCCCAGAAGATCCCTACTCCAGCCATCTGTCCCTTCTCTGTTTTGGTTCGCACAAACACTTCGGAGGCATTAAGCGGAAAATCTTTCTGGGAGAGAGCAACGTTTGGGAAACACTGTCAGGGCCGATGTTTGAGGGGCTGTGGATAATGTCGATCCTCAGACAGCTGTGTGTGAATATTTTATCCTCTCCGATAGTTCTTCCCGCCAGATGTCAGATAGACTCCAATCACATAATGTCCTGGAGCATGAAGATGTGTGATTACAGTCCAAAGGTGTGTGTGTGTGTGTGTGTGTGTGTGTGTGTGTGTGTGTGTGTGTGTGTGTGTGTGTGTGTGTGTGTGTCTGTGTCTGTGTCTGTGTCTGTATCTGTGTGTGGTCCACATCATCCAGGTTTTCTCACCCCGACTCTGTCACTGTGAGAGTTGGAGGTGGTGTGTTACACTAAAAAACACTCCCCTTAAGGAGGAGGAACCTCTAACACCTCCCTCGGAATCCTTTGTGAGGGAATCAATACATGCCAGCGGGAGTTGTTGTGGTGGGAGTGATGATAAATGGTTGCATCCAAAATGGAACCCTATTCTCTTAAGAGCCCTATGGGCCCTGGTCTAAAGTAGTGTAGAAAATAGGGAGCCCTATGGTCCCTGGTCTAAAGTAGCGTACTATATAAAGAATAGGGAGCCATTTGGGACACACGATGAGGAGGAGTGGTACAGTGGCCAATTAGATGACTCTTTGTAGTGGACGTTGAGTTGGACCATTTACTGTGCACTTAGCCAAGGTTAATATACTCTCACCATGCTACAGTGGCGGCTCTCGACAAAGAGAAATGTGTGTGACAGAGACATGGTCAGAAAATATATTAGCATTTACTTGAGGCAGTCACCAGGAGTATCCTGAAGGTCAATTTATAATGGTAAATAGGTCTTATTGAATCTACACACTCATGGTACACTCAGAAAAAAAGGGTTTTCGGCTGTCCCCATAGGAGAACCCTTTTTGGTTCCTGGTCCAAAATCTGCTCCAAAATAAGTATCAAAGATGTCTGCAGAAAAAATGGGGTGGCAGCTATGACATGGCGCCTTGAGCTTGAACAAATCTATTTTGGTTATTGAGCTACAGTGAAGTGGATTTACACTCGGTAACAGAACCACGGTAATGGAATTACATCATGGGGCCCTGATCTGTACTACAGAAATTCACAATTATGGATATGAATGTCATTCTCCTCATGTTTCCACATCACTGCACAGCACAGCAGAGCGCAGTAGAGTACAATATACTGTACTCTACTTTTCTTTACTGTACGATCCAAACGTCTATGACAGTTTCAGATTTGGCCCAGTCCGGTCCATCTGTGGAATAGCCAAATTTCAACGCTCATGGGATGTCCGGCGGTGCTCAGTGGGTGAGTAAGATGGTTACACTTAATGGAAAGAGAGGGGGCTCATCCAGACAGACTTTTTTAACACTCTTGGTTTGACCACCAGATGTACATTTTAGCAGACGCTCTTATCCAGAGCAATTGACAGTAGTTAGTGCATACATTTACCTACTGGCCCCACGTGGGAATCAAACCCACAATTCTGGCATTACAAGGCCCATGCTCTACCAACTGAGCCACACAGGGCAGAAGACAGAAACACAAAAAAATGATTGTAAGAGCTGAACATAACAGCATGCCAGTGGATGGGAGCACTATGGTTTGTGACTTCTATGATTTCCCATTGTAGCCTATTCAGTTCTAGTAATTCTGCTACTGATGTTTTTGGTCATTTTGTTACCTGATTTGGTCATGGAATTATGAGTTTTAATCACTTAATAATTCATAACCAAAATTATAAAATTACTAACTAATTGGTAGGTCTGCCATTACTTGTTACTACTGTGAACTTTCGTCATCCTCTTTCCTCAGGAGTGTATTGGGTATTTGATAATGGAATTAAAAGGCACTAGGATTAATATTCACATGGAAAAGTCCACTGACCCACTCTAAAAGGCTTTCAGAACCATCATCGACTCCAACATGTCTCCGGACCTACTCATTGTCACAGTCATACCCTGGATCTAGTTTTGTCCCATGGAATAAATACTGTGGATCTAAATGTTTTTTCTCATAATCCTGGACTATTGGACGACCATTTTATTGTGTTTGCAATCACAACAAATAGCACTGAGACTGCAGCCGTGAAGGTGGTAAATTACCTTTTATTAATAGCATCGGACGAAGGCACTGCATCTTTTCTAGTGCTTCTAGACCTTAGTGCTGCTTGTGACAACATCAATCACCACGTTCTTTCAAAGGAATTGGAAACCCTAATTGGTCTACGTGGACAAGTTCTGGCCTGGTTTGGATCTTATCTGTCGGAAAGATGTCAGTTTGTCACTGTGCATGTTTTGTCCTCTGACAAATCAATTGTATGTTTTGACGTTCCTTAAGGTTCCATTTTAGGACCACTATTGTTTTCAATATATATTCTACCTCTTGGGGATGTCATTCGGAAACACATTGTCAACTTTCACTGCTATGCGGACGACACACAGCTGTACATTTCGTTGAAACATGGTGAAGCCCCAAAATCGTTTCAGACATAAGGAAGTGGATGGTGGCATTTTTTAAAACTTTTAAACTCTGACAAAACAGAGATGCCAGTTCTGGGTTCCAAGAAATAAAGAGATATGCTGTTGGATATGACAATTCATCTTGATGGTTGTGACCTGTGAAGGACCTCTGTGTTACTCATCTCTTTAGACGAACATATGAAGAACATTTCAAGGACTGCTTTTTTCCATCTTCGCGACATTGCAAAAGTCTGAAATGTTATGTTAAAAAAATGTGTCAGAAAAGCTAATCCATAATCCATGCTTTTGTCACTTCTAGATTAGACTACTGTAATGCTCTACTCTCCAGCTAACTGGATAAATCACTAAATATACTTCTGTTTCTGCTAAACATGGCTGCTATAATCTTGAATACATCCCAAAAATGTGCTCATATTACTCAAGTGATCATGTTACTCCAGTGCTAGCCTGGCCTCCGGTTAAGGGTAAGGGTGATTCAAAGTTTTACTGCTAACCTACAAAGCATTACACGGGCTTGCTCCAACCTATCTCTCCGTTTTGGTCCTGCCATACATACCTACACATACGCTATGGTCACAAGACGCAGGCCTCCTAATTGTCCCTAGAAATTCTAAGGAAACAGCTGGAGGCAGATTTTTAGAGCTCCATTTTTATGGAATGGTCTGCCTACCCATGTGAAAGACGCAGACTCGGTCTCGACCTTTAAGCCTTTACTGAAGACTCATCTCTTCAGTGGGTCACATGACTGAGTGTAGTCTGTCCCAGGGGTGCGAAGGTGAACGGCAAGGCACTGGAGCAACGAACTGCCCTTGCTGTCTCTGCCTGGCCAGCTCCACTCTCTCCACTGGGATTCACTGCCTGTGACCCTATTAAGGTGGCTGAGTCACTGGCTTACTAGTTCTCTTACATGCCGTCCCTAGGAGGGGTGCGTCACTTGAGTGGGTTGAGTCACAGACGTGATCTGGGTCCGGTTTTGCCCCCTCAGTCTTGTCAACTTTGTGGGCTATACTCACCCTCTAGTGGTGTGGGGGCTGTGCTTTGGCAAAGTGGGTGGGGAAATATACTGCCTCTAGTATCTATACTGCAATAGTCTATGTGCTGGGGGGCTAGGGTCAGTCTGCTATATCTAATGTAATTATCCTGTCTATTTGGTGTCCTGTGTGAATTTAAGTATGCTCCCTCTAATTCTCTCTGTCTCCCTCTCTCCCTCCCCTCTCGGAGGACCTGAGCCCTAGGATAATACCTCAGGACTACCTGGCCTGATGACTCCTGGCTGTCCCCAGTCCACCAGGTCATGCTGCTGCTCCAGTTTCAACTGTTCTGCCTGCGGCTATGGAAACCTGACATGTTCACCGGACGTGCTACCTTGTCCCGGTCCTGCTGTTTTCGACTCTCTCTCTACCGCACCTGCTGTCTCGACCTCTGAATGCTTAGCTATGAAAAGACAAATGACATTTACTCCTGAGGTGCTGACCTGTTGCACCCTCTACAACCATTGTGATTATTATTTGATCCTGCTGGTTGTCTATGAACGTTTGAACATCTTAAAGAAGAATTTGACCTTAATGGTCATGTACTCTTATAATCTCCACCCAGCACTGCCAGAAGAGGACTGGCCACCCCTCAGAGTCTGGTTGCTCTCTATGTTTCTTCGTAGGTTCCTGCATTTCTATGGAGTTTTTCCTAGCCTTCATACGTCTACATTTGCATTGCTAGCTGTTTGGGGTTTTAGACTGGGTTTCTACATAGCACATTGTGACATCTGCTGATGTAAAAATGGCTTTATAAATACATTTGATTGATTGATTAAAGGCAATATTTCTTAAACTCACAGAAAGTAAACAATATCTCCAAAACATAATATGCTGTAAGTGTTGATAGTATACTGAACAAAAATATAAAAGCAACATGTAAAGTGTTGGTCCCATGTTTTATGAGCTGAAATAAAAGATCTCAGAAATGTTTACATACGCACAAAATGCGTATTTCTCTCAAATTTTGTGCATTTCTTTGTTGTCATGACTCTTCTGTGAGGATCCGAAGGATCAGGTTACAGTGGGTCAGCTCTACAGCACCCTCCCTCTCCCACAGAGGGAGAGAAGGATGGAGTTGGCCAGTTTTATGATGGTCGTAAATACCTTGCAGAAACTCTGCCTTTGGGCTCTGCAGGATTGAGGGGAAGTAACCCTTTTATTACAAGGCGATTCCTCCTGCCAAAACTACAACATTCAACAGTTGATAATGACACAATATTCCTAACACAAATCATGTGGGAAACGGTCGGTGGGGCTTGAAACAATATTGTCAAATAAGTCGTTGTTTGTGATATCTTTAAGGACAGTATAACAAATAACGGTAACTTTACAAATGTATACGCCCCAGTTATCAGATTTACGTCTAAATGTTGTGGTAACTTATTTGATTAAATATTAAACTGTTTGTAAGAAGATGAAATGTGATTTTAGCTTTCTAAATGAGATAATTGTTTTTCATGTAAAGTTTTACCAAGTCAGTAACCACGCCCACGTGAGCACAGACCTTGTGACAATGTGATGGAACCGCTCTCCAAGGTGAGGGCATAAAAAGACCGCTAACAAAATGTACATTAGACCAGAAAACGGCTACACGTTGAAATGGTTGCCATTTAAATAGAGACCCGCGTGATTGACAGCGTGAGCTGAAAAGTATGAAATGGTTAGAAACTCTGAAACTTTCAACAGAGAAGAAGAAAATCTCTACCAGACCAGACAGCATGAAGCGGTAGCTACACGGCTGAGAAACAATATAAAACTTAAGACCAGCTGAAGTACAGCGCAAGCTGGATATGGCAAAATGGTATGAAACTACAATACCAGAAAATGGTAAGACCCTCTGAAGAAGAAGAAGACTACACAGGAACATTTAGTCTGCAGCTGTTTATGCTGTTTGCCTAGGAAACTCGACCGAAGACAAGAGACAAAGAACAATTTCCTCTCACCATTATAGGTATTTCTAGGGTATCTATTCTAAACAAACAGAGTGAAGGACAAGGCCAGCTGGACACTGCGTGGTACACCTCTGGAAGATCCGTTCTAACAGATACTCCAAGACCAAGTTAGCTACGACTACTAAGTACATTGTGACCTCTGATGGACAACCAGAGACTTACACAACCAGAGACTTCTGATGAACTACTCTCCATAGATGGACCAGATGATTTCAACAGAGAGATGGCAAGGACATACAGTACAAGCTTAAATATGTGTTGCATTTCTAAATTCGAATGAGAGGTTGTTAAGGTGCTAAATATCCATATATACGATGAGCGTATTATTCAACTGTATGTACGGTAGTTGAATTCCTTTGTCTCTTCTCCTCCCACTCTTTCTTTCCCCACCCCTTTTCATTGTGTACCAAGCCGTCATATCGGGTTAGTCCACTAGGGACTTTTCATTGCATCATGTTAGTAACCAATGTATAATCTATCCTGTGTGTGTGTTTATTTAATTCTGTGTGGTTATTTAGTTAGTTAGTAAAAAAATAATTAAGCCAATTTGTGTATCATTGATTCATCATGGAGACTAGAGTTCATGCAGTCTCAGAATGAGGACTGATGAGGTAATAATTATAATTAACGGATGGAAGTCAACAACGTTCAGAATGAGACTGATGAGGTAATAATGATAATTAACTGATGACTGGTATAACGATATATCTATCTCTTTAATTTAATTGAATCATCGTAATAATTAAACATAGTTAATTTATTTGCTAAAATAATTGTCATTGCATTAATGGCAGCAAAATCATGACATTGTTTACATTCCTGTTAGTGAGCATTTCTCCTTTGCCAAGATAATCCATTCACCCTACACATGTGGCATATCAAGAAGATGATTAAACAGCTCAATCATTACACAGGTGCACCTTGTGCTGGGGACAATAAAATGCCACTCTAAATGTGCTGTTTTGTCACACAACACAATGCCACAGATGTCTCAAGTTTTGAGGGAGCATGCAATTGGTTATGCTGACTGCAGGAATGTCCACCAGAAATGTTGCCAGAGAATTTAATGCTCATTTCTCTACCATAAGCCACCTCCAACGTTGTTTTAGAGAATTTGGCAGAATTTGGCAACCAGCCTCACAACCGCAGACCACGTATAACCATGCCAGCCCAGAACTTCTACATCCGGGTTCTTCACCTGCGGGATTGTCTGAAACCAGCCTCCCAGACAGCTGATGAAACTGTGGGTTTGCACAACCGAAGAATTTCTGCACAAACTGTCAAAAACCATCTCAGGGAAGCTCAACAGCGTGCTTGTTGTCCTCACCAGGGTTTTAACCTGACTGCAGTTTGGCATCGTAACCGACTTCAGTGGGAAAATGCTCACATTTGATGGCCACTGGCACGCTGGAGAAGTGTGCTCTTCAGACAGCGTGCATGGCGTTGTGTGGGAGAGCGGTTTGTTGATGTCAATGTTGTGAACACAGTGCCCCATGGTGGCGGTGGAGTTATGTATGTATGGGCTGGCAACAGCATGTTCCAACTTTGCACAGCCATTGAAGAAGAGTGGGACAACATTCCAAAGGCCACACTCACCAGGCTGATCAACTCTATGCGAAGGAGATGTGTCGTGCTGCATAAGGCAAATGATGGTCACACCAGATACCGGTGTTTTACTGGTTTTCTGATCCACGCCCAAAATAATTTTTAAGATGGAAAATGGTTGAAAATCATATATAGTGTATTCATTAAGTATTTATACCCCTTCAGCTATTCCACATTTTGTGTTACAGCCTGAATTCAAAATGTATTAAATTGTATTTTTTCCCCTCACACATCTACACACAATAACACAGAATGACAAAGTTAAAACATGTTTTTAGACATTTTTTAACATTTGGTTGTTGGTCATTGCTAGACAGTCATTTTCAAGTAGAATAGATTTCCAAGCAAATTTCAGTCAAACCTGTAACTAGGCCACATAGGAACATTTAATGTAATCTTGTTATGCAACTCCAGGGTGTACAGTTTGAAGTCGGAAGTTTACATACACTTTAGCCAAATACAAACTCAGTTTTTTACAATTCATGACATTTAATCCTAGTAAAAATCCCCATGCTTAGGTCAGTTAGGATCACCACTTTATTTTAGGAATGTAAAATGTCAGAATAATAAGTAGAGAGAATTGTATTTCTTTCATCACTTTCCCAGTCGGTAAGAAGTTTACATACACTCAATTAGTATTTGGTAGCATTGCCTTTAAATTGTTTAACTTGGGTAAAACGTTTCGGCTAGCCTTCCACAAGCTTCCCACAATAAGTTGGATGAATTTTGGCCCATTCCTCCTAACAGAGCTGTTGTAAATGAGTCAGGTTTTAAGGCCTCGATGCTCGCACACGCTTGTTTTTCAGTTCTGCCCACAAATTTTCTATAGGATTGAGGTCAGGGCTTTGTGATGGCCACTCCAATACCTTGACTTTGTTGTCCTTAAGCCATTTTGCCACAACTTTGGAAGTATGCTTGGGTTCATTGTCCATTTGGAAGACCCATTTGCTACCAAGCTTTAACTTCCTGGCTGATGTCTTGAGCTGTTGCTTCAATATATCCACATAATTTTTCTTTCCTTATGATGCCATCTATTTTGTGGAGTGCACCAGTCCCTCCAGTAGCAAAGCACCCCCACAACATGATGCTGCCACCCATGTGCTTCACGTTTGGGATGGTGTTCTTCGGATTGCAAGCCTCCCCGTTTTCCTCCAAACATAACGATGGTCATTATGGCCAAACAGTTCTGTTTCTGTTTCATCAGACCAGAGGACATTTCTCCAAAAAGTACGAACTTTGTCCCCATGTGCAGTTGCAAACCATAGTCTGGCTTTTTTATGTCGATTTTGGAGAAGTGGCTTCTTCCTTGCTGAGTGGCCTTTCAGGGGATGTCGATATAGGACTCATTTTACTGTGGAAATATATACTTTTGTACCCGTTTCCTCCAGCATCTTCACAAAGTCCTTACTGTTGTTCTGGGATTGATTTGCAGTTTCGCACCAAAGTACATTAATCTCTAGGAGACAGAACAGGTCTCCTTCCTGAGCGGTATGATGGTTGCGTGGTCCCATGGTGTTCATACTTGCATACTATTGTTTTTACAGATGAACGTGGTACCTTCAGGCATTTGGAAATTGCTCCCAAGGATGAACCAGACTTGTGGAGGTCTATAATTTATTTCTGAGGTCTTGGCTGATTTCTTTTGATTTTCCCATGATGTCAAGCAAAGAGGCACTGAGTTTGAAGGTAGGCCTTGAAATACATCCACAGGTACACCTCAAATTGACTCAAATTATGTCAATTAGCCTATCAGAAGCTTCTAAAGCCATGACATCATTTTCTGGAATTTTCCAAGCTGTTTATAGGCATAGCCAACTCAGTGTATGTAAACTTCTGACCCACTGGAATTGTGATTATGAATTACAAGTGAAATAATCTGACTGTAAACAATTGTTGGAAAAATGACTTGTCATGCACAAAGTAGATGTCCTAACCGACTTGCCAAAACTATAGCTTGTTAAGAATACATTTGTGGAGTGGTTGAAAAATGAGGCTTGCAAGCCGAAGAACACCATCCCAGTCGTGAAGCACTGGGGTGGCAGCATCATGTTGTGGGCCGGCAAAACTATAGCTTGTTAACAAGAAATTTGTGGAGCGCTTGGAAAACAAGTTTTAATGACTCCAACCTAAGTGAATGTAACCACCCGACTTCAACTGTATTTGGCCTTGTGTCCTGCTGAAAGGTGAATTTGTCTCCCAGTGTCTGTTGGAAAGCAGATTAATCCAGGTTTTTCTCTAGGATTTTGCCTGTGCTTAGCTTCAATCTGTTTCTTTCTATATAACAAAATGTTCTAGTCCTTGCCTATGACAAGCATACCCATAACATGATGCAGCCACCACCATGCTTGAAAATATGAAGTGGTACTCAGTGATGTCTTGTGTTGGATTTGACCCAACCATAATGCTTCATATTCAGGAAATAAAGTTAATTTCTTTGCCACATTTTTAGCAGTTTTACTTTAGTGCCTTATTGTGAACAGGATGCATTTTTTGGAGTATTTGTTTTCTCTCCAGGCTTCCTTCTTTTCCCTCTGTCATTCAGGTTAATATTGTAGAGCAACTACAATGTTGTTGATCCATCCTCAGTTTTCTCCTATCACAGCCATTTAACTCTATAACTGTTTTAAAGTCTGCATTGGCCTCATGGTGAAATCCCAGAGCGGTTTCCTACCTCTCTGGCAACTGAGTTAGGATGGACGTCTGTATATTTTTACTGACTGGGTGTATTGATAAACCATCCAAAGTGTAATTAATAACTTCACCATACTCAAAAGGTTTGTTTTTACCCATCTACCAATAGGTGCCCTTCTTTGTGAGGCATTGGGAAATCTCCCTGGTCTTTGTGTGAATCTGTGTTTGAAACGCACTGCTCGACTGAGGGACCTTACAGATAATTCTATGTGTGGGGTACAGAGATGACGTATTCATTCAAAGATCATGTTACACACTATTATTGCACACATAGTGAGTCCAACTTATTATGTGACTTGTTAAGCACACTTTTACTGCTGAACCTATTTAAGTTTGGGTTTGAATACGTATGGACTCAAAACATTTCAGCTTTCCTTTTTTATGAATTGGTAAACAGTTTTTAAAACATAATTCCACTTTGACATTATGGGATATTGCATGTAGGCCAGTGATACTGTCACGCCCTGACCTTAGTTATCTTAGTTTTCTTTATTATTTTGGTTAGGTCAGTGTGTGACGAGGGTGGAATGTGTGTTTTTGTCTTGTCTAGGGTTTTTTGTATATCTATGGGGTTTTGGTATTGTCTAGGTAAATGTAGGTCTATGGTGGCCTGAATTGGTTCCCAATCAGAGACAGCTGTTTATCGTTGTCTCTGATTGGGGATCCTATTTAGGTTGCCATTTTCCATTTTGGTTTTGTGGGTTATTGTCTATGTGTAGTTGCATGTCAGCACTCGGTCTTGCATAGCTTTAAGTTCGTGTTGTTAGTTTGTTTAAGTGTTCTTCGTTTATAAAAGACGAATGTATTCTTATCACGCTGCGCCTTGGTCTCCTCGTTAAGACGAACGTGACAGATACAACATCACGTTAATCCATTTTAAATTCAGGCTGTAACACAACAAAATGTGGAAAAAGCCACTGTGTGCCTTCATTTTCCATAAATATATTTTAATTTGACACCCAGTTCGATATGCTCCTATGAACTTCCCATGTTGGTGCTCATGGATCCTTTTACGGAAGGTCAACTGAAGAAACCAATTGGATATATTGAGCAATTCATGTACTTGAACAAACAAATATGTTCAACATATTGTATCCAATTATGTTCCATGAAATGTACACCTTTCTCCTTCCAAAGGATCGAAAATATGAGATGGACATTACGAAATGTTGTCCTCTCTCTAAAGCTGATGATGCCGTAGGCCTGAAAATGATCACGGTACTCAACGGTATGAAATATCGATGTGCTTGTAGAACGCACATCATGAGCCACTCCACACAGTCACAGCAGGCGATCCGGCAGACAGATACAGCTGGACGAGGACCCTCGGGACGTGTCTTTTATTCATGAGCTGTCAGCTCTCACATTCATTCTGCATGGCATTAATCTGAGGAGATGGTGGGTGAGGGTCATTCTGGGTAATGTGGTTTTTCAGAGATGCTCACTCATATGAAAGGCTGAGGTTTTGACGTGGAGTACATCTGGAGGGCTTTGAGAGGGCTACATATTTCATGGCCAATCCCTCAATGCTAAAGTCTTGGGGGAAAGAACATAACAGTTTTTCTCCTCTGCACCCCTGGATCTATGTAAGGGTTAAGTGCCTTGCTCAAGGGCATGACAATTCACCTCCCATTTTTATTGCCCAGCATAAGACTCAAACCGGCAACCAAGAAGCTACTGGTCCACTTCTCTAAACTCTCAGCTACCTACCACCCCTATAAAAAGCTGTGTTTGTGTTTGAGTAGCAGTTTTTAGTTTACAATTGTATGTATTTTAACTCCTTTTGATCATCATTCACTAACATCTTCATCGTCACCAATTGGCTCATCATCATCACCATCCTCATCATCACCATCATCATACACATCATCACCATGACCACCATCATCAGAGATATCTGTACCTGTGCTGTCATCATAGACCACAGTGACCGTCCTCCATTTGAAGAAGTGCACCAGGTCCAGGATTGCCCGGCTGAGGGACTGGAAGTCTGGGTAGAGGCTGATGTAGTAAGAGTCCCTGTTGTCTGATACCTGGAGGGAAGCAAAAGTTATTCCCCTACCTAAGAATGGTAAAGCCCCCTTAACTGGCTCAAATTGCCTACCAATCAGCCAGTTACCAACCCTTTGTAAACTTCTGGAAAAAATTGTGTTTGACCAGATACAATCCTATTTTACAGTAAACAAATTGACAGACAGACTGTCAACAAACAGACTCTCAGCACACTTATAGGGAAGGACATTCAACAAGCACTTTCACAAATGGCTGATGATTGGCTGATGGGGGGCTGTTTTGTTAGATATTGTTGCGGCTTATGACATTGTCAATCATAGTCTGTTGCTGGAAAAATGTATGCGTTCTGGCTTTACACCCCCTATAATATTGTGGATAAAGAGTTACCTGTCTAACAGAACACAGAGGGTGTTCTTAATGGAAACCTCTCCAACACAAAATCAGGAATTACCCGGGCAGCTGTCTAGGCCCCTTACTTTTTTCAAACTTTACTAACGACATGCCACTGGCTCTGAGTAAAGCGTGTCTATGTATAAGGAAGACTCAACACTATATACGTCAGCTACCACAGCGACTGAAATGACTGCAACACTTAATTAAGAAAGAACTGCAATAAGTTTCAGAATGGGTGGCAAGGAATAAGTTAATGCTAAATATTTCAAAAACTAAAAGCATTGTATTTGGGACAAATCATTCACTTAACCTCAACTAAATCTTGTAATGAATAATGTGGAAATTGAGCAAGTTGCGGTGTCTAAACTGCTTGAAGTAGCCCTGGATTGTAAACTGTCATGGTCAAAACATGTTGATACAACATTCGCTAGGATGGGGAGAAGTCTGTCTATAATAAAGTGCTGCTCTGCATTCTTAACAGCACTATCAACAAGGCAGGTCCTACAGGCCCTAGTTTTGTCGCACCTGGACTACTCTTCAGTCATGCTATCAGGTGCCACAAAGAGGGACTTAGGAACATTGCAATTGACTCAGAACAGGGCAGCACGACTGGCCCTTGGATGTACACAGAGTGCTAACATTAATAATATGTGTGCCAGTAGATCAAACAGACAGCTCGGTGCATTCAACATGACACACCTCTCATAAATACAAGTAGTGGTGAAGTCAATCTCTCCTCCACTTTGAGCCAGGAGAGATTGACTTCACCACTACTTGTATTTACCTCTCATAAATACAAGTAGTGGTGAAGTCAATTTCTCTTCCACTTTGAGCCAGGAGAGATTGACTTCACCACTACTTGTATTTATGAGGGGTGTTGACATGTTGAATGCACCAAGCTGTCTGTTTGAACTACAGGTCGGACACCCATGCATATCCCATAAAACATGCCACCAGAGGTCTCTTCACAGTCCCCAAGTACAGAACAGACTATGGAAGGCACACAGTACTACATAGAGCCATGACTACATGGAACTCTATTCTACATCAAGTTGCTCATACCAGCAGTAAAATGAGATAAAAAAAACCCTGAGAAAAATACACCTTATGGAACAGTGGGGACTGTGAAGCAACACAAACATAGACACATGCATACACACACATGAAAACATACGCACTATACGCACATGTACACGTGGATTTTGTGTTATAGATACAGTACTGTATGTGGGAATAGAGTAGAGGTCCGAGGGCACACACTTAATATGTTGTGAAACCTGTTATGAATGTATTGTAATGTTTTTAAAATGTATAACTGCCTTCATGTTGCTGGACCCCATGAAGAGTATCTGCAGCCATGGGAGCAGCTAATGGGGATCAATAATAAATACAAATACACCTGGTGCTTCCACTTGGTCTGGATGTGGGGCACCCCCAGGGCATTACAAATGGACTGGACTGCGTTGGCCGACGAGCTGTGGGAGGGGCCAAAGATGGCTGCCACTCCCAGGGAGAGCTGGTCACAGGCTGGGGGGGAAGAGACAGAAAGAGAGGTGTTTGTTAGACACGTGTTTAGGTTCATAGATACGTGTTTAGGTTCGTTAGGATAGTGTTGAGGTTTGTTAGAGTAGTGTTTAGGTGGAAGCCTTCAGCTCCTTGCTGCTCTACTGTCCATACAATGCACCATGGGAATGCTGATCAAGAAAGTCCCTTTAGTCTCTCCCACATTGGATCAAGGAAGAACACAAGAAGAATGTCAGTCACACTTTGCATTGAGTCACACAGATACCAGTAGGAGTACTGCATTTTGGTTGACCTAAATCGGCCATAACGCTTACTATAACACACTTATCCTTAATTTAGAATGACTTAGCCTTAATTTAGAGTTACTTAGCCTTAATTTAGTTATTTAGCTTTCATTTAGAGTTACGTAGTCTTTATTTAGGGATACATAGCCTTCATTTAGAGTTACGTAGTCTTTATTTAGGGTTACATAGCCTTCATTTAGAGTTACGTAGCCTTCATTTAGAGTTACGTAGTCTTTATTTAGAGTTACGTAGCCTTCATTTAGAGTTACGTAGTCTTTATTCAGGGTTACATAGCCTTCATTTAGAGTTACGTAGTCTTCATTTAGAGTTACGTAGCCTTCATTTAGAGTTACGTAACCTTCATTAAGAGTTACATAGTCTTCATTTAGAGTTACGTAGTCTTTATTCAGGGTTACATAGCCTTCATTTAGAGTTACGTAGTCTTTATTTAGGGTTACGTAGCCTTCATTTAGAGTTACGAGCCTTCATTTAGAGTTACGTAGCCTTCATTTAGAGTTATGTAGCCTTCATTTAGAGTTACGTAGCCTTCATTTAGAGGTACGTAGCCTTCATTTAGAGTTATGTAGTCTTTATTTAGAGTTACGTAGCCTTCATTTAGAGTTACGTAGTCTTTATTCAGGGTTACGCAGCCTTCATTTAAAGTTACGTAGTCTTAATTTAGAGTTACGTAGTCTTTATTCAGGGTTACGTAGCCTTCATTTAGAGTTACCATTAGTCACATATTAAAAAAATTATAATGAAATGGAATATTACCATGTGAGCCATATTTCTCCTATGTAACATGATCGAGCTTCATCCGATGCAATCAGTTAGTTGGCAGCATCAGTAAAATATTTCTCAACAGATATTCAGAGTGAGTCATTCTCAATCAGTTTCTGGTCCCACATTTCACCGTAACTCTTATTGTTAGTCATAATCACCCACAAACAAATAAGAAATCCACAAATAACTAATCACAGCGATACTCTGATTATTATTAAAGCTAATAACAGATGCAGCTGTCACAACACAACCTGTAGCTTCTACCCAGACCACCCTCTAGCAATTATTCATGATGATATCCAAAAGTGCAAACCTCACCCATTGGGCACTCCAGGCAGGCTCAAACAATCTCTTCTAATTTATTTGAATTTGTATTCACTAGGAACCAAACAGAAGCAAATGGCTAAAACAGGGAGGGACTAACCTGAACTTGTCCAAAAAGAAATGCTTGTTTTCTTTGCTAAATGTTTTCCCGTTGCAAAAATGTTTTGCTATGGTGTGCACTAATGAATACACCCCAGGTCTACTTCGTATCCTCCTCAGCCTCTCACCTTTTCTGGAGGCCTCGAAGCTGTCAAAGATGTTTATTCTCTGGATGTCATATGTGAGTGTGGTGTTGGGCAGCAGGGTGCGGTTCCTGTTGATTGTGTTCAAGGCAAATTTAAAGGCGAGTTCCTCTGCTCCTGATGGGCCGCTTTCGATGGATTCAAATATTCCTCCTGAGGGACAGAAGAGCAACAGGTGGAAGACCAATAAGGTTCAATCTCAATTTCCCCGTCCAATAATTACAGTGGATTCTCCTCCAACATAAAACAGGTGACATTGAAGTGTCGGTGGTACGATCCATATAGCAAAGTTAATTATAGCTGTGCTTATTTTCTCTAAAAAATTGTAACAATTATATTCTCAGCTGCCTTCATGTCCTTTCCTATTAAGCAACAGTGTCATAATCAACATGCATTAATGGACATGAGGAGTGGAGAGAGAGCTTTATTGTGATGTTTTGGACCGTCGACTAAAGAGAGCTGCATTTGCATTCGCTTACTCGTCTGTGTAATTAACAACGATTAGAGTGGACAGGAGGTGAGTTCAGGGGTCACGACCCCTCGTTCTCCCTCTCTCTTTCTCTCTCCTGCAGCTTTGACAGAAAAGTTCACTCCTCCACTTTGATCCCGTCATTTCCACGTAAAAGGACCCATGAGCACCAACATGGGAAGTTCATAGGAGCATGTCAAATTGGGTGTCAAATGAAAGCTAAGATTCTATATTATTGAGAAATTAAGGCATATATACATTGTTCCACCATTTTCCATCCTACAAATTAGGAATAAGCAATGGCTTTGATTTCTGGTCAAACATCTAGCAGGTATTAGAAATACATTAAAACACAATGTTGAAGTGAAGACCCCCTGCCAGCTAATATCAACATTAATATTTAGTTTTGGATGCATTTTTCTGCCTTCTGTAAGTTTAAGTAACATTGCCTTGTGCCTTCAAATTCTCTTACCAAAAACCAACATATCTTGAAAAGATTTTCTAATTTCTCTCCCTCACGAGGAGGGAGGAAAATGAAAGTTCACAGAAGTAACAAGTAAAGCTAGACCTATCAATTTGTTATAGTGTTTTTTAAACCGTTACCAAATCGAAAAATCAGCAACGGATTTTCTGCAATTGAATTGACTACAATAGTATGTCATGGTAGTCCCAAACTACAGTTGGGTTCAAAAGTTTGGACAGCCCAGTACAGTAGAGCAGGGCACAGCACAGCACAGCACAGCACAGCACAGCACAATAAAGCACAGTAGAGTAAAGTAAAGAAAAGTATAGTTCAGTACAGTACAATAAATTATAGTGTACTGTACCGAACTCTACTGTACTGTACTGTTCGGTGCTTGGCTGTGCTGTGCTGTACCTTGATGTCCAAATAATGCTGAAATGAAGGGGTGGAAAGAGAGTGTGTGTGTGTGTGTGTGTGTGTGTGTGTGTGTGTGTGTGTGTGTGTGTGTGTGTGTGTGTGTGTGTGTGTGACACAGGGAGACAGAGAGAGAGAGAGAGAGAGAGAGAGAGAGAGAGAGAGAGAGAGAGAGGAAAGCCAGGTTAATTCAGCAGAGCTAGCCAAGCAGCTGTTTATACAGACCGACTAATTGAGGGACCCAATGAGAACTTGAGATCCTCCAGACCAGTAGTGCTGAGTCAGACCCTTTACTTTAGAGTGGTTCATCCACTTTAAAACTTAAAACTTCCCAGAGGCAGTTTCTGGTCACCGGGAGTTCTTGTTACATACTCAATGTACTCAGTTCTGAATTTCTTCTTTATATTATTTGAGGGTTTTTCCACTCCTTTTGTATTTTATTTTATTGGCAGGAGACAGAGAAGAGACAGGAATGTTAGTTGGAGAGAGGGTGTAAGAATGGCGTGTGTCAGATTTAAACCCATTCTAATGCCGTCGTACATTTGCTCAGGAGACAATGGAGCAAACCACAAGGCTACCCAGGCCACAGAAACAATGGAGCGAACCATTAGACCACCCCAGGCCACAGAAACAATGGAGCAAACCAATAGACCACCCCAGGCCACAGAAACAATGGAGCGAACCATTAGACCACCCCAGGCCACAGAAACAATGGAGCAAACCATTAGACCACCCCAGGCCACAGAAACAATGGAGCGAACCATTAGACCACCCCAGGCCACAGAAACAATGGAGCAAACCATTAGACCACCCCAGGCCACAAAAACAATGGAGCGAACCATTAGAACACCCCAGGCCACAGAAACAATGGAGCAAACCATTAGACCACCCCAGGCCACAGAAACAATGGAGCGAACCATTAGACCACCCCAGGCCACAGAAACAATGGAGCGAACCATTAGACCACCCCAGGCCACAGAAACAATGGAGCGAACCATTAGACCACCCCAGGCCACAGAAACAATGGAGTGAACCATTAGACCACCCCAGGCCACAGAAACAATGGAGCACACCATTAGACCACCCCAGGCTACAGAAACAATGGAGCGAACCATTAGACCACCCCAGGCCACAGAAACAATGGAGCGAAACATTAGACCACCCAACGCCACAGAAACAATGGAGCGAAACATTAGACCACCCAACGCCACAGGAACAATGGAGCTAACCATTAGACCACCACTGGGCCAGAGAAATTCTAGGTTTAATTGAAATCGTCCTTCAAGGTTCCTGTATCAAAAAGATTTATAGACACTAGTCCTAGTAGCCAGACAACACGGAACATCTTAGCATTGTCATAGCTTACAGTTCAAACTCCTAATCAAGGAGGTTCAGTGTAGTCGGTGGACTGTTAACTGTCTTAGCACCACTTCAAATAACCCAAGGAACGATGCTTCCACCTACACCGTCCAGACCACTCAGTGAAGTGCAGTTACCATGGCAATCCCAGGTCTCTCTCAGCAGTGATCGAAACCCCTTAACATTTTTGAATGATTTACAATTTGATTGGAAAGTGCTCTCCAGGTGCTCCACTCTCATGCTGTTCAGAATCATGACATGACTTGACAACAACGTAGCATCTGCTATTTCGTAGTGAAACTACTTTAACGATGACAGATCAGGTTATTATGTAGTAGTTAAACATCCAAATACCCCAACGAATGCTCATAGACCTCCTAATACTCCAAATGCCATGTAGGTATTAAACAACACTACCATCGAGCAAAGACTTGTTTCAAAGTTCACCATTCCAAAAAACGAGCATAGCACTGAGCATGGACTTTGACTAAACCTGGCTAGATCTGCTGTCCACCATCCAAAAGACCAGAGACTTACCACTCAATGACTAGAGAGGGAGAATGAAAGAAACTCAAATCAATATTTCCAGAGGAGTTAACCCAGAGTTCAGGAGTCCAGAGTTGCTTCCCTATAGCTTCATTCCATGGGCGAGCTAAGAGTGTGACGTGATCCATGCTCAAAGAGTTTCACTGAGCATTAAAGACTGTTTATTGATTCAATTGTAGCAGGAAGGGAGGGAGCGGGGTAGTGAAAAGGAGACACAAAAGGATAGAGGACGAGAGCCCCCTCTTCCAGACCCTATGCATATAGGAATATATTTATTTTTAAGTAAGAGTGAAGAAAAGAAACAGCGAGAGAGCGAGAGAAGACAAAAATGTATAAAAATTACAGACCTCTACATGCTTTGTAAGTAGGAAAACCTGCAAAATCGGCAGTGTATCAAATACTTGTTCTCCCCACTTTATATGGCTAAACTGAATGAATACTCAGGGAGAAAAAGGTGGAGATTCACGTGCTCTCGGCAGATGTTTATTAAGCCTTCGCAGAAGGCAGGAATCGTGGTCACAGGCAGTGGTCAAACACACATAGGCCGTCAAAAACAAACATAACAAAACAACAACAAAAAACAACTCAAAACTAACAGAAAGAACTGAACTAAATAAGGAGCTGATGAGACCAGGTGAGTAAATGACACAGGTAAAAACAATGAACAAAAATGAAAGACAGGGCTACGTTCAAGAACACAAAGAAACAGGCTACGTTCAAGAACACAAAGAAAGTTCCACTGGTTATATATAGAGGGGTAAACTATAGTTCCACTAGTTATATGTTGAGGGTTAAACTATAGTTACACTAGTTATAACTATAGAGGGGTAAACTATAGTTCCACTGGTTATATATAGAGGGGTAAACTATAGTTACACTAGTTATAACTATAGAGGGGTAAACTATAGTTCCACTAGTTATAAATAGAGGGTTAAACTATAGTTACACTAGTTATAACTATAGAGGGGTAAACTATAGTTCCACTGGTTAAATATAGAGGGGTAAACTATAGTTACACCGGTTATATATAGAGGGGTAAACTATAGTTCCACTTGTTATATATAGAGGGGTTGTCACGTTCTGACCATCGTTCGTGTGTGTTTTCCTTGTTTTAGTGTTGGTCAGGACGTGAACTGGGTGGGCATTCTATGTTGGATGTCTTGTTTGTCTATTTCTATGTCTGGCCTGATATGGTTCTCAATCAGAGGCAGGTGTTAGTCATTGTCTCTGATTGGGAACCATATTTAGGTAGCCTGGGTTTCACTGTGTGTTTGTGGGTGATTGTCCTTAGTGTTAGTTTGCACCAGTTTAGGCTGTTTCGGTTTTCATTACGTTTATTATTTTGCACTGTTTGTATTTAGATTCGTGTTGCTATAGTCACAATAAACATGGATCGCAATCTACACGCCGCATTTTGGTCCGACTCTCCTTCTCATCAAGAAAACCGTTACAGAATCACCCACCACAAAGGGACCAAGCAGCGTGTCAACAGGCAGGAACAGCCCAAAGTGGAGTACAGTATGGACTATACTTCTTGGGAGGAGATAGACAGGGTCGACCCAGGGAGAGTGCCGGAGCCCGCCTGGGATTCGATGGAGCAGTGCGCGGAAGGATATAGGAGAATGGAGTTTGCGAAGCAAGCAAGGCGGCGCGGACGGAGGCCCCAGAGTCAGCCCCAAAAATGTCTTGGGGGGGGGCTCAGGGAGAGTGTGGCAGAGTCAGGAGCCAGACCTGAGCCAACTCTCCCTGTTTATCGTGAGGAGCCAAGGAGGAGACCAGAACCAGAGCCGGTGTTGGAGGTGAGCGAAACAGAGACTGTGAAGGAGTTAATGGGGAAATTGGAGGAGAGAGAAATGAGGGAGTTGCTGTGTTGGTGTTTTAAACATGGAATTCGCCCGATGGAGCGTGTCGGGGATTTGATGGCACCTGGGTCAGCGCTCCATACTCGTCCTGAGGTGCGTGTTAGTCGGCTGGTGAAGATGGTGCCAGTCTCACGTACCAGGCCTCCTGTGCACCTCCCTAGCCTTGCACGTCCTGTGCCAGCACCGCTCTCAAGATCTCCAGTACGCCTTCACGGTCTAACCCATCCTGTGCCACCTCCACACCCCAGCCCTCCGGTAGCAGCTCCCCGCACCAGGCTTCCCGTGCGTGTCCTCGGCCCAGTACCACCAGTGCCAGCACCACGCATCAGGCCTACAGTGCGCCTCGCCTGTCCAGCGCTGTCGGAGCCCTCCTCCTCTCCAGCGCTGTCGGAGTCTCCCGCCTGTTTAGCGCTGTTAGAGCCTTCCTTCTCTACAGCGCTGCCGGAGTCTCCCGCCTGTTCAGAACTGCCAGTTTGCAAGGAGCTGCCAGTTAGCATAGAGCTGCCAGTTAGCATAGAGCTGCCAGTTAGCAAGGAGCTGCCAGTCTGCAAGGAGCTGCCAGTCTGCATAGAGCTGTCAGTCTGCAAGGAGCTGCCAGTCTGCATAGAGCTGCCAGTCTGCAAGGAGCTGCCAGTCTGCATAGAGCTGCCAGTCTGCAAGGAGCTGCCAGTCTGCAAGGAGCTGCCAGTCTGCATAGAGCTGCCAGTCTGCAAGGAGCTGCCAGTCTGCAAGGAGCCGCCAGAGCTGCCTTTCTGCAGGATGCCGCCAGAGCTGCCAGTCTGCAAGGAGCCGCCAGAGCTGCCAGTCTGCAAGGAGCCGCCAGAGCTGCCAGTCTGCAAGGAGCCGCCAGGGCCGCCAGTCAGTATGGAGCAGCCAGGGCCGCCAGTCAGCATGGAGCAGCCAGGGCCGCCAGTCAGCATGGAGCAGCCAGGGCCGCCAGTCAGCATGGAGCAGCCAGGGCCGCCAGTCAGCATGGAGCAGCCAGGGCCGCCAGTCAGCATGGAGCAGCCAGTCAGCATGGAGCAGCCAGAGCAGCCAGTCAGCATGGAGCAGCCAGAGCTGCCAGTCAGCATGGAGCAGCCAGTCAGCATGGAGCAGCCAGAGCTGCCAGTCATCATGGAGCAGCCAGTCAGCATGGAGCAGCCAGAGCAGCCAGTCGACCAGACTCTTCCAGATCTGCCAGTCGACCAGACTCTTCCAGATCTGCCAGTCGACCAGACTCTTCCAGATCTGCCAGTCGACCAGACTCTTCCAGATCTGCCAGTCGACCAGACTCTTCCAGATCTGCCAGTCGACCAGAATCTTCCAGATCTGCCAGTCGACCAGACTCTTCCAGATCTGCCAGTCGACCAGACTCTTCCAGATCCGCCAGTCGACCAGACTCTTCCAGATCCGCCAGTCGACCAGACTCTTCCAGATCCGCCAGTCGACCAGACTCTTCCAGATCCGCCAGTCGACCAGAGTCTTCCAGATCCGCCAGTCGACCAGACTCTTCCGGATCCGCCAGTCTGCCAGGATCTTCCAGAACCGCCAGCCAGCCAGGATCTGCCGGATCCAACCACCTGCCTGAGCTTCCTCTCAGTGCTGAGCTTCCTCTCAGTGCTGAGCTTCCTCTCAGTGCTGAGCTACCCATCAGTCCTGAGCTACCTCTGTCCCGAGCTGCCCCTCTGTCCCGAGCGGTCTTTAAGGAGGGTAACCTTTCTAGGGACGCTAAGGAGGTGGACTAAAACTGTTATGGAGTGGGGTCCACGTCCAGCGCCAGAGCCGCCACCGCGGACAGATGCCCACCCACACCCTCCCCCATAGGTTTAAGTTGTGCGTCCGGAGTCCGCACCTTGGAGGGGGGGTACTGTCACGTTCTGACCATCGTTCGTGTGTGTTTTCCTTGTTTTAGTGTTGGTCAGGACGTGAACTGGGTGGGCATTCTATGTTGGATGTCTTGTTTGTCTATTTCTATGTCTGGCCTGATATGGTTCTCAATCAGAGGCAGGTGTTAGTCATTGTCTCTGATTGGGAACCATATTTAGGTAGCCTGGGTTTCACTGTGTGTTTGTGGGTGATTGTCCTTAGTGTTAGTTTGCACCAGTTTAGGCTGTTTCGGTTTTCATTACGTTTATTATTTTGCACTGTTTGTATTTAGATTCGTGTTGCTATAGTCACAATAAACATGGATCGCAATCTACACGCCGCATTTTGGTCCGACTCTCCTTCTCATCAAGAAAACCGTTACAGGGGTAAACTATAGTTCCACTTGTTATATATAGAGGGGTAAACTATAGTCCCACTTGTTATATATAGAGGGGTAAACTATAGTTACACTGGTTATATATAGAGGGGTAAACTATAGTTCCACTTGTTATATATAGAGGGGTAAACTACCTAGTCCCACTAGTTATATATAGAGGGGTAAACTATAGTTACACTGGTTATATATAGAGGGGTAAACTATAGTTCCACTAGTTATAACTATAGAGGGGTAAACTATAGTTACACTGGTTATATATAGAGGGGTAAACTATAGTTCCACTGGTTAAATATAGAGGGGTAAACTATAGTTCCACTAGTTATAACTATAGAGGGGTAAACTATAGTTCCACTGGTTATATATAGAGGGGTAAACTATAGTTCCACTAGTTATAACTATAGAGGGGTAAACTATAGTTCCACTAGTTATAACTATAGAGGGGTAAACTATAGTTACACTGGTTATATATAGAGGGGTAAACTATAGTTACACTGGTTATAACTATAGAGGGGTAAACTATAGTTCCACTGGTTAAATATAGAGGGGTAAACTATAGTTCCACTAGTTATAACTATAGAGGGGTAAACTATAGTTACACTGGTTATATATAGAGGGGTAAACTATAGTTACACTGGTTATATATAGAGGGGTAAACTATAGTTACACTGGTTATATATAGAGGGGTAAACTATAGTTACACTAGTTATATATAGAGGGGTAAACTATAGTTACACTAGTTATAACTATAGAGGGGTAAACTATAGTTCCACTGGTTAAATATAGAGGGGTAAACTATAGTTCCACTAGTTATAACTATAGAGGGGTAAACTATAGTTACACTGGTTATATATAGAGGGGTAAACTATAGTTCCACTGGTTAAATATAGAGGGGTAAACTATAGTTCCACTAGTTATATATAGAGGGGTAAACTATAGTTCCACTAGTTATAACTATAGAGGGGTAAACTATAGTTACACTAGTTATATGTAGAGGGGTAAACTATAGTTACACTGGTTATATATAGAGGGGTAAACTATAGTTCCACTAGTTATATATAGAGGGGTAAACTATAGTTACACTGGTTATATATAGAGGGGTAAACTATAGTTCCACTAGTTATAACTATAGAGGGGTAAACTATAGTTCCACTGGTTAAATATAGAGGGGTAAACTATAGTTACACTGGTTATATATAGAGGGGTAAACTATAGTTCTACTGGTTATATGTAGAGGAGTAAACTATAGTTTTACACTGGTTATATATAGAGGGCTAAACTATAGTTCCAATAATTATATAAAGAAGGGTAAACTACATTTCCACAAGTTACAGTTGAAGTCAGAAGTTTACATACACTTAGGTTGGAGTCATTAAAACTAGTTTTTCAACCACTCCACAAATTTCTTGTTAACAAACTATAGTTTTGGCAAGTCGGTTAGGACCTCTACTTTGTGCATGACACAAGTCATTTTACCAACATTTTTTTACAGACTGTATCACCATTCCAGTTGGTCAGAAGTTTACATACACTAAGTTGACTGTGCCTTTAAACAGCTTGGAAAATTCCAGAAAATTATGTAATGTCTTTTGAAGCTTATGATAGGCTAATTGACATCATTTGAGTCAATTGGAGGTGTACCCAGTGCCTCTTTGCTTGACATCATGGGAAAATCATGGGAAAATCAAAAGAAATCAGCCAAGACCTCAGAATTTTTTTTTAGATCTCCACAAGTCTGGTTCATCCTTGGGAGCAATTTCCAAACGCCTGAAAGTACTACGTTCATCTGTACAAACAATAGTACGCAAGTATAAACACCATGGGACCACACAGCCATTATAGTGCTCAGGAAGGAGACGCGTTTTGTCTCCTAGAGTACTTTGGGTGCGAAAAGTACAAATCAATCCCAGAACAAAACCAAAGGACCTTGTGAAGATGCTGGAGGAAACGGGTACAAAAGTATCTATATCAACAGTAAAACAAGTCCTATCAACATAACCTGAAAGGCCGCTCAGCAAGGAAGAAGCCACTGCTCCAAAACCGCCATTAAAAAAAGGCAGACTACGGTTTGCAACTGCACATGGGGACAAAGACCGTATTTTTCAGAGAAATGTGCTTTGGTCTGATGAAACAAAAATAGAACTGTTTGACCATCGTTATGTTTGGAGGAAAAAGGGGGAGGCTTGCAAGCTGAAGAACACCATCCCATATGTAACGCACGGGGGTGGCAGCATCATGTTGTGGGGGTGCTTTGCTGCAGGAGAGACTGGTGCACTTCACAAAATAGATGGCGTAATGAGAGAGGAAAATTATGTGGATATGTTGAAGCAACATCTCAAGACATTCTCTCCTTTCCTTAACTGAGGAATTTTTCTCCACATGGAGGTGGAAGGTATATGATAGGCGCCCTCACGTACAACCCACCCTTCTCCAGGCCATGGATGACGCCTGGATTTGCCATGCCCGAAGATTCCTCCCAAGATGTTTGGGCTAATGAAAACATCCATTGTGATGAGGATGAGAACCTGTGGTCAAATCCACAAGACAGGGTTGAAGGAAATATAGAAGTACAGTAATAAATCCTTTGTTTTGCTTTTTACAGTAATCCAGGTGAGGAACACTGCAGTGATGTTTTACAGTGAGCCAGATGAGGAACACTGCAGTGATGTTTTACAGTAAGCCAGGTGAGGAACACTGCAGTGATGTTTTACAGTAAGTCAGGTGAGGAACACTGCAGTGATGTTTTACAGTAAGCCAGGTGAGGAACACTGCAGTGATGTTTTACAGTAAGCCAGGTGAGGAACACTGCAGTGATGTTTTACAGTAATTCAGGTGAGGAACACTGCAGTGATATTTTACAGTAAGCCAGGTGAGGAACACTGCAGTGATGCTTTACAGTAAGCCAGGTGAGGAACACTGCAGTGATGTTTTACAGTAAGTCAGGTGAGGAACACTGCAGTGATGTTTTACAGTAATCCAGGTGAGGAACACTGCAGTGATGTTTTACAGTAAGCCAGGTGAGGAACACTGCAGTGATGTTTTACAGTAAGCCAGGTGAGGAACACTGCAGTGATGTTTTACAGTAATTCAGGTGAGGAACACTGCAGTGATATTTTACAGTAAGCCAGGTGAGGAACACTGCAGTGATGTTTTACAGTAAGCCAGGTGAGGAACACTGCAGTGATGTTTTACAGTAAGCCAGGTGAGAAACACTGCAGTGATGTTTTACAGTAAGCCAGGTGAGGAACACTGCAGTGATGTTTTACAGTAAGCCAGGTGAGGAACACTGAAGTGATGTTTTACAGTAAGCCAGGTGAGAAACACTGCAGTGATGTTTTACAGTAAGTCAGGTGAGGAACACTGCAGTTGACCGTTAACTGTTATTTATTTTGTTGTAGCTAATTATTTTTGCTTTGATTCAAAGAAACCTGTTGTGATTTTATTGTATTTCATCAATAAATGTCATATTTTGTTCAATGATTCCACTGTGTCTGTAGTATTCTCTCTACTAGTCCTTTTACAGTGATCTATTTACGTGTAGTAGCATAATGAAACATATTTTGTACTAGAATATTTAATGACTGTACTTTTATTATTTTATTTCACCTTTATTTAACCAGGTAGGCTAGTTGAGAACACCTTTATTTAACCAGGTAGGCTAGTTGAGAACACCTTTATTTAACCAGGTAGGCTAGTTGAGAACACCTTTATTTAACCAGGTAGGCTAGTTGAGAACACCTTTATTTAACCAGGTAGGCTAGTTGAGAACACCTTTATTTAACCAGGTAGGCTAGTTGAGAACACCTTTATTTAACCAGGTAGGCTAGTTGAGAACACCTTTATTTAACCAGGTAGGCTAGTTGAGAACACCTTTATTTAACCAGGTAGGCTAGTTGAGAACACCTTTATTTAACCAGGTAGGCTAGTTGAGAACACCTTTATTTAACCAGGTAGGCTAGTTGAGAACACCTTTATTTAACCAGGTAGGCTAGTTGAGAACACCTTTATTTAACCAGGTAGGCTAGTTGAGAACACCTTTATTTAACCAGGTAGGCTAGTTGAGAACACCTTTATTTAACCAGGTAGGCTAGTTGAGAACACCTTTTTTAACCAGGTAGGCTAGTTGAGAACACCTTTATTTAACCAGGTAGGCTAGTTGAGAACAATTTAACCAGGTAGGCTAGTTGAACACCTTTATTTAACCAGGTAGGCTAGTTGAGAACATTATTTAACCAGGTAGGCTAGTTGAGAACACCTTTATTTAACCAGGTAGGCTAGTTGAGAACACCTTTATTTAACCAGGTAGGCTAGTTGAGAACACCTTTATTTAACCAGGTAGGCTAGTTGAGAACACCTTTATTTAACCAGGTAGGCTAGTTGAGAACACCTTTATTTAACCAGGTAGGCTAGTTGAGAACACCTTTATTTAACCAGGTAGGCTAGTTGAGAACACCTTTATTTAACAAGGTAGGCTAGTTGAGAACAAGTTCTCATTTACAACTGCGACCTGGCCAAGATAAAGCAAAGCAGTGCAACAGACAACAACAGAGTTACACATGGAATAACATGGACATAAACAAACAAGCCAATAACACAATAAACAAGTCAATGATACAGAAAAAAAGAGTCTATATACAATGTTGCATGAGGAGGTAGGCAATAAATAGGCCATTGCAGCGAAGAATTACAATTCAGCAGATTAACACTGGAGTGATAAATGAGCATTGACAACTACACAGTGAAACTATCGGTATCTTGTGTGTGGGGGATCTAAATGAATGTTCCCATGGTATTTCATGATAAATGAGTTATTTGAACCAATGATTCTGCAAGTGCAAGGTTTCTTTAAAGATATGAATGCACAATGTAATGTTTTGAACATTGGACAGCCTGGGTTACAAGTGATGACCGTTTTGCGTTTTGTGTCTAGAGTTTTGAAAAATGACAACAGGGTTCTGAAAATAGTGCCAATGTGATTGTTAAAAATGGTCTGATTCAGAGCGGGATCAGAATCCCGGTCGAGGGGTGAACAAGTGGAACCCTCCATCGTCGAGGGGTGAACAAGTGGAACCCTCCATCGTCGAGGGGTGAACAAGTGAAACCCTCCATCGTCGAGGGGTGAACAAGTGGAACCCTCCATCGTCGAGGGGTGAACAAGTGGAACCCTCCATCGTCGAGGGGTGAACAAGTGGAACCCTCCATCGTCGAGGGGTGAATAAGTGGAACCCTCCATCGTCGAGGGGTGAACAAGTGGAACCCTCCATCGTCGAGGGGTGAACAAGTGGAACCCTCCATCGTCGAGGGATGAACAAGTGGAACCCTCCATCGTCGAGGGGTGAACAAGTAAAACCCTCCATCGGGTTGGTCTGTTCCATGGCAGATTTACACCTAATCTGGGTCTTTGTGTAAGAGTTAACTTGTGTGTGTGTGTGTCTGAGTGTTTGTGAGTGTGTGTGTGAGCGTTTGTATACGCATGTCTGTGTGTGTCTGTGAACTTGTGTGTGTGGGAGTGTGTGTGTGAGCGTATGCATCCGTTTGTCTGTTTGTGTGTGAGCACGTGTGTGTGTGAGCGTGTGTGTGTGAGTGTATGCATTCGTATGTCTGTTTGTGTGTGAGAGTATGCATTCGTATGTCTGTTTGTGTGTGAGCGCGTGTGTGTGTGAGTGTGTGTGTGTGAGCGTATGCATCCGTATGTCTGTTTGTGTGTGAGCGCGTGTGTGTGTGAGCGTGTGTGTGTGAGTGTATGCATTTGTATGTCTGTTTGTGTGTGAGCGCGTGTGTGTGTGAGCGTGTGTGTGTGAGCGTATGCATTCGTATGTCTGTTTGTGTGTGAGCGTGTGTGTGTGAGCGTATGCATCCGTATGTCTGTTTGTGTGTGAGCGTGTGTGTGTGTGAGTGTGTGTGTGTGAGTGTATGCATTCGTATGTCTGTTTGTGTGTGAGCGTACGTGTGTGTGAGCGTGTGTGTCTGGGTGTTTGTGAGTGTGTGTGGGAGTGTGTGTGTGTGAGCGTATGCATCCGTTTGTCTGTTTGTGTGTGAGCGCGTGTGTGTGTGAGCTTGTGTGTGTGAGCGTGTGTGTTGGTGAAAATGAACGTACAGCACAGAAGTCTTCAGACACACTCCTCTCTCTCATGTTACTAAGGGTGCACCATGGACTTAGCATTATCATTATTTTGGTTATGGATTTCATTTCTTTAAAGGAGTAATCTGCAATAGAGTTGAAGAATATAACTTATAAATGCATCATGAATTTGTTTAACTGTTATACCGAATCAGAACCCAAAATATAAGCTTGTTTTACTCCATGTTTACAAACAAACTAAATGTAAACAAACACTGTACAGCCTTTAATTATGTTTAAACTATCCTTTGTATGTCTTTCCATCCATACCTCTGTCTATTAATCTGAGAGGGGTTACATTTCTGCAGCCCCATCCCTCAGCTTTTACACTCTGTTATTGTTTCCAACGCTGTTTGCCGCTTTAAGGAATCTACCCTCCATGAAAGGAATTTGATAGATCACCATTTCTAATCCAGGAAGTTCCTAGAACAGCAGCCATATCTATCCAAGTGTATATAAATGTTTCATGCAATGGTGTATGATTCAAACGGCAAAGAAAAACCTGGTGTGAAATACTAATTGAAATACTAATTGAAATACTAATTGAAATACTAATTGAAATACTAATTGAAATACTAATTGAAATACTAATTGAAGTGGAAAAAGAGTAATAGAAACATGTTCTTCTGTTTCAGACCCACAAGTTGTCTTTAATGAGCATGAAAACTGAACAACGCATTGATCTTGGTGGAAGAATCATAGATTCTATCCTCTTAACTTCAGGATCGGTGGGTCCCCTGCGGGATGGTTGAGCTAACATAGGCTAATGCGATTAGCATGAGGTTGTAAGTAACAAGAACATTTCCCAGGACATATCTGATATTGGAAAAAATCTAAAATTCTTGTTAATCTAACTCTACTGTCCAAAATACAGTAGCTATTACAGTGAAATAATGCCATGCTATTGTTTGAGGAGAGTGCACAGTTTTGAACATAAAAAGTTATTAATATATGTTAGGATTATAGACTAATATAGACTGAGTAGCTGCAATGTAAGTGAATGGTTAATTATTCTGGTATGAAAGATAACACAATTAGTTGAATACACTCAAGGATGAGCTTGTGTTGCGGGGAGGAGGATGGGAGAGATGGCGGTCAGAGAGGTTGCCATGGCGATTACCTCTATTTCTACGACCATGGCGAGGTGATATCAGCCGTTTGGGAGTCTCCGAAGCTCATTGGCTGAAGGAAGGTCATTCCAAGCGGCATGGATGGATGGTCTGTCTCAGAGACTAATGGGGAATTGGTGCAGCTGCGAGACCGCGGTATGATGGGCTCCATGGCAACAGTGGAGCAACCCCTTCACCAGGCGTTGGTAGGCAGGTGGCACAGGTCCACCCAGTCATTCAGATGTAGCTCCAAACATTCGCAAGCTCCTACCTTTTCTCTTCTCCCTTGAACTGACGAGCCGTTACGAGTGAGGAATGGCTGTTGTTGATGGAAACAATCCGTAAATATCCCATAAATTCCCGATGGGAGCACTCCCTGACACTTTTGGCGGCCAACGGAACATGATGCATGATGCACCGCCTCGCGACTGTGACGGCCGTCATTATTCTACGCCCCCTAGTGGTGACTTGACCTTCTTGTGATGAGAGAGCCAAGGGCCTGTCCTAACCCTCTAAGGGTGTTCATGATGCACTGAGCCAAGGGCCAGGCCTAACCCTCTAAGGGTGTTCATGATGCACTGAGACAAGGGCCAGGCCTAACCCTCTAAGGGTGTTCATGATGCACTGAGACAAGGGCCAGGCCTAACCCTCTAAGGGGGTTCATGATGCACTGAGACAAGGGCCAGGCCTAACTCTCTAGGGGTGTTCATGATGCACTGAGCCAAGGGCCAGGCCTAACCCTCTAGGGGTGTTCATGATGCACTGAGACAAGGGCCTGTCCTAACCCTCTAAGGGTGTTCATGATGCACTGAGACAAGGGCTAGGCCTAACCCTCTAAGGGTGTTCATGATGCACTGAGACAAGGGCCAGGCCTAACCCTCTAGGGGTGTTCATGATGCACTGAGACAAGGGCCAGGCCTAACTCTCTAAGGGTGTTCATGATGCACTGAGACAAGGGCCAGGCCTAACCCTCTAGGGGTGTTCATGATGCACTGAGACAAGGGCCAGGCCTAACCCTCTAGGGGTGTTCATGATGCACTGAGACAAGGGCCAGGCCTAACTCTCTAAGGGTGTTCATGATGCACTGAGACAAGGGCCAGGCCTAACCCTCTAGGGGTGTTCATGATGCACTGAGACAAGGGCCAGGCCTAACCCTCTAGGGGTGTTCATGATGCACTGAGACAAGGGCCAGGCCTAACCCTCTAAGGGTGTTCATGATGCACTGCGACAAGGTCCTGTCCTAACCCTCTAAGGGTGTTCATGATGCACTGAGACAAGGGCCCGTCCTAACCCTCTAAGAGTGTTCATGATGCACTGAGCCAAGGGCCCGTCCTAACCCTCTAGGGGTGTTCATGATGCACTGAGCCAAGGGCCCGTCCTAACCCTCTAAGGGTGTTCATGATGCACTGAGCCAAGGGCCCGTCCTAACCCTCTAAGGGTGTTATTGATGCACTGAGCCAAGGGCCTGTCCTAACCCTCTAGGGGTGTTATTGATCCACAGAGTCAAGGGCCTGTCCTAACCCTCTAGGGGTGTTATTGATGCACAGAGTCAAGGGCCCGTCCTAACCCTCTAGGGGTGTTATTGATCCACAGAGTCAAGGGCCCGTCCTAACCCTCTAGGGGTGTTATTGATGCACTGAGCCAAAGGTCCATCCTCTCTCTAAGATTGTTATTGATGCACTGAGCCAAGGGCACATTCTAACCTGCTAAGTCAGTGGCGCTCTAACCTCTCCTCGGATGTTCATAATTTTGTGGTAACCCTGAACTAACTCGCCTGACTCACCTAGTAAAGAGTTTGATGATTATTTGCCAAGTTGAATCAGATGTGCTAGCTGTGGAATATTTAAAATACATGGAAACACTGGGGTCCACGAAGAAGGGTTTGAGAACCCCTGCTCTAAGAATGTCCTCAGAGAACCGCTGGTAACATGACCATAACCTAACTGCTCATGAGAAATGCTGTGTTCCATGACCAAGTGGGAAGGTGGAAATTGCCATTAGTGAAGTAGTAAATATGAGTTGCATTCACATGCTTTGTCCTCGTTAATGGAAAAAAGCTGCGTCAAACATAAACTAAAAGTACAGCTATCATGCGAGCAAACAAATGATTGTGTTAAAAAAACATATAAATAGTTTGTGTTCCATAAATAATGTTTTGTTGTAGCATTTAACTGCTGAAAATGCTGTTATCGAGGTAATTTCCTTAATAGGTGACCTAAGAGGTCAAAATGTGGTAAAAGTCATTGCTCAGGGATGATAGATGAGTTTCCCTCTAGTAATTACCAGTTTGATTTTAATCATGTTTAAGGTAAAGTAAAGTATGCAGGCACTGAAATGAAGTCACTCCATTATAAGCATAGAAGTTATACTATTATAAGTTTATAAGTCAAACTATTATAAATGTACGTAAGTCAGACTATTATAAGTTTATAAGTCAAACTATTATAAGTTTATATGTCAAACTATTATAAATGTATATAAGTCAGACTATAATAAGTACATAAGTCAGACTGTTATACGTGTACATAAGTCAGACTATTATAAGTATATAAGTTAGACTATTGTAAATGTACAAGTCAGACTATTATAAATGTATAAGTCAGACTATTATAAATGTATAAGTCAGACTATTATAAGTATATAAGTCAGACTATTATAAATGTATAAATCAGACTATTATAAGTATATAAGTCAGACTATTATAAGTACATAAGTCAGACTATTATAAATGTATAAGTCAGACTATTATAAATGTATAAGTCAGACTATTATAAGTATATAAGTCAGACTATTATAAATGTATAAGTCAGACTATTGTAAATGTATAAGTCAGACTATTATAAGTATATAAGTTAGACTCTTATAAGTATATAAGTTAGACTATTATAAGTATATAACTCAGACTATTATAAATGTATAAGTCAGACTATTATAAGTATATAAGTCAGACTATTATAAGTATATAAGTAGACTATTATAAGTATATAACTCAGACTATTATAAGTATATAAGTCAGACTATTATAAGTATATACAGTAGGTCAGACTATTATAAGCATAGAAGTTAGTCTATAATAAGTATATAAGTCAGACTATTATAAGTATATAAGTCAGACTATTATAAGTGTTTAAGTCAGACTATTATAAGTATATAAGTCAGACTATTATAAGTGTTTAAGTCAGACTATTATAAGTGTATAAGTCAGACTATAATAAGTATATAAGTCAGACTATTATAAGTATATAAGTCAGACTATTATAAGTGTTTAAGTCAGACTATTATAAATGTATAAGTCAGACTATTATAAGTATATAAGTCAGACTATTATAAGTGTATAAGTCAGACTATTATAAATGTATAAGTCAGACTATTATAAGTATATAAGTCAGACTATTATAAATGTATAAGTCAGACTATTATAAGTATATAAGTCAGACTATTATAAGTGTATAAGTCAGACTATTATACATGTATAAGTCAGACTATTATAAGTATATAAGTTAGACTATTATAAATGTATAAGTTAGACTAATATAAATTATAAGAAAGACTATTATAAGTATATAAGTCAGACTATTCTAAGTATATAAGTCAGACTATTATAAGTATATACAGTAGGTCAGACTATTATAAGTGTATAAGTCAGACTATTATAAGTGTATAAGTCAGACTATTATAAGTATATAAGTCAGACTATTATAAATGTATAAGTCAGACTATTATAAGTATATACAGTAGGTCAGACTATTATAAGTGTATAAGTCAGACTATTATACATGTATAAGTCAGACTATTATAAGTATATACAGTAGGTCAGATTATTATAAGTGTATAAGTCAGACTATTATACATGTATAAGTCAGACTATTATAAGTATATAAGTTAGACTAATATAAATTATAAGAAAGACTATTATAAGTATATAAGTCAGACTATTATAAGTGTATAAGTTAGACTAATATAAATTATAAGAAAGACTATTATAAGTATATAAGTCAGACTATTATACATGTATAAGTCAGACTATTATAAGTATATAAGTTAGACTAATATAAATTATAAGAAAGACTATTATAAGTATATAAGTCAGACTATTATAAGTGTATAAGTCAGACTATTATAAGTGTATAAGTCAGACTATTATAAATGTATAAATCAGACTATTATAAGTATATAAGTCAGACTATTATAAGTATGCGGGCCCCGGACTGGGGATCCTCGTTGCGGGCCCCGGACTGGGGACCCTCGCTGCAGGTCCCGGACTGGGGACCCTCGCTGCAGGCCCTGGACTGGGGACCCTCGCTGGAGGCCCCGGACTGGGGACCCTCGACGGCGTCCCCGAACTGGGGACGCTCGACGCAGGCCCCGGACTGGGGACCCTCGCTGCAGGCCCCAGACTGGAGACCGTCGCTGGAGGCCCCGGACTGGCCCATGGAGCAGGCACAGGACTCACCAGGCTGGGGAGACCTACTGGAGGCCTGGTCCTTGAAGGAAGCACAGGATGAACCGGGCTGTGGGGGAGCACTGGAGATCTGTTGCGTATCCTTGGCACCACTCTTCCAGGCTGAATGTCCACTTTAGCCCGGAACCTCCAGAGCGCAGGCACAGGGCAAACCGGGCTGTGGGGGAGCACTGGAGATCTGGTGCTTAGACCTTGCACCGCTCCTCTTGGCTGAATGTCCACTTTAGCCCGGTACGTGCGGAGCGCAGGCATAGGACGAACCAGGCTGTCACAGCGCACCGGAGACACAGTGCGCAGAGCCAGCGCAGGACTCACCGGGCTGTGGAGGCGCACTGGAGGTCTGGAGTGTAGAGCTGGCACAAGACGTGCAGGGCTGGGGAGGCGCACAGGAGGCCTGGTGCATGGGGCTGGCACAGTCTTCACCAGACGGCTAGCACGCATCTCAGGATGAGTACGGAGAACTGACTCAGGTGACATTAAACTGAGGACACGCTCCGTAGTGCCTCATGCACCAACACAACAGCTCTCTCCTAACTCTCTCCTCCAATCTCCCCATCAACTCCTTAACTGTCTCTGCTTCACTCCCTTCACTCCCCTCCAAGTTCACCTTCTTCTCCCCGACTGGCTCTGGTTCCAACCTCGACACCGCCGACTGTCCCAGGTGTCCCCCCCCAAAATTTTTTTGGGGGGGCTGCCTCTCCTGGCCACGCTGCTTGGTCCCTTGGTGGTGGGTAGTTCTGTCACGGACGTCGTCGTGGAAATGACAGGACTAAGGTGCAGCGTGTCGCTAACAAAACAAGAAAATGTCGCCAACAAAACAAGAAACAAATAAACGACAGTAATGCTTACTAGGGCTATAGTGCCATTAACAAAGCCAACTACCCACAAAATACACAGGAAAACAGGCTGCCTAAGTATGATTCCCAATCAGAGACAACGATAGACAGCTGTCCCTGAGTGAGAACCATACCCGGCCAAAACATAGAAACAGAAAACATAGAAATAAAGAAACTAGAATGCCCACCCTAGTCACACAAATAGAGAATAAAAGCTTCTCTATGGCCAGGGCGTGACATAAGTATAGAAGTTAGACAATTATGAGTATATAAGTCAGACTTGTCAAGACTTCCGCCGAAGTCGGTCCCTCTCCTTGTTCGGGCGGCGTTCGGTGGTCGACGTCACCGGTCTTCTAACCATCCTTTCCACCTTTCATTTTCCATTTGTTTTATCTTGTTTTCCTGCACACCTGGTTTACGTCTCCTCATAATTACTATGTGTATTTAGCCCTCTGTTCCCTCCATGTCTGTGTGGGGTATTGTTTATTTGTCGAGGTTGGCACGCTTCATGCTGGTTAGCACCAGGTTTTATGTATACCTGTGTTTTGTGGCAGCCTGTACTTTGTACTTTGTTTGTGGTACTTTGTGCTTCCTTACTTGTTTTGGGCATTTGGTTTTGGTGACGCTGTTGCGTCCTGGTCTTACAATTTGCCTCAGTAAAGTGCTTCGTGTTCACTCATCTCTGCTCTCCCGCATCTGACTTCCATGCACCAGCTACACCCACAGTTGACAAGACTATTATACTGATATAAGTCAGACTATTATAAGTATATAAATCAGACTCTTATAAGTACTGTATACAAGTCAGACTATTATAAGTATTTATTTATCCTTTATTTAACAAGTTATGTCAGTTAAAAACAAATTCTTATTTACCATGACGGCCTACCCCGGCCAAACCCTCCCCAAACCCGGACGTCGCTGGGCCAATTGTGCGTCGCCCTATGGAACTCCCAATCACGGCAGGTGATTTGGCAGGAAATCATTTGAAAGACATTTACAATAGGGAACAAAAAAAAACTGTAGCTCTTGACAAATATTAAATAAAGATCATATGAGAAAACACTTTTCCATCAAGCAATTATCTCTGCAGTGCATATGCACTGCAGTGCAGTGATACAGCCTGGGATCAAACCAGGGTTGGTAGTGACGCCTTTAGCACTGCGATGCAGTGACTTAGACCCATGCACCACTTTTGGAATTTAAAAAAAGTACATTGCAAGAGAATTGTGTTAATATAGTCAGGCTTAGATGGTTTGCTGTATTCCAGTGAAACAGTCCAGGCAATCCCTGTCGAAAGTGGAGTGGCACCTGGCAATGTAGAAAAATACCTGGGGCTGAGTCACCACTATGCAAGGAAGAGTACACCGACAATACACACACGTACACCACACATACACACACACATACACAGTGTAACATTAGAATCCAAGGAAGCTGTGGCTAATTGAAGAATCTAAAACCTGCTTCCCACAAACCCAAAGAAGGGTAAACAGTTTACCTCTCAGTGACATGGTAGTCACACTGGACCCAGTACCTCTCAGTGACATGGTAGTCACACTGGACCCAGTACCTCTCAGTGACATGGTAGTCACACTGGACCCAGTACCTCTCAGTGACATGGTAGTCACACTGGACCCAGTACCTCTCAGTGACATGGTAGTCACACTGGACCCAGTACCTCTCAGTGACATGGTAGTCACACTGGACCCAGTACCTCTCAGTGATATGATAGTCACACTGGACCCAGTACCTCTCAGTGGCATGGTAGTCACACTGGACCCAGTACCTCTCAGTGACATGGTAGTCACACTGGACCCAGTACCTCTCAGTGACATGGTAGTCACACTGGACCCAGTACCTCTCAGTGACATGGTAGTCACACTGGACCCAGTACCTCTCAGTGACATGGTAGTCACACTGGACCCAGTACCTCTCAGTGACATGGTAGTCACACTGGACCCAGTACCTCTCAGTGACATGGTAGTCACACTGGACCCAGTACCTCTCAGTGACATGGTAGTCACACTGGACCCAGTACCTCTCAGTGACATGGTAGTCACACTGGACCCAGTACCTCTCAGTGGCATGGTAGTCACACTGGACCCAGTACCTCTCAGTGATATGGTAGCCACACTGGACCCAGGCCTGTGACACACAAACGTCCTTCAAGGCAAGACAGCAGTGCAACAGAGGTCAACACTCAGCTTGACAGCTAAGTCAACAATCAAAACATTTAATTCACTTAAATGGTCCCAAGACACTTTCCTGAGGAGCACCTCGTCCTCACCCAGAACCCAGCTTAAAAGCCAAGCCAGTGATCATGTTACATTTGCTATTAGCACACTGATATTAAATGTGCTCATTTGCCAGGTTGGGTTCACCCCATGTTAATTTGCCAGGCTCTCTCTACAGTATGTGTGCTAATTTGCATGGACTTTGTAAATGTGCTAAACTAACGACTGACATTTTGTGTGCTAATTTGTCGAGTGGGGAACACGTTGGTGCTAAAATGTGCCAAAATCGTAAGGTTCCACAGGCTTGTTAGAGCCTTGAACGTTTCTGAAGTCTCTGAGGATTCACGACTCAAATTGATTGGCTTACTGTTTCTCACCTCCCCTCTGTTCTCAGACTCTCCCTTCTCTTTCTGTCTCATATCCTCTCTCATACACAGCTCCTACCACCCAGGAGAAAGTAGACACACACACACACACACACACACACACACACACACACACACACACACACACACACACACACACACACACACACACACACACACACACACACACACACACACACACACACACACACACACACACACTCACTATTGATCCAAATGTGCAAGCATTGTAAACAATTACCATCTCACCAGCTGTGGTACATCACTTCAATGTGCCACAAATGAATAGCTGAATTCAGCCTCTTTATTGTGGTGTTCAAGGTATTGTAGGACCCAGAATACATTGGGACATATTTACATATTCCCCAACATTATCATGCTGCAACTATAGCTGGTGCAGTTTCACGAGCACACGCACACCCACACACACACACCAACACACACACCCACACACACACCCACACACACACCGCAGATGCAGTAATTCATCATGACTGTGACAGTTGCATGTGATCAATTACAATGGATATGTCTTAAACGACCATGGCTTCTCTCATGAGCATAAATCGCCATAATGTATTTCTTCATAACATTATGCTGTATTTTGCTTTGGGTCACATTTGCAGGGCACTCCGAATAAGCAGACCCAGTTGTTGAAGAGAATGCTCTCTCCCTCTTTCATCTTGTTCTCTTCCCTACTCTGACCCTCCCTCCCTCCCTCCCTCCCTCCCTCCCTCCCTCCCTCCCTCCCTCCCTCCCTCCCTCCCTCCCTCCCTCCCT